>NC_057798.1:659736120-660384618 GCF_018294505.1 Triticum aestivum | reverse complement strand
TGGATGAACAGGACCTCGATCGATCGAGCCGGTTGGGGCTGAATGAACAGGACCCCGTGGAGGGCTGGATGAACAGGACGACCCCGTGGAGGGCTGGATGAACAGGAGCCCGTGGAGGGGTGGTTGAACAGTAGCCGGTGGAGTAGCGCACGGTGGAGGCTGGATGAATAGGAGCCTGTGGATGAACAGTCGCAGGTGGAGGCTGGAGGAGGTCGACGGTGGATGAACAGTAGCCCGTGGAGGCTGGAGGAGGTCGACGGTGGAGATGAACAGTATCCCGTGGAGTCCCATTTTGCGGTACGCCACACCCCTCCCGATGAATAGAACCCCCGTTTTGACCGTAGCGCTCCAACACTAGTCCGTTTCCTACATTTTGCGGTACGCCACACCCCTGCCGATCAACAGGACCCCGTTTCGACCGTAGGAGGTCCAACACAAGTCCGTTTCCTCCGTTTTGCAGTACGCCAGACCCCTCCCGATGAACAGGATCCCGTTTCGAACATGGCCGGTCGAACACAAGGTCGTTTCCTCCGTTGTGCGGTACGACATGCCTCGTTTCTATCGCCTGTTCCATCCAAGCCCTCCCGATGAACACGATGACGCATTCCGTTCCGACCCAGCCGGTTGGCTCCCTATGAACATGCCGACGACACCGTTTCTCCGTTCTGACCCAGCCATGTACACGAGCCATGGTTGTACGTATGCATGAGTAGGCGTTCGAGACCCCGCCCGTATGTACGTACATGGCCGTATTTTCTTTCGTGCACACCGGCCGCTGTATGTACGTGTACATGCTACGTGTGTGCCTCTACTACGACATGTGTGTGCCTCTACATTCACCAGTATGTACGTACATGTTCGTGACCAGAATAACAATGCTACATACGCTTCGACCAGGTGGGTCCCGTCTGCCAGGCACTTCCTTGTGTGCGAATATGTAGATGGTGGGTCCTAGCAGTCAGGGGGCGAATCGTTTTTTTTTCTCGGGCGCACTTCCTTGCGTGCGAAGATGTAGCTGGTGGGTCCCAATAGTCAGGTGGCGAATCATTTTTTTTCGCGAAATACGGTGGCCCGTCCGGTGGGTCCCTGCTGTCAGGTGGAGGAATAATTATTTGTGCGTAATAAGGAGGCACTTCCTTGCGGCCGCGTGGATCCAGCTGTCAGCCTCTCCACGTATAGTACTCCTATGGAAGTCGTTCCTTGACCACGCCGTGCGGAGAGCACCAGGGCGGTGGACAACAGCGAGGCGACGATGCAGAGCCGGGGAATACGCGACAGTGGAAACCCGCGCGTGGAGGAGTATGAGGGTTCACTGGTTCGACTGCGGTGTGAGGCTGCCGTCGCTGCAGAATAACATGGGGTGTGGGTGAGTAGAGGGATGGCCTGGCCAGCGGTGGGAGTAGTAGGGGGCGGTGAGGCCTCCGTAGCATCACAGCTGGCCACGGGAGGCAGGAGCACGCGACACGACCGGTGCTGGTTTGGGCGGCTAGAGCAAGAAGACCAGAGGTTGAAGAAGCACTACGGCCGTTGGATGAACATCGTACGGTAACAGGAGCTAGAATCGTTCATATTGACTAAGTTGACAAAGCCCTCCATCCTCGTCAACTTGGTAGGCCCACAAGTCAGCCTCCCACTATGCTGGGTTCCAGCTGGCAGGGGGAGTATTCATTTTTTTGTGCGTAATAAGGAGGCACTTCCTTGCATGCGAAGATAGCTGGTGGGTCCGACCTGTCAGCGGGGGGCATGTTTTTTTTCGCAAAATATAGAGGCCCTTCCGGTGGGTCCTAGATGTTAGGTGGAGGAATCATTATTTTGCGCGTAATAAGGAGGCATTTCCTTGTGTGCGGCCGTGAACCCAGCTGTCAGCCTCTCCATGCACAGTCTACTTCCGATGGTGTCGTTCGTTGACCACGTTGACCACGCTGCGCCGAGCGCATCCAAGGTGGTGGACGATGGCGAGGCCCGAGACAGCAACGAGCTGGAGATTGGAAGACGCGGGAGTAGAGTCGCCGACGGAGAGGTGTACAAGGGTTAACTATTCTAGCGTGGTGTGGTTCGACAGTCGGTGGAGAAGGACATGAGGTGTGGAGGGGTGGATGGATGGCCTGGCCAACGGTGGAGTAGCGCTTCATAGCGAAGTGTGCTAAGCAGAGCTGCTAGCAGCAGGAGGCGGGAGGTGGTCCCAGCGGCGCTGGAGGAAGGAGACGAGAGATTGAAGATGGATGCTGGTCATTGGATGTAAATCCAACGAGTAACATGCCAGAATCATTTGTTGACTAAATTGACAACGACTTGCGTTGACTTGGACCTATTGGCCCACATTTCAGCCTCCAAAAAAGTGGCACGTATTCAACCTATTTTTTCAGAATTTACAGTCTTTTTTTGCGCGGTAGAATTTGCTGTCAATTTGATCTTTTTTTTGAATTACAGTCCATTAGCTGGGCTGGGTGAACAAATAATGTAGCATCCATGCGGCCCATTTATTTTATTTCCTATTAAATTACAGGACATTTGCACTTTCTTGAAATACATGATTTTGCTGGGCTGATTCTAATTATAATGTTGGCTTGGGCCAAAAATATTATCAAAAAATAATAAGGGGCTGAGCATTTTGTTATAAATATATTTACTGAAGAAAATACAAACATGCCTATGGACCTCCCATCCGAGGTCGTGGGCTGCACATGTTAAAAATGAAAGCCTAGACGGGGCAGCCCAAAACCCAGATGATACTTGCTCCCCGGCTTCGTTGTGAATTTATCTCCTATAGTAACTACGTTGAAGCACCTAAAAAAATGTAACTATGTTGACAAACCCGTGGGCCCCAATGTCAGTATAGCATTAGGAGGAAGTATTTTTTCGATGAGGCACTTGCTTGCGTGCGTCCATAGACCTGGTGGGTCCCGACTGTCCGCCTCTCCCCGTACAGTCCTCTCCAGATTCCTCTCATTTGTTCAGCATGTTCACAACGGCAGACAACGGTGTCGCAGCGAGCACACAAAGGCGCAAGAGGGGATCCGACCACCTGAGGAGGTGCCTTATTACTAACGAAACTACTGAACTAGCCTAGTGGCCAAGTGACACTACCCGACAGCTGTTCCGCCCGGGTTCGATTCCACCTGTGCAGGGAAAATATCTCCAAATTTTTTGCCTCTTCCTTTATTGACATATGGGTCCCCATTGTCATCTACGCACACCACGTCCAACACTTGCCAAAACTTCGTCCCTCATTTTCTCTGTGTTTCGCACACTCGACATTGTGTGGGCATTTTGACTGTGCATCATATGAAGATGTGCTATGCATGAATGTTGATCAACATGATGTTAACTGGCTGGTAGTTCCATTTTTGACCATGAATAAAACTTCCAACATGATGTTAACCCTGTTTGAAAAGGCCGTGTTAATATAATGCTCTACCTCTGAAAGTTGCAGTTTCTTATCTAAAACTGAACTTGCAGTTTCTTATCTGAAACTGAAACTTGCAGTTTCTTCTCTGAGAATCACATTGTCTGCACTTTTATACTCCTATGAAACTACATTTTTTAAGTGCTAAAAATAGATCTCTAGAATTCATAAAATACTTCATATGCTCAATACTGCAAATCTAAAATTCAAAAGTCATTCATATCTGAAAGTACTCCCAAAGTACACAACACAAAACACAATTCACAACCTGCAAATACTGACAACCCTAAGCTCCTCCTGACAATTCACAACCTGCCTGACTATTGGGCTAGGGGGCAGTCCCCTCCTATTCCTCGGCGGCAGACAACTGCCCCGTGAGATGATGTGAACAGTGAGGGAGACGATGGCGGGGAAGTGTCGTCAGGACAACTGCTTTTCTACTCTTGCAGTTGGGTTCGGTCGACGAAGACTCTACCGACACGCTCTGGCAGGACACCCTCACAAACGGCACCCTGTAGATGCTCGATCCTTCAATCTCTGGTGGATGCTCCATCTGGGATCGATACTCCCACCACCGCTCCCTCATGATCGGATTCGGTGAATCTGTTTGCTCCATGGCCCAGAGGAGCAGCTCTAGGTACTCCCGCGCGACTCCCTCCAGGAGTATCACCGCCTTTTCGCTCTGTTGCAGATATTTGCCCATGGATGTCGCCATCGCAGCTAGTTGGTCCTTGTTGTCAAACCAAGACTGTATCTCCAATATCCTAGCTAGCTTCACAGGGTCACCATCTGCGATCCTCACGTATCGATTGTAGTCCTCCATCGATCTACTTCTCCACAGAACCTTCACTCGTTGGTGGTGGTTTTTGAATGGAATAGGAGAGGAGCAGCGCTTGTTTTGGATTAGAACGGGAGAGGAGTGATGCTGGTTTTGGACTGGAACAAGAGAGGAGGGGCGATGGTTTTGAAATGGAAGAGGAGAGGAGCGGCGCTGGATTTAGATTGGAACAGGAGAGGAGCGGCGGTGGTTTAAGAGGAGAAGAGCGGAAGAGCGGCGCTGGTCTTGGAAGTATTTTTTTGTTGTTTTGCGTATTTTCGGTCAAAGTTTGACCACGTACTGTATTTGACAAGCAAAATGTGAATGCATGTCACCAAAAATTGTATCGTTTAGTTCATATCTGAATGTACTTTCAAATTATATTATTTTTGCAACGTATAACATATATTTTATGTACGAAAATCATGGTCAATTATGACCCAGAATAAAAGGGAGACTAGTTAATGTGGGGTCTGTTGGATTTCGGGTTCCGGCAAAACCCTTAAGGTTCAAACTCTAGGGTGCGCGCGAAGATCTTTTCCCACCTGATCTACTCCATCGCCTCGCCGCGGTTCTAAGCTAGCAAGATGAACAACACAAGGGACGCAAGATTTATACTGGTTCAGGCCACCACTGTGGTGTAATACCCTACTCCAGTGTGTGGTGTGTGGATTGCCTCTTGGGCTGATGAGGAATAGTACATGGGGAAGAACTGCCTCGCGAGGGGAGGAGTTCTTGTGCTGGTATGGGTGGTTCTGGTAAGGGTTCGATTGGTCGATCCCCTTGCCTTGGGAGTGGCTAGTTGTCGGTGGGAAACGACACCTATGAGATCACAAAAATCCCTACTACGGTTGCGGGGCGCGAGATCGTGAGAAGAGCAGGACTAGTGGACAGCACAAAGGGGATTTACCCATGTTTGGGCCGCAAAGATGCGTAAAACCCTACGATCCTGCTTTGGTGGATGTATTAGTGTTCTTGAGCTCTAGACCTAGCTCCGGGTGTTGCCAGGTTCCAAAGAGCCGAATCCCTCCTCGGTGCGCCATGGGCCTCATTTTATAGGCGAAAGGGGCTGCCACAGTGACACACAGGAGGTGGAAAGTGCTACCGCATTGTGAGATTATCACTAGTATTACAGGACAAAGTGCATTTAATGCGAGGCTTAGGTGTCCTTCACTTTATCGGGGACGAGGGTGAAGCCCATCCCATCCGTCGCCGCCCCTCCTGGCTTCGATACGCGCCCTGGCTAGCGATGCATGCAGTGCCATGTAGGCAGGCAGGCAGCTGAGGTGGCGCGGTGGTGGAGCCTCCACAAAGGGCTGCATGTTGCCACGTTGGTGCCTGCCCAGCTGGTCGGGTCGGCAGCCGCATGCGCACGGCGGAGGCGGAGACTTGCTAGCACGGGCCTGACAGTGGCCCTGCTAGCGCGCCTGGCATGGGTCTTACTGGGTGGCCCGGCAAGGGTCCTGCCGCGGCACGCCGTCGTCCCCGGCAAGGATCTTGCCGGGGGTCTCGTGGGCTTCCTCGGTAAGAACATTGCCGAGGATTGTTGCCTCCCTATCCTCATTTGATCTTGACTGTTCTTTGTCTTCACAAAGATCTGCATACCACCACAGAGGTGCCTCCCAAGTCCTGTCCCAATGCATTTGTTTAACATTGGTGGGCTCGAAGGTGGCTCACTCTACTGGTGTGGGGCGAGCTGCCCCGGCAAGGGTCTTGCCATGGCCGCTGAGGCTCCCCCGGCAAGGGTCCTTGCCGGGGCAACCTGCTTTGCCCGTGCGACCTTTTGTGGCCTCGGTCCTTGTCGTTGCTTTGTTCGTCTTGTGCCTTCAACTTCTCTCCGGCTTCCCTCTCCTGTCCTGTTTATGCGTGTGGCTGTCGCAGGTGGCTCTGACTGCCCGTGCACAAGTTAAGGGGTCAAAAGCACATCCCCTACTTTTGTACACCGACACTAGTCCTATTTATAGAGGCCGTGGTCTTCTTCCCAAATATTGAGCGGGAAGGGATTCCACAATGGCGGGATTTGAAGGGGGACATCTAGTACAAGCTATCCTGACTAAAGGTGGTCTTCGACTATGAAAAGCACTGGCGATGACGCTGTCTTGGGCTCCATGGTGACCACCATCTTGCTGTCCTCCTGGTCTTGGTCTTGTTGCACCGATAGGGAAACCTTTGCTTGATGCCTTGGTACTCCGCGCCTGCGCTTGCCCCCTTAGCACCAAAGGGGAAATAAGGACACTACGCTGGCCGGCGCCCGCCTGGCCTTCGATCATCATGGCTTGCATCATGTGCACCTCGCGAGGTAGTCGTCGCCTCGATCTCTCCGCCTCCTCGCGAGCCTGCCTGGTGAGGCCGCTCCTGGTGAGGCCTTGCACCGTCCGCCCTGCGAGGCTTGGCCCCTCGCGAGGATCTTGAACCTGGGTTGATGAAGATGGGCCGAACTGGGCCACTGATGAGCCGCGCCATAGGCCGAAGGCCGACAAGTCTAGATACCCCCATATCTAGGACACCGACAGAGTCACTTTCTTAATTGAAGGGTAAATTGATTTTGATTTTGATCCAGTCACAACGCGCCGGCCCTCTCATCCAATCCTAAATCGCTGCCGCACGCTGCTCTCCCTCTTCTCCATTGCAAAACCACCTCCTCTCCTCTCCATCATCTCCATTCCAAAACCACCGTCTCGCCTCTCCCTCTTCTGATCTTCTCCATTGCAAAACCACCTCCTCTCCTCTCCATCATCTCCATTTGAAAACCACCGTCTCGCCTCTCCCTCTTCTCTATTGCGAGACCACCATCTCTCCTCCCATCTTCCAAAGCTAGCACCAAACCACTCAGAAGGACATCTATGGGGAGGATGCAGCAGCAAATCAGGCAGATCGCCGGCGGCGACCAAGCAAAGTTAGCTAGGTTGAAGGAGATCCTTACTTGGTTTGACAATGAGTGGGAGATTTCGAGGACGGTGCGGGCCATGTGGCAATGTATGCAAAAGAGCAAGACGGCGGTGATGAGGGCGGCGATGTACATGTACTCCTCCGTGGCAGTCACGCTGCAGTCCTCTGAGTTCATCGAGTATCTCCTCTGGGTGATGGAGCAGACAGATTCGCCCGAGGTGACAGTCAGGCGGAGGTGGTGGGCGTACAGGTCGAAGGTTAAGAACCCAGAGGATAACGAATCGATCGAGTATGGTGTGCCATTCGTGAGGGTGGAGAGCCAGCCGGAGCCACATGAGTATTCGTTCTCCCACCGCAAAAGGAGGTCGGATGGCGCGGCGTCACTTCCCCGCCATTCTCCAAGGTTCCCTTGACGCTCGCCTCATTTCAACGGTGGCGGTAGGGTTTATGCTAAGCTTCACACTAACCTAATCTTCCACCTGCTCATGCTTACAATCAGTGTGACAGCTAATGAAAAGCATGCTTACAATCAGTCTTCGAGTACTACACCAATCACCCTAAAATAGCTCTGGACCTTTGGGTCAAAGTTGTGACACAGTGTACAAATAAAGAAAAATAGATTGGTGCTTCTTTCAGAAAAGAGTACTCCCTAGAAAACAGCCAATATAAGCTACTAGTATTTGGTTAGAGGATTTGCTGCCGAGAAAGATCCGTCCACAGAGAGCGCCACACATCCCACTAGTGGTGGTGGATGCCAATGCGTGCATGCAGCATGGTTGGTGTCGGTAATTTTTACTTGGCACACCTCGCACTCTGCATATATGCCGGTTCCATACGTACATTTGTGCAGTTCCACCAAAATGCAGATGAATAACCCTGTTGCATAGATAATGAAAAAGCATGATTACATTATAGTGGCACTACTTGATGAAACACACAAAATAAATAGAAGAAAATATTGTGATAGTATCATAGTATGCCATGCTGCGAGGGTGAGATGGGCTCTGCGACGCCTCATATGGTACGCCTCATACTGGAAATTGTCCCAAGTCTCCCAGATACACCTTCTGCCAGTGATGAACATCAGTGTATAGCGGTAGTACAAGGAGGCGCCTTGAGACATTCAAATCTCTATTTTTGTACAGATCAACTAAAATTAAGCACCCAAGTTTGCAGAAACGCTTAAACGTTAACAATGGGACTAGTTGATGAAACATACATTAACAAATAGAAGCACTTTCTTTATCTACATTGGAAATGAAATGATAGAGAGGATACTCGCTCTATTTTAACTATATTATTACTTCATTTTATCAGTGACACTAGGGTCGAGCAGGTGGCAAATAGGGTGTACCGTGCGTCGCAAGGATGGAGGCCGGGGGTGCTTAGACTGGGATGCCGAAGCTGGCTCTTTCAGTCACCAACATGGATGATTCAATTCATGGGACCTTTTGGTGCAGTTCACCTAAAATGAAGCAATGTCCCGTGAGCTAGTAGCTTCTTCATTTTTTAAGAAAAGGGCTCCAGCCCCGGTTCCATTTCCATCAGAAAATGAAACCCACAGAGCTTCTTCTTCATTAGTTGCAATAAAATTGAGCAACATCAAGGTTGGTTGTGAAGCTCCTGGAATGTTCAACTATAATTTGGATATCATTTGTGCAGTTCAACTAAGATCGAGCGTGAAATGTATATCCCTGTTTGCACAAAAAAGGTGGAAAGGAGGGTGACTAACAAGTGATGAAACATGCATCAAACGAAAAGAAGCATGTTCCTTATTTGAATGGTAATCCTACAAGGACAGTAGCAATTTCTAAAGCACTGACATTTCTAGATATTAGTGTGGGCATTAGGATTAACTATGAGAACTGTTAAATACGACATTACTTTGGGCACGGGAGAGTAGGCAGACCAGGACTGTTGCATTTCTAATGAAAAGAACCAACTTATCTTAATGGGAAATTTAGCAGGACATGTAAAAAAGTGCCATTGATTCATATTACTGGAGGCATTACATTGAGAACAACATTGGTTTAACGTGTACTTACTTTTAATAGTGCGACTGCTACATTTTACCAGTGGCATTACATAAGAGTGGCTCGGGGCAACAAACATAAGAACAGGATATCTGGGTTGGTCCCATTTTTGTTTGGTATAGCCACCTTATACTATGTGAGGCTAGCAAATCTAGTACTGGACTTACTCTGTTGACTTGTCCCCCAGTCCACTTTCTTTCTTTTTTTCAACCAATAGATCGGGTTTATATTGAGTCTGTACTCCGTTTCCCTTTTTTTCTATTAGACCTAGAGACCAGTTGGATAGCCAGTCTCTGCTACTTTTCGCCCCATTATTTCCTCTTTCGACCAAGTCCTAGATTCAGGTAACAAAACCTCCTCCACCCCCACCCCCTTTCTTCCTTGTTTGAACCAAGTAGTATTAGATTCGAGTGCATGAACTAGTTTTACCTCTTAAACGTAAAAATTAGGTGGTTTTCGAACAGCCGATTGATCCTATCTATGAGGGGACCTGAGAAATAGTAAAAGATACAAATGCAGCAACGTCAGGAGCTCGGGAAGTAGAGCAAGGCTGGTTTCGAAGGAAGTTATACCTAATGGTCACCGGGATGTTGCTAGGTGGGTGGCGGGAGGCCGGATCTGCCCACAAGGCAGGCTGATCGGAACGCGCCAGCAGTGCGTAAGAGCCGTCGCCGAGGACGACCGTGTGAACATTGCACCTTCTCACCTTCCCCGGTGGACAGGATCCGGCTGGATCTGTGACCAACAGTGAGCAGAGAGAGAGAGAGAGAGAGAGAGAGAGAGTGTGGCCACCGCTGTCATGTTTTGATCTAGAGAGGACGAGACAGTGTGAAGAGAGCAACACTAGCAAGCAAGCGCAGAGGCTCCTGCCTATATAGTGGAGTACTAGTTTTCTTTTGTCTACCGGAGCCGGCTTGACCTCGTCAATGACTGTCGAGAAGTCTTCATGCACGTGGCTCGGAGACGCAGTTGTCATCATTTTGATCTGAAGCACCGGATTATAACATATAACACGAAAAAATGCCACATGACAAGAAAACATAACCTCACTGCCCAAAGGAGACAACATGAATCCCGACGGATAAACTAGACGAGGAACAAAGCTCAAATTAAAGATAAACTCATAGAAAAGGGGTCCGTCGATAGATGTCCTAATTAACATAGCCGGCTTGACCTAGATGGCAGCCGAGTAGTCTTCATGCATGTGCCCCCAATGACTAGCCCAACTCAGTTGTTGCTGTTTAACCCTCGCAGTGATCCGAAGCACATGACACCAAATTTTGCGAGATGACAAGAAACCTTTTTTTAGATTTCTCACCACAACTACAGCCATGTACAACACAACCTGCACGATATGTAGACGATAGCCAATCCAGGCGTGTCTGCTGGAGTCTGGTCACATGCATGGACGAACTGATCTTCCGTGTCTTGCAGGGATCGTAGGTACCAACGTAGTACAACACTTCTCTAGTACTATAGCTCATCTCCCTCTTTTATTAAGTCACCCGACTTGCGGGGCCGAGGAGTGTGCCTATGGTTGGTTCTCAATTGTGGTCCCACATGTGTGTGCAAACGCAATATGACGCACGTTCCATTCGGAGAGCAGCGTGACAGACCGACCGACCGTCTGGGGTGCGATGCGAATGCGACGGGCATGCTGTGTACTGCCGTTTTCTAGAGGCTTTGCTCCATGGCGCAATCCATGACACAAAATTAGTATACTGTACTATTTAAAAGTCGACGGTGGGGCTTTTCCTGTGTGGTAGGCGGGACAGTTCCGCCTAGTCGGTTTGACAAAGACGCGAGAAGATGAGGGAGTAGGCTGCTGCAAATGTAGGGCTGTGTGATTTGACAGCGAGTTACTGCTGGATAGGTGGGGCTCCGTGATTTGACTTGCCATTATCATTTTAAGTGCGGCGCTACGACCGGCGTGAGTCTGCCGATTCCTAACCACCTCCATACAGGTGCCTCTCCCAATGCTCCACCGTGTAGTAGAGGCTGGCTCTTGCATGAGAGCCCACTTCTCCACTTTTTCCTTGCCTCTCTTTCCTCCACATATGCAAAAATGCCATGTAAAGCGCAATATTATACTTACTTGCTCCTACAGGTGCTAAGCTTGCCACATAGGCATAAAGTCTGATGTGGCAAGTTTGGTGACCCAAGGAAGAAACGGTGCTAAGCGCGTGTACCTAGGTGAAAAGACAATTTTGAGTTTATAGCTAATTTAATGAAGCAAACTTAGCAACAAAAAACTAATAAGCACACCATTTCATTGGAAGAGGTCACTCCTTCGCAAATGCAATAAATACTACTCCCTCTGTCCCATAATATAAGAACGTTTTTGGCACTAGTGTCTAAAATGTTCTTATATTATGGGACAGAGGAAGTACGAAGAAAGAGATAGAGAGAAGTAAAAAAATACACTTATAGCCAACCTTATAGCTAACCTTGTTGTAGTATGAGTGACTAATTGATGACTATGTATGACATGACAACATCAGATAGCCTAACACACCGTGTTAAATCTCCAAGGGCGCGACCGCGCGAGCGACGTGACGGTCGTGGTAGGCGCGACCATGATACGGGCTGCTGACAGCCCTTGGATCTGAGATCAAACGGTCGCATGCTAAGTTGCTGAAAATTTGCAGAATAACCCTCCAGGATAGGATATTCACCCATAGGTCTAGAATCACGCCATGCAACCGTTCAATCTCAGATCAAAGGGCTCTCGGAATCCCGTATCATGGGAGAATGGAAAGCCACTACCCTACCGTTCGCACGCTGGCAGTTCGCTCCACCTCGTCCTCGCATGTCCTTTAATATTACGGCGGTTCACTCCTAGTCGTACCGTCTTTTCACATTACGGCAGTTCCACTAATCCTAACCCTCCTCCCAAATCCATGGCGTCCCAAATCTCCATGATCGGCGGCGAGTACAAGGTTACAACCATCATCAGCAATGAGTTCGATGTTAGCTACACCTGTTCTTCCGCGACGGTGAAAAGATGCCTTTCTCGCTTCAGACGCATGTTCAAAAACTCACATGATGAGTGAGTCGCTCGGCTAGATGTTGAGTACACCAGTATTTCTTACATTTCATCTTTTAGTTGGTATAGTACTACCACTCGTTTCTTCACATTATATACGTACAATATATATGGCCAACATCATATAGCCAGCAGTTTAGTTGTCAAAGAATTTTAGGCTGCTTAGTTTTGTCAAAGAATTCCAGGATGCTTAGTTTTATTTGAGGGCTGGGTTGTGCTGGACACCATTATTGTGACAAGCCTTTTTAATAGTACTATATGCATAATTTGGTTACGAGCGCTCTCTATATGTACCACCTTTTTTTTAATTTCAAGTTTTGCTCCATGGCGCAATCCATCGATATACTACCTCCGTCCTGGTTTATTGGTCCCCATAGTATTTTATGCCAAACTTTGACCATATATTTAACTAAGTAAATAATAATGCATGCTAGCAAAAATTTATATCCCTGGATTCGTATTTGAACATAGTTTTGAGAGATATTATTTTTGGTTACATGCATTAACATTTTGTTAGTTTAATCTAAGGTCAAAGTTTTGCACAAAATACTAAAGGGACTAATAAACCCGGATGGAGGTAGTACTACTGTACAAAAGTATAGTACATTTTTTAAAAGGCTAGAGGGTGGGACAGTCTAGCTTGGTCGGTTTCACCAAAGGCAAGGGCCTTTGTGATTTGATGGCTCATTACTGCTGGAAGGCGGGGCCTTGTGATTTGACTGCTCGTATAAATGCGCCGACGACCTGAGGAGGAGCAAAGAACCATGCGGTATGCTCAAGTTTTCCACTAGAGTAGTACTACAACAGAGGAGCACAAAACACGGCAGCCCAGTGCCATATGGCGATAAAAATGATCTAATTTGCTAGTCATCTCATTGTTAGCATTGTTCTATTCATTCCCTCAAAAAAAGCATTGTTCTATTCATGCCTCGCGGAGAACGTGACATGTGCGGCGAAACACCCGAAGCAAAATATGAAACACGGGAGCAAAAGAAGAAGGAAGATTATCACCCCAAATGATCTAATTCGCCACGGAGTCATAACTGCTTCTTCATCGCCTCCACGACCTCCATCTCCTTGCGCGTCTCCTCCGCCATCTTCTTCATTCTATCCATGACGCGGGATTTCTCGACGCGAGCCTTCATCATCTGTTCCACGGCCGCATTATGTACCTTGACAGCAGCCGGGTGCTTGATGCGGAGCTTCGCCAACTCCTCCTTCTGTTCCATGACGAGGGCCTGCAACATCTTCATCGAGGAACTACTATTCTCATGCAGCTTCTTCCAGCCGGCGTTCTTCTCCTTCAACAGGTCGAGCTCATGGCAGAGCTTCTCCTTGTCCTCCTGAAGTTGCAGGATTTCGCCGGTCGCCTTCTTCTCCGAGGCAATGCTCTTCTTCAGTAGCATCACCAAGACGGCGGTCAACTCCCCCTGCTTATTGAGCTCAGCGGGCATGTCGTCGAGGCTCTCTTTAGCAGCTCCACCAAGCCTTCGATGAACTCCTTCTGCTTATTGAGGTGCTTATTGAGCTGATCGGGCATGCCATCGAGGGATAACGACTCCAGCACCGCTGGCTCGGCATGTTCGCCTCCGCGGCTAGGGCGCTCCTAGGAGCCATCGCCTGCCCGTGAGAGATCTTTCAAGGTCTCTACATGGCGGTGAGCCCTCTTTTTTTTCCGCAGCCTTGGTTGCCGCTCCCTTGTTACGAGTAGTTCTCGACCTAGAGCTCTGCTCACCGGCCATGGCAAGGACGGACGAAGAAGAAGCACTTATGAGGAGGAAAGGTAGAGTAATTTTCGGTCAGGTAGTTCCCCTTTTTATAACCTAAGTACTAGCACTAGCACTAATACCTGCATAGTGGGAACACGTTCAGGTTTGGTACGTACTAGTAGGTGTGAGCAGGCTTTCGAATGGGATGGGAACAAGGTGAAGATTATTTGATGGTTTTGGTTCCGAGGCCCGAAACGGCGCCCGATGAGTTTAGTGGGACATAAATTTCAAGTAGACTACACTGCTCAAATGCATAAATAATTATGTTACTGTCAAAAATTGGCACAAAATACGAAGGAGACCAATGGAAGTACTACTAGCAACCCATGATTAAGAGTAGTAATGTCTTTCTTCCGCCCTCACGTCCACTCAATTTGCATGTGCTGTATTAATTGACCATCAATGAAGTGAACGACTTTACACGCGTCAAATTATCACATGGGGTGGATCTTGGTACAAAATTGCGTCCGCTCGTGTACCCGCGTGTGCGTGCGAGGGAATGAGTGCATGTGTGGTGTGTGTGCACATCTTCGCTTTGTGCATGTACCGAAAGTATGGCTCAGGGAGGACGAGTACATTCTTCTGGAACCACCAGCATGTCACTGTGATCAATCCACACAAGGAGGTTGCGACAACGCCTCCACATGTGCCACATGGCTTCATGAATGTAGCGTGCCATTGGAATTCTAATTTACGTGTTTTGCACATACTCGAAGTATGACACGCATCAGATTTTGCAACCAAATTATGAATAAATACCACACTATAGCATGTAAGCTCTGAGTCATATATGCCTGATGTAGACCTTCGTTTAATTCTTATAGTTCATCTTTCGAAATCAATTAGTTTTTATAAAAAAGCTAGGGCCTCTTGGATTCGTAGGATTTCCAAAAGGCGGGAATAGGAAAAACATGGGATTATAGTGGAAAGCCGTCTTGAATCCTATAGGATTGTATGACTGTTTGATTGTGCATAGAAAAAACGCAGAATTCTTTCAAAGAGGTTTGAGTGGATGGGATGTTTCCTATGAAATCTAGTGCAAATGAATCATATGGAAAAATTCCTATGGTTTACAATCCTACAAATCAAACAACCAAGATAGGAAAAATTCCTAAGGATTAGAATCCTCCAAAATTCCTTTGAGAATCCTTTGAATCAAAGAAGCCCTTAATCTATTTTATGATTCATGGAATTGTGCATGGTAAAGCATGAACAAATAATGGCAATTCAACTAGAAAAAAAGTTTGGGCAGTTATGATACGAAAGATTCTAAAATGAAAGAGAACCACTGTTGTTTTGAGGTTTGTGCATTATGCTTAAGTTCAACCATGGAGTCTGCTAGATTGTACATGTGGCAAAATCCGATGGGGGGCTATAAGATGGTGCGAGGGGCTGAGTGGAGGGAGACTATGAAGGAGTGCACAAGTGCAAGATCGATATTTAGAGAGAGGGGCGAGAACGTGTGCTGTTGCACGCAGTGGCAGAGCCATGAAAAATAAATGAGCTAGGGGGCCAAGCATTGCTAATCCTTTATGAGGAGGGTCAATTCATGAACTTAAACCATTTTTAGCAGCAATTGTCTAATGATCACATTCATATTAGCCACGATATATAGTGATGTTAGGGGGGGGGGGAGGCAGGGCCCTTGCTACCACTATCTTCGCCATTGTGCGCTCGTCTGAGAGACGAAGCGGAAGGCATGGATGATGAGAGGGGGACGTTGGATATATAATTAATGTGGGTGTATTAGCTATATATGTTAATCCTATATAGAGAGGTATAGATTGATCAATGTGGACGTGGGAAAGAGGGTGAGACCTCACTGGATATATCGATTGATCGGTTTTTGTGGAAAACTATGAAAGACCTAGCTATATACACACATACATAGAGGAACACCGATTGTTGCGCATGCACGCATGAGAGATAAAGAATGCCTGATATGATGGAGAGGGGGATGTGTGTGGGTGTGTGCTTTCATGGGAGACCGACCTGAAGAAAGAGATTGCATGTGTGCGATGGACAATGCCGACTGGTAGTATGTGTGCATGCATGCACGAGAGAAAGTTAGTGCTACAATTATAAAGAGAAGACGACTGTGTGGGTGTCAAAGACTAGGTGAGGTCATAATCAATGTAAAGTTGAATTCAAATATTTGAATAAGAGATCCTGATGTTTGAAACCCATGCATGCATGAATATAACGGACATCTGCGCGGTGTGGTTTGGAAACGAGCATGTTGTAATGTACACATTGAACAAGGTTAGACTGATTTGAATTTTTGATACCGATGGCAGACATCATTTGGCCACGTCGCATCCGTGCATGGACACACTATTCTAATTGGAGATGATGGGTGGCTTTCACATCACATATCTATATCTATACCCCTATGCATATATTATATTTTATATTTTTTTATATTGTGTGCGGGTAACTTTAACTTTGAAAGATGGTCATTGGATGAGGCGAATCCGATGGTCCAAAGATGGCAAATTTGAGCACTACTGGCCGTTGGATATCATCTAGATTCCACCAGATTTTGCCACATGTATAATCTAGAAGACTCCATGGTTGAACTTAAGCATAATGCACAAACATCAAAACACAAGCACTTCTTCTTTGTTCTAGAATCTTCTGTATCAGAATTGCCCAAATGTTTTTCTACATGATTTGCCATTATTTGTTTTTACTTTATGTCTTACAACGCACAATTCCATGAATCTTAAAATAGATTAGCTTAACGTGTACACAAAAAAAGACAATTTGCACCTCAACACACACAACACACACACAAACACCATTTAGACTAGAGTAAGGTACACGTGCATTGCACGCATGAGATTTGGCAACCAAATTATGAATAAATTCCACATTATAGCATGTAAGCTTTGAGTCATATATGCATGATGTAGATGTTCGTTTAATTCTTATAGTTCATTTCATTCAAAATAATCTAGTTTTTATAAGAAGGAAGGGGTCCTTTGGACAGGCCTTGTTAATGTCTTTGAAATCGACGCAAAGGCGCCAGGATTTGTCCTTTTTTGGTACCATTACTAGGTTGGCTAGCCAGTCCGGATGTTTTATATCTCTGATGAATCCGGCTTCTAAGAGTTTGGCTAGCTCCTCTCCCATTGCCTGTCTTTTGGGTTCGGAAAATCGCCGAAGAGCTTGTTTGACTGGCTTGAATCCTTTTAGGATATTTAGGCTGTGCTCTGCCAGCCTACGTGGGATTCCTGGCATGTCTGAAGGGTGCCAGGCAAAAATGTCCCAATTTTCCCGAAGGAACTCTCGTAGTGCGGCTTCTACATCAGGATTTAATTGTGCCCCAATGGAGACTGTCTTTGTGCGCAGGGGCGGGCCCATGTTGGCCCAGCAGGTAGCCCATGACACCGGGTAAAAAAATATCTTACGTTATATATATATATATAGAGCCCAGGTAGACTTGGACACCCCTAAATTTCTAAAAGGGACACCCCGTGCAGACCAAAAGGCCACAACTAGCCAACAAGGCCGCAGACGGCCTAGCCGACTAGCAGCGCGTGACGCCCTGGCAAAGGCCCAGCACATTCGTCCATCGATCAAATGGATCAATTCATCGATCCGTACGTGCCTGTCGCCTTCCTCTACTCGCCGCTGCGCTCCGTGCCCCTGTACATCGTGCTCACAGCCGCCGCCTATCGCCAGATCGCCCCAATTCGCCCAATCAGTGAAGAACGAAAGAATAGGTATCTTGGATCAAACCCCAATTCGGTGTGTGTCTGCCTCTATTGCAATTTCCAAATCCTGTTCCAATTCTTGCTTTGTTTCTCTAACCCTAGGAAATTAGGGCTATTGGTTAAGATTATAGATTTTGATTATATTGGCTATTGGACTATTTGGCTATTGTAGTGGTCAGTGGAGAACAATATTGCAATACTCTAGTAGACAAGGACGGCTGGAAGCGCCGGCAACATGTCAAGTAAGTTATATTTTACTGTCGTGCAGTTGCAATTCATGTTATGTATGTACACATGATTCATAGTTTTCTCATTTGCAGAAAATATAATTATCTAAACAATTACAAATTAGAGAAGCTCAGTTTACTGAAAAAAGAGAAGCGGATAGTGTAAGATGAATGCCCGTCACATGAACATAATATCTTGTTATATTGGATAAAAGGCCAAAGGCCCAACTTTATATTAATAAAGCCACCAACTAACCAACAATAAACAAGCATCCACACCCAACAGAGCCCCATCATGAACATAACCAGAATGATGCATCGGTCCTGCCACAGTTGGGCGGACAAACTGATGCCTCACCACATGAATGGATTGATGTCCCAGCCCCTCCATCACCACCTGGACAGAATAATGCCTCCACACATGAACCTAGTTCTGCCAATAATACAAGGAATTCATTTCAAGTTGAAGAAGAAATCAATTGGGAAGAAGTAAATTTGATCCAGGTAAAAGAAGAAGCCTAGATGAGTATCATCCAAATCATAGAGATATGTTGCTAAGTAGTTTTGTTACTTTTGATTTGTAGGCAATTAAGATCTAGCGATGCATTTTCTCATCATCGGTTATACTTTATTCATAATTTGGACACTTCGATTCACCTTTACTGTTCAATTTCCTATGATCAAATAATATTGATAAGGTAAACTCTTTATTTTGGAATTTTGGTAATCATATTCACGGTCATATTGGATTCTAGGTATATTGTATTGCTAATTGTGCTAATTTTATGTGTATTATGACTTGATATCCACGAATATGTGATAGACTTGGGACCCCGGGTCATTTTTGTCCTGGGTCCGCCCCTGTTTGTGCGGTCCGTTGGATGGACCTAGAATTTGACTATTTCGTCTGCTGGTTTAAAAGAGGTGGACTTGGACCTCTTATCGAGTATCACATCGTCCCTATCCACCATGGAGCACAGCGCAGTTAGTTCCTCTGCCGCTAGGGCTTCGGATAATGCCTCTAGTGTTGGAAATATACCCTAGAGGCAATAATAAAAGTGTTATTATTATATTTCTTTGTTCATGATAATAGTATTTTATTCATGCTATAACTATATTATCCGGAAATCGTAATACACGTGTGAATACATAGACCACAATATGTCCCTAGTGAGCCTCTAGTTGACTAGCTCGTTGTGATCAACAGATAGTCATGGTTTCCTGGCTATGGACATTGGATGTCGTTGATAACGGGATCACATCATTAGGAGAATGATGTAATGGACAAGACCCAATCCTAAGCATAGCACAAAGGTCGGTTAGTTCGTTTGCTAGAGCTTTTCCAATGTCAAGTATCTCTTCCTTAAACCATGAGATCGTGTAACTCCCGGATACCGTAGGAGTGCTTTGGGTGTACCAAACGTCACAACGTAACTGGGTGACTATAAAGGTGCATTACAGGTATCTCCGAAAGTGTCTGTTGGGTTGACACGGATCGAGACTGGGATTTGTCACTCCGTATGACGGAGAGGTATCTCTGGGCCCACTCGGTAATGCATCATCACAATGAGCTCAAAGTGACCAAGTGTTTGATCACGGGATCATGCATTGCGGTACGAGTAAAGTGTCTTGCCAGTAACGAGACCGATCGAGGTATTAGGATACCGACGATCGAGTCTCGGGCATGTAGCGTACCGATTGACAAAGGGAATTGCATACGGGGTTTGATCGAATCCTCGACATCGTGGTTCATCCGATGACAACATCGAGGAGCATGTGAGAGCCAACATGGGTATCCAGATCCCGCTGTTGGTTATTGACCTGAGGTCGTCTCGGTCATGTCTGCATGTCTCCCGAACCCGTAGGGTCTACACACTTAAGGTTCGGTGACGCTAGGGTTATCAGGAAGACAAGTATGTGATTACCGAATGTTGTTCGGAGTCCCGGATGAGATCCCGGACGTCACGAGGAGTTCCGGAATGGTCTGGAGGTAAAGATTTATATAAGGAAAGTGGTTAAACGGACACCGGAAAGTTTCGGTGGCATACCGGTATTGTACCGGGGCCACCGGAAGGGTTCCAGGGGTCCACCGGGTGGGGCCACCCCTCCCGGGGGGACACATGGGCTATGTGGGAGAGGGAGCCAGCCCCTAGTGGGCTGGGCGCGCCTCCCCACCTAGGCCCATGCGGCTAGGGCAAGGGGAGGGGAAACCCTGAAGGGGGCGCCCCCCTAGCTTGGGGGCCAAGCCACCCCTTTTCCCTCTCCCTTGGCCGCCGCCCCGCTCTAGGGTTTCCCCTAGATGGCCGGCCCCCTTGCCCCTCTCCTCCTATATATAGAGGGGTGAGGGGAGGGCTGCTAAACACGACAAGCCAAGGCGCAGCCCCTCCCCTCCCCAACACCTCTCCTCCTCCGTACGTGCTCGGCGAAGCTCTGTCGGAATACTGCTGCACCAACTGCACCATGCCATCATGCTGCCCTTGGAGCTTCCTTCCTCAACCTCTCCTTCCTCCTTGCTGGATCAAGACGGAGGAGACATCGACCGTCCCGTACATGTGTTGAACGCGGAGGTGCTGTCCGTTCAGCACTTGGTCATCGGTGATCCGAATCACGTCGAGTACGACTCCATCATCACCAACCCCTTGAACGCTTCCGCACTCGATCTACAAGTGGTATGTAGATGCAAACTCACTCCCTTGACTCGTTGCTTAGATGAACTCATAGATGGATCTTGGTGAAACCGTAGGAAAAATTTTAATTTTCTGCAACGTTCCCCAACAGTGGCATCATGAGCTAGGTCTATGCGTAGTTCTCTTTGCACGAGTAGAACACAATTTTGTTGTTGGCGTGGATCTTTTCAACTTGCTTGCCGCTACTAGTCTTATATTGCTTCAGCGGTATTGTGGGATGAAGCGGCCCGGACCAACCTTACACGTACGCTTACGTGAGACTGGTTCCACCGACTGACATGCACTAGTTGCATAAGGTGGCTGGCGGGTGTCTGTCTCTCCCACTTTAGTTGGAGCGGATTCGATGAAAAGGGTCCTTATGAAGGGTAAATAGAAGTTGACAAGATCACATTGTGGTTATTCGTAGGTAAGAAAACGTTCTTGCTAGAACCCAATTGCAGCCACGTAAAAGATGCAACAACAATTAGAGGACGTCTAACTTGTTTTTGCAGCAATTGTCATGTGATGTGATATGGCCAGAAGTTGTGATGAATGATGAATGATATATTGTGATGTATGAGATCATGTTCTTGTAATAGGAATCACGACTTGCATGTCGATGAGTATGACAACCGGCAGGAGCCATAGGAGTTGTCTTTATTTTTTGTATGACCTGCGTGTCATTGAAGAACGCCATGTAAACTACTTTACTTTATTGCTAAACGCGTTAGTCATAGAAGTAGAAGAAGTCGTTGGCGTGACAACTTCATGAAGACACGATGATGGAGATCATGATGATGGAGATCATGGTGTCATGCCGGTGACAAGATGATCATGGAGCCCCGAAGATGAAGATCAAAGGAGCTATATGATATTGGCCATATCATGTCACTACTTTATATAATTGCATGTGATATTTATTATGTTTTATGCATCTTGTTTACTTAGAACGACGGTAGTAAATAAGATGATCCCTTATAACAATTTCAAGAAAGTGTTCCCCTAACTGTGCACCGTTGCTAAAGTTCGTCATTTCGAAGCACCACGTGATGATCGGGTGTGATAGATCCTTACGTTCACATACAACGGGTGTAAGACAGTTTTACACATGCAAAAACACTTAGGGTTAACTTGACGAGCCTAGCATGTACAGACATGGCCTCGGAACACGGAGACCAAAAGGTCGAACACGAGTCGTATGGAAGATACGATCAACATGAGAATGTTCACCAACGATGACTAGTCCGTCTCACGTGATGATCGGACACGGCCTAGTCGACTCGGATCGTGTAACACTTAGATGACTAGAGGGATGTCTAATCTGAGTGGGAGTTCATTCAATAATTTGATTAGATGAACTTAATTATCATGAACTTAGTCTAAAACCTTTTGCAAATATGTCTTGTAGATCAAATGGCCAACGCTCATGTCAACTTGAACTTCAACGCGTTCCTAGAGAAAACCAAGCTGAAAGATGATGGCAGCAACTATACGGACTGGGTCCGGAACCTGGGGATCATCCTCATAGCTGCCAGGAAACAATATGTCCTAGAAGGACCGCTAGGTGATGCTCCCGTCCCAGAGAACCAAGACATTATGAATGCTTGGCAGTCTCGTGCTGATGATTACTCCCTCGTTCAGTGCGGCATGCTTTACAGCTTAGAACCGGGGCTCCAAAAGCGTTTTGAGCATCACGGAGCATATGAGATGTTCGAAGAGATAAAACTAGTTTTCCAAGCTCACGCCCGGGTCGAGAGATATGACATCTCCGACAAGTTCTATAGTTGTAAGATGGAGGAAAATAGTTCTGTCAGTGAGCACATACTCAAGATGTCTGGGTTGCACAACCGTACGACCCAGCTGAATATTAACCTCCCTGATGAGGCAGTCATTGACAGAATCCTTCAGTCGCTCCCACCAAGCTACAAGAGCTTTGTGATGAACTACAATTTGCAGGGGATGGTAAAGACCATTCCTGAAGTATTTTCTATGCTGAAGTCAGCAGAGGTTGAAATCAAGAAAGAACATCAAGTGTTGATAGTCAATAAGACCACTAAGTTCAAGAAGGGCAAGGGTAAGAAGAACTTCAAGAAGGACGGCAAGGAGGTTGCCGCGCCCGGTAAGCCAGTTGCCGGGAAGAAGTCAAAGAATGGACCCAAGCCCGAGACTGAGTGCTTTTATTGCAAGGGGAAGGGTCACTGGAAGCGGAACTGCCCCAAATACTTAGCGGATAAGAAGGCCGGCAACACTAAAGGTATATTTGATATACATGTAATTGATGTGTACCTTACCAGTACTCGTAGTAACTCCTGGGTATTTGATACCGGTGTCGTTGCTCATATTTGTAACTCACAGCAGGGGCTGCGGAATAAGCAGAGACTGGCGAAGGACGAGGTGATGATGCACGTCGGGAATGGTTCCAGAGTCGATGTGATCGCCGTCGGCACGCTACCTCTACATTTACCCACGGGATTAGTTTTGAACCTTAATAATTGTTATTTAGTGCCAAGTTTGAGCATGAACATTGTATCTGGATCTCGTTTAATACGAGATGGCTACTCATTTAAGTCTGAGAATAATGGTTGTTCGATTTATATGAGAGATATGTTTTATGGTCATGCTCCGATGGTCAATGGTTTATTCTTAATGAATCTCGAGCGTAATACTACACATATTCATAGCGTGAATACCAAAAGGTGTAAAGTTGATAACGATAGTCCCACATACTTGTGGCACTGCCGCCTTGGTCACATTGGTGTCAAGCGCATGAAGAAGCTCCATGCTGATGGACTTTTAGAGTCTCTCGATTATGAATCATTTGACACATGCGAACCATGCCTCATGGGCAAGATGACCAAGACTCCGTTCTCCGGAACAATGGAGCGAGCAACCAACTTGTTGGAAATCATACATACCGATGTGTGCGGTCCAATGAGTGTTGAGGCTCGCGGAGGATATCGTTATGTTCTCACTCTCACTGATGACTTGAGTAGATATGGGTATGTCTACTTAATGAAACACAAGTCTGAGACCTTTGAAAAGTTCAAGGAATTTCAGAATGAGGTAGAGAATCAACGTGACCGAAAGATAAAATTCCTACGATCAGATCGTGGAGGAGAATACTTAAGTCACGAATTTGGTACACACTTAAGGAAATGTGGAATCGTTTCACAACTAACGCCGCCTGGAACACCTCAGCGTAACGGTGTGTCCGAACGTCGTAATCACACTCTATTAGATATGGTGCGATCTATGATGTCTCTTACCGATTTACCACTATCATTTTGGGGATACGCTCTAGAGACAGCTACATTCACTTTAAATAGGGCACCGTCTAAATCCGTTGAGACGACACCGTATGAATTGTGGTTTGGGAAGAAACCTAAGCTGTCGTTTCTAAAAGTTTGGGGATGCGATGCTTATGTCAAGAAACTTCAACCTGAAAAGCTCGAACCCAAGTCGGAAAAATGCGTCTTCATAGAATACCCTAAAGAATCCATTGGGTATACCTTCTACTTAAGATCCAAGGGCAAGATCTTTGTTGCCAAGAACGGATCCTTTCTGGAAAAAGAGTTTCTCTCAAAAGAAGTAAGTGGGAGGAAAGTAGAACTCGATGAAGTACTACCTCTTGAACGGGAAAGTAGTGCAGCTCAAGAAAATGTTCCTGTGATGCCTACACCAACTGAAGAGGAAAATAATGATGATGATCAAGGTACTTCGGATCAAGTTGCTACTGAACTTCGTAGGTCCACAAGGACACGTTCCGCACCAGAGTGGTACGGCAACCCTGTCCTGGAAATCATGTTGTTAGACAATGGTGAACCTTCGAACTATGAAGAAGCGATGGCGGGCCCAGATTCCAACTAATGGCTAGAAGCCATGAAATCCGAGATAGAATCCATGTATGAAAACAAAGTATGGACTTTGACTGACTTGCCCGATGATCGGCGAGCGATAGAAAACAAATGGATCTTTAAGAAGAAGACGGACGCGGATGGTAATGTTACCATCTATAAAGCTCGACTTATTGCTAAGGGTTATCGGCAAGTTCAAGGGATTGACTACGATGAGACTTTCTCTCCCGTAGTGAAGCTTAAGTCCGCCCGAATCATGTTAGCAATTGCCGCATACTATGATTATGAGATATGGCAGATGGACGTCAAAACGGCATTCCTTAACGGTTATCTTAAGGAAGAACTGTATATGATGCAGCCAGAAGGTTTTGTCGATCCTAAGAACGCTAACAAAGTATGCAAGCTCCAGTGATCCATTTATGGGCTGGTGCAAGCATCTCGGAGGTGGAACATTCGCTTTGATGAGATGATCAAAGCGTTTGGGTTTATGCAGACTTATGGAGAAGCCTGCATTTACAAGAAAGTGAGTGGGAGCTCTGTAGCATTTCTCATATTATATGTAGATGACATACATTTGATGGGAAATGATATAGAATTCTTGGACAGCATTAAGGCCTACTTGAATAAGTGTTTTTCAATGAAGGACCTTGGAGAAGCTGCTTATATATTAGGCATCAAGATCTATAGAAATAGATCGAGACGCCTCATAGGTCTTTCACAAAGCACATACCTTGATAAAATTTTGAAGAAGTTCAAAATGGATCAGTCCAAGAATGGGTTCTTGCCTGTATTGCAAGGTGTGAGATTGAGCTCAGCTCAATGCCCGACCACGGCAAAAGATATAGAAGAGATGAGTATCATCCCCTATGCTTCAGCCATAGGATCTATTATGTATGCCATGCTGTGTACCAGACCTGATGTAAACCTTGCCGTAAGTTTGGTAGGAAGGTACCAAAGTAATCCCGGCAAGGAACACAGGACAGTGGTCAAGAATATCCTGAAGTACCTGAAAAGGACAAAGGACATGTTTCTCGTTTATGGAGGTGACGAAGAGCTCGTCGTAAAGGTTACGTCGATGCTAGCTTCGACACAGATCTGGATGACTCTAAGTCACAAACCGGATACGTGTATGTGTTGAATGGTGGAGCAGTAAGCTGGTGCAGCTGCAAGCAGAGCGTCGTGGCGGGGTCTACATGTGAAGCGGAGTACATGGCAGCCTCGGAGGCAGCGCATGAAGCTATTTGGGTGAAGGAGTTCATCACCGACCTAGGAGTCATACCCAATGCGTCGGGGCCGATCAAACTTTTCTGTGACAATACTGGAGCTATTGCCCTTGCGAAGGAGCCCAGATTTCACAAGAAGACCAGGCACATCAAGCGTCGTTTCAACTCCATCCGTGAGAATGTTCAAGATGGAGACATAGAAATTTGCAAAGTACATACGGATCTGAATGTCGCAGATCCGTTGACTAAACCTCTCCCGCGAGCGAAACATGATCAACACCAGAACTCTATGGGTGTTCGATTCATCACAATGTAACTAGATTATTGACTCTAGTGCAAGTGGGAGACTGTTGGAAATATACCCTAGAGGCAATAATAAAAGTGTTATTATTATATTTCTTTGTTCATGATAATAGTCTTTTATTCATGCTATAACTGTATTATCCGGAAATCGTAATACACGTGTGAATACATAGACCACAATATGTCCCTAGTGAGCCTCTAGTTGACTAGCTCATTGTGATCAACAGATAGTCATGGTTTCCTGGCTATGGACATTGGATGTCGTTGATAACGGGATCACATCATTAGGAGAATGATGTAATGGACAAGACCCAATCCTAAGCATAGCACAAAGGTCGGTTAGTTCGTTTGCTAGAGCTTTTCCAATGTCAAGTATCTCTTCCTTAGACCATGAGATCGTGTAACTCCTGGATACCGTAGGAGTGCTTTGGGTGTACCAAACGTCACAACGTAACTGGGTGACTATAAAGGTGCATTACAGGTATCTCCAAAAGTGTCTGTTGGGTTGACTTGATCGAGACTGGGATTTGTCACTCCGTATGACGGAGAGGTATCTCTGGGCCCACTCGGTAATGCATCATCACAATGAGCTCAAAGTGACCAAGTGTTTGATCACGGGATCATGCATTGCGGTACGAGTAAAGTGACTTGCCGGTAACGAGACTGAACGAGGTATTGGGATACCGACGATCGAGTCTCGGGCATGTAACGTACCGATTGACAAAGGGAATTGCATACGGGGTTTGATCGAATCCTCGACATCGTGGTTCATCCGATGACAACATCGAGGAGCATGTGGGAGCCAACATGGGTATCCAGATCCCGCTGTTGGTTATTGACCTGAGGTTCTCTCGGTCATGTCTGCATGTCTCCCGAACCCGTAGGGTCTACACACTTAAGGTTCAGTGACGCTAGGGTTATCAGGAAGACAAGTATGTGATTACCGAATGTTGTTCGGAGTCCCGGATGAGATCCCGGACGTCACGAGGAGTTCCGAAATGGTCCGGAGGTAAAGATTTATATAAGGAAAGTGGTTAAACGGACACCGGGAAGTTTCGGTGGCATACCGGTATTGTACCGGGGCCACCGCAAGGGTTCCGGGGGTCCACCGGGTGGGGCCACCCCTCCCGGGGGGGCCACATGGGCTATGTGGGAGAGGGAGCCAGCCCCTAGTGGGCTGGGCGCGCCTCCCCACCTAGGCCCATGCGGCTAGGGCAAGGGGAGGGGAAACCCTGAAGGGGGCGCCCCCCTAGCTTGGGGGGCAAGCCACCCCTTTTCCCTCTCCCTTGGCCGCCGCCCCCCTCTAGGGTTTCCCCTAGAGGGCCGGCCCCCTTGCCCCTCTCCTCCTATATATAGAGGGGTGAGGGGAGGGCTGCTAAACACGACAAGCCAAGGCGCAGCCCCTCCCCTCCCCAACACCTCTCCTCCTCCGTACGTGCTCGGCGAAGCTCTATCGGAATACTGCTGCACCAACTGCACCACGCCGTCGTGCTACCCTTGGAGCTGCCTTCCTCAACCTCTCCTTCCTCCTTGCTGGATCAAGACGGAGGAGACGTCGACCGTCCCGTACGTGTGTTGAACGCGGAGGTGCTGTCCGTTCAACACTTGGTCATCGGTGATCCGAATCACGTCGAGTACGACTCCATCATCACCAACCCCTTGAACGCTTCCGCACTCGATCTACAAGTGGTATGTAGATGCAAACTCACTCCCTTGACTCGTTGCTTAGATGAACTCATAGATGGATCTTGGTGAAACCGTAGGAAAATTTTTAATTTTCTGCAACGTTCCCCAACATCTTGGGCCAGTGCGGCTGTCTTATTTTCAGTGCGGAGTGCTCTATCTGGATCACTGACGAGAGTGATTATTCCATTGGGACCGGGCATTTTGAGCTTCATGTACCCGTAATGGGGTATAGCTTGGAAGATTGTGAATGCCTCTCGCCCTAACAGGGCGTGATATCCGCTGCCGAATGGGGCCACTTGGAACGTGACCTCTTCAGACCTGTAGTTGTCCGGCGAGCCGAACACTACATCTAGTGTGATTTTTCCTGTGCAACGTACTTCTCGACTAGGGATTATTCCCCTGAAGGTTGTGCTGCTTCGCTCAATGCGGCTCCAGTCAATTTCCATTTTTGAAGAGTTTCCTCATATATGAGGTTTAATCCGCTGCCGCCATCCATGAGTACCTTGGTAAGACGAAAGCCGTCCACTATCGGACTGAGGACCAGTGCGGCTGGTGCTCGAGCTGTTCGGAATTTAGGTTCATCGCTAGCATTGAAGGTGATAGCTGTGTCACTCCATGGATTCGTTGTTGCTACTTGGTAGACTTCAACGAGGCTGCGGATTGTTCGCTTCCGCATGTTATTTGATGCGAAAGTCTCGAAGACTGTTAATACCGTACTGGTACTGTTGGGCTGGTTGTCCGGGGCTAGAAAGCCTTCGCCACTTTTGGCCACCTGCTGTAGTATCCAACATGCTCGAATGCTATGTGTTGGAGTGGCGCCCTCCGTACTGTGGATTTTGCAGGGTCCGTTGAGCCATCCCTCCAGTACGGTTCCATGCCCTTTAGGGGTTTTTGGCTTTTTGGTTTTTAATCCAGGTGCTTGAGTATGACGCATCCTTTTATTTCGGACTAGGGTGTATTCAGGGCCGGATTGTCCCAAAACCTAGTTTCGGTTTTCCAGGCACTCTCCATCGCGCAGTATTTTTGTACAATGGTCGCTAGGTCGGCGAAGCGTGTAACTTCGCGACGACTGATGGTGTTTATGATTCCCTTGTCCATGCAATTGTTGCAGAAAATTGAAATCGTGCTTTCTTCCCGGCAGTCCTTTATCCTGTTCATAACCATGAGGAATCTGGCCCAGTAATGATGTACTGTTTCATCGGGCTCTTGCCGTATTTGAGATAGATCGCTTATGTTTGGGTGGGCGGGTGGTATTAAGTTCGGAACCCCGCTCGATCTGAGGCTCAAAGGCCAAGAAGCTTCCGGATTTGGAAGCTTGGTTTGTTGGATGCTTTCCAACGAATCTGGTCCGATGCCTGACTTTAGGTTCAGTATTTGATTGACGTCCGTTCCTCCACGGGAATCCGGCATGGAGGGATCGGGAATCCGGGCATAGCTGGTTTTTAACATAGAAGAAGAGTCGCCGCATTGTTCCTCTACCACAATAACATGGTGGGTGGCCTGGGGAGAGTTAATTTCTCTCAGATCGGTTTTAAGACCAATCTGATCGTAGTCTGTAGCGACTCCAGGGCGGCGATGCGATCCAAGAGCTTGTTTACGGAGGAGAGCTCAATCGGATCTAGCTGCTCGGCGAATTCCGAGCTGACGTGAAGATCGCTTTTGATGAACTGAGAGGTCATCGTCGGAGTGGTGGCCGAACAGGCGGTCATAAGAAAACCTCCTAGCCGGATAGTTTGGCCGGCGGCCAAAGCTCCCTTGATGACGGCGCCGTCTTTAAAGACGGGAAAAGGCATCCTTCCTGATTGTGACGACATAGAGGAACTCTCAACGAAAGCACCAATGTCGGTGTCAAAACCGGCGGATCTCGGGTAGGGGGTCCCGAACTGTGCGTCTAGGCGGATGGTAACAGGAGACAAGGGAAACGATGTTTTACCCAGGTTCGGGCCCTCTTGATGGAGGTAAAACCCTATGTCCTGCTCGATTAATATTGATGATGTGTGTTACAAGAGTGGATCTACCACGAGATCAAGGAGGCTAAACCCTAGAAGCTAGCCTATGGTATGATTGTTGTTCGTCCTACGGACTAAAGCCATCCGGTTTATATAGACACCGGAGAGGGCTAGGGTTACACAGAGTCGGTTACAATGGTAGGAGATCTACATATGCGTATCGCCAAGCTTGCCTTCCACGCCAAGGAAAGTCCCATCCGGACATGGGACGAAGTCTTCAATCTTGTATCTTCATAGTCTTGGAGTCCGGCCAATGATGATAGTTCGGCTATCCGAACACCCCCTAGTCCAGGACTCCCTCAGTAGCCCCCGAACCAGGCTTCAATGACGACGTGTCCGACGTGCATGTTGTCTTCGGTGTTGCAAGGCGGGTTCTCCTTCAAACTTCATGTTCCTGTCGAATAATGTCCGGCTTCCTTATAAATGTTGCGCCCCTTGGCTTCTATGCCCAATAATGGCCTTCTTCCACATGTCGTATGAATGCGAAAAGCTAGGGTATTTTTACATTTTTCCCCTTAGCCGTGCGAACGAGCCGCCTATAAGAGAGGCGAGGATCTAGATCTAACTCACACCATCCTCCTTCCGCAAGTACTCATCGAAGTGCCTCTGACAAAAAACCATTCTATCATGGATAGTCGATGCGGCTCCTCCTCTTGCGCTGCCAGCCCTAAGCCAGGAGATTGGGGGAGATGCTCAGTTCCACACAGCGAGCTAGTGGCGCTCCAAACCGAGGGATATCTTCCCCCAGCCTTCATGGTTCTGGTTCGAGCCGGACTGGCCACCTTCCGGGGTGGAAAGCAGGCGGAGAGCGTTCCCAACCCCTCCAAAGGAGAGCGGTTATGCTTTGTCCCTTATTAATAAGGGGACTCGGATTTCCCATACATCCGTTTCTCCGGGGGCTCCTGGAGTTCTACGGACTCCAGCTTCACCACCTTACACCTGCCTCCATTTTGCACATCGCGGGCTTTGTAGCTCTTTGCGAGCTGTTCTTGGGCATCGAGCCCCATTTTGTGTTGTGGAAGAGATTGTTTTGCCTCGTACCCCGTTCTCATGAGGGGTCGATATATCAAGTGGGCGGAGCCGAAATATGGCGCATCGCCGGGACCGGATATCCATCCGGCACCCCGAAGAAGGCGTCCGAAGATTGGCCTTCGGAATGGTTCTATATGGAGGACGCCCCTCTGCAGGATCTAGTTCGGATCGGCCTCTCGGAGTTCAGCAATGCTCACTTGACGAAACGCCTGAGTTGGCGCCCGTGGAGCCCTCAACGGGACGATGATGGGAGCGTCCATTATGTGATGGGCCGGATTAGGTTACTGGCCCACTCCAGATTGACCATGATTGGAATCATGGCCACGTGCATTATGCGAGGGGTGCAGCCGCTCAAATATAGGGGCCACCCCATGTGGGATTTCAACAGGGAGAACGACGCCACTCGTCATGGCCGCAAGGGGCCAGGATCGGCCGCGGATCTGGTGAAGATCCTGTCCGGCTTGTACAAGGGGGAGAAGGAGGACTTTCTCTAGACGAGCCCATTGAATGGGTTCTCCATGAATAACCCTCAGAGCTGGGTAAGCGAACGTTTATTCATCCGACCCGTGCTTTCAAAGTTAAATGCCTTACTTTATGATTTTGACGCAGGAACTGCGTCGGGATGTGGAGGGCATACACAGTCTGGCTCCACAACCCGAGGATCCGGGAAGATCCCTTGATCCGGCCTCCGAAGAGGATCTGGACATAAAGGTGGAGCTAATTGACGGGGTGTTCCACCAACTCAGCATGGACAATGCTTTAGTCGCCATTACGGCTGACTACCCCGGACTATGTCAGGCTTCTCAGGTAATTATGACCGGTGTTCTGACACCACTACTTCGTCCTTGCGTATTTCAGATCACCGTATACCAACGGTGTCTTGCAGGAGGTGCCTTCAAGGCGAGAAGCCAAACCCGCGGCGGCTGACCAGCAAGGGTCAATTCGGCCCAGCAGGCGGAAAAGGAGTGCGACGCGAATCGAAACGTCGCCGCCACGGTACGGCGCACCGCTGTTTTTAAGGGAAGGATCCCTAGGAGGTATATTAATGCTCATAACTTTTCCAGGAGAAAGAGCGCTCGCCGGACAGTGTCCGGAGAGGTTGCCAATCAAGCCTCCGCCAGCCATGCTCCAACGCGTGGTCCGGAAGGGGAGGCGAACACAGGGCATGAGTCGGATGCTCCTCCAATGGAGGATGCCGACAGGCTGTCCGCCACCCATTTTGAGGTGGAGAGCGCCATGAATCACAAGCGTCGCCGGACAGTTCTTCGTGACGCGTGTTTCTCCCCGGAGGCGTTGAATGCCTTTGATGCGGGAGATGCGCACCTCCGTGCCACTCAAGATGGTTTAACCAGAGCCACGGAGCAGTATGTGAAGGACATACGGGTAAGTAATTTTAATAGCTATATATGCCAGTAGCCACCGAGACTTAAAATAGTTAAAATAACTGATTTAAGGATCATTTATTATGCAGGATCTTACGGAGAAGAATACCCACCTGTCCCAGGAGCTTCAAGAGTGCAAGGCCCAACTTGAGGCCGCACTGACCGCTGCAGGAGGAGACACAGCCCTCCGGTAACACATATTTCAAAAATGTTTTATGGCATGCGGTGTGCGTATAAATCTGACAATAATATTGCAGATGTTGCCAGACTTGATCCGGACAAGCAACAACTACTGCGCCAGTTGAAGGCTGGCGAGAGGGTGCTTATGAAGGTGCAGCAGGAGAGGAACAAACTCCAAGATGCCCACACCCAGCTTGGGGAAGAGCTAAAAGGTGTTCGGGCCCAGCTGTTTGGCTCCTTGAAGGAGAATCAGCGGCTTCATCGCGGCATCTATAGTAAGTGCTTGAGCAAACTCTTTTGAAAAGAAGAGTTCGGCGAGGAAGTCGGTTGACAGAAATATGTCTGTAGGTGTGCTCACATGTCGCCCTATGGAGGAAATGCCCGGTTCAACGGGTGACCAACTTCCCGAGCTGGTGCAACTGCTTGAACATGTTCGGCAGGCGATGAGTGGCGCCGTTCAGGCCTTATGGCCTTCCGTCTCCCTACCTGAGGGCCTTAGAGGGCTTGCTGAGAAGCTTCAGGGAGTACGGCGACGTCTCCGTCTGTGGAAGATATCGGCCTGCCGTCAAGGCGCCAGGGAGGCCTGGGCCATGGTGAAGACGCGGTACCCGAAGGCTGACCCAAACCACATGGCTGAGGTCAGACCTGTGGGGCCTGATGGGAAGGAGATCCCTGTGAGCTTGATGTACGGCCAAGTAGAGCTGGCCGCCAAATATTCCCAACAGGACTGTAAATTAGACAGCCTGCTAGATGGGATTGAAGAGGAGTACAATCAGTCAGTTTGACGATGTAATTTTAAAATGACATGTAAAATGCCTTCTAGCCGGATTGTAGATCGTTTGCCTTTGCGGACCTTTTCACTTCAACCTCGGGACCCAACAGTCCGGAGTCTGTTCGAATACCCTTACGGTTATAAAAGAACCGGGGCATGCATGGAGACAAGGCGTAGGGGTCATAATTGCTTTATCAGACAAGTGCCCAGCTAGCTATGTTATATTACATGGTTAGTAAGAAACATCTTCCAGGGATAATAGTTCCGTTAAGGGTTCCTTTCCCTGCGGGGCATGCCCTAAAGTGCATGTCCGGACTGCGAAAATAGCAGAAAAAGCATCTGGGGGCAGATAAATAAGTAAGTAATAAATCATCTTTCAGGTCACCGACCGAATATTCCCTTAAGAACGCTAGCCTTCGGCTTCACCGAGTCTGAGGTACACATCCGGCTCACCCGGCAGTAACAATCGCAGAGGAGCTCCCTTTACCTCCTAGCCGAACAATCGGGAACGTAGGGGTAAGCACAGGAGCCAGGCAACCCGGCTTGGCCAAAACTTAAGTCATATCGATGCATATAATGGTGATCAAAAGGTACATGCGGAAGTGTGACACATGTGGTGGGCATGAAGCCCATATAAAAAAGCTTCTGTTAAAGAAGCCCCCAGGTATAACGAGTGCGGGTAGCACATCGAGTGAGTGCGAACAAAGTGCAGATTAGCCCTCAAGAGGTTTGTACTGAAAGAGGGAGGAAAAAGGAGGGAAAACAAAGACAACAAAAAAACATGAAAGGTGGACGGAGGAAGGAGACGAACCCTGAGTCCGGCGCTAGGCATAAAATCTTTGGAGACGGGCTGCGTTCCATGGGTTTGGCTCGAGTCGGTTGTCAGATGCGTTGCGTAGACGGTATGCACTGCCGGTAAGGACTTGGTCGATGATGAAGGGACCTTCCCATTTGGGCTTAAGTTTGTCCTTTTTCTTGTCCGACAGGCGTAGAACTAGCTCGCCAACATTGTAAGTTTTGGCCCGTACTTCTCTGCTTTGATATCTTCGAGCCTGCTGTTGATAGAATGCGGAACGGGATTTTGCCACGTCGCGCTCCTCCTCTAAAGCGTCCAAACTGTCCTGACGATCCAACTCGGCTTCTCTTTCCTCATACATGCGCACGCGAGGTGAGTCATGAATTATATCGCAGGGCAAAACTGCCTCAGCGCCGTATACCATAAAAAATGGTGTGAATCCGGTTGTGCGGTTTGGCATGGTCCGCAGCCCCCAGAGTACGGAGTCGAGCTCCTCTACCCAGTGCGTATTAGATTCCGTGAGGGACCGCACTAATTTGGGTTTGATGCCGCTCATGATTAGACCATTTGCTCGTTCCACTTGACCATTAGTTTGAGGGTGGTAGACTGAAGCGTAGTCGAGCTTGATGCCCATGTTTTTGCACCAGAGTTTAACCTCGTCGACCGTGAAATTCGTGCCGTTATCAGTGATGATGCTGTGGGGGACGCCGAAACGGTGTACTACCCCGGATATGAAGTCTATCACAGGTCCGGATTCTGCCATTTTAACCGGCTTGGCCTCTATCCATTTGGTGAATTTATCCACCATGACCAATAAGTATTTGTGCTTGTGGGTTCCCCCTTTAAGGGGTCCAACCATGTCAAGCCCCCAGACCGCAAACGGCCAAGTAATGGGTATAGTTTTGAGGGCGGTGGGTGGCATGTGGCTCTGATTAGCAAAGAGCTGACAACCAACGCATCATTGGACTAAGTCCTGAGCATCTGCCCGGGCGGTCGGCCAATAAAACCCTGTACGGAAGGCCTTGCCTACAAGGGCCCGGGCGGCGGCGTGGTGCCCGCCGAGTCCGGCGTGAATTTCAGCCAGGAGATTTCGCCCTTCTTCTTCGGAGATACACCTTTGAAGGACTCCGGTTGTGCTTTTCTTATAAAGTTCTCCCTCATGGACCTTGTAGGCTTTAGATCGCCGAAATATGCAGCGGGCCTCATTTTGGTCTTCGGGAAGTTCCTGCCGGATTAGGTAGGCTAGGAATGGTTCTGTCCACGGGGCAATTACTGCCAGTATTTCGTGGGCTGAATCTGTTATGTCATTGGCTGAGCCACCGACTGTGTCAGAATGTTCTGCGTTAGGTGATGCAGTTGGTTCCGGATTGTTATTTCCGGACTCCTCTTCCCATAATACGGATGGCTTAAAGAGCCGCTCCAGGATGATGTTTGGAGGGACGGCGTCGCGTTTTGCGCCGATGCGTGCCAACACATCTGCTGCCTGGTTGTTATCCCGGGCTACGTGGTGGAATTCGAGTCCTTCAAACCGGGCTGACATTTTTAGGACAGTGTTACGGTAGGCTGCAATTTTCGGATCCTTGGCGTCAAAGTCTCCATTTACTTGGGATATTGCGAGGTTTGAATCCCCGCGCACCTCTAGGCGTTGAATACCCATAGAGATTGCCATCCGGAGGCCATGTAAAAGGGCCTCGTATTCTGCTGCATTGTTGGTGTCCGTGTACATTATTTGAAGCACGTATTGGACTGTGTCTCCGGTTGGGGACGTCAAGACGACGCCAGCTCCCAAGCCAGCCAACATTTTGGAGCCGTCGAAATGCATGATCCAATTGGAGTATGCGCCGTACTCTTTAGGGAGTTCGGCTTCGGTCCATTCGGCGGTAAAGTCAGCCAGAACTTGCGACTTGATAGCTCGCCGTGGTTTGTAGGTTATATCAAATGGTAAGAGCTCAATGGCCCATTTTGCAATCCTGCCCGTCGCATCACGATTGTTGATAATGTCGTTGAGAGGTACTACGGAGGCCACCGTTATGGAACACTCTTGAAAGTAGTGTCGCAGCTTCCGGGATGCCATGAACACCGCGTACGCTATCTTTTGATAGTGTGGGTACCGGGACTTGCATGGAGTTAAGACAGTGGATACGTAGTATACTGGTTTTTGAAGAGGGAACTTGTGCCCTTCTGTTTCTCGTTCGACAACGAGTACCACGCTGACAACTTGATGTGTTGCTGCGATATATAACAACATTGGTTCGCCCAGGTTGGGTGCGGACAAGACCGGATTTGTTGCCAATACGGCCTTTATTTCTTCGAGTCCGGCCGTGGCAGCATCCGTCCATTCGAAATGTTCGGTGCACCGGAGGAGGCGATAGAGGGGCAGTGCCTTTTCTCCCAGACGGGAGATGAAGCGGCTTAGAGCCGCCACACATCCAGTTAGTTTTTGTATTTGCTTGAGGTCTTTTGGGATATCCAATTGTGACAGAGCTCGGATCTTGGCTGGGTTTGCTTCAATTCCTCTACCGGATACAATGAAGCCCAAGAGCTTTCCGGCTGGTACGCCGAAAACACATTTTTCTGGGTTGAGCTTAATGTCATATGCTCGGAGGTTGTCGAATGTCACCCTCAAGTCGTCTACTAGAGTTTCGACGTGTTTGGTCTTGATGACCACATTGTCTATGTATGCCTCTACTGTTTTGCCTATCTGGGTGGCTAGACATGTCTGAATCATGTGCTGATATGTTGCGCCGGCGTTTTTGAGTCCGAAGGGCATTGTGTTGAAGCAGAATGGTCCGTATGGAGTAATAAATGCCGTTGCAGCCTGGTCTTTTTCCGCCATCTTGATTTGATGGTATCCGGACTATGCATCGAGGAAGCACAATGAATCATGCCCCGCGGTAGCATTGATGATTTGGTCGATGCGAGGGAGAGGGAAGGGGTCCTTTGGACAGGCCTTGTTAATGTCTTTGAAATCGACGCAAAGGCGCCAGGATTTGTCCTTTTTTGGTACCATTACTAGGTTGGCTAGCCAGTCCGGATGTTTAATATCTCTGATGAATCCGGCTTCTAAGAGTTTGGCTAGCTCCTCTCCCATTGCCTGTCTTTTGGGTTCGGAAAATCACCGAAGAGCTTGTTTGACTGGCTTGAATCCTTTTAGGATATTTAGGCTGTGCTCTGCCAGCCTGCGTGGGATTCCTGGCATGTCTGAAGGGTGCCAGGCAAAAATGTCCCAATTTTCCCGAAGGAACTCTCGTAGTGCGGCTTCTACATCAGGATTTAATTGTGCCCCAATGGAGACTGTCTTTGTGCGCAGGGGCGGGCCCATGTTGGCCCAGCAGGTAGCCCATGACACCGGGTAAAAAAATATCTTACGTTATATATATAGAGCCCAGGTAGACTTGGACACCCCTAAATTTCTAAAAGGGACACCCCGTGCAGACCAAAAGGCCACAACTAGCCAACAAGGCCGCAGACGGCCTAGCCGACTAGCAGCGCGTGACGCCCTGGCAAAGGCCCAGCACATTCGTCCATCGATCAAATGGATCAATTCATCGATGCGTACGTGCCTGTCGCCTTCCTCTACTCGCCGCTGCACTCCGTGCCCCTGTACATCGTGCTCACAGCCGCCGCCTATCGCCAGATCGCCCCAATTCGCCCAATCAGTGAAGAACGAAAGAATAGGTATCTTGGATCAAACCCCAATTCGGTGTGTGTCTGCCTCTATTGCAATTTCCAAATCCTGTTCCAATTCTTGCTTTGTTTCTCTAACCCTAGGAAATTAGGGCTATTGGTTAAGATTATAGATTTTGATTATATTGGCTATTGGACTATTTGGCTATTGTAGTGGTCAGTGGAGAACAATATTGCAATACTCTAGTAGACAAGGACGGCTGGAAGCGCCGGCAACATGTCAAGTAAGTTATATTTTACTGTCGTGCAGTTGCAATTCATGTTATGTATGTACACATGATTCATAGTTTTCTCATTTGCAGAAAATATAATTATCTAAACAATTACAAATTAGAGAAGCTCAGTTTACTGAAAAAAGAGAAGCGGATAGTGTAAGTTGAATGCCCTTCACATGAACATAATATCTTGTTATATTGGATAAAAGGCCAAAGGCCCAACTTTATATTAATAAAGCCACCAACTAACCAACAAGAAACAAGCATCCACACCCAACAGAGCCCCATCATGAACATAACCAGAATGATGCATCGGTCCTGCCACAATTGGGCGGACAAAATGATGCCTCACCACATGAATGGATTGATGTCCCAGCCCCTCCATCACCACCTGGACAGAATAATGCCTCCACACATGAACCTAGTTCTGCCAATAATACAAGGAATTCATTTCAAGTTGAAGAAGAAATCAATTAGGAAGAAGTAAATTTGATCCAGGTAAAAGAAGAAGCCTAGATGAGTATCATCCAAATCATAGAGATATGTTGCTAAGTAGTTTTGTTACTTTTGATTTGTAGGCAATTAAGATCAAGCGATGCATTTTCTCATCATCGGTTATACTTTATTCATAATTTGGACACTTCGATTCACCTTTACTGTTCAATTTCCTATGATCAAATAATATTGATAAGGTGAACTCTTTATTTTGGAATTTTGGTAATCATATTCACGGTCATATTGGATTCTAGGTATATTGTATTGCTAATTGTGCTAATTTTATGTGTATTATGACTTGATATCCACGAATATGTGATAGACTTGGGACCCCGGGTCATTTTTGTCCTGGGTTCGCCCCTGTTTGTGCGGTCCGTTGGATGGACCTGGAATTTGACTATTTCGTCTTCTGGTTTAAAAGAGGTGGACTTGGACCTCTTATCGAGTATCACATCGTCCCTATCCACCATGGAGCGCAGCGCAGTTAGTTCCTCTGCCGCTAGGGCTTCGGATAATGCCTCTAGTGTTGGAAATATACCCTAGAGGCAATAATAAAAGTGTTATTATTATATTTCTTTGTTCATGATAATAGTCTTATATTCATGCTATAACTATATTATCCGGAAATCGTAATACACGTGTGAATACATAGACCACAATATGTCCCTAGTGAGCCTCTAGTTGACTAGCTCGTTGTGATCAACAGATAGTCATGGTTTCCTGGCTATGGACATTGGATGTCGTTGATAACGGGATCACATCATTAGGAGAATGATGTAATGGACAAGACCCAATCCTAAGCATAGCACAAATGTCGGTTAGTTCGTTTGCTAGAGCTTTTCCAATGTCAAGTATCTCTTCCTTAGACCATGAGATCGTGTAACTCCCGGATACCGTAGGAGTGCTTTGGGTGTACCAAACGTCACAACGTAACTGGGTGACTATAAAGGTGCATTACGGGTATCTCCGAAAGTGTCTGTTGGGTTGACACGGATCGAGACTGGGATTTGTCACTCCGTATGACAGAGAGGTATCTCTGGGCCCACTCGGTAATGCATCATCACAATGAGCTCAAAGTGACCAAGTGTTTGATCACGGGATCATGCATTGCGGTACGAGTAAAGTGTCTTGCCGGTAACGAGACTGAACGAGGTATTGGGATACCGACGATCGAGTCTCGGGCATGTAACATACCGATTGACAAAGGGAATTGCATACGGGGTTTGATCGAATCCTCGACATCGTGGTTCATCCGATGACAACATCGAGGAGCATGTGGGAGCCAACATGGGTATCCAGATCCCGCTGTTGGTTATTGACCTGAGGTCGTCTCGGTCATCTCTGCATGTCTCCTGAACCCGTAGGGTCTACACACTTAAGGTTCGGTGACGCTAGGGTTATCAGGAAGACAAGTATGTGATTACCGAATGTTGTTCAGAGTCCCGGATGAGATCCCGGACATCATGAGGAGTTCTGGAATGGTCCGGAGGTAAAGATTTATATAAGGAAAGTGGTTAAACGGACACCGGAAAGTTTCGGTGGCATACCGGTATTGTACCGGGGCCACCGGAAGGGTTCCAGGGGTCCACCGGGTGGGGCCACCCCTCCCGGGGGGGCCACATGAGCTATGTGGGAGAGGGAGCCAGCCCCTAGTGGGCTGGGCGCGCCTCCCCACCTAGGCCCATGCGGCTAGGGCAAGGGGAGGGGAAACCCTGAAGGGGGCGCCCCCCTAGCTTGGGGGGCAAGCCACCCCTTTTCCCTCTCCCTTGGCCGCCGCCCCCTCTAGGGTTTCCCCTAGATGGCCGGCCCCCTTGCCCCTCTCCTCCTATATATAGAGGGGTGAGGGGAGGGCTGCTAAACACGACAAGCCAAGGCGCAGCCCCTCCCCTCCCCAACACCTCTCCTCCTCCGTACGTGCTCGACGAAGCTCTGTCGGAATACTGCTGCACCAACTGCACCATGCCATCGTGCTGCCCTTGGAGCTGCATTCCTCAACCTCTCCTTCCTCCTTGCTGGATCAAGACGGAGGAGACGTCGACCGTCCCGTACGTGTGTTGAACGCGGAGGTGCTGTCCGTTCAGCACTTGGTCATCGGTGATCCGAATCACGTCGAGTACGACTCCATCATCACCAACCCCTTGAACGCTTCCGCACTCGATCTACAAGTGGTATGTAGATGCAAACTCACTCCCTTGACTCATTGCTTAGATGAACTCATAGATGGATCTTGGTGAAACCGTAGGAAAATTTTTAATTTTCTGCAACGTTCCCCAACAGTGGCATCATGAGGTAGGTCTATGCGTAGTTCTCTTTGCACGAGTAGAACACAATTTTGTTGTGGGTGTGGATCTTTTCAACTTGCTTGCCGCTACTAGTCTTATCTTGCTTCAGCGTTATTGTGGGATGAAGCGGCCCGGACCAACCTTACACGTACGCTTACGTGAGACCGGTTCCACCGACTGACATGCACTAGTTGCATAAGGTGGCTGGCGGGTGTCTGTCTCTCCCACTTTAGTTGGAGCGGATTCGATGAAAAGGGTCCTTATGAAGGGTAAATAGAATTTGACAAGATCACGTTTTGGTTATTCGTAGGTAAGAAAACGTTCTTTCTAGAACCCAATTGCAGCCACGTAAAAGATGCAACAACAATTAGAGGACGTCTAACTTGTTTTTGCAGCAATTGTCATGTGATGTGATATGGCCAGAAGTTGTGATGAATGATGAATGATATATTGTGATGTATGAGATCATGTTCTTGTAATAGGAATCACGACTTGCATGTCGATGAGTATGACAACCGGCAGGAGCCATAGGAGTTGTCTTTATTTTTTGTATGACCTGCGTGTCATTGAAGAACGCCATGTAAACTACTTTACTTTATTGCTAAACGCGTTAGTCATAGAAGTAGAAGTAGTCGTTGGCGTGACAACTTCATGAAGACACGATGATGGAGATCATGATGATGGAGATCATGGTGTCATGCCGGTGACAAGATGATCATGGAGCCCCGAAGATGAAGATCAAAGGAGCTATATGATATTGGCCATATCATGTCACTACTTTATATAATTGCATGTGATGTTTATTATGTTTTATGCATCTTGTTTAGTTAGAACGACGGTAGTAAATAAGATGATCCCTTATAACAATTTCAAGAAAGTGTTCCCCCTAACTGTGCACCGTTGCTAAAGTTCGTCGTTTCGAAGCACCACATGATGATCGGGTGTGATAGATCCTTACGTTCACATACAACGGGTGTAAGACAGTTTTACACATGCAAAAACACTTAGGGTTAACTTGACGAGCCTAGCATGTACAGACATGGCCTCGGAACACGGAGACCGAAAGGTCGAACACGAGTCGTATGGAAGATACGATCAACATGAGAATGTTCACCAACAATGACTAGTCCGTCTCACGTGATGATCGGACACGGCCTAGTCGACTCGGATCGTGTAACACTTAGATGACTAGAGGGATGTCTAATCTGAGTGGGAGTTCATTCAATAATTTGATTAGATGAACTTAATTATCATGAACTTAGTCTAAAACCTTTTGCAAATATGTCTTGTAGATAAAATGGCCAACGCTCATGTCAACTTGAACTTCAACGCGTTCCTAGACAAAACCAAGCTGAAAGATGATGGCAGCAACTATACGGACTGGGTCCGGAACCTGGGGATCATCCTCATAGCTGCCAGGAAACAATATGTCCTAGAAGGACCGCTAGGTGACGCTCCCGTCCCAGAGAACCAAGACATTATGAATGCTTGGCAGTCTCATGCTGATGATTACTCCCTCGTTCAGTGCGGCATGCTTTACAACTTAGAACCGGGGCTCCAAAAGCGTTTTGAGCATCACGGAGCATATGAGATGTTCGAAGAGATAAAACTAGTTTTCCAAGCTCACGCCCAGGTCGAGAGATATGACATCTCCGACAAGTTCTATAGTTGTAAGATGGAGGAAAATAGTTCTGTCAGTGAGCACATACTCAAGATGTCTGGGTTGCACAACCGTACGACCCAGCTGAATATTAACCTCCCTGATGAGGCAGTCATTGACAGAATCCTTCAGTCGCTCCCACCAAGCTACAAGAGCTTTGTGATGAACTACAATATGCAGGGGATGGTAAAGACCATTCCTGAAGTATTTTCTATGCTGAAGTCAGCAGAGGTTGAAATCAAGAAAGAACATCAAGTGTTGATGGTCAATAAGACCACTAAGTTCAAGAAGGGCAAGGGTAAGAAGAACTTCAAGAAGGACGGCAAGGAGGTTGCCGCGCCCGGTAAGCCAGTTGCCGGGAAGAAGTCAAAGAATGGACCCAAGCCTGAGACTGAGTGCTTTTATTTCAAGGGGAAGGGTCACTGGAAGCGGAACTGCCCCAAATACTTAGCAGATAAGAAGGCCGACAACACTAAAGGTATATTTGATATACATGTAATTGATGTGTACCTTACCAGTACTCGTAGTAACTCCTGGGTATTTGATACCGGTGCCGTTGCTCATATTTGTAACTCACAGCAGGGGCCGTGGAATAAGCGGAGACTGGCGAAGGACGAGGTGACGATGCACGTCGGGAATGGTTCCAGAGTCGATGTGATCGCCGTCGGCACGCTACCTCTACATTTACCCACGGGATTAGTTTTGAACCTTAATAATTGTTATTTAGTGCCAAGTTTGAGCATGAACATTGTATCTGGATCTCGTTTAATACGAGATGGCTACTCATTTAAGTCTGAGAATAATGGTTGTTCGATTTATATGAGAGATATGTTTTATGGTCATGCTCCGATGGTCAATGGTTTATTCTTAATGAATCTCGAGCGTAATACTACACATATTCATAGCGTGAATACCAAAAGATGTAAAGTTGATAACGATAGTCCCACATACTTGTGGCACTGCCGCCTTGGTCACATTGGTGTCAAGCGCATGAAGAAGCTCCATGCTGATGGACTTTTAGAGTCTCTCGATTATGAATCATTTGACACATGCGAACCATGCCTCATGGGCAAGATGACCAAGACTCCGTTCTCCGGAACAATGGAGCGAGCAACCAACTTGTTGGAAATCATACATACCGATGTGTGCGGTCCAATGAGTGTTGAGGCTCGCGGAGGATATCGTTATGTTCTCACTCTCACTGATGACTTGAGTAGATATGGGTATGTCTACTTAATGAAACACAAGTCTGAGACCTTTGAAAAGTTCAAGGAATTTCAGAATGAGGTAGAGAATCAATGTGACCGAAAGATAAAATTCCTACGATCAGATCATGGAGGAGAATACTTAAGTCACGAATTTGGTACACACTTAAGGAAATGTGGAATCGTTTCACAACTAACGCCGCCTGGAACACCTCAGCGTAACGGTGTGTCCGAACGTCGTAATCACACTCTATTAGATATGGTGCGATCTATGATGTCTCTTACCGATTTACCACTATCATTTTGGGGATACGCTCTAGAGACAGCTAGATTCACTTTAAATAGGGCACCGTCTAAATCCGTTGAGACGACACCGTATGAATTGTGGTTTGGGAAGAAACCTAAGCTGTCGTTTCTAAAAGTTTGGGGATGTGATGCTTATGTCAAGAAACTTCAACCTGAAAAGCTCGAACCCAAGTCGGAAAAATGCGTCTTCATAGAATACCCTAAAGAATCCATTGGGTATACCTTCTACTTAAGATCCGAGGGCAAGATCTTTGTTGCCAAGAACGGATCCTTTCTGGAAAAAGAGTTTCTCTCGAAAGAAGTAAGTGGGAGGAAAGTAGAACTCGATGAAGTACTACCTCTTGAACGGGAAAGTAGTGCTGCTCAAGAAAATGTTCCTGTGATGCCTACACCAACTGAAGAGGAAAATAATGATGATGATCAAGGTACTTCGGATCAAGTTGCTACTGAACTTCGTAGGTCCACAAGGACACGTTCCGCACCAGAGTGGTACGACAACCCTGTCCTGGAAATCATGTTGTTAGACAACGGTGAACCTTCGAACTATGAAGAAGCGATGGCGGGCCCAGATTCCAACAAATGGCTAGAAGCCATGAAATCCGAGATAGAATCCATGTATGAAAACAAAGTATGGACTTTGACTGACTTGCCCGATGATCGGCGAGCGATAGAAAACAAATGGATCTTTAAGAAGAAGACGGACGCGGATGGTAATGTTACCATCTATAAAGCTCGACTTATTGCTAAAGGTTATCGGCAAGTTCAAGGGATTGACTACGATGAGACTTTCTCTCCCGTAGTGAAGCTTAAGTCCATCCGAATTATGTTAGCAATTGCCGCATACTATGATTATGAGATATGGCAGATGGACGTCAAAACGGCATTCCTTAACGGTTATCTTAAGGAAGAACTGTATATGATGCAGCCAGAAGGTTTTGTCGATCCTAAGAACGCTAACAAAGTATGCAAGCTCTAGCGATCCATTTATGGGCTGGTGCAAGCATCTCGGAGGTGGAACATTCGCTTTGATGAGATGATCAAAGCGTTTGGGTTTATGCAGACTTATGGAGAAGCCTGCGTTTACAAGAAAGTGAGTGGGAGCTCTGTAGCATTTCTCATATTATATGTAGATGACATACTTTTGATGGGAAATGATATAGAATTCTTGGACAGCATTAAGGCCTACTTGAATAAGTGTTTTTCAATGAAGGACCTTGGAGAAGCTGCTTATATATTAGGCATCAAGATCTATAGAAATAGATCGAGACGCCTCATAGATCTTTCACAAAGCACATACCTTGATAAAATTTTGAAGAAGTTCAAAATGGATCAGTCCAAGAATGGGTTCTTGCCTGTATTTCAAGGTGTGAGATTGAGCTCAGCTCAATGCCCGACCACGGCAAAAGATATAGAAGAGATGAGTATCATCCCCTATGCTTCAGCCATAGGATCTATTATGTATGCCATGCTGTGTACCAGACCTGATGTAAACCTTGCCGTAAGTTTGGTAGGAAGGTACCAAAGTAATCTCGGCAAGGAACACAGGACAGCGGTCAAGAATATCCTGAAGTACCTGAAAAGGACAAAGGACATGTTTCTCGTTTATGGAGGTGACGAAGAGCTCGTCGTAAAGGGTTACGTCGACGCTAGCTTCGACACAGATCTGGATGACTCTAAGTCACAAACCGGATACGTGTATATGTTGAATGGTGGAGCAGTAAGCTGGTGCAGCTGCAAGCAGAGCGTCGTGGCGGGGTCTACATGTGAAGCGGAGTACATGGCAGCCTCGGAGGCAGCGCATGAAGCTATTTGGGTGAAGGAGTTCATCACCGACCTAGGAGTCATACCCAATGCGTCGGGGCCGATCAAACTTTTTTGTGACAATACTGGAGCTATTGCCCTTGCGAAGGAGCCCAGATTTCACAAGAAGACCAGGCACATCAAGCGTCGTTTCAACTCCATCCGTGAGAATGTTCAAGATGGAGACATAGAAATTTGCAAAGTACATACGGATCTGAATGTCGCAGATCCGTTGACTAAACCTCTCTCGCGAGCGAAACATGATCAACACCAAAACTCTATGGGTGTTCGATTCATGATAATAGTCTTTTATTCATGCTATAACTGTATTATCCGGAAATCGTAATACACGTGTGAATACATAGACCACAATATGTCCCTAGTGAGCCTCTAGTTGACTAGCTCGTTGTGATCAACAGATAGTCATGGTTTCCTGGCTATGGACATTGGATGTCGTTGATAACGGGATCACATCATTAGGAGAATGATGTAATGGACAAGACCCAATCCTAAGCATAGCACAAAGGTCGGTTAGTTCGTTTGCTAGAGCTTTTCTAATGTCAAGTATCTCTTCCTTAGACCATGAGATCGTGTAACTCCCGGATACCGTAGGAGTGCTTTGGGTGTACCAAACATCACAACGTAACTGGGTGACTATAAAGGTGCATTACAGGTATCTCCAAAAGTGTCTGTTGGGTTGACACGGATCGAGACTGGGATTTGTCACTCCGTATGACGGAGAGGTATCTCTGGGCCCACTCGGTAATGCATCATCACAATGAGCTCAAAGTGACCAAGTGTTTAATCACGGGATCATGCATTGCGGTACGAGTAAAGTGACTTGCCGGTAACGAGACTGAACGAGGTATTGGGATACCGACGATCGAGTCTCGGGCATGTAACGTACCGATTGACAAAGGGAATGGCATACGGGGTTTGATCGAATCCTCGACATCGTGGTTCATCCGATGACAACATCGAGGAGCATGTGGGAGCCAACATGGGTATCCAGATCCTGCTGTTGGTTATTGACCTGAGGTTGTCTCGGTCATGTCTGCATGTCTCCCGAACCCGTAGGGTCTACACACTTAAGGTTTGGTGACGCTAGGGTTATCAGGAAGACAAGTATGTGATTACCGAATGTTGTTCGGAGTCCCGGATGAGATCCCGGACGTCACGAGGAGTTCCGGAATGGTCCGGAGGTAAAGATTTATATAAGGAAAGTGGTTAAACGGACACCGGAAAGTTTCGGTGGCATACCGGTATTGTACCGGGGCCACCGGAAGGGTTCCGGGGGTCCACCGGGTGGGGCCACCCCTCCCGGGGGGGCCACATGGGCTATGTGGGAGAGGGAGCCAGCCCCTAGTGGGCTGGGCGCGCCTCCCCACCTAGGCCCATGCGGCTAGGGCAAGGGGAGGGGAAACCCTGAAGGGGGCGCCCCCCTAGCTTGGGGGGCAAGCCACCCCTTTTCCCTCTCCCTTGGCCGCCGCCCCCCTCTAGGGTTTCCCCTAGAGAGCCGGCCCCCTTGCCCCTCTCCTCCTATATATAGAGGGGTGAGGGGAGGGCTGCTAAACACGACAAGCCAAGGCGCAGCCCCTCCCCTCCCCAACACCTCTCCTCCTCCGTACGTGCTCGGCGAAGCTCTGTCGGAATACTGCTGCACCAACTGCACCACGCCGTCGTGCTGCCCTTGGAGCTGCCTTCCTCAACCTCTCCTTCCTCCTTGCTGGATCAAGACGGAGGAGACGTCGACCGTCCCGTACGTGTGTTGAATGCGGAGGTGCTGTCCGTTCAGCACTTGGTCATCGGTGATCCAAATCACGTCGAGTACGACTCCATCATCACCAACCCCTTGAACGCTTCCGCACTCGATCTACAAGTGGTATGTAGATGCAAACTCGCTCCCTTGACTCGTTGCTTAGATGAACTCATAGATGGATCTTGGTGAAACCGTAGGAAAAATTTTAATTTTCTGCAACGTTCCCCAACATCTAGGGCCAGGGCGGCTGTCTTATTTTCAGTGCGGAGTGCTCTATCTGGATCACTGACGAGAGTGATTATTCCATTGGGACCGGGAATTTTGAGCTTCATGTACCCGTAATGGGGTATAGCTTGGAAGATTGTGAATGCCTCTCGCCCTAACAGGGCGTGATATCCGCTGCTGAATGGGGCCACTTAGAACGTGACCTCTTCGGACCTGTAGTTGTCCGACGAGCCGAACACTACATCTAGTGTGATTTTTCCTGTGCAACGTACTTCTCGACTAGGGATTATTCCCCTGAAGGTTGTGCTGCTTCGCTCAATGCGGCTCCAGTCAATTTCCATTTTTGAAGAGTTTCCTCATATATGAGGTTTAATCCGCTGCCGCCATCCATGAGTACCTTGGTAACACGAAAGCCGTCCACTATCGGACTGAGGACCAGTGCGGCTGGTGCTCGAGCTGTTCGGAATTTAGGTTCATCGCTAGCATTGAAGGTGATAGCTGTGTCACTCCATGGATTCGTTGTTGCTACTTGGTAGACTTCAACGAGGCTGCGGATTGTTCGCTTCCGCATGTTATTTGATGCGAAAGTCTCGAAGACTGTTAATACCGTACTGGTACTGTTGGGCTGGTTGTCCGGGGCTAGAAAGCCTTCGCCACTTTTGGCCACCTGTTGTAGTATCCAACATGCTCGAAGGCTATGTGTTGGAGTGGCGCCCTCCGTACTGTGGATTTTGCAGGGTCCGTTGAGCCATCCCTCCAGTACGGTTCCATGCCCTTTAGGGGTTTTCGGCTTTTTCGTTTTTAATCCAGGTGCTTGAGTATGACGCATCCTTTTATTTCGGACTGGGGTGTATTCAGGGCCGGATTGTCCCAAAACCTAGTTTCGGTTTTCCAGGCACTCTCCATCGCGCAGTATTTTTGTACAATGGTCGCTAGGTCGGCGAAGCGTGTAACTTCGCGACGACTGATGGTGTTTATGATTCCCTTGTCCATGCAATTGTTGCAGAAAATTGAAATCGTGCTTTCTTCCCGGCAGTCCTTTATCCTGTTCATAACCATGAGGATTCTGGCCCAGTAATGATGTACTGTTTCATCGGGCTCTTGCCGTATTTGAGATAGATCGCTTATGTTTGGGTGGGCGGGTGGTATTAAGTTCGGAACCCCGCTCGATCTGAGGCTCAAAGGCTAAGAAGCTTCCGGATTTGGAAGCTTGGTTTGTTGGATGCCTGGGGAGAGTTAATTTCTCTCAGATCGGTTTTAAGACCAATCTGATCGTAGTCTGTAGCGACTCCAGGGCGGCGATGCGATCCAAGAGCTCGTTTACGGAGGAGAGCTCAATCGGATCTAGCTGCTCGGCGAATTCCGAGCTGACGTGAAGATCGCTTTTGATGAACTGAGAGGTCATCGTCGGAGTGGTGGCCGAACAGGCGGTCATAAGAAAACCTCCTAGCCGGATAGTTTGGCCGGCGGCCAAAGCTCCCATGATGATGGCGCCGTCTTTAAAGACGGGAAAAGGCATCCTTCCTGATTGTGACGACACAGAGGAACTCTCAATGAAAGCATCAATGTCGGTGTCAAAACCGGCGGATCTCGGGTAGGGGGTCCCGAACTGTGCGTCTAGGCGGATGGTAAGAGGAGACAAGGGAAACGATGTTTTACCCAGGTTCGGGCCCTCTTGATGGAGGTAAAACCCTATGTCCTGCTCGATTAATATTGATGATGTGTGTTACAAGAGTGGATCTACCACGGGATCAAGGAGGCTAAACCCTAGAAGCTAGCCTATGGTATGATTGTTGTTCGTCCTACGGACTAAAGCCATCCGGTTTATATAGACACCGGAGAGGGCTAGGGTTACACAGAGTCAGTTACAATGGTAGGAGATCTACATATCCGTATCGCCAAGCTTGCCTTCCATGCCAAGGAAAGTCCCATCCGGACACGGGACGAAGTCTTCAATCTTGTATCTTCATAGTCTTGGAGTCCGGCCGATGATGATAGTTTGGCTATCCGGACACCCCCTAGTCCAGGACTCCCTCAATCACCGTTTCCTCGGATGAAGTTGCGGCCTAATCAGCGCCACCAAAGAGGTTGTACACTAATCACCGCATTTTCTTCTTGATTCGATCTCACGGTGCTGCCGGCGCTCGGTCCCGAGCCAACACGGCGTGGCTCCATCCACGACGGCGTCGCCGGCCACTTCCTGCACGGCGTCACTCCCTCGGCGGCGACGTCCACATTAGTAGGAGCTGCTGCTGCTTTAGCTCTCACTCGCGCTGCTGCTTTGCTCTTGCTCTCGGTCCCCTGCCTGGTCTGCTCTTGCTATTGCTCTTGCTTGCGCTGCTGCTCTCGCTCTTGCTCTTGCTTGCAATGCTGCTCCGATTTAGCTACACTTCAGTCCACTGAATTGACTTTTGGGTTAGTCGATTTTCAGGGGGTGGGGGTGCTCGCCGGGGTGAAGGAAGAACCAGCCGCAGCGGGGAGGGGGGCTCACCGGAGAGGTACCCCACTATCTATCTTAGGGTTCAGGGTGGGGGCGGTGGTCGCCGGCGGTGGTGGGACAGTGGCGTGGGGATCGCCAGAGAAAAAGCTCGGCACGGGGGGGGGGGGCTAGTGGGATGGCTGGGGGTGGCGGCGGACCGGCGGTGGGGAGTGTTTTCGGGGCGAGCGGGGCGGCGCACCGCCGGCCGCGGGCGGCGGGGGGCTGCTGTTTGGCCAGTGGTGGCTGGCGGCTCAGGGGGGTGGAGGTTGAAGATGACCTGCAGGCCCTTGATTTCGTATCCAACGGCTGCAAAATCGACTGACTAGAGATGAAAAAGTCAGTCGACTGACGTGTAGCCTCACCTTGCTAGTGTGTTCAGTTTCGACAGTAAAATTCAGTTTTGACAGCAAAATTCAGTTTCGACAGTTAAGTTCAGTTTCGATAGTTAAATTCAGTGTCGACATGTAAGTTCAGAGATGAGCGGTTGATGTATTTTACACCTAGCACTTTGTGGTTAAGTATTTTACGTCATATATTGGAGATGCTATTAGAATTCCACTCAGGTTGACGTTGTCTCTCTTGTCCTGCTTCAGCCTCGGCGTCGTATGATACGTCTCCCACGTATCTATAATTTTTGATTGTTCCATGCTATATTATTATCTGTTTTGAATGATTATGGGCTTTATTTTACACTTTTATATTACTTTTGGGACTAACTATTACCGGATGCCCAACCCATATTGTTGTTTTATTGCCTGTTTCGGTATTTCGAAGAAAAGGAATATCAAACGGAGTCCAAACGGAATGAAACCTTCGGCATCGTGATTTTTTGGAAGATTATCATCCTGGAGGCTTGGAGATGAAGTCAGAAGATCCTCGAGGAGCCCACGAGATAGGAGGGCGCCCCCCTGTAGGGCGCCCCCTGTCTCGTGGACCCCTCGAGCACCCCCCGACTGACTTCTTTCGCCTATATAGTCCCACATACCCTAAAACCATCGAATATCAAGATAGATCGGGAGTTCCGCCACCGCAAGCCTCTGTAGCCACCAAAAACCTCTCGGGAGCCCTTCCCGGCATCCTGCCAGAGGGGGGATCCTTCACCGGTGGCCATCTTCATCATCCCGACGCTCTCCATGATGAGGAGGGAGTAGTTCACCCTCGAGGCTGAGGGTATGTACCAGTAGCTATGTGTTTGATCTCTCTCTCTCTTGTGTTCTCTCTCGTGTTCCCTCTATGGCACGATCTTGATGTATCCCGAGCTTTGCTATTGTAGTTGGATCTTATGATGTTTTCTCCCCCTCTACTCTCTTGTGATGAATTGAGTTTTCCCCTTTGAAGTTATCTTATCGGCTTGAGTCTTTCATGAGAACACTTGATGTATGTCTTGCCGTGCTTATCTCTGGTGACAATGGGATATCATGTGCCTCTTGATGTATGTTTTGGTGACCAACTTGAGGGTTCTGCCCATGAACCTATGCATAGGGGTTGGCACACGTTCTTGACTCTCCGGTAGAGACTTTGGGGCACTCTTTGAAGTACTTTGTGTTGGTTGAATAGATGAATATGAGATTGTGTGATGCATATCGTATAATCATGCCTGCAGATACTTGAGGTGACAATGGAGTATCTAGGTGACATTATGGTTTTGGTTGATTTGTGTCTTAAGGTGTTATTCTAGTATGAACTCTTTTATAGATCGATCCGAAAGAATAACTTTGAGGTGGTTTCGTACCCTACCATAATCACTTCGTTTGTTCTCCGCTATTAGTTGCTTTGGAGTGACTCTTTGTTGCATGTTGAGGGCTTGTCATATGACCTATCTATGTTATTATTGTTGAGAGAACTTGCACTAGTGAAAGTATGAACCCTAGGCCTTGTTTCCTATCATTGCAATACCTCTTACGCCCACCTTTACCACTTGTTACCTTGCTGTTTTTATAATTTCAGATTACAAAAACCTTTATCTACTATCTATTTTGCACTTGTATCACCATCTCTTCGCCGAACTAGTGCACCTATACAATTTACCATTGTATTGGGTGTGTTGGGGACACAAGAGACTCTTTGTTATTTGGTTGCAGGGTTGTTTGAGAGAGACCATCTTCATCCGACGCCTCCTACGGATTGATAAACCTTAGGTCATCCACTTGAGGGAAATCCTACAAACCTGTGCACTTGCAGGCCCAACAATGTCTACAAGAAGAAGGTTGTGTGGTAGACATCAAGCTCTTTTCTGGCGCCGTTGCCGGGGAGGTGAGTGCTTGAAGGTATATCTTTAGATCTTGCAATCGAGTCTTTTAGTTTCTTGTTTTATCACTAGTTTATTTTATAAAAGAAAACTACAAAAAAAAGGAGTTGAGTTTGTCTCATACACTTCGTCTTTTTAATATCTTTCGTGAGTTTGATTGTAAGGAAAATTGTGCTCAAGTGCTAGAAGAAGAATGCATTAAAATGTTTGGTACTAAATCTTTGAATGATGAGCATGATTTCAATGTCGTTAGTATAAACTCCTTGAATATCCGTAGTATTAATGATGGTTGCTCTAGTCATGATGAAAATATCTCTTATGAGCATGTCAACTTTTGTGGAGTGCATGTTTGCATGAACACACCAAATAGAGACGATATTTATTGCAAGAGGCATAAGCATTTAGAAACTAAATGGTTGCATGAAAGGCTAGGTGTGAGTGCTGAAAATTTAAAATTCCTTTGCCGTACTTGCGAACTTTGCAATGAACATGGTCATTTACATCTCCTATGCAAATTGTTTCATGAGCGAATCGTGTCCAAAAATTGTGATGATTTGATCTCCACTGCACATTACAATCAACTTAGTTTACTTTTGGGTTATGAAGAATTGAAACGTTTACTTAAGGATCTTCCAGAATTTGCCCATAAGAAATTCCTTGATATTGATCTACAAAAGATTTATATGTTTTGTGCGGAGAATTGCATTGAAAATCCTTATATTTCCAATTACCTAAAGAAAAGAAAGCAAATAGAAGATGAAGAGAATACTAATGAAATGTAAGAGACTTCCCAACCTCCTCCTATTATTTCTTATGATGATTCAGGTAACGAGGAGGAGCTTTCTATTCAACCAATCCCATCAATAAAGAAGGTTGAACCCACACATAATGAGAAGAAGAAAAGAAAGAGAAGGGGCAGCAAAGGTAAAAAGGTATCCCTCCCAAATGATGTTGCTCCTACTACTCATTGTGATGATGATAATTGCTTTACTATTGGTGCTATCCATATTTTTAATGATGAGAGTGATTATGCTTATGATATGAAAGAGCCCAAGCTTGGGGAAGCTATGTTTGATGAGGATGAAATATTTGAGAATATATTTGCTGCAATTTATGTTTGTCCCAAGCTTGGGGATGCTAAGTTTAATGAAGATGATATTTTTAGCATCCCAAGTTTTGATATGCAAAGTTGTTATGATGATAGCATACCTCCTACCTATGATGATTATATTGATGAAAGTGGGTTCGGAGGAGTGTCAACTTTAGGAAGTAATGATCCCATTATTTTGGAGGATGTTGAATTTTATTGCGATGAATATGAAAGTGGATTTGGAAGAGTGTCAACTTTATTTAGTGATTCCACTATCTTGGGAGAGGTTTCAATCGATTATGATGAGAACGAAGTTGCTACTTATGATGATTATTGTGATGAAACTTATGCTATAAAAAGTAGTGATGATTATATTTACAAATCTTGTCATGATTATGATTACCCTTTTTCTGAACGTTACTATTTTAATGTGGAAACAATTTTTAGTGTTCAAGTCTCTTATGATACTCCTACTATTCCGAATGAGAAGAATTTTGCTTATGTGGAGAGTAGTAAATTTTCTATGCTTGTAGATCATGAAAAGAATGCTTTAGGTGCTGGTTATATTGTTGAATTCATTCATGATGCTACTGAAAATTATTATGAGGGAGGAACATATGCTTGTAGGAATTGCAAGAATGCCAAGTTTCCTCTCTATGTGCTCAAAATCTTAAAGCTATGCTTGTTTTACCTTCCTATGCTAGTTGATTATTGTTCCCATAAGTTGTTTTCTCACAAAATCCCTATGCATAGGAAGTGGGTTAGGCTTAAATGTGCTAGTGATATGCTTCATGATGCTCCCTTTTCGTTTCAATTCTTATCTTTTATGTGAGCATCATTGTCATCATCATGCCTAGCTAAAAAGGCATTAAAGAAAAGCGCTTGTTGGGAGACAACCCAATATTTATCCTTACTGTTTTTGTGTGTACACATGATTATGATACTTTAGTAATCATGTTTTATAGCTTTTGTCTGAATAAAGTGCCAAGTAGAACCTTTGGGAAGACTTGGGTGAAGTTTATGTGATCTTGCTGTGAAAAACAGAAACTTTAGCGCTCACGAGATTAGCTGCCATGTTTTACTGAAGAGTGATTTTAGGTTGATTATTTTTTCAGATGATTAATAGACAAATTTCTCAGGTCCAGAAATTTATTTCATAATATTTGGGGTTCCAGAGGTATACGTTTGATACAGATTACTACAGACTGTTCTGTTTTTGACAGATTCTGTTTTCATTGTGTTGTTTGCTTATTTTCATGCATCTATGGCTAGTATTAAGTGGTATGAACCATAGAGAAGTTAGATTACAGTATATATTACACCAATATGAATTTATAATGAGTTCATTACAGTTTCTAAGTGGTGGTTTTATTTTTTTATACTAACGGAGCTTACGAGTTTTGTTTTGAGTTTTGTGTGATTGAAGTTTTCAAGTTTTGGATAAAAGATTCGGTGGACTATGGAATAAGGAGTGGCAAGAGCCTAAGCTTGGGGATTCCCAAGGCACCCCAAGGTAATATTCAAGGACAACCAAGAGCCTAGGCTTGGGGATGCCCCGGATGGCACCCCCTCTTTCGTCTTCGTTCATCGGTAACTTTACTTGGAGCTATATTTTTATTCGCCACATGATATGTGTTTTGCTTGGAGCATCATTTTATTTTGCTAGTTTTTGCTTTCTGTTAGTTAGAATAATGTTTTGCATCTTTTTTTTCAATAAAAAAGTCAAGGATAGCCTTTGCCATGCTTATTTTGCTTGTATACATGTTGCTGTTTGAAAACAGAAAGTTTACCTCTGTTACAAAAATTCCCTAGAAAATTAAGAGAATGGTATAACGTTGAATATTTTTGCATATTAAGATATGATAAATTTATTACAATGGGAATTTTAGTTCATAATTTTTGGAGTCAGGGAAGTATTTATACTCTTGCATTCTTTACATACTGTACTGTTTTGACAGATTGCTGTTATGGTTGCATTGTTTGCATATGTTTGCTTGTTTAATGATTCTATTTGAGGATAGGAGTATTAAATATTCAGAGACATTTAGTATTAAATGTTGAATAATAATGTTAGTGATTTGTTACAGTAGAAGATGATATGGTTTTGCATTGGTTTATACTAACCTATCTCACGAGTTCTTGTTGAGTTTGTTGTGAATGAAGCTTTTGATAAAAAGAGAAACCATGACATGAAAGGAATTAAGGAGACACAAAAGCTCAAGCTTTGGGATGCCCAAGGCACCCCAAGATAATATTTCAAGAAGTCTCAAGCATCTAAGCTTGGGGATGCCCCGTTAGGCATCCCACCTTTCTTCTTCAACAACTATCGGTTAGTATCAGTTGAGCTTAAGTTTTTGCTTCTTCACATGAGTTGTGCTATCCTTGCAATGTCATTTTATTTTGTTTTGCTTGCTTCTTGAATAAGACACCAAGATCTGAAATTCTGAAATGAGAGTGAGTCTTTGCAAAGTTGCATAATTATTTTGACTACTCATTGAACTTCACTTATATCTTTCGGAGTAGTTTGTCGTTTGCTCTAGTGCTTCACTTATATCTTTTAGAGCACGACGGTGGTTATATTTTGAAGAAATTTCTAGTATCTCATGCTTCACTTATATTATTTTGAGAGTATTAAACGGCATGGTAATTTGAATGAAAACTATCATAGAAAGTGAATTGGATGCTATGATCAATTTGATGCTTGATAATTGTTTTGAGATATGGAGGTAGTGATATTAAAGTCATGCTAGTTGGGTGATTATGGATTTAAAGAATGCTTGTGTTGAAGTTTGTGATTCCCGTAGCATGCACGTATGGTGAACCGCTTTGTGATGAAGTTGGAGCACAATTTTATTTATTGATTGTCTTCCTTATGAGTGGCAGTCGGGGACGAGCGATGGTCTTTTCCTACCAATCTATCCCCCTAGGAGCATGCATGTAGTGCTTTGATTTTTGATGACTTCTAAATTTTTACAACAAGTTTATGAGTTCTTTTGATTAATGTTGAGTCCATGGATTATACGCACTCCTTTCACCCCTCCATTATTGCTAGCCTCTCTTGTATCGTGCAACTTTTGCCGGTACCATACACCCACCATACTCCTTCCTCAAAACAGCCACCATACCTACCTATTATGGCATTTACATAGCCATTCCGAGATATATTGCCATGCAACTTTCCACCGTCCCGTTCATATGACACACATTACTTTTGTCATATTGCTTTTTGCATGAACATGTAGTTGACATTGTATTTGTGGCAAGGCCACCTTCATAATTTTCATACATATCGCTCTTGATTCATTGCATATCCCGGTACACCGCCGGAAGCATTCATATAGAGTCATATTTTGTTCTAAGTATTAAGTTGTAATTGTTGGGTTGTAAAAAAATAAAAGTGTGATGATCATTATTATTAGAGCATTATCCCAGTGAGGAAAGGATGATGGAGACTATGATTCCCCCATAAGTCGGGATGAGACTTCGGACGAAAAAAAAGAGGCCATAAAAAAGGCCCAAATAAAAAAAAGAGAGAAAAAGAGAGAAGGGACAATGCTACTATCCTTTTACCACACTTGTGCTTCAAAATAGCACCATGATCTTCATGATAGAGAGTCTCATATGTTGTCATTTTCATTTACTAGTGGGAATTTTTCATTATAGAACTTGGCTTGTATATTCCAATGATGGGCTTCCTCAAAAGTGCCCTAGGTCTTTGTGAGCAAGCAAGTTGGATGCACCCCACTAGTTTTCTTTTGTTGAGCTTTCATATATTTATAGCTCTAGTGCATCCGTTGCATGGCAATCCCTACTCACTCACATTGATATCTATTAATGGGCATCTCCATAGCTCGTTGATATGCCTAGTTGATGTGGGATTATCTTCTCCTTTTTTGTCTTCTCCACAACCACCATTCTATTCCACATATAGTGCTATGTCCATGGCTCACGCTCATGTATTGCGTGAAAGTTGAAAGAGTTTGAGATTATTAAAGTATGAAACAATTGCTTGGCTCATCATCGGGGTTGTGCATGATTAAATACTTTGTGTGATGAAGATAGATCTTAGCCAGACTATATGATTTTGTAGGGATAACTTTCTTTTGGCCATGCTATTTTGAGAAGACATGATTACTTGCTTAGTATGCTTTAAATATTATTATTTCTTATATCAATATGAACTTTTATTTTGTATTACTTGGATCTGAACATTCATGCCACAATAAAGAGAAATTATATTGAGAATCATACTAGGTAGCATTCCACATCAAAAATTCTGTTTTTACCATTTACCTACTCGAGGACGAGCAGGAATTAAGCTTGGGGATGCTTGATACGTCTCCCACGTATCTATAATTTTTGATTGTTTCATGCTATATTATTATCTGTTTTGAATGATTATGGGCTTTATTTTACACTTTTATATTACTTTTGGAACTAACCTATTAACCGGAGGCCTAGCCCATATTGCTGTTTTATTGCCTATTTCAGTATTTCGAAGAAAAGGAATATCAAACGGAGTCCAAACAGAATGAAACCTTCGGCATCGTGATTTTTTGGAAGATTATCATCCTGGAGGCTTGGAGATGAAGTCAGAAGATCCTCGAGGAGCCCGCGAGATAGGAGGGCGCTCCCCCCTATAGGGTGCGCCCCCTGTCTCGTGGACCCCTCGAGCACCCCCCGACCGACTTCTTTCGCCTATATAGTCCCACGTACCCTAAAACCATCGAATATCAAGATAGATCGGGAGCTCTGCTGCCGCAAGCCTCTGTAGCCACCAAAAACCTCTCGGGAGCCCTTTCCGGCATCCCGTCGGAGGGGGGATCCTTCACCGGTGGACATCTTCATCATCCCGGCGCTCTCCATGACGAGGAGGGAGTAGTTCACCCTCGAGGCTGAGGGTATGTACCAGTAGCTATGTGTTTGATCTCTCTCTCTCTTGTGTTCTCTCTTGTGTTCCCTCTATGGCACGATCTTGATGTATCCCGAGCTTTGCTATTGTAGTTGGATCTTATGATGTTTTCTCCCCCTCTACTCTCTTGTGATGAATTGAGTTTTCCCCTTTGAAGTTATCTGATCGGATTGAGTCTTTTATGAGAACACTTGATGTATGTCTTGCCGTGCTTATCTGTGGTGACAATGGGATATCATGTGCCTCTTGATGTATGTTTTGGTGACCAACTTGCGGGTTCCTCCCATGAACGTATGCATAGGGGTTGGCACACGTTCTTGACTCTCCGGTAGAGACTTTGGGGCACTCTTTGAAGTACTTTGTGTTGGTTGAATAGATGAATCTGAGATTATGTGCCCACGGATACTTGAGGTGACAATGGAGTATCTAGGTGACATTAGGGTTTTGGTTGATTTGTGTCTTAAGGTGTTATTCTAGTACGAACTCTTTTATAGATCGACCTGAAAGAATAACTTTGAGGTGGTTTCGTACCCTACCATAATCTCTTCGTTTGTTCTTTGCTATTAGTTTCTTTGGAGTGACTCTTTGTTGCATGTTGAGGGCTTGTCATATGACCTATCTATGTTATTATTGTTGAGAGAACTTGCACTGGTGAAAGTATGAACCCTAGGCCTTGTTTCCTATCATTGCAATACCGTTTACGCCCACCTTTACCACTTGTTACCTTGCTGTTTTTATAATTTCAGATTACAAAACCTTTGTCTACTATCTATTTTGCACTTGTATCACCATCGCTTCGCCGAACTAGTGCACCTATACAATTTACCATTGTATTGGGTGTGTTGGGGACACAAGAGACTCTTTGTTATTTGGTTGCAGGGTTGTTTGAGAGAGACCATCTTCATCCTACGCCTCCTACGGATTGATAAACCTTAGGTCATCCACTTGAGGGAAATTTGCTACTGTCCTACAAACCTGTGCACTTGCAGGCCCAACAACGTCTACAAGAAGAAGGTTGTGTAGTAGACATCATTGTACAACTCATCGGAGCTGCTCCAATGACGAAAACCTCCATCACAGCGGAGCAGTACCTCGGGCTCCATCTCCAGACGCCTAAGATCTTCTTCCCCTCCTCCGACAGCCAAGTCAGCCGGAGCATCCTCACCGGCCAACCCAATCACGTTGAGATCGACATGGCTACGCCAAAGAGGTTGTACACTTGTTGCATCTCTTTTTTACTCTACATGTTTTATATATTGTCCACTAAGCACACGTAGTAACGGGAAATACGATTATTTTATCCTACTATATGCCAAGCAGTGAGGTACCAGGCAACTTAGCTATCCGTGATGGACTCTCTTGAACGCCATCATTATTTATCTCTGCGCGTTTGAGATGTGCATTTGTCGATGGACCTGGGAGTTGAGCTAGTAGGGCAGTGGCCTGGGTCCAAAGTAATAGAAGTAGAACAAAAACATTTTTTTAGTGTAGGCTTTTCCTTGCTCAAGCCTCCCTACTAGAATCGCCAGTACTTGAAAGGAAAAGTGAATGAAAAACATAGGAATTGGAAAGTTTCCTATGGTACTACTATTCATGAATTTGGTTCAAAGGAATGGAGCAAAGGAAAACTGTAGGAGTTGTTCCTTTAGTGTCTCCTTGAAAGACAAAATGTAGGAATTTTAATTTTCACTTGTACTCCTTTTCAAATTCCTATTCATCAAGCGCAAGACTAAGAGATAGTAGCATGATAGCATTATAACCGTACATTTTCTTGTGGTTTGACTTAATCTCACCATGCTTTTTTCCATCCTGTGATCTTCCAATTGTTGTGAATCAAACACCCAGATTGGCAGAAATCCTGTGTTTTTAAATTCTCTGTTTTGCACGTGCATTCCTACCCTATTCCTGTCTATTTCCTATCCCTGCATTGTTAGAATCCTCAAATTCAAACAAGCCCTTACTCAATTACTTCTGTTACAGATATGTGTCAAAGAAAACCTTGTGTGGTTTGTCCTGCTCCTGCGGTGCTGTGTTCCACCTCAGCTCAGCTACTCCAACAACGGAAGGGTTCACCACAGTAGGGATCCACTCTCCAGGCTGTCTTTCGCCGCCTCAGATCTTCTTCCCCGCTGTCGGCAGCCACGACAACTGCATTACTATCATCAACTGAGCAGATGACCTTGAGGACTACACGGGTCCGCAAGAGAGGTCGCACTCTTCCGTGTCTGCTTACGTTATGCATCACTTAATATGATGACATGCTACATTATCGTCCTGTTCACCTATTGGACTCTGAGTCAGGTCCAAACTAATGCTGAAACTTGAGTTTTTAAATGGTTGTGGGGTACATATTGGGGTAGCAACCAGTACTATATGTCTACTATCTAGTTAATCTCGGGTATCTACTATGAGTTTCATGTTGGGTGCAAACAAACATTAAAGGAGACATTATCTGTATTTTTTAACTAAAGCTATTATCTACCTGCTATCATTGGTTTTGGGTCTATCCACAGTTTGCTACCATCACTCTGGATTTGTGCATGCACTCCTTACATAATCTCACTATGTTTTATTCCTATGCATGCCAGTTATTATACACAATAGAACTGATCATGTAGAACAAGAGAGACGAGCCTTGCGTGGCAATAAAATTTCATGCAGTTATCGCTCCATGGTGGGCGCAAAGGCAGCCCCCCCTCCACCCATTTCGGATTGTAATCAAGAGGAAGATAACTGTTCTGAGGGGGATTCAGAAGGAGAAGACCACTCCTATTTACCCCATGAGGTCTTCGCTCTAACTTGGCATGCTAATGTTGGTAATATCATGCATATGGTGCCTTGCATTGCTTATTGTATACATTAAAGATGTCATCTGCTTAGTTTAGACATGCTTTGTGTCAATGCCATCTGTTTAGTTTCTTTATTGTATATGTGAATCATGCAATGCCATCTTGTTTAGCCAGGCATCATATATGTGAATTTTGCAATGCCACCCTGGTTAGCCAGTCATCTTATATGTGAATTATATCATGCCATCATTTTTTTATTACGTGTTAAATTTGTCAACAATTTTAGTACATTCAATTACTCTTCCTGTGCATCATCCATTCGGCACAGTCATGGAAAAATCTGGAGTGGAAACAAGGTCTTCAGAGCAGACAATGCTATCTGACGAAGCGCATGTCTTGCTGGTTATCGATAGCTCCTTAGAGGAGGATTCAGAGACAGATGACCAGTCATATCCCCCCCCGAGGTGCATGCTCTAACTTGGCAGGGTTATGTTGCTCATATCGTGCGTATGGTATCTTGCATTGCTATGTCATTTGCTTAGTTTAGACATGCTTTGTGTGAATGCCACCTGTTTAGTTTCTAATTACCGTATATGTGAATTATGCAATGCCATCTTGTTGCAAGACATTATATATGTGAATTATGCAATGTTATCTTGTTGCAAGGCATTATGTATGTGAATTATGCAATGCCATGTTGTTTAGGCAAGCGTCATATATGTGAATTATATCATGCCGTCCTTTTTTGTATTTCTCATTGCTTTTGTCGACAATGTTTGTATATCCAACTACTCTTCCTATGCATCAGCCATTTGAATTGGTGATGGAGAAATCTGGAGTGAAAACAAGGTCTTCAGAGCAGACAATGCTACCTGCTGAAGCAGATATCTTGCTGGTTACAGATAGCCCTTCAGAGGAGGATTCAGAGGCAGATGACCAGTCCTATTATCCCCCTGAGGTGTATTCTCAAACTTGGCAGGGTTATATTACTCATATCATGCATATGTTGTATTGCAATGCTTAGTTTTTACATCATATACACAATATTGAATGCCATTTCCTTAGTTGACATGTCATATATGCGATTGCCCTCTGCTCACTTCCTTAGTATATAAATCATATATTTGAATTATGTCATGCCATGATGTTTACATAGACAACATGTATCTAAATTATGGCATGCCAACCCATTTTCTAAAGACATAATATAGTTATATCATCTCATCCTATTTACATAGTCATCATATTTTAAATTATGTCATTCTATCCGTGAATTATATCATGCCATCATGTTTCCATCGATGGCATGTTTGTGATTTATGGCATGCCAACCACTTTAATAGACACATCGTATAGTTATATCATGTCATCCTATTTACATAGTCATCATATTTTGAAGTATGCCATTCTATCATGTTTAGTTAGCCATCATACATGTGAAATTGTGTCATGCTATCCTGTTTAATTAGCCATCATATATGTGAAATTAGGTCCTGCTATTCTGTTTGGTTAGACAACATAAATGTGAATTATTTCATGCCCTGTTTTCTTCCCTACTATCCATTGCACCTATCTATATTACAATATCTGTACATTCAATTACTTTTCTTGTTTATCAGCCATTTCAATTGGAGGGAGTGATGGCAGTATCTATGGGAGTAAAAACACGGTCTTCAGAAAAGATCGTGCTACCTGCTAATGCAGATAGAACCATGGTTGTACATGCCCAAGAACCATCCCCACCACACATAACCCAGGATCATGCAGATTGTACCCCTACCCAGTTGGACAGAGAACCAGCTACACCCCTTCTAACCCCAACCCCAGCAGATAGTAACCCAGTTCCCATTGACACAGCACCGTCTCCACCACAGAGCACCCAAACACGAGCAGTTAGTAAGGCAACTGCAGTGCCCAAAGCACAAGGACTACCACTGTGAACCCCAAGTCAACGCTTAAAGCAGAAGAAGAATTGTTCTTAGGTCAGGTTCCGTAGCTATGGTTCATACTACTTTGCTCTTGCATCACTGTATTTACTCATACCAACTAATTTCAAATTTTAAGGATGCAATTGAAACTCCAATGGCGCAACAGGTATGTTTTAAACATGTTTCTTTAACGTTTTTGGATGTTTGCTGTTGTAACTTGCTCTATGTTGATTTCAGTTTCAATTGAATTAACAGTTATGTTCTCATGCCATGCACATTACAAGTGTTGTTATTGCTGTGTAGTTTCCCACACTTATATTCTATCTCTGCTGCTTTGTCTTAAATAGATATGATTCAAACTGTATCTATCTTGATTTGGCAACATAAACTAGAATGATATAGACCATACAGTGACCATACTACATAGATATATGTTTGTTTCATGCTATTATCCTGTCCACCTTACTACTGAACTGGTTTACCAAAATGAGTTTCATATACTACATTGTAAACCTGTGATGTGTTTGTTTGTTTCTCTTTTAGAACACGGATAAAATATTGGAGAAGATTACCCCGTTATGCAATGGTAAAGGAAGTAATGTAGATAAGGTTCAAGATAGTGAGACATCCCTGTTGGTCTCCAAGAAAGCTAATAAAAACTATATTGAAGACACTGAGACAACCCCAAAGTCCTGTCTTGATGTAGTGTTCAAGTTACTGGCTACCACTGCTGGCACCAGCTCTTCGAACTCGTTGCCTGAATCAGTTCGGCTTCTTGAGTCTCAACTTCAAGTTGAAAGACATCGATCAGATGTTATGCGACAGGAAGCCGAAGGACTGAGGAAGTCCCTACAGAATTCAGATGCATACTTTCTGGTGCAACAACAAGTGCTGGAGGACTTAAGCGCCAAACAAGAGAAAGTTAATAAGCTTGCTAAGCATCTTGCCAGCATTATGGGTACCCAGGATATTGTTTCTTGAGCTCTTCTAAAGTGGTTTCAGTTCTGGACTTGTTTTGCTGCGGCATTTATATGCTGTTGTGTTCCGTATATTTGCACTGATGGCAAACTTTGATGCCCAGTGGATGTAATATGTGTAATAGCCATGATAGCCTAGCGTAAGTTGCTTGCTTATTTATTTCCTTATTGTCTTGTTTATTTCTTTGCTTGTAGTCAGTGCAGTTCTTTTTCTGCGGTTTGCTAGTGGCCGCAATAACCTATTTTTTAAAACTAGGCCACAATAACCATGGGCTACATATTTAGTGTAGTTACCATTTCCCTCCTATGGGTCGTAGAAACAATGGGCCTTCTACGTGTGTTTGAAACAATGGGTCTTATATGGGTCGTAGACACAATTGGCCTTCTATGGGCCGTATCATCAATGGGCCTTGTACGGGCCATATGATCGGTTGGCCAAACATGGGCCAATAACAGACCGCATTATGGCCGTAAACGGGCTATAGTTGGAATCGTCTGTTCATGGGCCGACCATAACGGGACGTCGTTAATCGACGTATTTGATGACGCTATGAAAACGGCCCAACATATTAACAGGCCACAAACGGGTCGACGTTAACCTCGGGCTGAATTTAGCCCACAAGCAGAAAATGACAGTAACGGGCCATAAGTAAATGAATGCTGGAAATGAGTCCAAGAATAAATGGGCTCTGAGAAGGCCGAAAGATAACATGGGCTGGAAACGGCCCAACGGAATAACGGGCCGTTAATGGGTATACAGTGATACACTGTTCATTACGGGCCAGTTTCACCACGGGCCGTTAATGGGTATAAAGTGATACACTGTTCATTGCGGGCCAGTTTCACCACGGGCCGTTAATGGGCCAAGAGTTACAAAGGGCCTCATGTGGGCCGAAAGACGTCATGGGCCATACATCGGCCAGAAGTGAAAACGGGCTGGAATCATATTGGATGGCCCAAATGACGCTACTGGGCCTAATTCGGATAGGGCGTAACGGACCTTGGGTTAGCGGGCTGTAAATGGGCTATATGCGAACAGACCGTTAACAGGCTTTCCATGGGCTGGCCCGCCACCTTTTGACCAAGTCAAACGGGCTGGCCTTTTCATAGGAATGGGCCTCTGTTGGGCCATGCCATGTGTCGACGTATCATATGCGCCTTCTGTCCAATGAGTGGATGACATCTGTCCCGATGATGAGCCGACACGTGTTTCCTCCAGCCAATGATGATTTTACACGTGGAAAATCCCCATTGGTCCAGGCTCTTAACGGATTATCGGATCCAAAACCCGACCCGATAGCTTAACGGCGTTCCGTTATGGTGGATGCCACGTGTCGGTCACCCTTGATGAAAGCACTTCTGTGACGCACGATTTATCATCATGGAAGTGGACACTTCCGTGATGATAATTTTGGTAATGTCATGGAACACTTCTATGACAACACATGTATGACTATCTTGATTCTGTCATAAAATCGTCATGGATGTACAAGCATGACAGAAAACACGACCTACTGTGACAAACACGTATCATCACGGAAGTGTATTTTTTTGTAGTGCATGGAAGGCTATATGATAGTTGAGTATGTGGGATTTGCTAAATCAAAGCTCTGACATAGACCCTTCCTGAAAATAAGATGAATTGCAATTGTTTGATGACTGAGAATGAAGTTTATGGTCTATGCTTTAACATGTGAATAGCTTGTTACTTGATCATGAAAAGTTTTATGAGATGAGCTATTATTATAACATATAATGATGCTAGAAAGGGCGACTGAAATTATCATTGATCAAACTTGTGCACCTGCTAGCATTCACACTTCATAAATTCCTTCTTTTATCATTTACCTACTCGAGGACGAGTAGGAATTAAGCTTGGGGATGCTGATACGTCTCCAACATATCTATAATTTATGAAGTATTCATGCTATTATATTATATGTTTTGGATGTTTATGGGCTTTACTAAGCACTTTTATATTATTTTTGGGACTAACTTATTAACCGGAGGCCCAGTCCATATTGTTGTTTTCTTGGCTATTTCAGTGTTTTGAAGAAAAGGAACATCAAACGGAGTCCAAACAGAATGAAATCTTCGGGAAAGTTATTTTTGGAACGGAAGCAATCCAGGGGACTTGGAGTGCACGTAAGGGAAGCTTCGAGGTGGCCACGAGGCAGGGGGGCGCCCCCCCTCTGGGCGCGCCCCCACCCTCGTGGGCCCCTCGAGGCTCCCCTGATCGATTTCTTTCACCTATATATCTCCATATACCCTAAAAACACCGGGGAGTAAGATAGATCGGGAGTTCCGCCACCGCAAGCCTCTATTGCCACCAAAAACCAATCGGGACCCTATTTCGGCACCCTGTAGAAGGGGGATCCCTCACCGATGGCCATCTTCATCATCCCGACGCTCTCCATGACAAGGAGGGAGTAGTTCACCCTCGGGACTGGGGGAATGTACCAGTAGCTATGTGTTTGATCTCTCTCTCTCTCTCTCTCTCGTGTTCTTGATTTGGCACGATCTTGATGTATCGCGAGCTTTGCTATTATAGTTGGATCTTATGATGTTTCTCCCCCTCTACTCTCTTGTAATGGATTAGTTTTCCCTTTGAAGTTATATTATCGGATTAACTCTTTAAGGATTTGAGAACACTTGATGTATGTCTTGCCGTGCTTATCTGTGGTGACAATGGGATATTCACGTGATCTACTCGATGTATGTTTTGGTGATCAACTTGCGGGTTCCGTGAGCTTGGGAATCTATGCATAGGGGTTGGCACATGTTTCCGTCTTGACTCTCCGGTAGAAACTTTGGGGCACTCTTTGAAGTACTTTGTGTTGGTTGAATAGATGAATCTAAGATTGTGTGATGCATATCGTATAATCATGCCCAAAGATACTTGAGGTGACAATGGATTATCTAGGTGACATTAGGGTTTTGGTTGATTTGTGTCTTAAGGTGTTATTGTAGTATGAACTCTATGATAGATTGAACAGAAAGAATAGCTTCATGTTATTTTACTACGGACTCTTGAATAGATAGATCAAAAAGGATAACTTTGAGGTGGTTTCGTACCCTACCATAATCTCTTCGTTTGTTCTCCACTATTAGTGACTTTGGAGTGACTCTTTGTTGCATGTTGAGGGATAGTTATGTGATCCAATTATGTTATTATTGTTGAGAGAACTTGCACTAGTGAAAGTATGAACCCTAGGCCTTGTTTCCTAGCATTGCAATACCGTTTACGCTCACTTTTATTACTTGTTACCTTGCTGTTTTTATATTTTCAGATTACAAATACCCATATCTATTATCCATATTGCACTTGTATCACCATCTCTTCGCCGAACTAGTGCACCTATACAATTTACCATTGTATTGGGTGTGTTGGGGACACAAGAGACTCTTTGTTATTTGGTTGTATGGTTGTTTTAAGAGACCATCTTCATCCTATGCCTCCCATGGATTGATAAACCTTAGGTCATCCACTTGAGGGAAATTTGCTACTGTCCTACAAACCTCTGCACTTGGAGGCCCAAGAACGTCTACAAGAAGATGGTTGTGTAGTAGACATCATATCTCTACTTAGTGCGGAATTTTCTGCTAGAAAATATATTGAGCAAGCACCACATGTTAAAGGATCTATGACAATATAACTTCTATGTGAATATGAATAAACATAAATCATTATGTCTTCCTTGTCCAACGTTAACTATTTTGACACAAAATATTTAATGGGGGCTCACAATCATAAAAGATGTTCAAGATAGTGTGTTTGCATGTGAATCTTTTCTTCCCTTATTAATTCTTTCATGAGTTGCATCATTAACCAATGTTATGTTTGTCAATCTCCAATAATTTTTACCACTTATACTTTTCCTTATGTGATGTCATTACTTACCATAAGATTAGTATATGATCTTATTCATTCATTTCCCTTTATTTTATTGAAACAATAGAATAAAGAAACAAGACTCAAACTACTCCTTATTATATTTCTCGCACACGATTACATTGATAGATAGAGCACTAAGCAAACACTTGAAAAGAAATGATCGAACTAAACTTTTATTCAACTAAATCATAGGAAAAATAAAGATCAAACTAAAATAGATAGAAGCAAAGATAGTGGTGGTGATACGACACCGGGACACCTCCCCCAAGCTTGGCACAACCCAAGGGGAGTGTCCATACCATGAATTCAAGTCTCCTTTGGTGATGAAGAATGTGGTGGTGGTGATGATGTAGTAGCGATCTTATCTTCTGGTTTCCATGGCAATGGTTTACCATCATAAGAGGAGGAGCGAGTCTCGCGAGTCCTGCAACTGGCAGCCAAACTCATACCTTTAAACCTTGCCTCCTATTCTAAGACTTAGTTTTGGAGATCATAGATTTGGCTTTGCAAAAGTTGATTTGCTCGTTGATGGTGAAGACAATGTGCTTCATGGATTTGCCATCCACCTTGAGATCACGTGTGTAATCCGCGATCATGAGGTGATTGGCATTGAGTCCACGTTCCACCATCCCCTTGCACTTGAAGACCACCTGCTCCATAGCTTTGAGCCTGGCATCCACGGTCCCCGCCCCCATGGGACCCTGGACGTCCTAGATGTGGAGCACCGCCTCACGCATATCAATGGCTTGAGGGTGCTGCATCACCTCTCACAAATACGGGTTCATGACTTTCTCGAAGAACTTGTCCTTGGAGGAGCTTGAAGCGGCCATGGCTATCTAGATCTGTCAGAAAACAAGAAAACAACAAGAAAGAACAACAGAAGATTTCTCTGTGATACAGTAGTCAATACGTTCAGGGGGTATATAAATATTGTTTATCTTAAAAAACAAGCAAACGAGAGGAAAACAGAGTCGGGAAGGTTCCCGAGGTGGGCACAATCCACCTGGGGGCGCTAGGGGGCCCAAGTGCACCCTGGTGTCTTTGTGCCCCCTCGGGTGCCTTCCTGGTAGTTTCTTATTTTCCTAATTTTTAAAATATTCCAAAACCGACAAAATATATTTTTGCGGATTTTTTGGAGTCCGTTTACTTACCGTATCACGTACCTCCTCTTTTTTCTGTTATTCCGAAGTGTTCCCGAAAGTTTCTTTTATGTGTTCCTCAGGTGTCATGGTTTGAATAATATTGCTTTCAATATTAATAGGCGTACCTGAGATATAGTGTTTAATTCTTTGCCCGTTGACCACCTTCGGGTTAGTACCTTCGGCATTATTTGTTTTAATAGCTCGAGAGCAATAAACATCCTCGATGATATATGGTCCTTCCCATTTAGAGAGAAGTTTTCCTGCAAAGAATCTGAAACGACAGTTGTATAGAAGAACATATTCTCCAACTTTGAATTCTCTCTTTTGGCTTCTTTTGTCATGCCATCTTTTAACCTTTTCTTTGAATAATTTGGCATTTTCATAAGCTTGGGTTCTCCATTCATCTAGTGAGCTAATATCAAATAAACTCTTTTCTTCGGCAAGTTTGAAATCATAGTTGAGTTCTTTTATTGCCCAATATGCTTTATGTTCTAACTCTAGAGGCAAATGATAAGCTTTTCCATAAACCATTTTATAGGGAGACATACCCATAGGATTTTTATAAGTTGTTTTGTAGGCCCAAAGTGCATCATCTAATTTTTTAGACCAATTCTTTCGTGACCTATTAATGTTTTTCTGTAATATTAGTTTTATTTCTCTATTGCTAAGTTCAACTTGACCACTAAATTGAGAATGATAGGGTGATGCAATTCTATGGTTAACATCATATTTAGCAAGCATTTTATAGAAAGCACCATGAATAAAGTGTGAACCACCATCAGTCATTAAATATCTAGGTACTCCAAACCTACGGAAAATAATTTCTTTAAGCATTTTAATGGAAGTGTTATGATCAACACTACTAGTTGGAATAGCTTCTACCCACTTGGTAACGTAATCAACAACAACCAAAATATGTGTATACCCATTAGAGGAAGGAAAATGTCCCATATAATCAAAACCCAACAAATCAAATGGTTCAACATCAAGTGAATAATTCATAGGCATTTCTTGACGCTTACCAATATTACCAATTCATTGACATTCATCGCAAGATAAGACAAACTTACGGGCATCCTTGAAGAGAGTAAGCAAATAAAAACCATATTGCAATACCTTGTGAGCAGTTCTATCTCCCGCATGATGCCCTCCATAAGCTTCGAAGTGGCATTTCCGTAGGATTTGGTCCTGTTCACGCTCATGTACACAACGTCTAATAATACCATCTACTCCTTCTTTATAAAGATGTGGATCATTCCAAAAGTAATATCTTAAATCATAGAAGAATTTTTTCTTTTGTTGGTATGTGAAACTAGGTGGTATGTATTTAGCAACAATATAATTAGCATAGTCTGCATACCAAGGAGTGCTATGAGGAACATTTATTGCAGCTAATTTCTCATCGGGAAAGCTATCATCAATAGGTAGTGGGTCATCAAGGATATTCTCTAACCTTGACAAGCTGTCAGCTACGGGGTTCTCAGCTCCTTCCCTATCAGTGATATGTAAATAAAATTCTTGTAGCAAGAGAACCCACTTAGTGAGTCTAGGTTTAGCATCTTTCTTTCCCATAAGATATTTAATAGCAGCATGATCGATGTGAACAATAACTTTGGTATCAACAATATAAGATCTGAATTTTTCATAAGCACACACAACTGCTAAAATTTTCATAATGGGACATAAGCCATCTTGTGGGGAACCAAGAACTAGAAAATCAGTAGGATATTTTATTTTCCCACACAAGACTTCAACATCTCTAACAATCCCAAATGGGTGATGGTGTCTCTATTAGCAAGTTTAATAGTAACATCTATGTCTTCTATTTTAGCGGGTGCTATGTCATTCATAATTTCTTGGTATAAGGTAAAAGGAACACTCACGCTAGCACCTAAATCACATAAGCCATGATAAAAATGATCTCCTATTTTAACTGAGACAACAAGCATGCCAATAACAGGTCTATGTTTATCCTTTTCATTGGGTTTAGCAATTCTAGTAGCTTCATCACAGAAGTAAATAACATGCCCATCAATATTTCCTACCAGGAGATCTTTAACCATAGCAACACTAGGTTCTAATTAAATTTGTTCAGAAGGTTTAGGTGCTCTAATATGACTTTTGTGAACCATAGTTGAGACCTTAGCATGTTCCTTTATCCTAACAGGGAAAGGTGGGTTTTCAATATAAGCAGTAGGAACAACTGGGTCAACATTGTAAATAATAGTTTCATCTATAGCTAAGACAAGTTCTTTAATTTCTTCTTTAATAGGTGGGTGATATTTAAACCACTTCTCCTTAGGGAGATCAACATGAGTAGCAAATGATTCACAGAAAGAGGCTACTATCTCAGAGTCAAGTCCATATTTAGTGCTAAATTTCTGAAAAGCTTCGGTATTCATAAAAGATTTAACACAATCAAACTTAAGCTTAATATCTGACTCTTAACCTTCGTCGAGTTCCCAATCTTCAGAGTTGCGTTTAATTCTTTCCAAGAGATCCCACCTGAATTAAATATCCTTCTTCATAAAAGAACCAGTACAAGAAGTATCGAGCATGGATTGATCATCACGAGAAAGCCGAGCATAAAAATTCTGAATAATAATTTCTCTTGAGAGCTCATGATTGGGCATGAATATAACATTGACTTAAGCCTCCCACAAGCTAGAATGATACTTTCTCGTTCACGAGGCCAAAAATTATATATATAATTTCGATCACGACGAACTAGATGCATATAGGATAATTTGTTTGGTTAAATTCCAATTTCAATCGATTCAAGTTCCAAGATCCAATATCGTCGCATAGCATATACCATGCCAATGCTTTTCCCTTCAAATATAAAGGGAAAACCTTCTTCTTAGCTTCATCTCCAGGCAAACCTGCAAGCTTAAACGATACATAAATTTCATCCACATATATCAAGTGCATATTAGGATGTTCAGTTCCATCTCCTGCATAAGGATTAGCTAGCAGCTGTTCTATTATACCCAAAGGAATTTCATAACCAATATTTTTAGTATGTGCAGTAGGCTGAGGGGCAACTAATTGTGGTTCCGCTCGAGGTGAATATACCCTGAACAAACACCTCAAAGGATGGTTCTCCATAATAACAAGTGACAATAAATTGTAGCACATAGTAATAATTTTTGCTTACCGATTTCCACTTACCAAGAGTGCTTCACTCCCCGACAACGGTGCCAGAAAAGAGCCTTGATGACCCACAAGTATAGGGGATCAATCATAGTCCTTTCGATAAGTAAGAATGTCAAACCCAACAAGGAGCAGAAGGAAATGACGAGTGGTTTTCAGCAAGGTAATGTCTGCAAGCACTGAAATTGTAGGTAACAAGTTGTTTGATAGCAAGATAATTTGTAACAAGCAAGTAACGATAACGGTAAAAAAGTGCAGCAAGGTAGCCTAATGTTTTTGAGGCAAAGGAAATGCCAAAATGGTCTCTTATGATAAGCAAAGCATTCTTGAGGGTACACGGGAATTTCATCATATCACTTTCATCATGTTGGCTTGATTCGTGTTCGCTACTTTGATAATTTGATATGTGGGTGGATCAGTGCTTAGGTGTTGTTATTACTTGAACAAACCTCCTACTTATGATTAACCCCTCGCAAGCATCCGCAACTACGAGAAAAGTATTAAGATAAAATCTAACTATAGCATTAAACTTTTGGATCCAAATCAGTCCCTTACGAAGGAGCGCATAAACTAGGGTTTAAGCTTCTGTCACTCCAGCAACCCATCATCTTAATAAATACTCCACAATGCATTCCCTTAGGCCCAAATATGGTGAAGTGTCATGTAGTCGACGTTCACATGACACCACTAAGGGAATCACAACATACATATCATCAAAATATCAAACACATATCAAGTTCACGTGATTACTTGCAACATGACTTCTCCCGCGACCTCAAGAACAAAAGTAAATACTCACAAATAATAATCATGCTCAAGATTAGAGGGGTATTAAATAGCATAATGGATCTGAACATATAATCTTCCACCAAATATACCATATAGTGATCAACTACAAGATGTAATCAACACTACTAGTCACCCACAAGCACCAATCTAAGGTTCCGGTGCAAAGATTGAACACAAGAGATGAACTAGGGTTTGAGAGCAGATGGTGTTGTTGAAGATGTTGATGGAGATGGCCCTCCCAAAGATGGGAGAGTTGTTGGTGATGACGATAACGATGAATTCCCCCTCCAGGAGGGAAGTTCCCCCGATGGAATCGTTTTGCCGGAGGGTAAAAGTTCCCCTGCCCAAGTTTCGCCTCAAGATGATGGCGCTTCGTCCCGAAAGTCCTCTCTTATTTTTTTTCTAGGTCAAAATGACTTATATACCAGAAGAGGGGCACTGGAGGTGGGCCGAGGAGGACACAACCCACCAGGGCATGCATGGGCTCCCCGGCGCGCCCAGGTGGGTTGTGCCCACCTGGTGCGCCCCCTCTGGTAGTTATTTGCTCCACTATTTCTTAAATATTCCATAAAAAAACTTTGCGAAGTTTTAGCTTATTTGGAGATGTGCAGAATAGTAACTCTGACGTAGCTTTTCCAAGTCCAGAATTCCAGCTGCCGGTATTATCCCTCTTTGTGTAAACCTTGCATATTATGAGAGAAAAGACATTAGAATTACTCCCAAAAGCATTATTATGCATAAAAACATTATAAATAACAATAGGAAAACATGATGCAAAATGGACGTATCAATAATGATGCATGACCCCAGACGACCTTTGCCAAAGAGTAGCCAACTTGCAGGGTCCCTAAATTTCAGGAACCCTCTTACGATTACGAAGACTTACATGAGATGCATGGTGTGACGCCCGGATAATTAGGCTATAGTAAACCTATGCTAACAATGCCACGTCACCTCAGATTACAGTTGCTAATCCGGTGTTAGTTCAAACGATTCAAATTGAAAGTTTAAGTATTGGCAAACTTCAAAAAAATTCAAACATTAAAACAATAAAATGTTCGGTACGTGGCATTATTACATATACTAAATTAGGGACTACTTTATAATTTATGAAACTAAGATAAATGAGAAACTAAGCTAAAACAAGAAAAAGGAAAAGAACAAAAACAGAAAACAAAACTAACAAAAAATGAAAAGGAAGCCCCCTGGCCAACTGGGCCAAACAGCCCAGCCGGCCAACACACTGGCCCAACCGCCCCACCCGCACTCCCCATATCCCCCACTCTCGTAACCCTAACCGACCCCCACTCCTCTACTAGCTCTCTTCTCCCCCTCTCGATCTAGATCGGGATCGACCCAGATCCCGTTGCCCCGACGCCCACCGCCGTTGCCAGACCTCCCTGCGCCTCTCCAGCGCCAGACCTCCCCGCGCCTCATCGTCATCCCCGTCCTCCTCCCCGAGCATTGCTGTTAGTACCCTGCATCGCCCGTGAGCTCCCCCTCTCCTCGCACCCCCTTGGCCCCGTACGGTCATCGCGCACTTGCGCCGATCCACCACTCGGCTCGCTGCTCCCTCCATGACTGCATGCACGCAGGCCCCGCGCACCCTGGTCGTGCCCGCCGCGCCTCCCGGCACGCGCTCACCATCGCGACGCCACGCCCCGAACACCGTTGTTCGCACCCCTGACTGCCCGTTCGCGGCATCCGCGCTTCACGGCACCCCTCGCCATGCCCCAATGCTCGCCTGTTGCCCCCCCCCATGCTGTCCGCTCCGGCTCTGCTCCCCTCCTCGCATGCTCCTGGTCGCGCCAGGCAGCGATCTCACGCCCATCTGCACATGTGCCGACCACCGCCGAGCCCCCGCTCCACCGCCGAGCTTGCCCTTCGCCCATCGCCGCGCAGCTTGTTGCTCCGGCCACCAGGGCTCGCCATGCCGCTGTTCCGCCGTCCGCCGAGGCTTCTGGCCACCGCCGCCCAGGTCTGCCACCACGGGCGCCCGTGCCCAATCACCCGCTGCCCATTATGCCGTTGCCCGCTAAGGCCCCGACCCTATGACAGCTGGGGCCCAGCCCCTGAACGTTTAAAAAAAGATAAGATAAAAATATATTAAAATAAATAATTAATTAATAATTAAACTTAGCCTAATTAATCTGTTAATTAAACTAATTTATTAGATTAATTAGTTAATAGTCAACCATAGTGGGACCTGTTGGGGAACGTAGTAATTTCAAAAAAAATCCTACACACACGCAAGATCATGGTGATGCATAGCAACGAGATGGAAGAGTGTCGTCCACGTACCCTCGTAGACCGTAAGCGGAAGCATTAGCACAACGTGGTTGATGTAGTCGTACATCTTCACGATCCGATCGATCCAAGTACCAAACATACGGCGCCTCCAAGTTCAGCACACGTTCAGCTCGATGACGTCTCGCGAACTCCAATCCAGCAGAGCTTCACGGGAGAGTTTCGTCAGCACGGCAGCGTGCTGACGGTAATGATGTTGCTACCGGCGCAGGCCTTCGCCTAAGCACCGCTACGATATGATCGAGGTGGAATATGGTGGAGGGGGGCACCGCACACGGCTGGAATAGATCAATAGATCAACTTTTGTATAGAGGTGCCCCATGCCCCCGTATATAAAGGAGCAAGGGGCGAGGCGGCCGGGAAGGAGGAGGGCGTGCCAAGGGGGAGTCCTACTCCCACCGGGAGTAGGACTCCTCTTTTCCTTGTAGGAGTAGGAGAAGGGAAGGAAGGGACAGAGGAGAGGAAGGAAAGGGGGGCGCCACCCCCCTGCCCTGTCCAATTCGGACTAGAGGGGGAGGGGGTGCGCGGCCTGCCCTGGCCGCCCCTCATCTTCTCCACTAGGGCCCATGAGGCCCAATAAACCCCCCGGGGGTTCCGATAACCCCCCGGTACTCCGGTATATGCCCAAACTCACCCGGAACACTTCCGAAGTCCAAACATAGTCATCCAATATATCGATCTTTATGTCTTGACCATTTCGAGACTTCTCGTCATGTCCTCGATCATATCTGGGACTCCAAACTATCTTCGGTACATCAAAACACATAAACTCGTAATACCGATCATCAGCGAACTTTAAGCGTGCGGACCCTATGGGTTCGATAACTATGTAGACATGACAGAGACAGGTTTCCAGTCAATAACCAATAGTGGAACCTGGATGCTCATATTGGTTCCCACATATTCTACGAAGATCTTTATCGGTCAAACCGCATAACAACATACGTTGTTCCCTTTGTCCTCGGTATGTTACTTGCCCGAGATTCGATCGTCGGTATCTCAATACCTAGTTCAATCTCGTTACCGGCATGTCTCTTTACTCGTTTTGTAATACATCATCTCGCAACTAAGTCATTAGTCGCATTGCTTGCAAGGCTTATTGTGATGTACATTACAGAGAGGGCCCAGAGATACCTCTCCGACAATCGGAGTGACAAATCCTAATCTCGAAATACGCCAACCCAACAAGTACCTTCGGAGACACCTGTAGAGCACCTTTATAATCACTCAGTTACGTTGTGATGTTTGGTAGCACACAAAGTGTTCCTCCGGTAAACGGGAGTTGCATAATCTCATAGTCATAGGAACATGTATAAGTCATGAAGAAAGCAATAGCAACATAGTAAACGATCAAGTGCTAAGCTAACGGAATGGGTCAAGTCAATCACATCAGTCTCCTAATGATGTGATCCCGTTAATCAAATAACAACTCATGTCTATGGTTAGGAAACTTAACCATCTTGGATTAACGAGCTAGTCAAGTAGAGGCATACTAGTGACATTTTGTTTGTCTATGTATTCACACATGTATTATGTTTCCGGTTAATACAATTCTAGCATGAATAATAAACATTTATCATAATATGAGGAAATAAATAATAACTTTATTATTGCCTCTAGGGCATATTTCCTTCAGTCTCCCACTTGCACTAGAGTCAACAATCTAGATTACACAGTAATGCTTTTAACACCCATGGAGTCTTGGTGCCGATCATGTTTTGCTCGTGGAAGAGGCTTAGTCAACAGGTCTGCAACATTCAGATCCGTATGTATCTTGCATATCTCTATGTCTCCCACCTGGACTTGATCCCAGATGGAATTGAAGCGTCTCTTGATATGCTTGGTTCTCTTGTGAAATCTGGATTCCTTTGCCAAGGCAACTGCACCAGTATTGTCACAAAAGAATTTCATTGGACCCGATGCACTAGGTATGGCACCTAGATCGGATATGAACTCCTTCATCCAGACTCCTTCATTTGCTGCTTCTAAAGCAGCTATGTATTCCGCTTCACATGTAGATCCCGCCATGACACTTTGTTCAAAACTGCACCAACTGACATCTCCATCGTTCAATATAAACATGTATCCGGTTTGCGACTTAGAATCGTCCGGATCAGTGTCAAAGCTTGCATCAACGTAACCATTTATGACTAGCTCTTTGTCACCTCCATAAACGAGAAACATATCCTTAGTCCTTTTCAGGTATTTCAGGATGTTCTTGACCGTTGTCCAGTGATCCACTCCTGGATTACTTTGGTACCTCCCTGCTAAACTAATAGCAAGGCACACATCAGGTCTGGTACACAACATTGCATACATGATAGAGCCTATGGCTGAAGCTTAGGGAACATCTTTCATTTTCTCTCTATCTTCTGCAGTGGTCGGGCATTGAGCCTTACTCAACTTCACACCTTGTAATACATGCAAGAACCCTTTCTTTGCTTGATCCATTTTGAACTTCTTCAAAACTTTATCAAGGTATGTGCTTTGTGAAAGTCCAATTAAGCGTCTTGATCTATCTCTATAGATATTGATGCCCAATATATAAGCAGCTTCACCGAGGTCTTTCAATCAAAAAACTTTTATTCAAGTACCCTTTTATGCTATCCAGAAATTCTATATCATTTCCAATCAACAATATGCCATCCACATATAATATTAGAAATGCTACAGAGCTCCCACTCACTTTCTTGTAAATACAGGCTTCTCCAAAAGTCTGTATAAAACCATATGCTTTGATCACACTATCAAAGCATTTATTCCAACTCCAAGAGGCTTGCACCAGTCCATAAATGGATCGCTGGAGCTTGCACACTTTGTCAGCACCTTTCGGATCGACAAAACCTTCTGGTTGCATCATATACAACTCGTCTTTCAGAAATCCATTCAGGAATGCAGTTTTGACATCCATTTGCCAAATTTCATAATCATAAAATGAAGCAATTGCTAACATGATTCGGACATACTTAAGCATCGCTACGGGTGAGAAAGTCTCATCGTAGTCAACCCCTTGAACTTGTCGAAAACCTTTTGCAACAAGTCGAGCTTTGTAGACAGTAACATTACCATCAGTGTCAGTCTTCTTCTTGAAGATCCATTTATTCTCGATGGCTTGCCGATCATCGGGAAAGTCAACCAAAGTCCACACATTGTTCTCATACATGGATCCTGTCTCCGATTTCATGGCTTCAAGCCATTTTGCGGAATCTGGGCTCATCATCGCTTCCTCATAGTTCGTAGGTTCGTCATGGTCAAGTAACATGACTTCCAGAATAGGATTACCGTACCACTCTGGTGCGGATCTTACTCTGGTTGACCTACGAGGTTCGGTAGTAACTTGATCTGAAGTTTCATGATCATCATCATTAGCTTCCTCCCTAATCGGTGTAGGAGTCAGAGGAACAGATTTCTGTGATGAACTACTTTCCAATAAGGGAGTAGGTACATTTACCTCATCAAGTTCTACTTTCCTCCCACTCACTTCTTTCGAGAGAAACTGCTTCTCTAGAAAGGATCCAAATTTAGCAACAAATGTCTTGCCTTCGGATCTATGATAGAAGGTGTACCCAATAGTCTCCTTTGGGTATCCTATGAAGACACATTTCTTCGATTTGGGTTCGATCTTACCAGGTTGAAGTTTTTTCACATAAACATCGCAGCCCCAAACTTTAAGAAATGACAACTTTGGTTTCTTGCCAAACCACAGTTCATAAGGAGTCATCTCAACGGATTTTGATGGTGCCCTATTTAACGTGAATGCAGCCGTCTCTAAAGCATAACCCCAAAATGATAGCGGTAAATCAGTAAGAGACATCATAGATCGCACCATATCTAGTAAAGTACGATTACGACGTTCGGACACACCATTACGCTGTGGTGTTCCGGGTGGCGTGAGTTGCGAAACTATTCCGCATTGTTTCAAATGTATACCAAACTCGTAACTCAAATATTCTCCTCCATGATCAGATCATAGAAACTTTATTTTCTTGTTACAATGATTTTCCACTTCACTTTAAAATTCTTTGAACTTTTCAAATGTTTCAGACTTATGTTTCATTAAGTAGATATACCCATATCTGCTCAAATTATCTGTGAAGGTGAGAAAATAACGATACCCGCCGCGAGCCTCAATATTCATTGGACCACATACATCAGTATGTATGATTTCCAATAAATCTGTTGCTCGTTCCATAATTCCGGAGAACGGCGTTTTAGTCATCTTGCCCATGATGCATGGTTCGCAAGTACCAAGTGATTCATAATCAAGTGATTCCAAAAGTCCACCAGTATGGAGTTTCTTCATGCGCTTTACACCAATATGACCCAAACGGCAGTGCCACAAATAAGTTGCACTATCATTATCAACTCTGCATCTTTTGGCTTCAACATTATGAATATGTGTATCACTACTATCGAGATTCAACAAAAATAGACCAGTCTTCAAGGGTGCATGACCATAAAAGATATTACTCATATAAATAGAACAACCATTATTCTCTGATTTAAATGAATAACCATCTCGCATCAAATAAGATCCAGATATAATGTTCATCCTTAACGTTGGCACCATATAACAATTATTCAGGTCTAAAACTAATCCCGAAGGTAGATGTAGAGGTAGCGTGCCGACCGCGATCACATCGACTTTGGAACCATTTCCCATGCGCATCGTCACCTCGTCCTTAGCCAATCTTCACTTAATCCATAGTCCCTGTTTCGAGTTGCAAATAGTAGCAACAGAACTAGTATCAAATACCCAGGTGCTACTGCGAGCATTAGTAAGGTACACATCAATAACATGTATATCACATATACCTTTGTTCACCTTGCCATCCTTCTTATCCGCCAAATACTTGGGGCAGTTCCGCTTCCAGTGACCAGTTCCTTTGTAGTAGAAGCACTCAGTCTCAGGCTTAGGTCCAGACTTAGGTTTCTTCTCCCGAGCGGAAACTTGCTTGCCGTTCTTCTTGAAGTTCCCCTTCTTCTTCCCTTTACCCTTTTTCTTGAAACTGGTGGTCTTGTTGACCATCAACACTTGATGCTGCTTCTTGATTTCTACCTCCCAGCTTTTAGCATCGCGAAGAGCTCGGGAATAGTCTTGTTCATCCCTTGCATATTATAGTTCATCACGAAGCTCTTGTATCTTGGTGGCAGTGATTAAAGAATTATGTCGGTGACACTATCATCAGGAAGATTAACTCCCAGTTGAATCAAGTGATTATTATACCCAGACATTTTGAGTATATGTTCACTGACAGAACTATTCTCCTCCATCTTGCAGCTATAGAAATTATTGGAGACTTCATATCTCTCAATCTGGGCTTTGCTTGAAATATTAACTTCAACTCCTGGAACATCTCATATGCTCCATGATGTTCAAAACATTGTTGAAGTCCCGGTTCTAAGCCGTAAAGCATGGCACACTAAACTATCGAGTAGTCATCAGCTTTGCTCTGCCAGACGTTCACAACATCTGCAGTTGCATCTGCAGCAGGCCTGGCACCCACCGGTGCTTCCAGGACATAATCTTCTGTGCAGTAATGAGGATAATCCTCAAGTTACGGACCTAGTCCATGTAATTGCTACCATCATCTTTCAATTTTGCTTTCTCAAGAAATGCATTAAAATTCAACAGAACAACAACACGGGCCATCTATCTACAACAACATAGACAAGCAAAATACTATCAGGTACTAAGTTCATAATAAATTAAAGTTCAATTAATCATATTACTTAAGAACTCCCACTTAGATAGACATCCCTCTAATCATCTAAGTGATCACGTGATCCAAATCAACTAAACCATGTCCGATCATCACGTGAGATGGAGTAATTTTCAATGGTGAACATCACTATGTTGATCATATCTACTATATGATTCATGCTCGACCTTTCGGTCTCAGTGTTCCGAGGTCATATATGCATATGCTAGGCTCGTCAAGTTTAACCTGAGTATTTTGAGTGTGTAAAACTGTCTTACACCCGTTGTATTTGAACATAGAGCTTATCACACCCGATCATCATGTGGTGTCTGGGCAGGAAGAACTTTCGCAATGGTGCATACTCAGGGAGAACACTTATACCTTGAAATTTAGTGAGAGATCATCTTATAATGCTACTGTCAAACAAAGAAAAATAAGATGCATAAAGGATAAACATCACATGCAATCAATATAAGTGATATGATATGGCCATCATCATCTTGTGCTTGTGATCTCCATCTCCGAAGCACCGTCATGATCACCATCGTTACCGGCGCGACACCTTGATCTTCATCGTAGCATCGTTGTCGTCTAGCCAACTATTACTTCTACGACTATCGCTACCGCTTAGTGATAAAGTAAAGCAATTACAGGGCGATTGCATTGCATACAATAAAGCGACAACCATATGGCTCCTGCCAGTTGTCGATAACTCTGTTACAAAACATGATCATCTCATACAATAAAATTTAGCATCATTTCTTGACCATATCACATCACAACATGCCCTGAAAAAACAAGTTAGACGTCCTCTACTTTGTTATTGCAAGTTTTACGTGGCTGCTATGGGCTGAGCAAGAACCATTCTTACCTACGCATCAAAACCACAACGATATTTCGTCAAGTTAGTGATGTTTTAACCTTCTCAAGGTGTAACGCCCCGGATTCGATGCGCCAGGTGTCTTCCAGTTATTCGTCGTTGTTGCCATGTCATTTCCTTGCGTGTTACATTTTGCCATGTCATCATCTGCATTTCATCTGCATGTTTTTCAAAACTTGCATCCGTTCGGGTTCCGCCGGTTCTCTCCCATTGTCCGTTCTGAGCCCATCCACACTCGAATGTGCCCCGTCGCCCCTCTCAGACCTTGTTTTGTGAGCGGGATAAAAACATTCTAAGAATGGGCCGAGATTTGCCGAGTGGCCTTGGTATATCACCGGTAGACCGCCCGTCAAATTTCGTTCCATTTGGAGGTCGTTTGATGCCCCAACGGTTAACCGCGTAGCCTGAAACCCCTCTCTCTTTGCAGCCCAGCCCCTCTTTAGCACAACCCATGAGCCCAGCCAAACCCCCTCCATGCTCTCGGTCGTTGGATCACGATCGTGTGGGCGAAAACCGCTCCCCATTTTGACTCTCCTAGATCCCTCTAGCTATAAATGTGCCCTCCCCTTCCATTTTCGCAGTCCAAACCCTAGACCCGTTCCCCTCGCACCGCCGGACATGTCCGCTCCCTCACCGGACATGTCCACCGCTGCCTCCATGTCGCCCGCTCCAATCAGGAGCTGCCACGTCACCTCCGCCGCCTCCCTCCTCCACTCCGCGGGTGCCACGTCCCCAACCCCGTCGCCGGTCAACGCCCACCACCGCGCGGGCCCAAAAGGCCTAGATCCGGCCCCTCGGCTCGGTTCGCCGCACCGTCACCTCCCGAGAACCCTGTCGACGAGCGCCGCCCGTGCCTCCCCACGCTCACCGGCCGGACCCCGCCGCCCGCGCCTCCCCGCGCCGCCCGACGCCGCCCGGCTGCGCCTCGCCGCGCCTCTCCCTCGCCGGCCCCGCGCCGCCATCAGCCGCGTCGTCCCCGCCGATCCGTGCATCCCTCGGCGGAGCCTCGCCGGATCCGGGGAGGGTAGATGAGATCCACCAACCCCGGGAACCAAACACGCCTCCCCCGCGCCGTACGCCTCCGTCCCGGATCGCCCCGTCCACTTTGTCCCCGGGGTGAGAATTCCACTAAGTCCCCATAATTTTGCATTCTGGTGCCTTGTTCTTCATGCCATAACTTCATGTGTGCTACACCGTTTCATGAATATGATATATCAAAATGTTCATTGTGAGATGCTCTTAATTTTGTATCATTATGTCATGTTTGTTTGAGTTCGTCTTGATGTCCTAATTATCGTTGCAAGAGTGCTATATGATGTTAACTGTTGTTTGTTAACAGAACTTGGTGATTTGTCATTTTTGTTGCATTTTGTGTGTGCATCCTTTGAGCTTGATGTCTACATGAGTTTTGAGCTACATCATGCCATATTTATAGTGGTGCAATCCATGTATTTTTTTGTGCCTTGGAGTGAGTGCATCAAGCTCGTGAAGTAGGGTACTTGATGTTACTGTTTTGCTAGGCTGAAACTGCTATATCATGATGCTATGTAAACCTGTTGCTACCAGTCATTCTATGCATAATCTGGAGATGTTCACTAAGGATGTTTTGTTCTACATGTGATTGGCAATAGCTAAGCAAAACCATAATCTGGAGATGTTCACTAAGGATGTTTTGTTGCATTTCTGGATTGATTTATCTTGTTGTTATCTTGCTCCAAATTTGCTAAATAATGTTGTTGTCAGCCTGTTCCATGAAGTTCAGTTTTGCCATGTGTTTTGCTAGTGATCCATGCACCCTATGAACTTGCTCTTGCCAAGCTTAGCTTCATAAATGTGTCTTCTTACTGTTGGTCACCTTTTCATGCCATGTATTGCTCTGTGATGAGTTGTAAAAGCTCACCAACATGCCTACTTATTGTTGTTCCTGCCATGTACTGTTATTTTCACAGTCTGAAACTGTTAATAAAACTTGCTATGTTTACATGAGCGCCATCATATCTTTTGTTCCTTTTGGCTCATGTTCAGTAAGAGACTTTTGTTCTATGAGTTTAGTAGATTCATGCCATGCCTTATTTCTCTATGATATGTTCTTGTAGCATGTGGTTTGCTTGCTATAAACATTGCAACCTGATGTTATTTCTGCCATGCTCAGTGATTTCTGCTGTCTGTGAAACTGTTATTATTTGTAATCTTGTGATGTCCTTTTGAGCATGTTATAGTGTTTTCTAGAGATAGCTCAGTGTTCATGTTTTGTTGTGCTTTACCTATACATCATGTCCATGCCTTTTGTTTTCATGTTGAGGTGTTGTAGCATATTGTTTTGATGTTTGCAAGTTGCCTAGTTGCTGTTTTGGACAGATTGTTGTTATATCTTGTTTGGAGTGTATGTGTTGAACCGTTGCTCTGTTTTGAGTGTGTTCTATATGAAACTTGCTTAGAATTGCATGTAGATTCATCTTATCTTGTTGCATACTTGTTTTGAGAGTGTTTTCTTGATGTTTGAATGCATTTTGCATCAATGTCATGTTTAACTTGTTTTGCTCATATCTTCTAGGCCGTAGCTCCGAACTAAATAAACTTTATATGTAACTTGACTAGAATTTTGTGTAGATCATCAGGGTGCATCTTAACTTGCTGTTTAACAACTTCAACTTAAGGTTTGTTCAGATCTGGACCAATTTCGAAATTTCCATATGAGGACTTACAGAATTGTTAGATGTTGTTTCCGGCCTCATTTAAACTTGCTTTGATCTGTTGTTCTTGTATGCATCATCTCTTGCCATGAGTAGCTGCATGTAGCTTTGTCATGCATCATACTTGGTTGAGCATCATGTCATGTTTATGTGTTGAGTGTTTACAGTGTGTTTGCTTCTTTCCGGGTGTGCCTCTTCTTGATAATTCCTGTTTTGTTACGATCGCGAGGATTCGTTCGTCTACGCTTGGTTCGTCTTCGTGGCTTCATCTTCTTCATGGACTCATTCTTCTTCCTAGCAGGATTTCAGGCAAGATGACCGTTACTCTGGAGCTCACTACTATCATTGCTATGCTAGTTGCGCCATTTTATCGCTATGCTGCACTACCTATCTCTTGTATATCAAGCCTCCCAAATTGTCATGTCAGCCTCTAACCTTTTTACCCTTCCTAGCAAACCGTTGTTTGGCTATGTTACCATTTTTGCCCAGCCCTTCTTATAGCGTTGTTAGTTTCAGGTGAAGTTGAAGATTGCTCCATGATGGACAGGATTATGTTGGGATATCACAATATCTCTTATTTAATTAATGCATCTATATACTTGGTAAAGGGTGGAAAGCTAGGCCTTATGCCTGGTGTTTTGTTCCACTCTTGCCGCCCTAGTTTCCGTCATACCGGTGTTATGTTCCTTGATTTTGCGTTCCTTACGCGGTTGGGTGATTTATGGGACCCCCTTGACAGTTCGCTTTGAATAAAACTCCTCCAGCAAGGCCCAACCTTGGTTTTACCATTTGCCTACCTAAGCCTTTTTCCATTGGGTTTCCGGAGCCCGAGGGTCATCTTTATTTGACCCCCCCCCAAGGGCCAGTGCTCCTTCGAGTGTTGGTCCGAAACGGGCAAACTGCGGGGCCACCACGGGGCAACTCGAGGTCTGGTTTTACTCGTAGGCTGACCTATCCATTGTGCCCTGAGAACAAGATATGTGCAGCTCCTATCGGGATTTGTCGGCACATCGGGCGGCTTTGCTGGTCTTGTTTTACCATTTTCGAAATGTCTTGTAACTGGGATTCCGAGTTTGACCAGGTCTTCCTAGGAGAAGGAATATCCTTCATTGACCGTGAGAGCTTGTGATGGGCTAAGTTGGGACACCCCTGCAGGGTATAAACTTTCAAAAGTCGTGCCCGCGGTTATGTGGCAGATGGGAATTTGTTAATGCCCGGTTGTAGAGAACTTGACGCTTGACTTAAGTAAAACGCATCAACCACGTGTGTAGCCGTGATGGTCTCTTTTTGGTGGAGTCCGGGAAATGAACACGGTTTTGGGTTATGTATGAACATAAGTAGTTTCAGGATCACTTCTTGATCACTTCTAGCTTCTCGACCATTCCGTTTGCTTCTCTTCTTGCTCTTATTTGCGCATGTTAGCCACCATATATGCTTAGTCGCTGCTGCAACCTCACCACTTATCAATTCCTTTACCCATTAAGCTTTGCTAGTCTTGATACCCATGGTAATGGGATTGCTGAGTCCTCGTAGCTCACAGATTACTACAACAACAGTTGCAGGAACAGGTTATGCGATGATCTTGACGCGAGAGCGATGTTACTTTTTTTGGAGTTCTTCTTCTGCTTCTTCTTCGATCAGGGGATAGGTTCCAGGTCGGCGGCCTGGGCTAGCAGGACGGATGTCGTTTGAGCTTCCGTTTGTGTTTCATCCGTAGTCGGATGTTGATCTTATGGTTGTTGTATTGATGTATTCATGTGGCATTGTTTGCCTCTTGTATGTATCCCCAACTATTATGACATGCTGGTAAGCAGTATGACTTGTATCGCCCACAACTCACTTGTGTTCTACTCGTGCATATAACATCTACGCATAAACCTGGCTCGGATGCCACTATTGGGGAACGTAGTAATTTCAAAAACTTTCCTACGCACACGCAAGATCATGGTGATACATAACAACGAGAGGGAAGAGTGTCGTCCATGTACCCTCGTAGACCGTAAGCGGAAGCGTTAGCACAACGCTGTTGATTTAGTCGTACGTCTTCACGATCCGACCGATCCAAGTATTGAACGTACGGCACCTCCGAGTTCAACACACATTCAGCTCGATGACGTCCCGCGAACTCCGATCCAGCAGAGCTTCACGGGAGAGTTTCGTCAGCACGACGGCGTGGTGATGGTGATGATGTTGCTACCAACGCAGGGCTTCGCCTAAGCACCACTACGATATGATCGAGGTGGAATATGGTGGAGGGGGGCACCGCACACGGCTGGAATAGATCAATAGATCAACTTCTGTCTAGAGGCTCCCCCTGCCTCCATATATAAAGGAGCGAGGGGGGAGGCGGCTGGCCAGGATGAGGGCGCGCCAAGTAGGACTCCCCTTTTCCTTGTGGGAGTAGGAGAAGGGGAGGAAGGGAGAGAGGAGAGGAAGGAAAGGGGGCGCCCCCCTCCTTGTCCAATTCGGACTAGAGGGGAGGGGCGCACGACCTGCCCTGGCTGCCCCTCCTCTTCTCCACTAGGGCCCATGAGGCCCAATAAACCCCCCGGGGGGTTCCGATAACCACCCGGTACTCCGGTATATGCCCGAACTCACCCGGAACACTTCCGAAGTCCAAACACAGTCATCCAATATATCGATATTTATGTCTCGACCATTTCGAGACTCCTCGTCATGTCCTTGATCATATCTGGGACTCTGAACTATCTTAGGTACATCAAAACACATAAACTCATAATACCGATCATCACCGAACTTTAAGCGTGTAGACCCTACGAGTTCGAGAACTATGTAGACATGACTGAGAAACGTTTCCGGTCAATAACCAATAGCGGAACCTGGATGCTCATATTGGTTCCGACATATTCTATGAAGATCTTTATCGGTCAAACCGTATAACAATGTGTGTTGTTCCCTTTGTCATCGGTATGTTACTTGCTCGAGGTTCGATCGTCGGTATCTCAATACCTAGTTCAATCTCATTACCGACAAGTCTCTTTACTCGTTATGTAATACATCATCTCGCAACCAACTCATTAGTCACATTGCTTGCAAGGCTTATAATGATGTGCATTACCGAGAGGGCCCAAAGATACCTCTCCGACAATCGGAGTGACAAATCCTAATCTCGAAATATGCCAACCCAACAAGTACCTTCGGAGACACCTGTAGAGCACCTTTATAATCACCCTGTTACGTTGTGACGTTTGGTAGCACACAAAGTGTTCCTCCAGTAAACGGGAGTTGCATAATCTCATAGTCATAGGAACATGTATAAGTCATGAAGAAAGCAATAGCAACATACTAAACGATCAAGTGCTAAGCTAACGGAATGGGTCAAGTCAATCACATCATTCTCCTAATGATGTGATCCCATTAATCAAATAATAACTCATGTCTATGGTTTGGAAACTTAACCATCTTTGATTAATGAGCTAGTCAAGTATAGGCATACTAGTGACATTTTGTTTGTCTATGTATTCACACATGTATTATGTTTCCGGTTAATACAATTCTAGCATGAATAATAAAAACTTATCATGATATGAGGAAATAAATAATAACTTTATTATTTCCTCTAGGGCATATTTCCTTCAGGACCCACGAGTCAGTTTGAACAGTCAACGGTCAGTGCTGACCGCTGATGTCATGATGATGTCATAAAATGATTTTTCAATTAAATTAATTCTGTTAATTCTAAAAATGATTTAAAACTTCGAAAATTAATATAAAATAAACCATAGCAAGGATGAAAATACTTTGTACATGAAAGTTGCTCAGAACGATGAGACGAATCCGAATACGCGGTCCATTTGTCATCTCCACATCCCTAGCATAGCAAACATGCAACATTTCACCTTCGATTCATCTGTCCGAAAACGCGAAACACCGGGGATACTTTCTCGGATGTTTCCCCCCTTCTCTGGTACCACCTGCTACCGTGTTAGGGCACACCTAGCACCGCTTGTTGTCATGTCATGCATTGTCATGCTTATGTTTGCATTATATTTATTGTTTCTTCCCCCTCTTCCCTTCGGTAGATTACGAGACCGACATCGCTGCTACCCCAGTCGACTATGGTGTTGACGATCCCTCCTTCTTGCCAGAGCAACCAGGCAAGCCCCCCCCCCCCCCTTGATCACCAGATATTGCCTATTCCTTCCCTCTACTACTTGCATTAGAGTAGTGTAGCATGTTTCTGTTTTCGATTAATCCTATTCTGTTGCATAGCCTGTCATTGTTGCTACAACTATTGATACCTTACCTGAGGATGCTAGTTTACCACCAGTGGACCTACATTCTTCTCCGTATGCCATGCTATACTATCGGACCGGGATCACTCGGGAGGTGATCACGGGTATATATACATACATACATGCTATACATACGGTGACTACAGTCGGGTCGGCTCGTAGAGTACCCGCAAGTGATTCAGAGATGGGGGTTAAAGGGGCAGGTGGTTCCATCTAGGTAGTGATGGGCATGGGTTCCCGACAGCCCCCTGATGGTTACTTTGTGGCGGAGCGACAGGGCAGGTTGAGACCACCTAGGTGAGAGGTGGGCCTGCCCTGGTCGGCGTCCGCGGTTACTTCAAAATAACATGCTTAACGAGATCTTGGTATTTGATCTGAGTCTGGCCACTGGCCTATACACACTAACCAACTACGCGGGAATAGTTATGGGCACTCGACGTCGTGGTATCAGCCAAAGCCTTCTTGATGTCAGCGATTGAGCGGCGTGCACTGGATTGGACTGGAACGCATGCTCTTGTATTAGGGAGGCTAGGTCTGCTTCCGCTCGCGTTCGCAACGTGCTGGTGTGCAATGGGTGATGGGCCCAGACCCCCGCATGCATAAGATTTAGACCGGCGTGCTGACCTCTTTGTGCCTAGGTAGGGTTGTGCCGTGTTGATCTTCCGAGGTCGGGCATGACCCAGGAAAGTGTGTCCGACCAGAGGGATCGAGTGTCTTGGGTTATGTGGTGAACCCCTGCAGGGAAGTTTATCTATTCGAATAGTTGTGTCCCTCGGTAAAAGGACGACTCAGAGTTGTATCTTGACCTTATGACAACTATAACTGGTTACTTAATAAAACACACCCAAACAAGTTCCAGGGACATCCAAGTGATCGCTTTCCCACAGGGCGACGAGGGGGGGATCGCCGGGTGGGATTATGCTATGCGATGATACTTGGTGAACTTACCATCTATTCTCTTCTACATGCTGCAAGATGTAGGCTGCCAGAAGTGTAGTCTTTGATAGGACTAGCTATCCCCCTCTTATTCTGGCATTCTAGAGTTTAGTCCATCGATATTGCCTAATTACACATATACCCATGCATATGTAGTGTAGATCCTTGCTTGCGAGTACTTTGGATGAGTACTCATGGTTGCTTTGCTCCCTCTTTTCCCCCCCTTTTCCTCTTCTTCTCGGACGTCGCAACTAGATGTTGGAGCCCAGGAGCCAGACGCCACCGTCAACAATGACCACTACTATACTGAGGGTGCCTACTAGTAAGTTCAGGCTGCCGCCGACAAGGAGTAGTTTAGGAGGATCCCAGGCAGGAGGCCAGCGCCTCTTTCATTCTGTATCCCAGTTTGTGCTAGCCATCTTATGGAAACTTGCTTAACTTATGTTTGTACTCAGATATTGTTGCTTCCGCTGACTTGTTTATGTTCAAGCACTTGTATTCGAGCCCTCGAGGCCCCTGGCTTGTAATATGATGCTTGTATGTTTTTTTTACTTTTAGAGTTGTGTTGTGATATCTTCCCGTGAGTCCCTGATCATGATCGTACACATTTGCATGCATGATTAGTGTACGATTGAATCGAGGGCGTCACAAGTTGGTATCAGAGACGACTGCCTTTAGGAATCCCCCTTCCACACTCCTTGGCTGAAGTCAAGTCTAGTCAATTGCAAAACTTTTACTAACATGGCTCTGTGGCTTACGGGCCCACGTTGCCATTGGGTGGTATTAGGATCTTTTACTCCCCTTCTATACTCTGGGACTCTGATCTCTCTTCTATTCGGGTTAAATGATTTTGCTAACTCTAACTCTAGGTTCTCGTAATTACTTCCTCCCAGAGAGACCCTCACTCCAGATGATTGCTTGGTGCATCGAAGGATTTCAAAGATACCCTATGATGTTCTCTCGAGACTTTGTGCCATCGCTATTGCAATTCTCTTCCAATGATAAACCCTTATGGATAAACACATACACTTTCCATTCTTCCAATCACTCCCCATTGATCTTGTTATTACAAGATACCCCAAAATTCTCTTTATTGTTCCGAGAATACTTTGTGCCTACTGCCTTACAATTCCTTGCCACATGAACACCCCTACGGATAATTCCTCGCACTTATCGAGTATTCGCTCATTCCCAATTGTTCTTGTGTTTCACAAAAGTCTCTGAAATACCATTTGATCTTCCAAAAATCCTAAGCAGCCTATTGCTCCTTGCTTGCATTATGAATAATCCCATAAGTCTGGTAATCTTATTGGCATCCTTTGCCATTATCATTTTGAGTCCGCTGATTCAGTATGTTGTGAATGCTCGCAATCCTGAATCGGGTCCTAGAATTCATCCTTCCGGCTCGGACGTCATTTTAAAGATGAGCTGGATCTCGACCAATCAAATTGCCATCAGTTGTACCCTAAACCTACTCAACTTATCCAGCCTTAATGAGAGTGATTGCTTTTGATCCCTTGAATTGGAAAGCATAGTTCCTTTGCATTTGAGCTTTGAATTAGTCAGTTGTTTCTATGATCCAATGCCTTTGCATTGTTTCTTCCTCTGGTTGTGTGTCGATGCTCACATCAGCTCCATTATGGACCGTCTGATTATTTTTTGAATTATCATCCAATAGTGTCCTTCGTATACAAACCCTCAAGAAGTTCTTTCCCTGATACTTAATGCCGCTGGTAAATCCTATTCTCTGATTTCACCAAGCATGCTCTACTTTCGAGCTGGCGATAAGTATTCTCGAAGCTTGTGGTAAATGTTTCTAAGATACCCTATTGGGTTGAACCTATGCCTTCCTTGATCTGCGCGAACCCGAAAAGTTTTCACGAGTCATACTCTTCTAGTATTTTGCCCAATAAAATTTCAACACTACAACCTCATCGAACGTGAGAAGTGAATGAAAGGTATGCATTAGAGAAGTGGGAGTCGACCTTGAACCTTGTGTTCATGCCCATGGACATGATGTAGATCTTATCATTAAAGCTTCTCTTAAATGAATTATCCCTTTGGTATAAGTTCATCTTATATCTAGGATCTGGCCTCTTGCAATCGTGGTTCCGACCATGTTCTCCTTTAAATACCATTTCTTGTGCAAGTTTAAGCAATTACCTTCTGCAGAGCAATACCCCAGTCCAACCTCTACTTTGATCTATCGTCGAGTATTACCCCTTGGTATCTCGACATTATCATGGAACTGCATAACTTCTTATGAGTTCTTCATCAAATACTACATTCTCACTGATTCCAATTTTTTCACAGGCTCTGAGTTATTGAACACTCAAAGACACCAATAAGTGAATCGATTCCGCACTGCGATTCAATAACTCTAAGTAATTTTCGTTGCTTATGAGTTTAATAATCCTTCAAGTCATTCCTAGCCTGATCAGCTATATCATTATCGTGCTAAATTTTAATTGTGCCACCCGGTCCTTATTCTCGGAGCACATCTTTCGACAATATGCTAAGCTTACGTCGATTTCCTCGTCTTATCATTTCACCTCGAACCACAAACTTGATTCCGAGTTTCTGTTGTATATGTGGTTCGCTGCATCAGTCCTTTTGCTTGATGCAGTCGTTGTTTGATTGCTTCTTCGTGGAGCCTCTCGACAAAATTTGTCATGATCATTGAGGGAGTCCTGGATAAGGGGGTATCCAGACAACCGGACTATGTACTTTGGTTGGACTGTTGGACTATGAAGATACAAGATTGAAGACTTCGTACCGTGTCCGGATGGGACTCTCCTTGGTGTGGAAGGCAAGCTCGGTGATCCGGATTATAGATCTCCTTCTCTGTAACCGACTATGTGTAACCCTAGCCCCCTCTAGTGTCTATATAAACCAGAGGGTTTAGTCCGTAGGACACAACAACAACAATACAACAATCGTACCATAGGCTAGCTTCTAGGGCTTCGCCTGTCTGATCTCGTGGTAGATCAACTCTTGTAATACTCATATCATCAAGATCAATCAAGGAGGAAGTAGGGTATTACCTCCATCGAGAGGGCCCGAACCTGGGTAAACATCGTGTCCCCAGTCTCCTGCTACCATTAGCCTTAGACGCATAGTTCGGGACCCCCTACCCGAGATCCGCCGGTTTAGACACCGACAATCATCTTCAACATTTTGACTCTTTCCGACAATCATCTTCAACATTTTGACTCTTTCCGGTGCGCCAGGTAGCAAAGAGCGGCGAGGATCTCCTCCTAATGCTAGCTTTGTAGGCCTTAGAGCATGCTGGATACTCCGGCAGGTAGCAAAGAGCGGCGAGGATCTCCTCCTAAACCATACAGTAGAACAATACCCCGCCGGAGACAACAATATGATATTTACAGTCTTCGAGACTTTCGCCTCAAACAACAAGCGCAAGCGAGCTCAGCATAGCCTCGCCGAAGTTTGCCACGTGGCAACAATAAATCCATGGAATGACACGGCTATAACTTACAATGCCAGTAACGAACCTCAATTCCGAACAGTCCGAGCACCAGCTGCTTTGTTCCTTAGCCCAATCGTGGACGGCTTCAGGCTCACTAAAGTGCTCATGGATGGCAGAAGCGGACTAAGCCTCATCTATGAGGAAACCCTTAACAAGATGGAAATTGACATGAGCCGCATTGAGTGAAGCAGCACAACCTTCAGGGTAATCATCCCTAGTTGGGAGGCACGATGCGCGGGAAAAATCACACTGGATGTGGTATTCGGCACGAGGGAGAATTACAGGTCCGAAGAAATTACATTCCAAGTGGCCCCGTTCAGCAGCGGATACCATGCCCTCTTGGGGCGGGACACATTTACAAGTTTTCAGGCTATACCCCATTATGGGTACATGAAGCTCAAAATGCCCGGGCCCAATTGAATCATCACTCTAGCTAGTGATCCGGACGTCGCACTCTGCGCCGAAAATAAAACCGCCGCCCTCGCCCTGGAGGCATTATCAGAAGCCCTCGCGGCTGAAGAACTGACAACACTGCGAGCAACAGTGGACAGAGACGAAGTGATACTCGACAAGCGACCTAAATCCACCTCCTTCAAACCCGCAGACGAGATAGTCAAATTCCAGGTCCACCCAACGGACCCTACAAAGACAGCTTCCATCGGGACACAGCTGAACCCCACAATAGATGCCGCACCGCGAGATTTCCTGCGTGAGAACTAGGATATATTCGCCTGGCATCCTTCAGACATGCCGGGCATCCCACACAGGCTAGCCGAACACAGCCTCAATATACTGAAAAGATACAAGCCATTCAAGCAGACTCTTAGGCGCTTCTCAGAGCCTAAGCGGCAAGCCATGGGAGAAGAGCTAGCCAAGCTACTCGAGGTCGGATTCATCAGAGACATCAAACATCCGGATTGGCTAGCAAACTTGCTAATGGTACCAAAAAAGGACAAATCCTGGTGCTTGTGTGTCGATTTTAAGGACCTCAATAAAGCTTGCCCTAAAGATCCCTTCCCCCTCCCCCACATTGATCAAATTATCGATTCCACCGCAGGACACGACTCATTGTGTTTCCTCGATGCATACTCTGGATACCATCAAATCAAGATGGCAGAGTCCGGCCAGGCCGCAACGGCCTTCATCACTCCGTACGGCCCCTTCTGTTTCAACACCATGCCTTTCGGGCTAAAAAATTCCGGTGCAACCTATCAACGCATGATTCAGACATGCCTAGAAAAACAAATCGGCAAGACAGTAGAGGCCTACGTTGACGACGTGGTCATCAAAACAAGACACGTCAAAACTTTAATAGATGACTTGAGGCTTACGTTCGATAACCTCTGAACATACGACATCAAGCTCAACCCGGAGAAGTGTGTCTTCGGAGTACCCTCTGGAAAATTGCTTGGCTTCATTGTTTCCAATAGAGGAATTGAAGCCAATCCGGCAAAAATCCGAGCACTGTCACAGTTCGCTATCCCAACAGACCTCAAGCAGATCCAGAAACTAACTGGATGTGTGGCTGCCTTAAGCCCCTTCAGCTCCCGCTTAGGAGAAAAGGCACTACCTCTTTATCGCCTTCTTTGACGCACCGAACACTTCGAGTGGACAGATGCGGCCACGGCCGAACTGGAAGAAATAAAGGCACTAGGCCACAAACCCAGTCCTGACCGTGCCAAATATTAGCGAACCCATGCTATTATACATAGCCGCAACTCACCAAGTTGTAAGCGCAGTGCTCGTCGTCGAACGCGAAGCAGACGGACACAAGTTCCCGCTCCAAAAGCCGGTATATTATGTGTCCATTGTCCTCACTCCATGCAAATCTCGGTACCCACACTATCAAAAGATAGCGTTCGCGGTCTTCATGGCATCCCAGAAACTACGACACTACTTCCAAGAGTGTTCGATCACGGTGGCCTTTGAAGTACCACTCAACGACATCATAAATAACCGCGACGCAACAGGCCGAATTGCTAAATGGGATATTGAGCTCCTTCCGTTCAACACAACATACAAACCACGGCGGGCCAATAAGTCGCAAGTACTGGCTGACTTCGTCGCCAAATGAATAGAAGCCGAACTCCCTAAAGAGTACATCTCATACTCAAATTGGATCATGCATTTCAATGGCTCTAAAATGCTGGCCGGATTGGGAGCGGGTGTTGTCCTGACATCCCCTACCGGAGACACGGTTCAATACATACTCCAAATATTATACACAGACTCCAACAATGCAGTCGAATACGAGGCGTTGTTGCATGGTCTTCGGATGGCAGTCTCCATGGTCATCCAACGCCTCGAAGTGCGGGGGACTCGAACCTTGCTATATCTCAGATAAATGGTGACTTTGACGCCAAGGACCCGAAAATGGCGGCTTATCGCAATGCCATCCTCAAAATGTTAGCTCCGTTCGAGGGGCTCGAATTCCACCATGTGGTCAGAGAAAATAATCAAGCGGCTGATATCCTCCCGCATCGGTGCTAAACGCGACCCCGTCCCACCTAATATCTTCTTAGAAAGGCTATTCAAACCATCCATGGTATGGGAGGGTGAGTCCGGTACTACTAGTCCGGACCCGAACACAACCACAAATTCTGAACCATCTGACATAATCGGAGGCTCTGCCACCGAAATAACACCTTTGGCCCACGAAATAATGGTTGTTATCGCCCCGTGGACTAAGCCCTTCTTGGCCTACTTAAATAGGCAAGAGCTCCCCGAGGACCAAAATGAGGCGTGTTGCATTGTGCGACGCTCTAAGGCCTACAAAGTCCATGAAGGAGAGCTCTACAAGAAGAGCACTACCGGAGTGCTCCAATGATGCATCTCCGAAGAGGAAGGCATCAGCTCTTAGCCGAAATCCATTCCGGACTAGGCGGGCACCACACGGCAGCCCGAGCGCTCGTAAGCAAGGCATTTTGGACAGGTTTTTACTGGCTGACAGCCCGGGCAGACGCACATGACCTTGTCCAACATCGCGTAGGTTGCCAACTATTTGCTAATCAGAGCCATATGCCCCCTATCGCTCTCCAAACGATCCCCATAACTTGGCCCTTCGTGGTCTGGGGGCTAGATATGGTGGGACCCCTTAAAGGGGGAAGCCATAAGAAAAAATACCTATTGGTCATGGTGGACAAGTTCACCAAATGGATAGAAGCCAAGCCAGTTAAAACGGCCGAATCCGGACCAGTGATAGACTTCATATCAGGGGTTGTACACCATTACGGTGTCCCCCACAGCATCATCACCGACAATGGCTCGAATTTTACAGCCGATGAGGTGAAAAATTTGTGCGACAAAATGGCATCAAGCTCGACTACGCCTCTGTCTATCACCCCCAAACAAACAGTCAAGTCGAACGTGCAAATGGTCTCATCATGAGCGCCATTAAACCCAGACTAGTGCGGTGACTGAAGGAATCAGACACGCATTGGGTCGAGGAGCTCGACTCCGTACTCTGGGGGCTGCGGACCATGCCAAATCGTACCACCGGATACACACGATTTTTTATGATGTACAGCGCAGAAACAGTGCTACCTTGTGACATAATCCATGACTCACCTCGCGTGCACATGTACGAAGAGAAGGAAGCCGAGCTAGATCGGCAGGACAACTTGGATGCTTTGGAGGAGGAGCGTGACGTCGCAAAAACCCATTCCGCATTCTATCAGCAACAGGCTCGCGGGTATCAAAGCAGAGAAGTACGGGCCAAATCTTATAACATTGGCGAACTCGTTCTACGCCTCCCTGAGAAGAAGAAGGACAAGCTCAAACCCAAGTGGGAGGGTCCCTTCATCATTGATAAAGTTCTCACCGGAGGAGCGTACCGTCTGCGCAATGCATCTGACAACAGACTCGAGCCGAACCCATGGAACGCGGCCAGACTCCGAAGATTCTACGCCTAGCGCCGAACACAGTGTTTGTCTCCTTAAACTCTGCATCCTCAATTATGTTTTTCCCTTCCTTTCTCGCCCTCCTTTTCCTTTTAAAAACATACAGGCTTAAAATTGTACGGATGCCCTGGTCGCTCTGGCCGCACTATGTGCGCATACTATATCTGGGGGCTTTGTATTCGGAAGCTAAATATAACTACTTTAATGGCTTCTTGCCAGCCACATATGCATTTTTCTTTCCATATGTGCCTTTTCTTCACCATTATATGCATCGATATGACTTAAGTTTTGGCCATGCTGGGTTGCCTGGCTCTTGTGTTTATGCCCTATGTTCCCGTTAATTCGGCTAGGGCATAAGGGGAGCACCTCTGCGATTGTTACTGCCAGTTGAGCCAGATGTGTACCTCAGACTAGGTGAAGCCGAAAGCTAGCGTTCTTAAGGGAATAGTCGGTAGGTTAACAAAAGATGTCCTCGTTCATTACAACGTAAATACCAAGATGTTTTGTTTCCTGCGCCTCTGATCGCAGTTCGGACATGCACATCGATGCATGCGCACCCAGAGAAAGGAGCCCCTAACGGAACTATTCTCTCTGGAAGACGTTTCTCACTATCCATGTAATATAACATAACTAGTTGGGTACTTGTCTATTCAAGCACATATGACCCCTACGTCTGGTTTCCATGCATACCCCGGCTTTCCATAACTATGCGGGTATTCGGACACACCCCGGACTGTCGGGTCCGGGGGCTGAAGCGAAAAGGTCCGCCATGACAAATGATTTTCAATCTGGCTAGGGAGTACATTAGTCCACTCAAATTACATAGTCATTTGGACTGGTTCTACTCTTCCTCTATATCGTCCAACAGGCTATCTAGCTTACAATCCTGTTGGGAATACTTTGGAACTAACGCTACTTGGTCATATACCAGACTAACGGGTATTTCTTGCCCATCTGACCCCACCGGTCCGACTTTGGCCATATGGTTCGGATCAGCCTTGGCGTATCGTGTCTTCACCATGGCCCACGCTTCCCTCGCACCTTGTCGGCAAGCTGATATCTTCCACAATTGGAAGCATCGCCATGCTCCTTTGAGCATCTCCACGAGGTCGCTCATGCCTCCTGGCAGGGAAGCGGATGGCCACAAGGCCTGGGCAATACCCTGCATCACCTGCCAAGCTTGTTCATGAAGTTGTGAAAGTTCCTACAGCATATCGCCTGCAGAACCGGGCATCTCCTCTTCAGGACGGCCCGTTAGCATACCTGCAAACATAACTATGTCAATACACTTCCTCGCTGAACTATACTACAGTTCATTCAAGCACTTACTATAAATGTCGCTTCGAAGCCTCTGGTTCTCCTCCACGGAGTCCGCGAGCTGAGCCTGAATATCTTTCAATTCGACGCTCAGCTGGATATTAACATCTTGTAGCTTATTCTTCTCCTGAATAGCCTACGTCAGCACGCGTTTGCCTGCTTCTAGCTGACTTTGCACATGCGGCTCATCCTCTTCCACAGTCTTTGGGTTTTCTCCGGGATTGCCTGCAGAACCTTTCGTCAGATTTTATAAACCATGTCAAACAAACAACTGGTAGAAAGAAAATATCACCAGAAGAGTCCTTTTTGGGTTCCTCTTGTTCGGCGACATTGGCCTTCATTTGGGCCTTACATTCCTCCAGATCTTGAGACAACTAGGCATTCTTCTCTACAAGAACCTGTGCATTTAATGATCCTTAAATCAGTCGTGCCAACTGTTTCTAGCCTCAGGGGCTACTACTACGCATACTTGTTAAAATTTCTTACCCGTATATCCTTCACATTCTGGTCCGTTGCTCTGGCAGGTCCATCTTGAGTAGCGCGGATATATGCGTGTCCAGAATTGAAGGCATTAAATGCCTCTTCAGAAAAAATACCACCGCGAAGTATGGCCCGCCGGCGCCGGTGATTCATGGCGCTCTCCACTTCAAAATTTGTGGCGGAAAGCCTATCAGCATCCTCCTCGGGAGGACAGTTCGGCGCCGCCCCCACATCAACCTCCGTGTGTGAATCCGGTTCAGGAATCCGGCTGCTGGAGGCGTGGCAGGTAGGGTCCCCGGATATAGTCTGGCATTTTCTGCCCGAACATAATTAAAGCGGTCACGCCTTGACAGAAGACTAAATAACCACGGGGCAAGTTCAAATGAATACCTCTGCGCCCGTGTCTCAGTCCTAACTACCTTCCTTTTAAGCATGCCTCGTATAGGCGCTTGTTGCTGATAATTCCCTACGGGTTCCGCGCAGCGTTCTGAGGGCCGTCTCTATAAAAGTACGGCATGTGTGCATAAGGAGCGGCATAAACAAAGGTACCCTTTCGGGAAGTTGGGACCCCGACGTAACTTACATGTGACACAGGAAGCAGTCTGGGATAATCCGTGATAATGGCCACTAACGAGCCGCTACTGTTTGCCTGGTAGAAAGTCCCGTTGACGAACTCCACGGAGATGTCCGGGTCTTGTTCGAATCCGGGGTCGAGAGCCTGGCTAGGATCTTCTGGCTGCGGGGCTGGGCTGTTGAACTCTTTCACGGCCTTTCTTAGTTCCTGCTTTGGAATAGCAAGGTAGACGATCATAATAAAGGAGGCAAAATGGGTAGAGTCGAGCGAAGGATGATAGCTTACCCAGCTCCGGGGGTTGTACGTTGAAAATCCGCCCTGTGGTTTGACGCGGAGGAACTCCTCTTCTTCTCCTTTATACAAGTCGGACAGTATTCTCGCCAGAGCGGTGGCGAAGTCCAGACCTTTACGACCGCAGTGGGAGGCGTCGTCTTCTCCATTGAAGTGCCACATGGGTTTCCCCCTATATTGAAGTGGTTGCACTCCTTGCATTATGCATATTGACATAACTTCAATTATTGTCAGTCCCGACTTGGCCAGGGTCTTTATCCTATTCATCAGATAGATGACTTCCTTGTTATCCTCCTCCTGGGGGCTCCGAGGGCATCAACTTTGGCGTTTCTTCAACGGGGTATTGGAAAACTCAGGAAGGCTTGTCCGGACTGGGTCCGGAAGGGGAACATCATCAACATAAAACCACTCCGAAGGCTAGTCTTCGGACGCCTTCTTTGGTGTACCGGACAGGTATCCGGTCTGGGAGACGCGCCATATTTCAGCCCCGCCCACTTGGTATATAGATCCCTCCTGGTTGCGGGGAACGAGGAAAAATAACTTCTTCCACAGCTCGAAATGAGCTTCACAGCCCAGGAACAGCTCACAGAAGGCGACATAGCCCGCGATGTGCAGTATGGAGGCGGGGGTAAAGTTGTGCAGCTGGAGACCGTAGAACTCCAGGAGCCCGCGGAGGAATGGGTGTATTGGAAACCAGACTCCTCTTAGCAGATATGGGACAAGGCATACCCGCTCCCCCAGAGATGGATTAGGAAATTTCTCCGCCTGCTCCCCGTCATTATAGGTGGCTAGTCCGAATCGGACAGGGACCATGTATGCAGGTGGAAGGAACCCCTAGGTCTGCAACTCTACTAGGCGGCTATGAGGGATGGAACACTTTTCCCAATCCCCTGGCCTCGAGCTGGGGGAGCGAGAGGAGGAGCTATGGCGGTCGGCCATGATGGGATGGTCTTTTCGGACACGCTCTACAGAATGCTTGCTCTAGAGAAGGAAGTGTGATTTGGATCTGAGGATTCCCGTCTCTTCAAATAGGCGGTTAGTTTGCAGGGTCAGGGTGGTAAATGTAAAAATGCCCCGGCACCTCGTCTTCGCTCGACATGTGGAAATGGCCATTATTGAAGCATAGAAGCCGAGGAGTACAACATTACTGGGAGGCCGGACACTGTTCGCTACGATGGGTACGCTGGATTCGGAGAGGAACCCGCCTTGCAATGCCAAAGACAATCTATGCCCCGGACTTATTGTCATTGAAGCCTGGTTCGGGGGCTACTGAGGGAGTCCTAGATAAGGGGGTATCCGGACAGCCAGACTATGTACTTTGGCCGGACTGTTGGACTATGAAGATACAAGATTGAAGACTTCGTCCCGTGTCCGGATGGGACTCTCCTTGGCGTGGAAGGCAAGCTTGACGGTCCGAATTATAGATCTCCTTCTTTGTAACCGACTATGTGTAACCCTAGCCCCCTCTAGTGTCTATATAAACTAGAGGGTTTAGTCCATAGGACACAACAACAACAATACAACAATCATACCATAGGCTAGCTTCTAGGGCTTGGCCTCTCTGATCTCGTGGTAGATCAACTCTTGTAATACTCATATAATCAAGATCAATCAAGCAGGAAGTAGGGTATTACCTCCATCGAGAGGGCCCGAACCTGGGTAAACATCGTGTCCCCAGTCTCTTGTTACCATTAGCCTTAGACGCACAGTTCGGGACCCCCTACCCGAGATCCGCCGGTTTTGACACCGACAATCATCTTCAACATTTTGACTCTTTCCGGGTTACCAATCGAATTCTTGATGATAAGTGTCATCCTCATCCCTTGGTAATTTGAGTTACCATCGACAACATCATTACCTTTCTTTCACCACAAACTTGTTCATGTTACGGATGCAACTTGCTATCCAGCTGGTATTATGTTCTACCTTTGTGTACCACCGTCTTTTATGTCAAGAAGGTCGTGAGAATTTCACCACCCCTTAAGAATTCTTGATACAAGACATACTTATTACCATCACCATTCTATTCTTGGTCCCCGTGTCGATTCTAATTGGGACACCTACAAGTGAACGGTACTGTTTGGATTCTGCCCTTCTGGCAACCCTATTGCTTTGAAGTTAATGGTCGATAGTTTCATTCTAAGTCTATTACTTATTGAATCATCAGTCAAATATTGATCGTGCTACCTAGTCCATATTTCCGGGTGCACCCTTCTATCATTGTTAAATTGTGTATGTTTTCCTCGAGCATACATCATTATATCATTTGATCTGACTAATGTTATCTCCTTGTTCACATAATTGTAGAAATCCATATTTTTGGAAATCTCAATGAATTGACGCTGAGTCAATCAGCCACCTCCTCACCTCTCCTTGACTTAATGATGAACCCTTGTTTCGAAACTCGCTTCTATAGTACAATTCCCGAGAATCTTACATTGTCATCTCGACTTGTGTTGCACCTTTCTTCTCAGGCATCCTGAGTTTGAGGTATCCTGATACCAATAAGATCTGAATCTCGGTTAGATATGATGGTTGGAACATATTTTCAAGAGTTATAACATTGGTCCTTATAGGACCCGGTAAGGTGATGTCATGCCTAGCACACCTGGCCGGAGGACCTATTGTTATAGTTTCCTTTTTTTGCAAGGTTAGCCGTTCTTCCATGAGGAAATTGTAAGACTTATTCTACAAGTTGTTCCTGATGGATCCTTCGTGTATCCAAAGTCCGACCTTGCTTGAAGACCATATCAATGCTATCAAGAAGCGTGTTTGTGGTACTCCGATCTTCAATAAGAACATTTGAAGCACAATGCAAAAAAAATTCCTTATCAATTATCCAAACACTGTTGTATGGATAATGTCATGAAATTTTCTCTCCCCTCATCTAAAGAGTTTTCTGTTTATATATTGCCATGGATATCATGCTCTATTTGTCCTTGGGAAGGATATACCCCTGAAATACGTGTTTAAACACATTTTCCTTTCCATTGTTTTGTTTAACCTTACTAGTAATCTGACTTGACTGAGCAGTGACAATTCGCTGCTTATGTAAGCACCTCGATGTCCAAACTCTGTCAATAAGACCCTATTTCTACTGTTGATGACATTCCGGTAACCACCAATGGATGAGAATTTTGCCTATTGGTATGCCTCTTTCAACGAGTAGGATAACAGTTCTCTTTGTCCCTCGACCTTGGTATCTATGTTGTTGCTGACATAACTGACAGGCTATTCCCTGACATGCCTTGCTATCATGACCATGTCAGATGTCGTCGCGCCTCTTACTTTAACCCACATGGTGGGCCCATAACCCACAATTCCACAGGATCGAAACCTGACTCTCAGGTATACCCCTGTTTCCAAAGTCATTCCTTGCGCGTGGCCTCGTACGTAATCCATGAGCCACCTCCCGAGAGATCAACAATTCTGGTATCAGACGCAATACTTATTCTCGTTGCTCTAGACCCCGTTCCCACTTTGTTTCAGACATCGAATGATTGTCTATCCACTTGAAACCTCTTGTTGTACCTTCTTGGTGGCTCTCGATGTGTTTCATTTGACCAACTCGAGAGATACCCATGTGCTCATTCATGGGATAACCCCTATGATTACCCCTTATAGCCTTCTATCGTTGTCAAGCTGCCCCTTACCTATTCGTAAGTACGATGGAGTACCCGAAGGAAGAATGCCGACTTCACCATGAGGATCTGAAGCAGAAAAATGAAGACATCAATGTAATGGATCGACCACTTTGAGAAGATCAATCAAGGCCGAGAAGATCCGTTAGAATTTTGTAACCAGGACATTCCCCCTTATTCCACCTCTTAAATCTCGGGACGAGATTTCTTGTAGTGGAGGAGAATTGTGACGCCAAGATAATTAGGCTACAGTAAACCTATGCTAATGATGCCATGTCACCTCTGATTACTGTTGCTAATCACGTGTTAGTTCAAACGATTCAAATTCAAATTTTAATTATTGGCAAACATCAAAAATTTTCAAACATTCAAAAAAATATGTTCGGTAGGTGGCATTATTACATATACTAAATTAGGGACTACTTTTATAATTTATGAAACTAAGATAAATGAGAAAGTAAGCTAAAACAAGAAAAAGGAAAAGAACAAAAACAGAAAAGAAAACTAACAAAAAAATGAAAAGGAAGCCCCCTGGCCAACTGAGCCAAACAGCCCAGTCGGCCAACACACTCTCCCAACCGGCCCACCCTGCACTCCCCATATCCCCCACTCTCGTAACCCTAACTGATCCCCCACTCCCCCACTCGCTCTCTTCTCCCCCTCCCGATCTGGATCGGGATCGACCCCGATCCCGTCGCCCCGACGCCCGCCGCAGTCGTCGGATCTCCCTGCGCCTCTCCCTCATCGGACCTCGCCGGACCTCCCCGTGCCTTGTTGTCCTCCTCCTCGAGCACCGCTGCCAGTACGCTACATCGTCCATGATCTCCCCCTCTCCTCGCACTCCCTCCGCCCCGTACGGTCACCGCGCGCTCGCGCCATTCCGCCGCCGGCTCTCTGCCCCCTCCACGACCGCACGCACGCAGGCCTCGCGCACCCTGACCGTGCCCGCCGCGCCTCCCCGCACGCGCTCGCCATCGTGACTCCACACCCCGAACACCATTGCGTGCACCCCTCACTGCTCGTTCATGCCCAGCCGCGCTTCACGGCGCCCCTCGCCATGCCCACAGCGCTCGCCTGTTGCTCCCCCCTGTGTTCTCCGCTCCGGCTCTGCTTCCCTCCTCGCATGCTCCTAGTCACGCCAGAAAGCGATCACGCGCCCGCCCGCGCATGTGCCGACCGCCGCCAAGCCGCTGCTCCTCCGTCGAGCCCCACCTCCGCCGCTCGTGTGTGTGGCCCGCCACCCGAGTGCCCCACGCTCGCACGCCCGCACACGCCCTCCCACTCGCCCGCTTGCTCGCCTGCTGCCACTGCCCGCTCCTGCTTGCTGCGTCCGCGCGCCCGCAGCGCTCTCCCTTCACCCATCGCCGCGAAGCTTGTTGCTCCGGCTACCATGGCTCGCCCCGCCGCTATTTCGCCATCCGTCGAGGCTTCTGGCCACTGCCGCCCGACGCCCGGGTCCGCCACCACGGGCACCCATGCCCAATCACCCGCTGTCCGTTATGCCGTCACCCGCTAAGGCCCCGGGCCTATGACACCTGGGGCCGAGCCCCTGAACGTTTTCAGAAAAAGATAAGATAAAAAAATATTAAAATAATAATAATTATTAAGTAATTAATTAACTTAGCCTAATTAACCTGTTAATTAAACTAATTAATTAGGTTAATTAGTTAACAGTCAATGACAGTGGGACACACGAGTTAGTTTGACGAGTCAGCGGCTAGAGCCGACCGCTGACGTCATAAAATGATTTTCGAATTAAATTAATTCTGTTAATTCTAAAAATGATTTAAAATTTTGAAAATTAATATAAAATAAACCGTATCTCAGATGAAAATACTTTGTACATGAAAGTTGCTTAGAATGACGAGGCGAATCCGAATACGCGGTCCGTTTGTCAGCCACACATCCCTAGCATAGCAAACATGCAACATTTCACCTCCGATTCATCTATCCGAAAACATGAAACACTTCGGATACTTTCCTGGATGTTTCCCCCCTTCGTCGGTACCACCTGCTACCGCGTTAGGGCATACCTAGCACCGCTCGTTGTCATGTCATGCATCATCATGCTTATGTTTGCATTATATTTATTGTTTCTTCCCCCTATTCCCTCTGGTAGACTACGAGACCGACGCCGCTACTACCCCGGTCGACTATGGTGTTGACGATCCCTCCTTCTTGCCAGAGAAACCAGGAAAGCCCCCCCTTGATCAGCAGATATCGCCTATTCCTTCCCTCTATTGCTTGCTGCTACCTCTTGAGCATGCGTTGGTTTATCCCTTGAAGAGGAAAGGGTGATGCAAAAAAGTAGCGTAAGTGTTTCCCTCAGTTTTGAGAACCAAGGTATCAATCCAGTAGGAGGCTCCTCCCAGTCCCACGCGCCTACACAAACAAACAAAAACCTCACAACCAACGCGATAAAGGGGTTGTCAATCCCTTCACGGAAACTTGCAAAAGTGAGATCTGATAGAGATAGTATGATAAGATAAATATTTTTGGTATTTTTATGATATAGATTGGAAAGTAAAAGATCCAAATAAAAGTAGATGGAAAACTTATATGATAAAAGATAGACCCGGGGGCCATAGGTTTCACTAGTGGCTTCTCTCAAGATAGCATAAGTATTACGGTGGGTGAACAAATTACTATCGAGCAATTGATAGAAAAGTGCATAGTTATGAGATTATCTAGGCATGATCATGTACATGGGTATCACGTCCGCAACAAGTAGACCGAAACGAATCTGCATCTACTACTATTACTCCACACATCGACCGACTACTGCCTGCATCTAGAGTATTAAGTTCATAAGAACATATTAACGCATTAAGCAAGATGACATGATGTAGAGGGATAAACTCATGCAATATGATATAAACCCCATCTTTTTATCCTCGATGGCAACAATATAATACGTGCCTTGCTACCCCTGCTGTCACTGGGAAAGGACACCGCAAGATTGAACCCAAAGCTAAGCACTTCTCCCATGGCAAGCAAGATCAATCTAGTAGGCCAAACCAAACTGATAATTCAAAGAGACTTGCAAAGATAAGCAATCATACATAAAAGAATTCAGAGGAGATTCAAATATTTCTCATAGATAAACTTGATCATAAACCCACAATTCATCAGATCTCAACAAACACACCGCAAAAAGAGTTACATCGAATAGATCTCCAAGAAGAGGAAGGAGAACTTTGTATTGAGATTCAAAGAGAGAGAAGAAGCCATCTAGCTAATAACTATGGACCCGAAGGTCTGTGGTAAACTACTCACAACTCATCAGAGAGGCCTTGGTGGTGATGGAGAGGCCCTCCATGGTCGATTCCCCGTCCGGCGGAGCGCCGGCGAAGGCTCCAAGATGGGATCTCACGGATACAGAAGGTTGCGGCGGTGGAAATAGTTTTTCGTGGTGCTCCTAGATGTTTTCGGGGTCCGTGGATATATATATATATAGGAGGAAGAAGTAGGTCGGTGGACGCTCGAGGGGCCCACGAGGGTGGGGGGCGTGCCCACCCTTACTGGGCGTGCCGGGCACCCTCGTGGCCACCTCGTTCGCTTCTTGACGTCCACTCCAAGTCTCCTGGATTGCGTTTGTTCCAAAAAGATAGCTCCCGAAGGTTTCATTCCGTTTGATATTCCTTTCCTTCGTTATACTGAAATAGGAAAAAACAGCAATTCGGGCTGGGCCTCCGGTTAGTAGGTTAGTCCCAAAAATGATATAAAAGTGTAGAGTAAAGCCCATAAACATCCAAAATAGGTAACATAATAGCATGGAACAAGCAAAACTTATAGATACATTGGAGACGTATCATGCATCCCCAAGCTTAATTCATGCTCGTCCTCGAGTAGGTAAATGATAAAAATAGTATTTTTGATTTGGAATGCTACCTAGCATAATTCTCAATGTAATTTTCTTTATTGTGGCATGATTGTTCATATCCAAATGATTCAAGATAGAAGCTTATAAAATATAAAAATAGTAATACTTTGAAGCATACTAACAAATAATCACGTCCTATCAAAATAGCATAGCCAAAGAAACCTTATCCCTACAAAATCATATAGTTAGGCCATGCTTCATCTTTATCACACAAAATACTCCCATCATGCACAACCCCGGTTTCAGCCAAGCAATTGGTTCATACTTTTTAACGCGCTTCAGCTTTTTCAACTCTTACGCAATACATGAGCGCAAGCCATGGACATAACACTATATGTGGTATATGATGGTGGTTGTGAGGACAAAAAGGGAGAAGATAGTCTCACATCAACTAGGCGTATCAACGGGCTATGGAGATGCCCATTAATAGATATCAATGTGAGTGAGTAGGGATTGCCATGCAACGGATGCACTAGAGCTATAAATATATGAAAGCTCAACAAAAGAAACTAAGTGGGTGTGCATCCAACTTGCTTGCTCACGAAGACCTAGGGTGTTTTGAGGAAGCCCATCATTGGAATATACAAGCCAAGTTCTATAATGAAATTTTCCCACTAGTATATGGAAGTGACAACATAAGAGACTCTCTATCATGAAGATCATGGTGCTACTTTGAAGCACAAGTGTGGAAAAGGGATAGTAACATTGTCCCTTCTCTCTTTTTCTCTCATTTTTTTTTCTTTGGTGGCTTCTTTGTCCTCTTTTTTATGGGCTTCTTTGGCCTCTTTTATTTTTATAAAGTCTGAAGTCTCATCCCGACTTGTGGGGGAATCATAGTCTTCATCATCCTTTCCTCACTTGGGACAATGCTCTAATAATGAAGATCATCAGACTTTTATTGATTTACAACTCAAGAATTACAACTCACTACTTAGAACAAAATATGACTCTATGTGAATGCCTCCGGCGGTGTACCGGGATATGCAATGAATCAAGAGTGACATGTAGGACAAATTATAAAGATGGCCTTGCCACAAATACAATGTCAACTACATGATCATGCAAAGAGCAATATGACAATGATGGAGCGTGTCATAATAAACGGAACGGTGGAAAGTTGCATGGCAATTTATCTCGGAATGGCTATGGAAATGCCATAATAGGTAGATATGGTGGCTGTTTTGAGGAAGGTAAATAAAGGGTGCATGATACCGGCAAAGGTTGCGCGGCATAATAGAGGCTAGCAAAGTGGAAGGGTAAGTGTGCGTATATCCATGGACTCACATTAGTCATAGAGAACTCATATACTTATTGCAAAAGTCTACTTGCCCTCAAAACAAAGTACTACTATGCATGATCCTAGGGGAAGGGTTGATAGGAGTTAACCATCGCGCGATCCTGACCTCTACTCATAAGGAAAGCAATAAAAGAGCATCTCATGCAACAAATTTGTCACACAACTTTTACCATACGTGCATGCTACGGGACTTGCCAACTTTAACAAAAGTATTTCTCAATTTCATAATTACCCAACTAGCATGACTCTAGAATTACCACCTTTATATCTCAAAACAATTATCAAGCATCAAATTGATCATAGTTTTTAATGCACTTTCTATGATAGTTTTTATTATACCCAACTTGGATGCTCATCATTCTAGGACCAAATTTATAACCATAGCAAATACAATGCTGTTCTAAAAGACTCTCAAAATAATATAAGTGAAGCATGAGAGATCATCAATTTCTTCAAAATAAAGCCACCGCCGTGCTCTAGAAAATATAAGTGAAGCACATAGAGCAAAATTATCTAGCTCAAAAGATATAAGTGAAGCACATAGAGTACTCTAATAAATTCTAAATCATGTGGGTCTCTCAAAAAAGGTGTGTACAGCAAGGATGATTGTGGTAAACTAAAAAGCAAAGACTCATATCGTACAAGATGCTCCAAGCAAAACACATCTCATGTGGTAAATAAAAATGTAGCTCCAAGTAAAGTTAACGATAAACGAAGACGAAAGAGGGGATGCCTTCCGGGGCATCCCCAAGCTTAGGCTTTTGGTTGTCCTTGAATATACTGGGGTGCCATGGGCATCCCCAATCTTATGCTTTTGCCACACTTTATTCCATAGTCCATCAAATCTTTACCCAAAACTTGAAAACTTCACAACACAAAACTCAACAGGAAATCTTATAAGCTCTGTTAGTGCAAGAAAGAAAAACCACCACATAAGGTACTGTAATGAACTGATTCTTTATTTATATTGGTTTTAAAACTAATGTATTCCAACTTCTCTATGGTTCATACCCCCGGATACTAGCCATGGATGCATCAAAATAAGCAAACAACACACGAAAAACAGAATCTGTCAAAAACAGAACAGTCTGTAGCAATCTGTAACTTTAGAATACTTCTGGAACTCCAAAAATCCTACCCAAATATGAGGTCCTAGGAAATTTGTCTATTGATCTACAGCGAAAAGAATCAACACAAAATCACGTTTTTGTGATTTATTGAATTTTTTTCTCGTGCGCGCAAAGTTTCTGTTTTTCAGTAGAATCAAATTAACTTTCACCCAAGGTTATCCTATAGGTTCTACTTGGTACAAACACTAATTAAAACATAAAAACACATCTAACCAGAGTCTATATTAATTATTTATTACTAAACAGGAACAAAAATAAAATTGGGTTGCCTCCCAACAAGCGCTATCATTTAACGCCCCTAGCTAGGCATAAAAGCGAGAATAGATCTAAGCATTGCCATCTTTGGCATTCAATTCATAAGTGGCTCGCATAAATATTCATAAGGTAATTTAATTTTCTTTCTAGGAAAGTGTTCCATGCCTTTCCTTAACGGAAATTGGAATCTAATATTTCCTTCCTTCATATCAATAATTGCACCAATCGTTCTAAGGAAAGGTCTACCAAGAATAATAGGACACAAAAGATTGCAATCAATATCAAGAAATAAAATCTATGGGCACATAATTCCTATTTGCAACAATAAGAACATCATTAATACTTCCCATAGGTTTCTTAATGGTGGAATCCGCAAGGTGCAAGTTTAAAGAGCAATCATCAAATTAATGGAAACCTAGCACATCACATAAAGTTTTCGGAATCGTGGAAACACTAGCACCCAAATCACACAAAGCATAGCATTCATGATCTTTAATTTTAATTTTTATTGTAGGTTCCCACTCATCATAAAGTTTTCTAGGTATAGAAACTTCCAAATTAAGTTTTTCCTCATAAGATTGCATCAAAGCATCAACGATATGTTTAGTAAAAGCTTTATTTTGGCTATAAGCATGAGGAGAATTAAACACGGATTGCAAAAAGGAAATACAATCTATTAAATAACAATTATCATAATTAAATTCCTTGAAATCCAAAGTAGTGGGTTCATTACTATGTAAAGTTTTAATCTCTCCAATCCCACTTTTACCAATTTTAGCATCAAGATCAAAATACTCCAAATCATCGGAACACTTTTTAACTAAAGTTGATTCACTTACAGTCCCATCATTATCAAGATTCATATTGAAAAACAAAGATTTAATAGGGGACACATCAATAACCTTTAGATCTTCATCATTATTTTCATGAAAACTAGAAGAACACGCTCTTACAAAGCAATCTTTCTTAGCACGCAATCTAGCGGTTCTTTCTTTGCACTCATCAATTGAAATTATCATTGCTTTGAGAGACTCATTGATATCATGCTTAGGAGGAATAGATCTAAGTTTCAAAGAATCAACATCAAGAGGAAGTCTATCAACGTTCCTAGCCAATTCATCAACTTTAAGCAATTTTTCTTCAAGCAAGGCATTGAAATTCTTTTGAGAGTTCATAAATTCTTTAACACTATTATCAAAATCAGAGGGCATATTATTAAAATTTCCATAAGAGTTGTTGTAGGAATTACCATAACTATTAGAGGAATTACTAGGGAACGGCCTAGGATTAAAGTTTCCTCTATACGCGTTGTTACCAAAATTATTCCTACCAACAAAATTCACATCCATAGATTCATTATTATTCTCAATCAAAGTAGACAAAGGCATATCATTAGGATCAATAGTGGTACTCTTAGAAGCAAACAATTTCATAAGTTCATCCATCTTTCCACTCAAAACATTAATTTCTTCTATAGCATGAACTTTTTTACTAGTAGATCTTTCGGTGTGCCATTGAGAATAATTAACCATAATATTATCAAGGAGTTTTGTAGCTTCTCCTATAGTGATTTCCATAAAAGTGCCTCCCGCGGCCGAATCTAAAAGATTTCTAGAAGCAAAATTCAATCCGGCCTAAAAATTTTGTATGATCATCCATAAATTCAAACCATGAGTAGGGCAATTGCGAATCATTAATTTCATTCTTTCCCAAGATTGGGCAACATGCTCATGATCAAGTTGTTTAAAATTCATAATATCGTTTATAAGAGAGATGATCTTAGCGGGAGGAAAATATTTAGAGATAAAAGCATATTTGCACTTATTCCAAGAATCAATACTATTTTTAGGCAAAGACGAAAACCAAGTTTTAGCACGATCTCTAAGTGAAAACAGAAATAACTTCAAGTTAACAATATCATTATCCATATCTTTCTTCTTTTGCATATCACACAAATCAACAAAATTGTTTAGATGAGTAGCGGCATCTTCACTAGGAAGGCCGGAGAATTGATCTTTCATAAAAAGATTCAACAAAGCAGCATTGATTTCACAAGTTTCAATATCATTAAGAGGAGCAATCGGAGTGCTAAGGAAATCATTATTATTGGTATTGGAAGAGTCACATAATTTAGTATTATCTTGCGCCATCGTGACAAGCAATCCAACACACAAGCACACAAAAAGGCAAGCAAAAGAGAGAGAGGAGAACGAAAAAGAGAGGGCGAATAAAACGGCAAGGGTGAAGTGGGGGTAGAGGAAAACGAGAGGCAAATGGCAAATAATTTAATGCGAGGGAGATGAGTTTGTGATGGGTACTTGGTATGTCTTGACTTGAGAGAAGATCTCCCCGGCAACGGCGCCAGAAATACTTCTTGCTACCTCTTGAGCATGTTTTGGTTTATCTCTTGAAGAGGAAAGGGTAATGCAGCAAAGTAGCGTAAGTATTTCCCTCAGTTTTGAGAACCAATGTATCAATCCAGTAGGAGGCTCCTCCCAAGTCCCACGCGCCTACACAAACAAACAAGAACCTCGCAACCAACGCGATAAAGGGGTTGTCAATCCCTTCACAGAAACTTGCGAAAGTGAGATCTGATAGAGATAATATGATAAGATAAATATTTTTGGTATTTTTATGATATAGATTGGAAAGTAAAAGATGCAAATAAAAGTAGATGGAAAACTTATATGATAAAAGATAGACCCGGGGGCCATAGGTTTCATTAGTGGCTTCTCTCAAGATAGGATAAGTATTACGTGAAGGAAATATGCCCTAGAGGCAATAATAAAGTTATTATTTATTTCCTTATTTCATGATAAATGTTTATTATTCATGCTAGAATTGTATTAACTGGAAACTTGATACATGTGTGAATACATAGACAAACAGAGTGTCACTAGTATGCCTCTACTTGACTAGCTCGTTGAATCAAAGATGGTTAAGTTTCCTAGCCATAGACATGAGTTGTCATTGAAGGAAATATGCCCTAGAGGCAATAATAAAGTTATTATTTATTTCCTCATATCATGATAAATGTTTATTATTCATGCTAGAATTGTATTAACCGGAAACATGATACACGTGTGAATACATAGACAAACATAAAGTCACTAGTATGCCTCTACATAACTAGCTCACTAATCAAAGATGGTTATGTTTCCTAACCATAGACATGTGTTGTCATTTGATTAATGGGATCACATCATTAGGAGAATGATGTGATTGACATGACCCATTCTGTTAGCCTAGTACTTGATTGTTTAGTATGTTGCTATTGCTTTCTTCATGACTTATACAAAGTTCCTGCAACTATGAGATTGTGCAACTCCCGTTTACCGAAAGAACACTTTGTGTGCTACCAAACGTCACAACGTAACTGGGTGATTATAAAGGTGCTCTACAGGTGTTTCCGAAGGTACATGTTGGGTTGGCATAATTCGAGATTAGGTTTTGTCACTCCGATTGTCGGAGAGGTATCTATGGGCCCTCTCGGTAATACTCATCACCTAAGCCTTGCAAGCATTGTAACTAATGAGTTAGTTATAAGATGATGTGTTACAGAATGAGTAAAGAGACTTGCCGGTAACGAGATTGAACTAGGTATTGGATACCGACGATCAAATCTCGGGCAAGTAACATACCGATGGCAAAGGGAACAACGTATGTTGTTATGCGGTTTGACCGATAAAGATCTTCGTAGAATATGTAGGAACCAATATGGGCATCCAGGTTCTGCTATTGGTTATTGACTGAGAATAGTTCTAGGTCATGTCTACATAGTTCTTGAACCCATAGGGTCCGCACGCTTAACGTTACGATGACAGTTTTATTATGAGTTTACAAGTTTTGATGTACCGAAGTTTGTTCGGAGTCCCGGATGTGATCACGGACATGACGAGGAGTCTCGAAATGGTCGAGACATAAAGATTGTTATATTGGACGACTATATTCGGACACCGGAAGTGTTCCGGGTGATTTCAGAGAAAACCGGAGTGCCGGAGGGTTACCGGAACCCCCCCCCCCCCGGAGAGTTAATGGGCCACATGGGCCTTGGTGGAAAGAGAGAGGGGCGGCCAGGAAGGGCCGCGCGCCCCCTCTCCCTCTGGTCCGAATTGGACTAGGAGGGGGGCGGCGCCCCCCTCTTTCCTTCCCCTCCTCTCCCCCTTCCTTCCCCTCCTAGTAGGAGTAGGAAAGGATGAGTCCTAATCCTACTAGGAGGAGGACTCCTCCTCCTGGCGCGCCCAACAAGGGCCGGCCGGCCTCCCCCCTCCCTCCTTTATATACGGGGGCAGGGGGCACCCCATGGACACACAAGTTGATCTACGGATCGTTCCTTAGCCGTGTGCGGTGCCCCCCTCCACCATATTCCACCTCGGTCATATCGTCACGGAGTTTAGGCGAAGCCCTACGCCGGTAGAACACCATCAACGTCACCACGCCGTCGTGCTGACGGAACTCATCCCCGAAGCTTTGCTGGATCGGAGCCCGGGGATCGTCATCAAGCTGAACGTGTGCTGAACTCGGAGGTGCTGTACGTTCGGTGCTTGGATCGGTCGGATCGTGAAGACGTACGACTACATCAACCGCGTTGTGCTAACGCTTCCGCTTACGGTCTACGAGGGTACGTGGACAAACACTCTCCCCTCTCGTTGCTATGCATCACCATGATCTTGCGTGTGCGTAGGAATTTTTTTTGAAATTACTACGTTCTCCAACAGTGGCATCCGAGCCAGGTTTTATGCGTAGATGTCATATGCACGAGTAGAACACAAGTGAGTTGTGGGCGATATAAGTCATACTGCTTACCAGCATGTCATACTTTGGTTCAGCGGTATTGTGAGATGAAGCGGCCCAGACCGACATTACGCGTACGCTTACGCGAGACTGGTTTCACCGTTACGAGCATTCGTGCTTAAAGGTGACTGGCGGGTGTCTGTCTCTCTCACTTTAGTTGAACCGAGTGTGGCTACGCCCGGTCCTTGCGAAGGTTAAAACAGCACCAACTTGACAAACTATCGTTGTGGTTTTGATGCGTAGGTAAGAACGGTTCTTGCTAAGCTCGTAGCAGCCACGTAAAACTTGCAACAACAAAGTAGAGGACGTCTAACTTGTTTTTGCAGGGCATGTTGTGATGTGATATGGTCAAGACGTGATGCTATATTTTATTGTATGAGATGATCATGTTTTGTAACCGAAGTTATCGGCAACTGGCAGGAGCCATATGGTTGTCGCTTTATTGTATGAAATGCAAACGCCCTGTAATTGCTTTACTTTATCACTAAGCGGTAGCGATAGTCGTAGAAGCAATAGATGGTGTAAACGACAACGATGCTACGATGGAGATCAAGGTGTCGCGCCAGTGATGATGGTGATCACGACGGTGCTTCGAAGATGGAGATCACAAGCACAAGATGATGATGGCCATATCATATCACTTATATTGATTGCATGTGATGTTTATCCTTTATGCATCTTATCTTGCTTTGATTGACGGTAGCATTTTAAGATGATCTCTCACTAAAAATTATCAAGAAGTGTTCTCCCTGAGTATGCACCGTTGCCAAAGTTCGTCGTGCCCAGACACCACGTGATGATCGGGTGTGATAAGCTCTACGTCCATCTACAACGGGTGCAAGACAGTTTTTGCACACGCAGAATACTCAGGTTAAACTTGACGAGCCTAGCATATGCAGATATGGCCTCGAAACACGGAGACCGAAAGGTCGAGCGTGAATCATATAGTAGATATGATCAACATAGTGATGTTCACCATTGAAAACTACTCCATCTCACGTGATGATCGGTTATGGTTTAGTTGATTTGGATCACGTGATCACTTAGATGACTAGGGAGATGTCTATCTAAGTGGGAGTTCTTAAGTAATATGATTAATTGAACTTAAATTTATCATGAACTTAGTACCTGATAGTATTTTGCTTGTCTATGTTTGTTTGTAGATAGATGGCTCGTGCTGTTGTTCCATTGAATTTTAATGCGTTCCTTGAGAAAGCAAAGTTGAAAGATGATGGTAGCAATTACACGGACTGGGTCCGTAACCTGAGGATTATCCTCATTGCTGCACAGAAAAGTTACGTCCTGGAAGCACCGCTGGGTGCCAGGCCTGCTGCTGATGCAACTGACGACGTTAAGAACGCCTGGCAGAGCAAAGCTGATGACTACTCTATAGTTCAGTGTGCCATGCTTTACGGCTTAGAACCGGGTCTTCAACGACGTTTTGAACGTCATGGAGCATATGAGATGTTCCAGGAGTTGAAGTTAATATTTCAAGCAAATGCCCGGATTGAGAGATATGAAGTCTCCAATAAGTTCTACAGCTGCAAGATGGAGGAGAATAGTTCTGTGAGTGAACATATACTCAAAATGTCTGGGTATAATAATCACTTGATTCAACTGGGAGTTAATCTTCCGGATGATAGCGTCATTGACAAAATTCTCCAATCACTGCCACCAAGCTACAAGAGCTTTGTGATGAACTATAATATGCAAGGGATGAACAAGACTATTCCCGAGCTCTTCGCAATGCTAAAAGCTGCGGAGGTAGAAATCAAAAAGGAACATCAAGTGTTGATGGTCAACAAGACCACTAGTTTCAAGAAAAAGGGCAAAGGGAAGAAGAAGGGGAACTTCAAGAAGAACAGCAAGCAAGTTGCTGCTCAAGAGAAGAAACCCAAGTCTGGACCTAAGCCTAAAACTGAGTGTTTCTACTGCAAGCAGACTGGTCACTGGAAGCGGAACTGCCCCAAGTATTTGGCGAATAAGAAGGATGGCAAAGTGAACAAAGGTATATGTGATATACATGTTATTGATGTGTACCTAACTAGAGCTCGTAGTAGCACCTGGGTATTTGATACTGGTTCTGTTGCTAATATTTGCAACTCGAAACAGGGACTACGGAATAAGCGAGCACTGGCCAAGGACGAGGTGACGATGCGCGTGGGAAACGGTTCCAAAGTCGATGTAATCGCGGTCGGCACGCTACCTCTACATCTACCTTCGGGATTAGTTTTAGACCTGAATAATTGTTATTTGGTGCCAGCGTTGAGCATGAACATTATATCTGGATCTTGTTTGATGCGAGACGGTTATTCATTTAAATCAGAGAATAATGGTTGTTCTATTTATATGAGTAATATCTTTTATGGTCATGCACCCTTGAAGAGTGGTCTATTTTTATTAAATCTCAATAGTAGTGATACACATATTCATAGTGTTGAAACCAAAAGATGCAGAGTTAATAATGATAATGCAACTTATTTGTGGCACTGCCGTTTGGGTCATATCGGTGTAAAGCGCATGAAGAAACTCCATACTGATGGAATTTTGGAATCACTTGATTATGAAGCACTTGGTACTTGCGAACCGTGCCTTATGGGCAAGATGACTAAAACGCCGTTCTCCGGAACTATGGAGCGAGCAACTAATTTGTTGGAAATCATACATACTGATGTTTGTGGCCCAATGAATGTTGAGGCTCGCGGCGAGTATCGTTATTTTCTCACCTTCACAGATGATTTGAGCAGATATGGGTATATCTACTTGATGAAACACAAGTCTGAAACATTTGAAAAGTTCAAAGAATTTCAGAGTGGAGTAGAAAATCATCGTAACAAGAAAACAAAGTTTCTACGATCTGATCGTGGAGGAGAGTATTTGAGTTATGAGTTTGGCCTACACTTGAAACAATGTGGAATAGTTTCGCAACTCACGCCACCTGGAACACCACAACGAAATGGTGTGTCCGAACGTCGTAATCGTACTTTACTTGATATGGTGCGATCTATGATGTCTCTTACTGATTTACCGCTATCGTTTTGGGGTTATGCTTTAGAGACGGCCGCATTCACGTTAAATAGGGCACCATCAAAATCCGTTGAAACGACGCCTTATGAACTGTGGTTTGGCAAGAAACCAAAGTTGTCGTTTCTTAAAGTTTGGGGCTGCGATGCTTATCTGAAGAAACTTCAACCAGATAAGCTCGAACCTAAATCAGAGAAATGTGTCTTCATAGGATATCTAAAAGAGACTATTGGGTACACCTTCTATCACAGATCCGAAGGCAAGACATTCGTTGCTAAGAATGGACCCTTTCTAGAGAAGGAGTTTCTCTCGAAAGAAGTGAGTGGGAGGAAAGTAGAACTTGATGAGATAACTGTATCTACTCCCTTATTGGAAAGTAGTTCATCATGAGAACCAGTTCCTGTGACAACTACACCAATTAGTGAGGAAGCTAATGATAATGATCATGAAACTTCAGATTAAGTTTCTACTGAACCTCGTAGGTCTATCAGAGTAAGATCCGCACCAGAGTGGTACGGTAATCCTATTCTGGAAGTCATGTTGCTTGACCATGATGAACCTACGAACTATGAGGAAGCGATGATGAGCCCGGATTCCACAAAATGGCTAGAAGCCATGAAACCTGAGATGGGATCCATGTATGAAAACAAAGTATGGACTTTGGTTGACTTGCCCGATAATCGGCAAGCCATTGAGAATAAATGGATCTTTAAGAAGAAGACTGACGCTGATGGTAATATAACTGTCTATAAAGCTCGACTTGTTGCAAAAGGTTTTCGACAAGTTCAAGGGGTTGACTACGATGAGACTTTCTCACCCGTAGCGATGCTTAAGTCCGTCCGAATCATGTTAGCTATTGCTGCATTTCATGATTATGAAATTTGGCAAATGGATGTCAAGACTGCATTCTTGAATGGATTTCTAGAAGAAGAGTTGTATATGATGCAGCCGGAAGGTTTTGTTGATCCAAAAGGTGCTGACAAAGTATGCAAGCTCCAGCGTTCCATTTATGGACTGGTGCAAGCATCTCGGAGTTGGAATAAATGCTTTGATAGTGTGATCAAAGCATATGGTTTTATACAGACTTTTGGACAAGCCCGTATTTACAAGAAAGTGAGTGGGAGCTCTGTAGCATTTCTAATTTTATATGTAGATGACATATTATTAATTGGAAATGATATAGAATTTCTGGATAGCATAAAAGGATACTTGAATAAAAGTTTTTCAATGAAAGACCTCGGTGAAGCTGCTTACATATTGTGCATCAAGATCTATAGAGATAGATCAAGACGCTTAATAGGACTTTCACAAAGCACATACCTTGACAAAATTTTGAAAAAGTTCAAAATGGATCAGGCAAAGAAAGGATTCTTGCCTCTGCTACAAGGTGTGAAGTTGAGTCAAACTCAATGCCCGACCACAGCAGAAGATAGAGAGAAAATGAAAAATGTTCCCTATGCTTCAGCCATAGGCTCTATCATGTATGCAATGCTGTGTACCAGACCTGACGTATGCTTAGCAATAAGCTTCGCAGGAAGGTACCAAAGTAATCCAGGAGTGGATCACTGCACAGCGGTCAAGAACATCCTGAAATACCTGAAAAGGACTAAGGATATGTTTCTCATATATGGAGGTGACAAAGAGCTAGTCGTAAACGGTTACGTCGATGCAAGCTTTGACACTGATCCGGACGATTCTAAATTGCAAACCGGATACGTGTTTTTATTAAACGGTGGAGCTGTAAGTTGGTGCAGTTCTAAACAAAGCGTCGTAGCGGGATCTACATGTGAAGCGGAGTACATAGCTGCTTTGGAAGCAGCAAATGAAGGAGTCTGGATGAAGGAGTTCATTTCCGATCTAGGTGTCATACCTAGTGCATTGGGACCAATAAAGATCTTCTGTGACAATACTGGTGCAATTGCCTTGGCAAAGGAATCCAGATTTCACAAGAGGACCAAGCACATCAAGAGACGCTTCAATTCCATTCGGGACCAAGTCCAAGTGGGAGACATAGAGATTTGCAAGATACATACGGATCTGAATGTTGCAGACCCTTTAACTAAGCCTCTCTCACGAGCAAAACATGATCAGCACCAAGACTCCATGGGTGTTAGAATCATTACTATGTAATCTAGATTATTGACTCTAGTGCAAGTGGGAGACTGAAGGAAATATGCCCTAGAGGCAATAATAGAGTTATTATTTATTTCCTCATATCATGATAAATGTTTATTATTCATGCTAGAATTGTATTAACCGGAAACATGATACACGTGTGAATACATAGACAAACATAAAGTCACTAGTATGCCTCTACTTAACTAGCTCATTAGTCAAAGATGGTTATGTTTCCTAACCATAGACATGTGTTGTCATTTGATTAATGGGATCACATCATTAGGAGAATGATGTGACTGACATGACCCATTCCGTTAGCCTAGCACTTGATCGTTTAGTATGTTGATATTGCTTTCTTCATGACTTATACAAAGTTCCTGCAACTATGAGATTGTGCAATTCCCGTTTACCAGAAGAACACTTTGTGTGCTACAAAACGTCACAACGTAACTGGGTGATTATAAAGGTGCTCTACAGGTGTTTCCGAAGGTACATGTTGGGTTGGCATAATTCGAGATTAGGTTTTGTCACTCCGATTGTCGGAGAGGTATCTCTGGGCCCTCTCAGTAATACTCATCACCTAAGCCTTGCAAGCATTGTAACTAATGAGTTAGTTATAAGATGATGTGTTACAAAACGAGTAAAGAGACTTGCCGGTAACGAGATTGAACTAGGTATTGGATACCGACGATCAAATCTCGGGCAAGTGACATACCGATGGCAAAGGGAACAACGTATGTTGTTATGCGATTTGACCGATAAAGATCTTCGTAGAATATGTAGGAACCAATATGGGCATCCAGGTTCCGCTATTGGTTATTGACCGAGAATAGTTCTAGGTCATGTCTACATAGTTCTCGAACCCGTAGGGTCCGCACGCTTAACGTTACGATGACAGTTTTATTATGAGTTTACAAGTTTTGATGTACCGAAGTTTGTTCGGAGTCCCGGATGTGATCACGGACATGACGAGGAGTCTCGAAATGGTCGAGACATAAAGATTAATATATTGGACGACTATATTCGGACACCGTAAGTGTTCCGGGTGATTTCGGAGAAAACCGGAGTGTCGGAGGGTTACCGGAACCCCCCCCCCCCCAGAGAGTTAATGGGCCACATGGGCCTTGGTGGAAAGAGAGAGGGGCGGCCAGGAAGGGCCGCGCGCCCCCTCTCCCTCTGGTCCGAATTGGACTAGGAGGGGGGGTGGTGCCCCCCTCTTTCCTTCCCCTCCTCTCCCCCTTCCTTCCCCTCCTAGTAGGAGTAGGAAAGGATGAGTCCTACTCCTACTAGGAGGAGGACTCCTCCTCCTGGCGCACCCAACAAGGGCCGGCCGGCCTCCCCCCTCCCTCCTTTATATACGGGGGCAGGGGGCACCCCATGGACACACAAGTCGATCTACGGATCGTTCCTTAGCCGTGTGCGGTGCCCCCCTCCACCATATTCCACCTCGGTCATATCGTCGCGGAGTTTAGGCGAAGGCCTGCGCCGGTAGAACACCATCAACGTCACCACGCCGTCGTGCTGACGGAACTCATCCCCGAAGCTTTGCTGGATCGGAGCCCGGGGATCGTCATCAAGCTGAACGTGTGCTGAACTCGGAGGTGCCGTACGTTCGGTGCTTGGATCAGTCGGATCGTGAAGACGTACGACTACATCAACCGCGTTGTGCTAACGCTTCCGCTTACGGTCTACGAGGGTACGTGGACGAACACTCTCCCCTCTTGTTGCTATGCATCACCATGATCTTGCGTGTGAGTAGGAATTTTTTTTGAAATTACTACGTTCCCCAACAGTCATTTCATTAACGGGATCACATCATTAGGAGAATGATGTGATTGACTTGACCCATTCTGTTAACTTAGCACTTGATCGTTTAGTATGTTGCTATTGCTTTCTTCATGCCTTATACATGTTCCTATGACTATGAGATTATGTAACTCCCGTTTACCGGAGGAACACTTTGTGTGCAACCAAACGTCACAATGTAACTATGTTATTATAAAGGTGCTCTACAGGTGTCTCCGAAGGTACTTGTTGAGTTGACATATTTCGAGATTAGGATTTGTCACTCCGATTGTCGGAGAGGTATCTCTGGGCCCTCTCGGTAATGCACATCACTATAAGCCTTGCAAGCAATGTGACTAATGAGTTAGTTGCGAGATGATGTATTACATAACGAGTAAAGAGACTTACCGGTAACGAGATTGAACTAGGTATTGAGATACCGACGATCGAATCTCGGGCAAGTAACATACCGATGACAAAGGGAACGAACGTATGTTGTTATGTGGTTTGACCGATAAAGATCTTCGTAGAATATATGGGAGCCAATATGAGCATCTAGGTTCCGCTACTGGTTATTGATCAGAGACGTGTCTCGGTCATGTCTACATAGTTCTCGAACCCGTAGGGTCCGCACGCTTAAAGTTCGATGACGGTTATATTATGAGTTTTTGTGTTTTTGATGTACTGAAGGTATTTCGGAGTCCCGTGTGAGATCGGGGACATGACGAGGAGTCTCGAAATGGTCGAGACGTAAAGATCGATATATTGGACGACTATATTCGGACTTCGGAAAGGTTCTGAATGATTCAGGTATTTTTTGGAGTACCGGAGAGTTACGGGAATTCGCCGGGGAGTATATGGGACTTATTGGGCCATACGGGAATAGAGGAGAGAGGCCAAAAGGAAGGAGGCCTGCCCCCCCCCCCCCCCTCTGGTCCGAATTGGACAAGGGGTGCAGCCCCCTTTTCCTTCTTCCTCTCCCCCTCTTTTCTTCTCTCCTACTCCAACAAGGGAATGAGGAGTCCTACTCCCGGTGGGAGTAGGACTCCCCCCTTGGCACGCCCTCCTCCTAGGCCGACCGCCTTCGCCCTTGCTCCTTTATATACAGGGGCAGGGGGGCACCCCATAGACACACCATTGATCATTGATCTCTTAGCCGTGTGCGGTGGCCCCCTCCACCATAATCCACCTCGATAATATCGTAGTGGTGCTTAGGCGAAGCCCTGCGTCGGTAGAATATAATCATCGCCACCACACCGTCGTGCTGACGGAACTCTCCCTCGACACTCGACTGGATCGGAGTTCGAGGGACGTCATCGAGTTGTACGTGTGCAAGAACTCGGAGGTGTCGTTCTTTCGGTGCTTGATCGGTCGGGCTGTGAAGACATACGACTACATCAACCGCGTTGTGCTAAACGCTTCGGCTTACGGTCTATGAGGGTATGTGGACACACTCTCCCCTCCTCGTTGCTATGCATCACAATGATCTTGCGTGTGCGTAGGATTTTTTTTGAAATTACTACGTTTCCCAACAGTGGCATCCGAGCCTGGTTTTATGCGTAGATGTTATATGCACGAGTAGAACACAAGTGAGTTGTGGGCGATACAAGTCATACTGCTTCCCAGCATGTCATACTTTGGTTCGGCGGCATTGTTGGATGAAGCGGCCCAGACCGACATTACGCGTACGCTTACACGAGACTGGTTCTACCAACGTGCTTTGCACATAGGTGGCTGGCGGGTGTCAGTTTCTCCAACTTTAGTTGAACCGAGTGTGGCTACACCCAGTCCTTGAGAAGGTTAAAGCATCACTAACTTGACGAACTATCGTTGTGGTTTCGATACTTAGGTAAGAACGGTCCTTGCTCAACCCGTAGCAGCCACGTAAAACTTGCAACAACAAAGTAGAGGACGTCTAACTTGTTTTTGCAGGGCATGTTGTGATGTGATATGGTTAAGACGTGATGCTATATTTTATTGTATAAGATGATCATGTTTTGTAACCGAGTTATCGGCAACTGGCAGGATCCATATGGTTGTCGCTTTATTGTATGCAATGCAATCGCCCTGTAATTGCTTTACTTTATCACTAAGCGGTAGCGATAGTCGTAGAAGCAATAGGTGGCGAAACGACAACGATGCTACGATGGAGATCAAGGTGTCGCGCCGGTGACGATGGTGATCATGACGGTGCTTCGGAGATGAAGATCACAAGCACAAGATGATGATGGCCATATCATATCACTTATATTGATTGCATGTGATGTTTATCCTTTATGCATCTTATTTTGCTTTGTTTGACGGTAGCATTATAAGATGATCTCTCATTAAATTTCAAGGTATAAGTGTTCTCCCCGACTATGCACCGTTGTGAAAGTTCTTCGTGCTGAGACACCACGTGATGATCGGGTGTGATAGGCTCTACGTTCAAATACAACGGGTGCAAAACAGTTGCACAAGCGGAATACTCGGGTTAAACTTGACGAGCCTAGAATATACAGATATGGCCTCGGAACACTAAGACCGAAAGGTCGAGCGTGAATCATATAATAGATATGATCAACATAGTGATGTTCACCATTGAAAACTACTCCATCTCACGTGATGATCAGACATGGTTTAGTTGATTTGGATCACGTGATCACTTAGATGATTAGAGGGATGTCTATCTAAGTGGGAGTTCTTAAGTAATATGATTAACTGAACTTTAATTTATCATGAACTTAGTCCTACTAGTATTTTGCAAATTATCTTGTAGATCAATAGCTCGTGTTGTTGCTTCCCTATGTTTTTATATGTGTTGCTAAAGAAAACTAAGTTGAAAGATGTTAGTAGCAATGATGCGGACTTGGTCCGTGATCTGAGGTTTATCCTCATTGCTGCATATAAGAATTATGTCCTTGATGCACCGCTAGGTGATAGACCTATTGCAGGAGCAGATGCAGACGTTATGAACGTTTGGCTAGCTCAATATGATGACTACTTGATAGTTTTGTGCACCATGCTTTATGGCTTAGAACCAGGACTACAAAAACGTTTTCGAAACGTCATGGAACATATGAGATGTTCCATGAGATTAAATTGATATTTCAGACTCATGCCCGTGTCAAGAGGTATGAGACCTCTGACAAATACTTCGCCTAAAAGATGGAGGAGAATTGCTCAACTAGTGAGCAAGTGCTTAGATTGTCTGAGTACTACAATCGCTTGAATCAAGTGGGAGTTAATCTTCTACATAAGATAGTGATTGGCAGAGTTCTCTAGTCACCATCACCAAGTTACTGGAACTTCGTGATGAACTATAATGCAAGGGATGACGAAAACGATTCCCGAGCTCTTCGTGATGCTGAAATCAATGAAGGTAGAAATCAAGAAAAGAGCATCAAATGTTGATGATTGACAAGACCACTAGTTTCAAGAAAAAGGGCAAAGGGAAAGAAAGGGAACTTCAAGCAGAATGGCAAGCAAGTTGTCACTCCCATGAAGGAGCCCAAAGCTGGACCAAAGCCTGAAACTGAGTGCTTCTACTGCAAAAGAAATGGTCACTAGAAGCGGAAATACCCTGAATATTTGGTGGATAAGAAGGATGGCAAAGTGAACAAGGGTATATTTGATATACATGTTATTGATGTGTACCTTACTAGTGTTTATAGTAGCCCCTGAGTATTTGATACTTGTTCGGTTGCTAATATTAGTAATTCGAAACGGGAGTTACAGAATAAACAGAGACTAGTTGAGGGTGTAGTGACGATGTGTTTTGGAAGTGGTTCCAAGATTGATATGATCATCATCGCACACTCCCTATACTTTCTGGATTAGTTTTAGACCTGAATAATTATTATTTGGTGCCAACGTTAAGCATGAACATTATATCTGGATCTTGTTTGATGTGAGACGGTTATTCATTTAAGTCAGAGAATAATGGTTGTTCTATTTATATGAGTAATATCTTTTATGGTCATGCACCCTTGAAGAGTGGTCTATTTTTATTGAATCTCGATAGTAGTGATACACATATTCATAATGTTGAAGCCAAAAGATGCAGAGTTGATAATGATAGTGCAACTTATCTGTGGCACTGTCGTTTGGGTCATATTGGTGTAAAGCGCATGAAGAAACTCCATACTGATGGACTTCTGGAATCACTTGATTATGAATCACTTGGTACTTGCGAACCATGCCTCATGGGCAAGATGACTAAAACACCGTTCTTCGGAACTATGGAGCGAGCAACAGATTTATTGGAAATCATACATACCGATGTATGCGGTCCAGTGAACGTTGAGGCTCGCGCCTCTTTCGATCTGTATCCCAGTTTGTGCTAGCCATCTTATGGCAACTTGTTTAACTTATGTCTGTACTCAGATATTGTTGCTTCCGCTGACTCGTTTATGTTCAAGCACTTGTATTCGAGCCCTCGAGGCCCCTGGCTTGTAATATCATGCTTGTATATTTTTTTACTTCTAGAGTTGTGTTGTGATATCTTTCCGTGAGTCCCTGATCTTGATTGTACACATTTACGTGCATGATTAGTGTACGATTGAATCAGGGGTGTCACACATGGAAAGCCTGAGGCGGAGATGCGCCTGCTCGTAGGTCAGTGGCACACATGAGGCAATCAACTTCCTACTAGACCAAGAGAAGAAAAGTGCTCTTTATATTGAAGTATTTTTCACCCTTTGGAATGGAGTGAGGGCTCTCCAATCTTATCTTACCTACTAATAAAGCAAGGTGCGTTTCTCTGATTTTTTTCATCCGTTCGTCGCTGAAAAGTTTGTTTTTTTATTCAAGGTGGTACTAAATTTTTGTGCATTCATCAGCTAGAATAGGAAAAACAATTTTCGTATATGGGCCGTGCGCGTTGTGGCCCGGCAAAGCCAACCCACTTATTTTCCTGCCCTTTCTCAAAAAAAAAAACTTATTTTCCTGCCCACATAACTAGGAAAACACTATTTACCGCACATGGCGGCAAATATTTTGAGCTTCGCACAGGCCACGCAAAACTGGGCCGATACATTTTTATTTTTGTTCTGAGTTTTGTTTCTACTTCTTTCTGTTCCTTCCTATATATCCTTTTTCTTTTTCCTTCCAATTTAGTTTTTTTAATTTTTTTCTTAAAATTAAAATTTCCAAAAGTTCAGAATTTCAATTTTGGTTCAAATTTTAGAAAATAAATCAGAATTCCAAAATTCTCTTTCCGTTTATGGTCAAAACTTTTAATTTTTTCCTCATTAAAAGATTTATTCAAGATTCAAAAGATGTTCCCATTTTTTCTAAAAAAAGATTGTGTTTTCCAAAAAAATCGAGATTTTCAAAATAAAGTTGCATTGAAAAAATGTTCCAGATTCTAAAAATATTCGTATCTCAATGAATTGTTCACATATTTAAAATAATATTCATGGTTAAAATAAACACATATTCAAAAATTATTTTAAATGTTCAAAGCATGTTCCCATTTTCAAAAATTGTTCGCAAATTCAAAATACGTTTACGATTTCTCAAAAGGTTCGTGTTCTTGAAAAATATTTGTGAATTTAAGAAAAATATGTCTACTTCAAGTGTCATTTTTTCCCAAAGAACAAAATGTTTATAAAATTGTTCATATTTGGAGAAACTATTCGTGATTTCAAAAAATGTTCATGTTTCCAAAAATATTTGGAAATTCATAGTTATTAATTTATTTTTAGAAAAATTGAAAAAAATTGAATATGGCGCTACAGTATGTTCTTAAACGTTCACACCGGCCATAGATTAGTAGGACCTGTTTATTCGAGTGGCTAGCAACCCGTGGTCGAGTTTTGAGATCGTGAGTTCGATCCTTCAACGCATCGTTCTTTTGGATTTATATTCGTGCCTTGCAAACACAAGTCCTTTTGGTGCTTGCCAGTGGGTTGGTCCGGACGCAAGCGAATGTGTCTTCCATGCACTATTTGACGATAATAGAGGATATGTTTGTTGGCTATAATTTAAAGAAATTATGGGAACAAGCAAATAAAAGAGAATATGATGGTTTGACTCTAATTAAAAATAACTGTTGGCACCTGACTGCTACAATAAAAGATAATAAACCCTTATAGAGAAGGGACTGCCTGGTTATGTGTGACTTATACTAATGAAACGGGATTTAGACGCTGCAATTAGTACTATATTCGGTTACGACATTGTAGAAGAGAGTGGTCGAAGAAACCGTGGCCCGAAGGTCGCCGCGTAGCCACCAAATAAGGGGGTAGCCACAACTCCGACATGGAGGCGAACCCAAAGGAAAAGAAAGCCACGAGTTGGGTAGTCGCCGCCACGCGACTAACCCACCACTATCAAGATCTCGGGGCCAAAACATGATACGCGAGAAGACCACGGCTCCTCGCTTTGTTGCTCTACCGCTGTAGAGACCGTTTTTGATGGCCACATCAATTATCTCTCCAGCCGCTTCTTAAAAAAATCTCTCCCGTTCCAACGCACGGTCATATGTGCTACTCCCTCCGTTCCTAAATGTAAGTCTTTTTAGAGCTTCCACTATGGACTACATACGAAGCAAAATGAATGAATCTACACTCTAAAATATGTTTATATACATCCGTATGTAGTTTTTAGTGAAATCTCTAAAAAAGACTTACATTTAGGAACGGAGGGAGTAGTTTACAAGAAAATGGAAGAAGACTATAATTTAGCCCTTTGGGCTACAACATAAAATGAGAGGTATTATGGTTTTCTTTACTGTTGGTACTAAAGGAATATTCCATCACAATATCTCGACAAAATATATTATGTTAGTAAACTTTGTGGGTGAGGCGGCACGAGTGAGGCGATCCTTACACTAAACATAGCCTACACAGGAACTGTCCATAACATAAAACCCAACGCGCTTGTTCAGAAGGTGTATTCAATGGTATTTGATTTTATGGAACATGGATATTTGAAATAATAATATAAAAACTGAAACTGAAAATTCATACCAAAATAATAATAGTATGATTTATTGTGTTTGACTATTGTATAGTTGCAAAATATTTGTTGAATATAAATTGCATAATTGGACAAAAATTCTCAAGCATGTTTGCATATCGAGGTGACCTTTTTCTCATGTATGTTACATGCTGAGGTGGTACGTTTGCATGTTGAGAGAAATATGTTAGTGTTGTGTGGAGGCATATGCCAAATATATGGAAACAATCCAAATAAAGGCTAATATTTTGGACATGACCAAAATATTGGTAGATAAGTTTAGCACCATCCAAACATATCCTAAGAATAAAACACTACCAATGAACATACAAAGCAGATCCAATAGTCTATAGCTGCATTACGATTTGAATCAGAATGCATTTCCTGCATCCAAAAACTTTCCAGCGTCTAAAATTCATGCATTCAAAAGCTTTCGAGCATCTGAAGCACTCCATTTTACCCATTTCTGTTGTCAGAGCAACATAGCTTTGCCAATGTTCACCTGATTAAAAACTTATTTACTCTTATGAATAATATATTTCACATAAAAAAATACATATACTGATAGCCATACAAGGGAGAGACAAAAGGGACGGAAATCGACAAAATTTACGAACTAATCACCAAAGGTTTAGCAAGTAGTATCAGACATGGCTGCTGCTGAACTGTAGCAGCTTATTTCCAAGACAACAAGGAATTACAGCTGGAAGTGGCAAAAGCCATTTCTTATAATACCTCCCAAAGAAATGAACAGATAGTACAAAGTTGCCATCATATGCAGGGCTGACTCATCAACCTTTAGTTCTTCACAGTTGTGACGTGCCTCAGAAGCATCTGAATCACCTCTGGAGAGATGTTTGCTGCCTGCTGCTTGAGCTGCTCAATCTTTACGTTTGTCTCTTGCTCAAGGCGTTTGACGTTTGCGCCAGAGTCACCGCTGGTCTGGAGGTGGAAATGACAAGAATATAAATGATCAGAAGCCCTGTTATTATCTTATAAACGAACAGATTGAATGTGCAGATGCACGGTACATACCTCAGTGAGCTTCCTCTGGAAATCAGCCTCCATTTGTGCACGGTACTCAGCTATTTCTCTCTCAGCCTCTTCTTTGGCTTGCCTAAGCCTTGCCGTTTTAGCTGACAGAGACATCAGATTTCATTTGGCAGACAAAAGTAGATAGAAGTACTTTAATTTCAGCTTCGTAGTGAACAATAATTTTCATAGTTCAGATATTTCTATGGTATATGCTTTGACAACTGTTAACAGATTTTGCCAACTCAACAATGCAATGCAAACATTTCACTTTCTGTACCCAACAAAAGAAAAGATGACATGGCCTATTAGGTAAGAAAGACAATATTACGCAAAGAAGTTACAGAACGCTAGCAAGCATGCTCTATGCTATAAACCAGATGATGATCTCATAACTCACAATGGGACAACATCTATCATGACTTTCAAGTTCACTTAGTATAGCAGACAAGACATAGCAAATACATTAGACATCACATCATGACAAATCCTACAAAAGTCGGTGAATGCATCAAAATATAAAGTATCCATTGTAGCAAACAGAGCAGACCCTCACAGACTTCATAATGTTCTCACTGCACAATATTATGCTCGATACATAATTAATTAAGCCAAAAATAAGAAATTTACCAGCCCTAGCAGCATTTACAATTTGCTGAGCCTCTTGCTCTGCAGCAAGCAATTGCTGGATTCCACTCGGGCGCCTGCTAGAGTCCATGTTTGGGCTGCGGAATGAAGAACAACAATCAATGAAATGCAAATGGTATGCAATATTGTTACATGGTTAGGAGGTCTGAAACGTAGAATGTCACCTAACATCCCAAAAATCATAACAAAAGAGAAGCCTATATCACTATCCATGATGTCCGACATGTAACTAGCTGCAGTTTTACAGATAAATATAGCTGGAATTAAAATCCCACAAAACTGCTGCTACTCAGAATACCAAATATCAACACTACCTCCACACGGAGCTACAAAACTACCACAGCAGTAAGTAGCATTGGCTTCGAGCGGCTTCAACATTCATACGCAATCGCCTGATTCCATCCAGGACCCAACTACCTTGGAACAGCAAGCTAATCGGGTTAATTTAGCGTACATAGCAACAGCCACTACAGAATAGTTGGATCTACCCAGGCGGTTCTAAACAAGCTTACACGCCAGCTAGATGCCCATACATTATGGACTTTCCCCTACCTCAAACTGCAAATCCAGATCAGATCAACTAAGATCCAGCAACAGAGGCCAGCTACTTGACAAATCAGCGATCCCCGAACACCCTTTGCTTATCCTCAATCGACCGGGTCATCAAACAAACAGCGCCTAAATTGCAACAGCGGGAGCGAGCAGGATCAAATCAACGAGACGACCCAGCATCACGCGCGGCCGATTCCGGCCCAGATCCGCCCAGATCGACGCGACGGGAAAAGAAATCAACGGAGAATCCCCCTGCGGGGAGGCGGATCGAGTTCGTACCTGACGGGGGAGAGGCGAGGCGACTCGAATCACGTGGAAGACGAGAAGGGTCCGTGGGGAAAAGCTATCCTCTGCTGCTCCTCTAGCCGTCGTGGCCCCGACCTTTCTTTCAAGACTATTTATTACTACCGCACAATTGTATCGTTGTCTTGTGCCGAGCAGGGCCGGGCCGGGCCGGTCGTTTCAGATCCACTCGGTTACGAATAGGGCCTGTTAGCACCAAGGCCCAGAGGCGCGGGCAGCAAATAATAATATCTCTTCTCTTCTGCGTGTCCCTGCTCCCAAACCCCCAACCAAAACCCCATCCATTCCGGTTCCACCTCCTCCTCCGCTCGTCTCCTTTCGACAGCGGCCACTCCCGCCATGGCCACCGCAGCGCGCGCCGTCGCCGCCGCCGCGCGCCCGGTGCACCCGGTGTTCCTGTCGCGGCGCCTCCCCTGCCCCTCCGCGCGCCCCGCGCGGCCTCGCGTCGGCCGCGCCGTCCGCTGCATGGCGCGGCGGCCCGACGCCTCGTACTCGCCGCTGCGGCCGGGGCAGGGCGGGGACCGCGCGCCCACGGAGATGGCGCCGCTCTTCCCCGGCTGCGACTACGAGCACTGGCTCATCGTCATGGACAAGCCCGGCGGCGAGGGCGCCACCAAGCAGCAGATGATCGACTGCTACATCCAGACCCTCGCCAAGGTCGTGGGGAGGTAATCCGCTCGCTTTTGGGGTCGAACCAATCCGCCCGGCCATGGGTGCTTCGTGGAATGAGGCTAATTTCGGTTTTGTTGTTGGTCGACGGTGTAGCGAGGAGGACGCGAAGAAGAGGATCTACAACGTGTCCTGTGAGCGTTACTTTGGGTTTGGGTGCGAGATTGACGAGGAGACATCCAACAAGCTGGAAGGTATACTTCAGCGAAATGCAAACTTGTTTCCATGTTTTAAGCACGTATTACGACGATTGGGTTTGGATACCATCTTAGGTTTCAGTTTCCAATTGCTGTACAGTCATGTTTCAGTATTCTGTTGTCTAATGAGGTAGACTTGGATGTTTGGGTATTTTGCGCGCGGTGCTGCTCTGCCCCTTCTGGTGGAGGAAGGTTGAGTTGGTAGGTGTCCGTTGGTTTTGTTTGAACTTTGTAATCAAACTGCTATGGTTTTCTTAATAAAAATCGGAAGGGGAGAGGCCTTCTTTTATCAAAAAAAAGTATTCTGTTGTCTAGTTGAATAACATGATTAACACATCCATTTACTAGTTGGGAGCCAGAAAATTTTCAAGTGAATGTGTGAATGCCAAATGCATGTTGTTACAAGTTCATGTTTGTCCTATATTAGTAGAGATTGAATTGTGCTGCACTATTGCAATCTGTGATCCTTTGGTGATGGCTATATCGGTTCATGAACATTGTTCTTTGTATATCTCATTTGGACTGTATGGTGTGCTACTACACTTTTGCTTTTGTTTGTGTGTGTCAGGGATTTGATTTGTTGATATCTTGATTTTAGAAGGTTTATTATGTGAGGTGTTCTGTAACAGCCTTATGTTTAGCATATATTTGTTTGTTGATTGTTCATTAGCTAATCTGAAGAGAAAAATTGCTACTGAGTGCAGTTTCAGTGTTATGGTAGTTATATGAATATTTGCATATGTACATTCGTTTTAAGTCAGTAGTTAATATCAAGAGATATTTTGCTGTTGGATATTTCTGGTGGTTTTCATAATGATAGTTTGTGTTTTCAATTTACAGGCCTCCCGGGTGTTCTTTTTGTGCTTCCTGATTCCTATGTTGATGCTGAGAACAAGGACTATGGCGGTAAGCTTACTGCTTATGTGCTCTTTATTCAATTGTTTTGTCGAATTCTTTGAATTTTATGGTAGCTGTTGGGAGACCATAGTTTCCGATTTTCCTTAAAAGTAGAATTGGTCAATCAGATTTGTGATGCCTGATTCCTAGTGTCTATTCCCTTCCAGTTATTCTCATCGACTTGATTCTACTTTATGAACCACTATCAGTTTTGTGCAAATGATGTATTTATTGCACGGTTTGATCTAATATAGTTACTACATGAATGAGGAAACCTTATTTAGTAGCGCATGTTGCATTAATTTATTAATCAGTTTTAAGGTTGCAGTCGTAGAATGATTCTTTTGGAAAGACTGATCCTTCAATCATAATTTGCCTTGCCGTCTATTCAAGGTTTAATACCACCCTCAGACTGTTTGTATGCCACCTGAATCGGTACTGTTACAACTATAATTGAGTAATTGACCCTTTCAGACCTGAACTATACATATTACCCATGTGGTACATACTTTGTTCTCCATCAAGAACATTTCTCACGAACGTGATAATTTTGGCCTGGGTTTTCATCATGTTGCCCTTCTTTGCAGCCGAGTTGTTTGTGAACGGAGAAATCGTCCAACGATCACCGGAAAGGCAGAGAAGGGTGGAGCCGGTGCCTCAGAGAGCTCAAGATAGACCGCGTTACAGCGACCGGACTCGCTATGTGAAGCGTAGGGAGAACCAGGCCTACCAACGGTGACATGCCCCCGTCGGTGCACCGCAAGCGCCCCACTGCTATCGCTCTTGCCCTAGATATAGCAACTGCTCCACGCCCGAAATGCCCATCGTCGTCTTTGCTGCATTGTAGCCACGCCATATCTGGGCGTTTATTTTCTTCATTCACGAACTGTAGGTTAAGAACTGCATGTACTACTATAAGTGAGTTGTTTTGGTAACGGTATCTTGGTTTGCGGCGGAAAGAGTAAAAGAAGTTGTAAGAGAGCATTTAAACTTGATGAACTCTCCTTGCTCTGTTTCTGCACCGTTTGTCCCCTGCAGTTACCTGGCGTAGGTAGTATTGAGCTCACCGTTTCTCTGAAGCGAGTAGCAGCAGGGTGCTCATTTTCAGAAATCACCCAACTCTCTGTTCTCGCACGAGCCATGATCAATGACCGCGGGACGGGAGGCAGGCTCGGTAACAATGTGGAAGCCAATCGGGGACGCGGAGGAACGGCGCGATGCGTTTTATTGCCAGCGAACGTGTGGTGGCGATGGCGACATGGAGAATGCACGTGTAGCCCCGTGATTCGCTGCCTTATCCGCCGAATCCTCCCGCTGCATGCCGAGCGCACAACACACGCGCCGGCCAGCCAGCCCCGTGACCGATACCGTGCGAGTGCTCAAGTCGAAGGGAGTGAGGGAAATGGCGGGCGCGACCTTCCTCTCGGCTCCTACGCTGCTCGGCCCCCGCGGCCTCCCTTCCGTCTCGCCGCCGGCGCGCAGACACGCACACGTATGCTTGCTTCCAGATTCCGACTCCGAGTTTCCTCTGATGCAAGTTAACAGGAGCATTTCTCGCTTCCTCCGTGCAGATTCAGGTGTGCTGCCAGGCCAAAGCCGGTGGCTCCGAGGCTTGCGAAGAGGCTCTGCGGCTCCGCAGAAGGGATCTGATCGGCGGCTGCTTCGGCGCCACCGTTGGCTTGGTATGTGCTAGCACTCTATATGTAGTCATGTTTTTTTTTCAAGAACACGATGCAGTTCTGCTGCATCGTCATGGGAGGGGCTGCTAAACAAATGTAGCATGAATGCACCATGGAAGAATGCTGATAATTAACATGCCGCCTCCGTGGTTCTATCCATCGTAATTACAGTTAGTTGTTTATATGCCGTGTGTTAGGAAATCGCCGAGGCCTCAACGAGGTCCACAGGAGTGGCTGCTGCGGCTGATCTGATCGAACGCCGGCAGCGCTCTGAGTTCCAATGTAGGTCGCCTCAGCTCCCTCTTTTCACTTCAAATGCTAGTAAGGTGTGCTTCTTAATGAACTTTCGCGCTAATGCACTCTGCTGTTTTGTTTCTTCAGCAAGCATCAAAAGCACCCTCACGGCAGCCATAGAGGTGAGATACACTGGACATTATATGCTACACTCAACACAGCTTGATTGTAATCTATTTCATCTATCCATTTTTTACATCGGCTGAAGCTTTGAAATCCTTTTGCAGGCAAAGCCAGAGCTCGTCCCATCTCTGCTCACCTTGGCACTGAATGATGCTATCACATATGACAAGGTCTTTCTCTCTAAATGGCTTCTGGCAATTAATTACCGCTTCACATGGAAGTAACCGGTGGTACTACTGGCTGTTAACTGAACTCTTCTGCAGGCAACAAAGACAGGAGGGCCAAATGGATCCATCAGGCTAAGGTAGTAGCTACCAGCTTCTCTTTCTGCATCTTTGTGGTTATGTTACAGTTAAGCTCTGCAGTTGACAGACTAACAAGTTGCTTGGCCTTGTTGTTTGACCAATTTTTTGTTAAACAATAAAGTGCAGAAATAAGCAGACCTGAAAACAGTGGGCTTTCTGCTGCCTTGGATCTGCTAGTTGAAGCAAAGAAAGAGATAGATTCATATTCCAAGGGAGGTCCCCTTTCATTTGCAGATTTGATCCAAATAGCAGGTGTGATAACTAGTATAATTTCATTAGCAGTATGATCTTTGTTGGTACTGCTGTATACTCAAATCTACTTTTACCCGCAACAGCATCACAGGCACTTAAGAAAACATTTCTTGATGCGGCCATTGCCAAGACCGGTGGGAACCAAGAGAAGGGAAGAACCCTATACTCAGCATACGGTTCAAGTGGGCAGGTACTCATTCACTCAGCCAGACCGGAGTTTGTCTGTTCATTTTTCCTCTGTGTATATAGGCCTAGTGTGACTAATACATGGTGATATGCATTTTAATTGTGTCTACTACTGTAGTGGGGTTTCTTCGACAAAATATTTGGGCGAGAGGACGCGCAAGAGCCTGATCCAGAGGGTAGGGTGCCTCAGTGGGGTAGCGCTTCTGTGCAGGAAATGAAGGACAAGTTCATCGCCGTCGGTCTCGGTCCTCGTCAGGTCACTTCTACTCGTAACTTCTGTTTTTGCTATATACCACTTTTTGATAAGTCCGTAAAAAGCTGTGATTTCAGTCTAACCAATGCCAAGAGAATTCTACTGCAGGTTGCTGTGATGTCGGCCTTCTTCGGACCCGACCAAGCTGCCACGGAGGAGAAACTGATCGCTGATCCAGACTGCCGGCCATGGGTTGAGAAGTACCAGCGCAGTCGTGAGACAGTCTCCCGTACTGACTACGAGGTAAGGATTTAATGGACATGTTCAAGCAGCCGATGCCAATGCTACAGGACACATATATGTTCTGAAATCCTGCTTTTTAACCTCGGCTTCTGAATGTATATATGGCAGGTAGACCTGATAACCGCGGTCACCAAGCTGAGCTACCTGGGCCAGAAGATAAACTACGAGGCCTACACATACCCCAAGCAAAAGATTAACTTGGGTAAACTGAAGCTGTGATTGATGATTGCGCTGGGCATATCTGCGAGCGATTGGGTTTGTATGGAGAATGAGTTTGATATGGGGAGAGTTAATGTTTTGGCTGAGTCTTGTCGTGTTTTACAAAAAAAAGATTTATTGCTTTTGCTCTCTGCGTCATAGATGCACACATACCTTTTTTTAGTTGTTGGAGCTGATTCCGGCAGATCCATCGGTAGGGTATCCCAGCGAGGTGAGTAGATCGGCACGAGACCAGATTTACCTAGGTTCAGGTCCTCCTTACGAGGTAAAACCCTACTCGGCCTCTGCTTATTTTTAGTTGTATGTTGTCTATCGACTAGCTCGGTCTCGGCTTATATAAGATACTGCGGCCCCTGGATTACACAAACATGGTCGGCTATGCCCCCCGAAAAAAACATAGTCGGCTATGTCGGTGGAGGAGAGTCCTCTATGGCTCCAGCTTCCTTGTCTTGAACAGTAAGGCCTCCAGCGTCTTCCTTCTATAGAGCCCATGGGCCGACATGATGGCCCAGGACAGGAAACTGACCTAGGGGGCCTTGGGCTGGCCTACTTGGAACGACAATCAGAGAGGTGAGGCACCCCGGGGGCTGTAAAGTAGCCCCTGAACTGGTCCTCAAGCTTGGCGGCATCCTGATCGGCACTGATCCTCAATAGTCTTCTCGCTTGCCGAGGTTGAAGCTGGTTCTTTGAAGCTCCCTTGAAAGTGAATGTTTGTCACCGACCTCCTATAGCCGGTCTGCTCCCTGAAGTCGGCCCACCTGTTGAGAGAAAAGCTTCGTTTGATCTTCAATTGCCGATTAAGATAGCTGGACTCCGTGGAAAAGTTATCCTGCCAAGCCGGCTCTCGCGAGCCGATTTCTCGAGGAAAAATTTGTGATGACGTCCAGTGGCCCCTAAGGAGTAGGTTTGTTCGACGAATCCGTCCTGCATTATGGACTTTTTCCTTTTAAAATTCATGTAACTTCTGCCTCGTAGCCCCGAGCCACAGACCGGTTTCAATGAAACTAGGTTGCAGTTCACTATAATTAGGATTTAGCGCGGGATGCAGTAGCTCCCAAGACTCAGGCCAGTTTGAAAAGTCGACCCGAGGATCGAATCTCCTTGGAGTCATTTTTTCCGTTTAACTAATGTATAGTAGCCCGTGAGACTCCGGCTGGGCTGTAAGGCCGGCCCAAGGACCGAATCTCCTCGGAGAAATTATTTCTTTGAACTGATATGCAGTAGCCCCTGAGACCGAGAACGGCTAAAAGGCCAACCTGATGATCGAATCTCCTCTTGTCATTTTTATGTTGAACTGATATGCAAAATGGCTGGCCTGAGGATCAAATTAATCTCCTCGGGATTTAGCTTTTTGCGCTTGAAAACACTGATCCAGTAGCCCTTGAGACTTAGACCAGACTGAAAAGCCAACCTGAGGGTCAAAATTTTGCTCGTACGATCTAAATAAATCAAATTGGTGAACAGTAGCCTCTGAGAGTCAAGTTGAGCAGAATGGGCGGCCTGAGGATATTCCTCTTGTAGCTTGCACTTAGAATTTTTGCCAGATGCTGCCTTGGACTATAATTCAGCCAACGAGCGTTTGGGCATATGTAGCCCCCGGGCTCGGTTGGGGGGGGGGGGCTCCGTTGATCAATCTGCCGGCCTAGAATATAATTGAGCCGACCAGTGGCGTTTTGGAGTAAGTAGCCCCTAGGCTCGGTCGGGAGAGGGAGGGTCTCTATCAATAACCCTGTCAGATGTCGTTTTAGAAAATAATTCAGACGACCAATGGTGTTTGGGCACAAGTAGCCCCCATGCTCGGTTCTAGGGGATATGTCGATCATCCCGCTAGATGTCGGCCTGGAATATAATTCAGTCGAATGATGGCTTTATTCCCAAGGTTGATTCACTCAAATTGATAACTCAATACATATCTAGCTATAAGCTTGTGCAATGTGTTGTATAAGATAATTTTCAATGAAAGACCTCGGTGAAGCTGCTTATATATTGGGCATCAAGATCTCTATTGATAGATCGAGACGCTTGATAGGACTTTCACAAAGCACATACCTTGAAAAAGTTTTGAAGAAGTTCAAAATAGATCAGTCAAATAAAGGGTTCTTGACTATGTTACAAGGTGTGAAATTGAGTTAGACTCAAAGCCCGACCACTGCAGAAGATAGAGAGAGAATGAAAGTCATTCCCTATGCCTCAACCATAGGTTCTATCATGTATGCTATGTTGTGTACCAGACCTGATGTGTGCCTTGCCATAAGTTTGGCAGGGAGGTACCAAAGTAATCCAGGAGTGGATCACCAGACAGCGGTCAAGAACATCATGAAGTACCTAAAAAGGACTAAAGATATGTTTCTCGTTTATGGAGGTGACGAAGAGCTTGTCATAAATGGTTATGTCGATGCTAGCTTCAACATTGATTCAGACGACTCTAAGTCACAAACCGGATACGTATTTATACTGAATGGTGGAGCTGTCAGTTGGTGGAGTTCCAAGCAAAGCGTCGTGGCGGGATCTACGTGTGAAGCGGAGTACATAGCTGCTTCGGAAGCAGCGCATGAAGGAGTCTGGATGAAGGAGTTCATATCCGATCTAGGTGTAATACCCAGTGCATCAGGTCCAATGAAAATCTTTTGTGACAACACTGGAGCAATTGCCTTGGCGAAGGAATCCAGGTTTCACAAGAGAACCAAACACATCAAGAGACGCTTCAACTCCATTCATGAAAAGGTCAAGGATGGAGACATAGAGATTTGCAAAACACATTCGGATCTGAATGTAGCAGACCCATTTACTAAGCCTCTTCCGCGAGCAAAACATGATCTACACCAAGACTCCATGGGTGTTAGATTCATTACAATGTAATCTAGATTATTGACTTCGGGACGACATCACACTCCAAAGTGTCTTCGTATGCTCCAATTTTGAAGGAAACTTTGATCGTATGCTCAACTTGTATAGTGCCGGAATCACTTAGCCATTGAACCTTGTAGGGGTGCGGGTGCTTCATCTTGACCAATTGGATCTTGGAGCAAAGTTCTTCACTTGCCAAGTTGTGACAACTCCCTCCATCGATGATGACCTTGACGGACCTTCCGTTGATGTCGGCCTTGGTGTGGAAGATGTGGCATCTTTGGTCTTTGTCTTGTTGATGTTGAAGAGTCAAGACTTTGGAGACAACGAGAGCGGGGCTTGAATCCTCATCACAAAAGACTTTATCATCCTCATCTTCGTTCACGCACCGGTGCATGACCACTTGCTCAAGGGCTTCCATCTCCTCTTCACTCATGGAGTCATAGGTTCCGTCGTCGTTGAGGATCATGGTGCGCTTGTTGGTACACTCAAAGGACTTGTGGCCTCGGCCGCCACATGTGAAACACTTGTTGGAACTTGTCTTGAAGGTCTCATCGATTGGAGTAGATGATGAAGCGTGCGGCTTGAAGTTGCTTGTAGTAGGAAGACGACTTGAGGTTGTCAAAGTTTTCTTGTAACTCGACTTGTCTCCGTTTCTTGTAGATGGTTTGGTTGAGGTAGGAGTTGTTGGATTCGTTGAAGCTTGGGTATTGGAGAAGCCGTAGCTCTTGGACGAGTACTTGGCGTACTTGAAGTCATCTTACACTTGACATTCCGCTTTGGTAGCTTGATGCATGAGCTCAATGAGGTTTGAGTATGGTTGGAAGTCGGCAATCTTCTTGATGGGATGATTGAGGCCATTCGTCTTCTGTGACATTGGCTCTTATCATGGCAATCTCCATTTCCTTATAGTATTCTTCAACGCTCTTTGTTCCTTGCTTGAGTAGTTGGATTTTCTTGAAGAGATCGCGGTTGTAGTAGGTTGGCACAAAGCGTGCACGCATGACATCTTTCATTTCCTCCCATGTGTTGATTGGTGGTTCACCTCTTGCTTCTCGGTGCTCAAGAACTTGTTCCCACCATATGAGCACATAGTCTTGGAACTCAAGGGATGCCATAGAAATCTTCTTCTCTTCCTCGTAGTTGTGCAAACGAAAGATCTTGTCGACCTTCAATACCCATGAGAGGTACTCTTCGGGATCATTGCTTCCATTGAATTTGGGCATGGTGAACTTGAGCTTGTCATAGTGTTGCTCTTCATTGTGTTGGGGTCGAGGGTGATGATGACGCCCTTGACGTGGAGGGTTATCAACCTCATGTTGCTCTTGGCGTGGAGGATTTCCATAGTCATCTTGCTCTTGATGAACTTGAGATTGTGGAGGAGCTTGTCGAGCTTGTGGAGGAGCTTGAGGAACTTGACAATGCACTCTTGCTTGATAGTTCCTCTCTTGGATTTCTTTGCGAAGTGCTTCCTCTTGATTGCGCCTATCTCGGTTGCGGTTGGCAATGGCTCGACTTGATTCTTGAAGGGCACGTTGCGCCTCAAGAGCTTGTGCTTCACGTTGTTGTTGTTGAAGACGTTGAGCTTCGGCGTCTTATTCGTCTTGATGTTGACGTGCTCGCTCTTTCTCTTGGAGACATTGACGTTGCCTTTCTTGTGCTTCTGCAAGAGCTTGGTGTTGACGATGAAGATGTGGTTGCTCTTCGAATTGCTCTTGTGGATGATTGCCGTGTAGAGGATTGCAAGTTGCTTGACGGTCTTGACGCGCGGCTCGACGTAGAGTGTTAAATGTCGGTGTACTTGAGCCGGAGAGGGTGTCGTCGGTGTGTCGACTCGAACGGCTCCGTCTTGAGTAGGACGAAGTGGAAGAATGGCGGTTCACCAACAAGGCACGAATCTCGTCCATTCTTGCATCGTTCTCTTGCTTGTGAGCATCGAGATTGTTGTCGAAGTAGTGTCTTCTCTGTTGCTCAGAGAGTCGCAAGTCGGTGGCGAGATTGTCGATGCGATCGCTCATTGCTTGTTGTTCTTGATGCAAAGCTCGTTGTGCACCGAAGAGGTGGCTCTTGGTGACATAGGATGACCTGTCGTCGTCTTTCTCGATTAAGAGTGGATTGGTAGAAGAACTTGGCATATCTATCATTCCAAATAAAATATGTGAGTTGGAGAAAGAGAAGAACTTATACCAAATGTACCTTGACCGATGTTGAAGATGGATCAATGATCACTCAAATGTGGAACAAGGAAATAGCACAATTGGTACCAATTCTTGTCGTTTCTCACACCTACACAAGTAAAAGCTTATGGTGGAGCTCGGTTAGGATGGTGGCACGGAATTTGATGCAATTGTTAGTGAGCCTCGATAACGTTGGAAAAGATTCACAAATTTGCAAATGCAACAAGTAGACCAATAGCAAGATATGGTACACGGAAACACACATGCAAAAAGATAAGTGGGGTCGTGAAACCAAGGAATGAGCCAAAATGTGGAATCCATGAAAATGCTCTTGTTGCACAACACTAGAGAGACACTAGCACGATTGCACAATAGGCGGATACGAAACTTGTGCACAACCTACTAGGCAAAAATGCAACGACTTCTATCCCAAGTATGCTATATGTATGGTATTCCGGTGATATGATCCAAGATGATCGGATATGACAATCTTAATGTAGTATGATGCTATGGTTCTTGCTTATAAGCTCTTTGCTTATCTTTCCTTCTTGCTTAAAAGCTTATTTGGCTCTTTCTCTTTTGAGCTCTTTTCTCATGCAAAACTTCACGAACCAAGATAGCAATTGTGTATGCGATGATAACTTTGTGACACAATAGATGATACCAAGATATGCACTACTATGATATGGTATGAATGCTATGGGAAGTATGATCACTGATGTGCACAAGTCACATTGCCGGCAATACTCAAAGTCTAGTCTCGGTGGGTAAGCAACGCAAAAGTAAGGCTATGTGGTTATCAATGCAATGGCATGGAAATAGAGGTTACCGTTCTTGCTTACGGCCGAGGTGTCAAAATTGTGTAGCGGTCGATGTCAGAGATGATGAGTCCTTGGCGAAGATGAGCAGTGGTGATGTTGATGTCGCATCGTACCTATATAGCCGAAAGACAATAGGACACGGGAACCACAACTCAAATTCTCAAAGACCAAAACGGGTCAAAATTGTCGGAAGTGGTAGCGGTCAAGCAATGGTGGTGCTTGTGGAAAGCGGTGGTGGTATCGAAGTGCGTATGTGGTGGTTGAATGGTAGTTGAAGTGCGTATGCGGAAGTGGTGGCGGTGGCTGACAATTTTTGGGTGAAAAAAAATTCAGTTTCGTTAGGGAACAACAGACATCCGGTGGGGAGCGGTCGTCCGGTCGTCAGACTTCCGGTGGCTGGCGGACGTCCGGTGCCTGGAGATTTCGGGCACGGGATGAGCAGCTCGGGTTTGTGGTGGAGGCGGGGAATTTGGTCAAATCCGAGCAATGTTGTGGATGGAAATGGTGGAGATGATGGGGGAAATCTAGATCCACTCATGGCAAAGCAAATCCATGGATCAAATCCAACAAAACTTCATCACACCAACATATCACAAAAAAAATTTGGGCTATTTTTGGTGGGGATTTTCGAAATTAGGGAAGAACACAACAAAATCAAGCTAGAAAAAGAGGGGCAGGGGCTCCAAATACGTGATCAACGTGGCTCATGATACCAAGATGATGTAGGGTAGAACCCTAGATGCCCGATCTTTCACGATTGGAGGGGATCCTATGAAGAACACGAAGAACACGAGGGGAAAACAAGGGAAAACACGAGAGAAATCACTCAACCAACAAGAGATGGTCACACATATGCTAGATCCCTGAAACACAAAGAGTGATACATGATTCAAAGTCAACAAAGGACGATACAAAAGGTCTTATCCGTGAGGAGGTCTTGAAGGGTCTTCCCGTGATGGGGTCTTGAATCCGCTTGGGGGATCTTCTCCGAAGAGGTCGTGAGCTTCGAGGAGAAGTAACCAAGTGGATGAGCAAAGCTCTATCTCTAATATGAGCTATCATAATGCTGCCCCTGCCCCGAAGGGGGCGGAATGAAGGGTACATGGGCTTTGGGCCCGAAGCTGCACACACACAGGCAGCGGACGTCCGGTCTCTAGCGGTTGTCCGGTCGCTCACGGAGGTCCGGACGTTCAGTAGGGCTCGGACTTCCGCTAATTTCGTTCTGTGATCGAGTTGCCGGCTGTCCGAGGTGGCTGGTCGTCCGGTTGGTTCAATCGTCCGCTCGCTGGGCAGTGTACGCTGCGGCACTCGTCGGTTGGGCCTTCAGGCGCCGGACGTCCGGTCCTGGTCGGACGTCTGCTGGCTGGAACGTCAGGCGTCGGACGTCCGATCCCGGGCGGACGTCCGCTCGCTGGAGTTTCTTCGGTAGCTCTTCTTCTTGTCCTTCATTCTCGGTGTCCTCGCCGTCTTGGCCATTGGATGTAGTTGTTCTGTGGCCACCTTTTAAGTACTTGATCACACATAGTGTTTCCGCTTGAGGTAGTAGCCATGTCTGATGTGTATAAAGGGGTAGTTCAGAGAGGAGCGAGTTCACCTTGTCTTCGATAGCCTTTGCTCGAGCTCTTGTCATTGGTCCAAGTGATGTCGTGGGAGATGTAGATACGTCCATGGGGATGATCGTGGGATGCCCCGCATCATCACGTCTGAAGAAAATCATTGATTTTTCAGTTTGAGTACGGATAATATGGAGGTGTACTCGAGTTGATTGATGCCTCCGATCAACATACTGATTTTTTGTTTGAGTACGGATAATGTGGAGGTGTACTCGAGTTGGTTGATGCCTCCGATCGACATACATCGTTGCTGGCGTTGGGCATGAAGTTTTACCTACAGCATGAATTTGACCGCTACAAGGGCGAATCTCTACTGGAGCATCAACAGTGGCAGGAAGGCTCAGAAGCACAAAATGCAGTGATATGGACTAACGTTTGAATGTTTGTTTTTTCAGTTGACACGACAAAGTGAGAGTGTTTCTTTTCTTCCAGGAGCTTCAGGAACTAATATCAGAAAAATTAATAGAGGTGGATTGGGAAAACAAAGACCCATCTAAAGATTCTTGGTACTGTTTTACTCTTTCATGTTTCTTTTTTTGCTAGCACCCTTTGCCTCATTCTTCATCTAAACCAAAGATCTGGAGATGAAGGATCATGCATTCTTCCAAGAGCTTCGGGAACTAATATCAGAAAAATGAATGGAGGTGGATTGGGAAAAGAAAGACCAACAGCTACTGATTTTTGGTACTGTTTTATTCTTCCATGTTTCATTTTTTTGCTAGCACCCTTTGTCTCATTCTTCCACTTAACGAGAGATCTGGAGATGAAGGATCATACATGTATACGTGATCCAAAGATGGATGGATTGCAAGAGATATTCCAAATTGGACAGATACACGATTCACCATATATAACATGAACACATTCTATTTGCCATAACAGTTAAGTGACGACCGTATGAGAAAATAAGAGGTACTTCACACACGTTAAAATGAACCATAAAGAGGTTTCTGGGTGATCCATGATGGAGTTCATGTAGTTCAGGATCTTGGGATCATAATGGAGTATTGACAAAGTTTTTATCTATTACTGCTATGTATAAACATACAATTTGTCCATGCTCCTGTAAGGATTCGCAATACTTTTTATGAAATTGATTCCAGATGAGACAGTAGTTGTGGTTGTATATTTAGTTTACAACCATGGATATCTTTGGCATTCATTGTATAAAAATCAGATAGACAATATTGGTAATTTGTTACTAGATTCATCAGACTTTGTGATTTCAGGTGGTGAATGCTAACCTGTGGAGATGCATATGTATTATCTCTTATTTGGGTGGTCGACAACCACACTGTTATTTATACCATGGAAGAGTGCATATCATGACATAGTTGGAAGAATATGCCCCATGTTCTGGTCCAATGAGCGCTGATGCTCGCGGAGGCTATCATTATATTCTCACCCTCACTGATGACTTAAGTAGATCTGGGTATGTCTACTTGATAAAACACAAGTCTTAGACCTTTGAAAAGTTCAAGGAATTTCAGAGTGAGGTGGAGAATCAACGTGACAGAAAAATAAATTTCTTACGATCAGATCGTGGGGGAGAATATTTGAGTCACGAATTTGGTACGCACTTAAGAAAATGTGGAATTGTTTCACAACCCACGCTGCCTAGAACACCTCAGTGTAATGGTGTGTCCGAACATCGTAATCGCACTCTATTGGATATGGTGCGATCTATGATGTCTCTTACCGATTTACCTCTATCATTTTGGGGATACGCTTTAGAGACAGCTACATTCACTTTAAATAGGGCACCGTCTATTTCTGTTGAGACGACACCGTATGAATTATGGTTTGGGAAGAAACCTAAGCTGTCGTTTCTAAAAGTTTGGGGATTGGATGCTTATGTCAAGAAACTTCAACCTGAAAAAGTCGGAAAAATGCGTCTTCATAGGATACCCTAAGGAAACCATTGGGTATACCTTCTACCTCAGATCGGAAGGCAAGATATTTGTTGCCAAGAACGGGTCCTTTCTGGAGAAAGAGTTTCTCTCAAAAGAAGTAAGTGGAAGGAAAGTAGAACTTGATGAAGTACTGTCTCTTGAACCGGAAAGTAGCGCAGCTCAGGAAGATGTTTTTGTGGTGCCTACACCAACTAGAGAGGAAGTTAATGATGATGATCAAGGTACTTCGGATCAAGTTGCTACTGAACTTCATAAGTCCACAAGGACACGTTCCACACCAGAATGGTATGGCAACCCTGTCCTGGAAATAATGTTGTTGGACAACGGTGAACCTTCAAACTATGAAGAAGCGATGGCGAGCCCAGATTCCAACAAATGGCTTGAAGCCATGCAATCCGAGATAGGATCCATGTATGAAAACAAAGTATGGACTTTGACAGACTTGCCCGATGATCGGCGAGCGATAGAAAATAAATGGATCTTTAAGAAGAAGACGGACGCGGATGGTAATGTTACCATCTATAAAGCTCGGCTTGTCGCTAAGGGTTATCGACAAGTTCAAGGGGTTGACTATAATGAGACCTTCTCACCCATAGCGAAGCTGAAGTACGTCCGAATCATGTTATCAATTGCCGCATTCTATGATTATGGGATATGGGAAATGGATGTCAAAACGACATTCCTTAACAACTTCCTTAAGGAAGAATTGTATATGATGCAGCCGGAAGATTTTGTCGATCCTAAGAATGCTGACAAGGTATGCAAGATCCAATGCTCCATCTATGGGCTTGTGCAAGCATCTCGGAGTTGGAACATTTGCTTTGATGAAAATATCAAAGCGTTTGGATTTATGCAGACTTATGGACAAGCCCGCGTTTGTAAGAAAGTGAGTGGGAGCTCTGTGGTATTTCTCATATTATATGTGGATGACATACTATTGATGGGAAATGATATAGAACTTTTGGATAGCATAAAGGCCTACTTGAATAAGTGTTTTTCAATGAAGGACCTTGGAGAAGCTGCTTACGTATTAGGCATCAAGATCTATAGAGATAGATCGAGACGCCTCATAGGTCTTTCACAAAGCACATACCTTGATAAGATATTGAAGAAGTTCAATATGGATCAGTCAAAGAAGGGGTTCTTGCCTGTATTGCAAGGTGTGAAATTGAGCTCGGCTCAAACCCGACCACGACAGAAGATAGAGAAAAGATGAGTGTCATCCCCTATGCCTCAGCCATAGGGTCTATTGTGTATGCCATGCTGTGTACCAGACCTGATGTAAACCTTGCCGTAAGTTTGGTAGGAAGGTACCAAAGTAATCCTGGCATGGAACACTGGACAGCGATCACGAATATCCTGAAGTACCTGAAAAGGACTAAGGATACGTTTCTCGTTTATGGAGGTGACGGAGAGGTCGTCGTAAAGGGTTACGTCGATGCTAGCTTCGACACAGATCTGGATGACTCCAAGTCACAAACCGGATACGTGTATATTTTGAATGGTGGGGCAGTAAGCTGGTGCAGTTGCAAGCAAAGCATCGTGGAAGGATCTACATGTGAAGCGGAGTACATGGAAGCCTCGGAGGCAGCACATGAAGCAATCTGGATGAAGGAGTTCATTACCGACCTAGGAGTTATTCCCAATGCGTCGGGGCCGATGACTCTCTTATGTGATAACACTGGAGGTATTGCACTTGCCAAGGAGCCAAGGTTTCAGAAGAAGACCAGGCACATCAAGCGTCGCTTCAACTCCATTCGTGAAAATGTTCAAGATGGAGACATAGATATTTGTAGAGTGAATACGAATCCGAATGTCGCAAATCCGTTGACTAAACCTCTTCCACGAGCAAAACATGATCAACACCAGAACTCTATGGGTGTTCAATTCATCACAATGTAACTAGATTATTGACTCTAGTGCAAGTGGGAGACTATTGGAAATATGCCCTAGAGGCAATAATAAAATGGTTATTATTATATTTCCTTGTTCATGATAATTGTCTATTGTTCATGCTATAATTGTATTGACCGGAAACCATAATACATGTGTGAATACATAGACCATAACATAGTGAGCCTCTAGTTGACTAGCTCGTTGATCAACAGATGGTCATGGTTTCCGGACTATGGACATTGGATGTCATTGATAACGGGATCACATCATTAGGAGAATGATGTGATGGACAAGACCCAATCCTAAGCATAGCACAAGATCGTGTAGTTCGTTTGCTAAAGCTTTTCTAAATGTCAAGTATCATTTCCTTAGACCATGAGGTTGTGCAACTCCCGGATACCGTAGGAATGCTTTGGGTGTACCAAACGTCACAACGTAACTGGGTGGCTATAACAGTGCACTACAGGTATCTCCGAAAGTGTCTGTTGGGTTGGCACGAATCGAGACTGGAATTTGTCACTCCGTATGATGGAGAGGTATATCTGGGCCCACTCGATAATGCATCATCATAATGAGCTCAATGTGACTAAGTAGTTGGCCACAGGATCATGCATTACGGAATGAGTAAAGTGACTTTCCGGTAACGATATTGAACGAGGTATTGGGATACCGACGATCGAATCTCGGGCAAGTAACGTACCGATTAACAAAGGGAATTGTATACAGGATTTCTTTAATCCTCGACATCGTGGTTCATCTGATGAGATCATCGTGGAACATGTGGGAGCTAACATGGGTATCCAGATCCCGCTATTGGTTATTGGCCGGAGAGCTGTCTCGGTTATGTCTGCATGATTCCCGAACCCGTATGGTCTACACACTTAAGGTTCGATGACGCTAGGGTTATAGGGAAGGTTTATACGTGGTTACCGAATGTTGTTTGGAGTGCCGGATGAGATCCCAGACGTCACGAGGAGTTCCGTAATAGTCCGAAGGTGAAGATTTATATATGGGAAGTCATCATACGGTCACCGGAAGTATTCGGGGGTTTATCAGTATTTTACCGGGACAACCGAAGGGGTTCCGGGGGTCCACCTGTCCCGGAGGGCCTTTATGGGCTGTACGTGGAAGGGAACCAGCCCCAAGTGGGCTGGGCGCCATCCCCCCTAGGGCCCATGCACCTACGGTTGGGGGGAACCCTAAAGGGAGCGCCCCCCTTGGCTTGGGGGGCAAGCCCCCTCCCCTTGGCCGCCGCCCCCCCTCTAGACCACATCCAAGGCGCAGCCCTCCCCCTCTCCAACACCTCTCCTCCTCCGTTTGAGCTTGGCGAAGCCCTGCCGGAGAACCGCTGCTCCACCACCACCATGCCATCGTGCTACTGCTGGAGTTGTCTTCCTCAACCTCTCCCTCCTCCTTGCTGGATCAAGGCGCAGGAGACATCACCGGGCTGCACGTGTGTTGAACGTGGAGGTGCCGTTGTTCGGCACTTAGATCGGAATCCACCGCGATCTGAATCGCTATGAGTACGACTCCTTCATCCGTGTTCTTGTAACACTTCCGTGTCGCGATCTTCAAGGGTATGAAGATGCACTCCCCTCTCTCTCGTTGCTAGTTTCTCCATAGATTGATCTTGGTGATGCATATACATTTTTTTAATTTCTGCAACGATCCCCAATAGTGGCATCATGAGCTAGGTCTATGTATAGTTTCTATGCACGAGTAGAACACAAGTTGTTGTTGGCGTCGATTTTGTCAATTTACTTGCCACTACTAGTCTTATCTTGATTCGACAGCATCGTGGGATGAAGCAGCCTGGACCGACCTTACACGTACGCTGACGTGAGACAGGTTCCACCGACTGACTTGCACTAGTTGCATAAGGTGGCTAGCGGGTGTCTGTCTCTCCCACTTTAGTCGGATCGGATTCGATGAAAAGGGTCCTTATGAAGGGCAAATAGCAATTGGCATATCACGTTGTGGTTTTGGCATAGGTAAGAAACGTTCTTGCTAGAAACCTATAGCAGCCACGTAAAAACTTGCAATAACAATTAGAGGATGTCTAACTTGTTCTTGCAGCATATGTCGTGTGATGTGATATGGCCAAAAGGATGTGATGAATGATATATATGTGATGTATGAGATTGATCATGTTCTTGTAATAGGAATCATGACTTGCATGTCAATGAGTATGACAACCGGCAGGAGCCATAGGAGTTGTCTTAATTTATTGTATGACCTGCGTGTCACTTAATAATGCCATGTAATTACTTTACTTTATTGCTAAACCGTTAGCCATAGTAGTAGAAGTAATAGTTGGCGAGACAACTTCATAAACACACGATGATGGAGATCATGGTGTCATGCCGGAGACGATGATGATCATGGCGCCCCGAAGATGGAGATCAAAAGGAGCAAAATGTTATTGGACATATCTGTCACGCCCAATATGCGACCCTATCCAAAAGGAACTCGAAGGTCCCACCAAGGATAGACCCGCATATTGAAACGCTTTTGCAAGGTGGATATCATTACATCAACATTACATAATAGATGGGGATACATACAAGAGGCATACAATGCCACACGAATACAACATCACAATACATAAGAGCATCATCCGACTATAGATGAAACACAAACAGAAACTCAAACGACATCCACCCTGCTAGCCCAGGCTGCCGACCTGGAACCTATCCCCTGATCGAAGAAGAAGCAGAAGAAGAACTCCAAAACAAGCAAACATCACTCTCGCGTCATGATCATCACATAAACCTGTACCTGCAACTATTGTTGTAGTAATCTGTGAGCCACGAGGACTCAGCAATCCCATTACCATGGGTATCAAGACTAGCAAAGCTTAAAGGGGAAGGAAGGGGTAAAGTGGTGAGGCTACAGCAGCGACTAAGCATATATGGTGGCTAACATACGCAAATAAGAGCGAGAACAGAGCAAGTGGAACAGTCGTGAAGCTAGCAATGACCAAGAAGTGATCCTGAACTCCTACTTACGTCAAACATAACCCAGAAACCATGTTCACTTCCCGGACTCCGCCGAAAAGAGACCATCACGGCTACACACACGGTTGATGCGTTTTAAATTCGGATCTGGTGTCAAGTTATCTACAACCGGACATTAACAAATTCCCATCTGCCTATAACCGCAAGCACGGCTTTCGAAAGATTATACCCTGCAGGGGTGTCCCAACTTAGCCCATGATAAGCTCTCGCGATCAATGAAGGATATACCTTCTCCTAGGAAGACCCGATCAGACTCGGAATCCCGGTTTACAAGACATTTCGACAATGGTAAAACAAGACCAGCAAAGCCGCCCGATGCGCCGACAAATCCCGATAGGAGCTGCACATATCTCGTTCTCAGGGTAACACCGGATGAGACTAGCTACGAGTAAAACCAACCCTCAAGTTGCCCCGAGGTGGCCCTGCAGGCAGCTCAGTTCGGACCAACACTTAGACAAGCACTGGCCCGGGGGGAGGCTAAAATAAAGATGACCCTTGGGTTAATTACTCCCAAGGGAAATATAGGTGGTGGTGAGGCAAATGGTAAAACCAAGGTTGGGCCTTGCTGGAGGAGTTTTATTCAAAGCGAACTATCAAGGGGGCCCCATAAATCACCCAACCGCGTAAGGAACGCAAAATCCGGGAACATAACACCGGTATGACGGAAACTAGGGCGGCAAGAGTGGAACAAAACACCAGGCATAAGGCCGAGCCTTCCACCCTTTACCAAATATGTAGATGCATTAATTAAATAAGAGATATTGTGATATCCCAACATAATCCTGTCCGTCATGGAGCAATCTTCAACTTCACCTACAACTAGCAACTCTATAAGAGGGATGAGCAAAGCGGTAACATAGCCAAGCAATGGTTTGCTAGGAAGGGTGTCAAAGGTTAGAGGTTCATGGCAATTTGGGAGGCTTGAAGAGCAAAAGATGGGTAACGCAGCATAGCGATAGAACGAAGCAACTAGCATAGCAATGATAGTAGTGAGATCCAGGGTAGCGGTCATCTTGCCTGAAATCCTGCTAGGAAGAAGAACGAGTCCATGAAGAAGATGAACGGATGAAGCCGAACCAAGTGTAGACGAACGAATCCTCACGATCGCAACGAAACAGGAACTATCGAAAGAATCACACAACATGGTAAACACACCCCACATGAACATGACATGATGCACAACAATCATGATGCATGACAGATCTAGATGAGGCTACTCATGGCAAGAGATGATGAAAACAAGAGCAAAACATCAAGGCAAGTTTAAATGAGGCCGGAAACAACATATAACAACTCTGGTAAGTCCTCATATGCAAATTTCGAAGTTGGTCCAGATCTGAATAAACCTTATGTTCAAGTTGTTAAACAGCAAGTTAATATGCACCAAGATGATCGACATGAGATTCTAGTCAAGTTACATATAAAGTTCATTTAATTCGGAGCTACGACCTAGAAGATATGAGCAAAACAAGTTAAACATGGCATTGACGCAAAATACATACAAACATCAAGCAAACACCTCAAAACATGGATGCAACGTGATAATATGAGACTTCATGCAAAATCAAGCAAGTTTCATATAGAGCCCACTCAAAACGGAGCAACGGTTCAACACATACACTCTATACAAGTTTAAAGGAAAAGCTGTCCAAAATAGCAACTAGGCATCTAGCAAGCATCAAAACAACATGCTACAGGACCTCAACAAGAAAACAAAAGGCATGGGCATGATGTACAGGTAATGCATAACAAAACATGAACACTGAGCTATCTCCAGAAAACACTAGAACATGCTCAAACACACATGGCAAGATTGCAAATAATAACAGTTCAGACTTTGCAGAAAATAACATCGGGTTGCAATGTTCAGAGCTATCAAACAACATGTTACAGGAACTTATCATGGCAAACAAAGGCATGGCATGAAACTACTAATTTCATAGAACAAAAGTCCCTTACTGACCATGAGCCAAAAAGGATCAGAAGATATGATGGCACCCACGTAAACATAGCAAGTATCGTTAACAGATTCAGTAAACAGGGCATGGCAAGAACAACGATAAGTAGGCATGTTGGTGAGCTTGTACCACTCACCACGGAGTAATACATGGCATTGCAAGGCACCCAACAGTAAGAAGACATGTTTATGAAGCTAAGCATGGCAATAGCAAGTTCATAGGGTGCATGGAACACTAACAACAATCATGGATACAACTGAACTTAATGTTAACAGGCTGACAGCAACATTATTTAGCAACTTTCGATCAAGAAAACAATAATCCACAGCAAGCAATAAATGCAACCAGGGGCATGGATGGATAGAGCATGACATGTATAACAAAACACCCTTAGTGAACATCTCCAGATTATGCATAGAATGACTTGTAGCAGCAGGTTTACATAGCATCACGAAATAACAGATTCAGCCTAGCAAAACAGCAACAGCGAGTACACTACTTAACAAGCTTGATTCACTCACCACAAGTCATTGCATGACAAGATAAGTATAGCATCAGCAAGAAGACATGTTTATGAAGCTAACCAATGCAAGAACAAGTTCAAAGCATGCAAGGATCAACTACAACAACCTTGGCAAAATTGAATAACATGTAAACAATCTGCCAGGAAAATTTTATAGCAAAAGTAGAGCAAGAAAATGACATGCTAGACTACTCCATAATTTCAACCAGGGGCATGAATGGATAGAGAACAACCATATGTTCAAAACATCCTTACTGAAGTATCTCAAAATATGCTTGGATCTCTCTGTAGCATCAAGTTTACATGGCATCAAAATAACAGCAGAACAGGGACTAAAAACAGCAACATTACGAAGCCTAGTTTGCATGCTTGTGCTAGTCACCACATTGATCACAATAATACATGGCATACACCACTGTAAAGATGGCATGGCATAGCACAAAACATATGTAGACATCAACCTCATAGGATAAACACATCAAACATGGCAAAAATGACAAATGAACATGTTCTGTTAACAGACAGCAGACAACATCATATAGCACTCTTGCAACAATGATTCAGGCATCAAGATGAGCTCAAATGAACATGATGCAATGGAATGAAATGAATTACTTGTTGAGACGAACAATTGGACATATTACAAGCACGAAACGGAGCAGTATGCATGGAGTTATGATGCGATGAACAGGGCATGATAATGTCTAAAAATTCGGGGACAACAGTTTTCTGAAAAAAAACAGATGAGCGCGATTTAACTAAATATCGCGCAGGGTGAGGGATAGGGCCGGACAGGGGCTCACCTAGTGGGATTTGGCCCAGGAAGGAGAGAGGCAGGCCGGGCGAGGAGGAGCTAGGCTGGGCCCTGCTTGCGAGGCCCACGAGGGGAGGCCGGGCCACAAGGCCGGCGGCGCCTGCGTCGTCCTCCCGACGCAGGGACGAGACCAGCAGCGCGGAAGGCGACGAGAGCTGGCGGCGAGGCGAGGGATGACCGGAGAGGTCCGGGATGGGGCGGATCCGGCGGATCCCGGCCGGATCCGGCGGATCCCGGCTGGATCCATCCATTCCCGATGGCGGCGGCGCTTCGGGAGCGACGGGAGGCGCGAGCTCAGGGCTCCGGCAGCGAGGAGAGCCTACGGGGAAGAGAGAGAGAGTAAGGCAGGGAAGAAGAGAGAGGAGGGGAGGAGGCGCGGCGGCGGGGCTCGCCTTGGAGGCGGCGCGGGACGGAGAGATGCCGGCGGGGCAGGTCGCCGGCGAGGCGGCGGCCTCCGACGGCTTGAGCGGGGCTCGGGCGGACGGGAGGAGCCACGGGGCTCGGGCGCGTGCGCGGGCTGCGGCAGCGCGACTCGGGCCCTGGCGGGCTCCAGATGGGCCTTGGGCGGGCCACGTGCGGTGGAGGAGGTGGGAGGCAACGTGGCAGGGCTTGAGTGGCTCCAGGCGGCGGGGACGGCGGCGCTGGCCCGTGTGACGGCGCCAAGTGGTGGACGGGCAGCGGGGAGGCGCAGATTTCGAGGAGGGGGCGGCGGCTGCAGGTAGGGGAAGGCTAGGAGGTAGGTGGAGGGGCTAGGTTAGTCCAAAAATGGACTAGGGGTTTTTTAAATAGGAAAGGGGGGCTAGGGTTAGGGGATTAGCTCCGTTTCGGAGCCGTTCGATCTCGATCGGACGGTCCGGAGCGGAGGGGGTTAGGCAGGCCTAGGTGGGCTGAGAAGAGAGGGTTGGGCTGAGAGGAGAGGGGAGAAATGAGGCCCGACGACTGTTCCGGAGACCGAAACGTCCGGCAAAAATACCGGCAACGGTGCCGCTATACATTTAACGATTGGGCTATCAAATGAGCTCCAAATGCGACGAAACTTGACAGGCGGCCTGTCTACACTATAATAATATCGCACGCCAACTTTCATCCCATTCCGAGAACATTTTTATGCCACTTATAAAATAATATTTCGGAGGTGCCGCGGGCGCATGCGAGTGTGTCCGGACTCGGAACGGACAACGGGGAGAACCGGCGGAACCCCAACGGATGCAAGTTTTGAAAAACATGCAGATGAAATGTGGAAGATGACATGGCAAAATGCAACACACAAGCAAATGACATGGCAACGACGGTGAATAACTGGAAGACACCTGGCGCATCGAATCTGGGGCGTTACAACACTCCTCCACTAACAAGAGATCTCGTCCCGAGATCTTGGGACCGAGACGGAAGGGAAAAGGGATGAGGTGAAAAAAAAAGAACTCAAGAGAAGAAGCAAGGAATCAAGAGCACTCGAGAAGAAGAGAGGAACGACGAGAATTACGAGAATTGAAAGGTCACGAAATCAGATAGACTATGAAACTACTCTGGTTAGAACGAGATAAGAAACGAATAAGACTGAAAGGATTTAGGCAGCACTCCGGCTAAAAATGGAAGGAATAGAACAGGAACTTCACAAGATGGGATGGCACTTGACGAGATGAACAAAGCAGCGCCTCCGGAAGAATTGAAAGAATGAGCACCTCGGGAAGCAAGAAGAAGAAGATACTTGAGCTCTTCCAACAAAATCTTGATGGACTCTTTAAGAATGAATTAAATCATGAAGAGCCACCATGAAGAACTCCGGTAACAAAAGGATGACGAGATAAAATTGAAGGATGAAAGAATAATATGAGCCTTGCGATGATTTAGATGGAGGTTCCGACGAAATGACCGAGGAAATTAAACTCCGGGAAAAGAAAAGATGGAAAACACTTGGAACTAGAATTTATTCATCAAGAACAAACTCCGAAGGAAAGGATTACTCGCTTTGAGGAAATAAGAATAAGATTTATTGTATTCTTATCCTTCATCAAATTAAATTGATGACAAGCAATGGATTTTGCATACTACTTATTCTTTTGGAAAAAGATTAAGGGGGGTGGGTATAGCTCAAAACTTGAGAAAGTCTTCATGAACCACCGGTAGGATTTAAAAAAATGAATGGATTAAAATGATAATCAAGGAAAAAGAATGTGAATGAACCACCGTAAGAATTCGAAAATGACTGATGAAAGGGGCTGAATCACTGGGAAGAATTAGAAGAACAAATATGCTAGAGGAAATTTAGATGCAAAAGAACGAGAAGAACTCGAGCAGATTAACGAACATTTGAACGAAGCGCCGGGATAATTGGATAATGGTAGCTGAAATGTGAGGATGAAGAATTCTACTAGAACGATGGCCTCCAGTGAAATGAAAAAGAAATCAACTCCTGAATACTCTGGATGGGTAAGAAAAGAATATCTGACAAATGAATAATTCGGGAGGATAATATGAAGCTAGAACCACGAATCTTCGAGATAACGGGCAAGATTGAGAGGAAAAACTCTTCTTCGGTCTTCAAATGATGACGGGAAACACCACCAAAATTACTGAGATACTCCGGGAGAACGAAAAGCGAAGAGGTTGAGCCAACAATGAGAAGAGTTTGAAAACGATCTTGGAGAAGGCATGTGACTAATGGAATCCATTCTTATGTCACACTTGAAAAGAATTGAGAATAACTCCGGGGGAATTAGAAGAGTCAGGTAAGATCCTGGGAAAGACCTGTGGGTTAGGGCCCACTAAAAAGAAAACACCGTTGGAAAGGGTTGTTGAAGGATAGATGATGCACCGGAACAATTGAAATATCTGAATGAGGTAACAACCTCGAATTAATTGGAACACAGACAAACCTCCTGAGATGTCCTGAGCACCCCGGAAGGATAAACTGGCGAGATGCAAACGAGCAAGGAAAACACTTGAGCCGAGGAAAAGAATATGATCAACCCGAAAATTGGAATTGAATCCACCGGAAAAGAGATGAAAAAAGTCCACCGAGACGAGAATTCACCGGTTGACATGATTGAGGGAAGACTGAAGAGGCTCCGTACAAATGAAAATTGATGCTCGAAAGAGACTCAGGCTCCGGGAAGAAAAAGGGTGGGAGGGCGGGAAAACAAAGGCACCTGGAAGGGAGAACCAACGAATATCTTGAAGAGAAAAAACACCAGTTGAAATAATTGAGGAGAGAGAGCAAAACTTCGCACGAGTAGGATGGATACTCAATTACGGACTCCGGCTCCGAGAAGAAGAAGGGTGGGCAGGTGGGAAAGAAAAACAACTGAGGATTGAACTTGGCAACGATGAAGAGGCTTGAGTCAACTTGACGAGAAAAGCACCGGATGAAAAGAGCTGAGAACCAATGATCGGAAAAATCAACTGCGTGATCCTAAAGAAAATTTGACAGGGAAGAGGAGTAATTCAAAACACCTACGTCAAGATTCCTTACCAGAGCGACGAAGGGGCTGAGGAGTAAACAGAATTCCTACTCTCCGATATAACTAGACTCTAAACACAGTTTTCTTCTAGACTCAACAACGGCCAAACTACACAATCAATCAAGGGGGCTCCTAGGGTCGGTCGAGGCTCTGTACCAACTTGTCACGCCCAATATGCGATCCCATCCAAAAGGAACTCGAAGGTCCCACCAAGGATAGACCCGCATATTGAAACGCTTTTGCAAGGTGGATATCATTACATCAACATTACATAATAGATGGGGATACATACATAAGGCATACAATGCCACACGAATACAACATCACAATACATAAGAGCATCATCCGACTATAGATGAAACACAAACAGAAACTCAAACGACATCCACCCTGCTAGCCCAGGCTGCCGACTTGGAACCTATCCCCTGATCGAAGAAGAAGCAGAAGAAGAACTCCAAAACAAGCAAACATCGCTCTCGCGTCATGATCATCGCATAAACCTGTACCTGCAACTGTTGTTGTAGTAATCTGTGAGCCACGAGGAGCAAAGCGGTAACATAGCCAAGCAATGGTTTGCTAGGAAGGGTGTCAAAGGTTAGAGGTTCATGGCAATTTGGGAGGCTTGAAGAGCAAAAGATAGGTAACGCAACATAGCGATAGAATGAAGCAACTAGCATAGCAATGATAGTAGTGAGATCCAGGGTAGCGGTCATCTTGCCTGAAATCCTGCTAGGAAGAAGAACGAGTCCATGAAGAAGACGAACGGATGAAGCCGAACCAAGCATAGACGAACGAATCCTCACAATCGCAACAAAACAGGAACTATCGAAAGAAGCACACAACATGGTAAACACACCACACATGAACATGAAATGATGCACAACAATCATGATGCATGACAGATCTAGATGAGGCTACTCATGGCAAGAGATGATGCAAACAAGAGCAACACATCAAGGCAAGTTTAAATAAGGCCGGAAACAACATATAACAACTCTGGTAAGTCCTCATATGCAAATTTCGAAGTTGGTCCAGATCTGAATAAACCTTATGTTCAAGTTGTTAAACAGCAAGTTAATATGCACCAAGATGATCTACACGAGATTCTAGTCAAGTTACATATAAAGCTCATTTAATTCGGAGCTACGGCCTAGAAGATATGAGCAAAACAAGTTAAACATGGCATTGACGCAAAATACATACAAACATCAAGCAACACCTCAAAACATGGATGCAACATGATAATATGAGACTTCATGCAAAATCAAGCAAGTTTCATATAGAGGACACTCAAAACGGAGCAATGGTTCAACACATACGCTCTATACAAGTTTAAAGGACAAGCTATCCAAAACAGCAACTAGGCATCTAGCAAGCATCAAAACAACATGCTACAGGACCTCAACAAGAAAACAAAAGGCATGGGCATGATTTACAAGTAATTCATAACAAAACATGAACACTGAGCTATCTCCAGAAAACACTAGAACATGCTCAAACACACATGGCAAGATTGCAAATAATAACAGTTCAGACTTTGCAGAAAATAACATCAGGTTGCAATGTTCAGAGCTATCAAACAACATGTTACAGGAACTTATCATAGCAAACAAAGGCATGGAATGAAACTACTAATTGCATAGAACAGAAGTCCCTTACTGACCATGAGCCAAAAAGGATCAGAAGATATGATGGCACCCACGTAAACATAGCAAGTTCCGTTAACAGATTCAGCAAACAGGGCATGGCAGGAACAACGATAAGTAGGCATGTTGGTGAGCTTGTACCACTCACCACAGAGCAATACATGGCATTGCAAGGCACCCAACAGTAAGAAGACATGTTTATGAAGCTAAGCATGACAATATCAAGTTCATAGGGTGCATGGAACACTAACAACAATCATGGCAACAACTGAACTTAATGTTAACAGGCTGACAGCAACATTATTTAGTAAATTTCGAGCAAGAAAACAATAATCTACAGCAAGCCATAAATGCAACCAGGGGCATGGATGGATAGAGCATGACATGTATAACAAAACACCCTTAGTGAATATCTCCAGATTATGCATAGAATGACTTGTAGCAGCAGGTTTACATAGCATCACGAAATAACAGATTCAGCCTAGCAAAACAGCAACAGTGAGTACACTACTTAACAAGCTTGATTCACTCACCACAAGTCATTGCATGACAAGATAAGTATAGCATCAGCAAGAAGACATGTTTATGAAGCTAGCCAATGCAAGAACAAGTTCAAAGAATGCAAGGATCAACTACAACAACCTTGGCAAAATTGAATAACATGTAAACAATCTGTCAGGAAACATTTTATAGCAAAAGTAGAGCAAGAAAATGACATGCTAGACTACTCCATAATAGCAACCAGGGGCATGAATGGATTGAGAACAACCATATGTTCAAAACATCCTTACTGAAGTATCTCAAAATATGCTTGGATCTCTCTGTAGCATCAAGTTTACATGGCATCAAAATAACAGCAGAACAGGGACTAAAAACAACAACATTACGAAGCCTAGTTTGCATGCTTGTGCTAGTCACCACATTGATCACAAAAATACATGGCATACACCACTGTAAAGATGGCATGGCATAGTACAAAACACATGTAGACATCAACTTCATAGGATAAACACATCAAACATGGCAAAAATGACAAATGAATATGTTCTGTTAACAGACAGCAGACAACATCATATAGCACCCTTGCAACAATGATTCAGGCATCAAGATGAGCTCAAATGAACATGATGCAATGGAATGAAATGAATTACTCGTTGAGACGAACAATTGGACATATTACACGCACGAAACGGAGCAGTATGCATGGAGTTATGATTAAGGATGGCAATTTTACCCATGGACATGGATATCCAACCCGAACAGATAGGGTTTGGATATGCTTTTGTGTCCATGGGTGGCGCCCAAACCCGACCCTATTACTCGCGGGTAGGGCATGGATATGATCTTGTACCTGTGGATATACCCAAATCCGACCCGATAGTATGACTTAATGGGCAAAAATATGCTATCCCTATCCCACAGTCACATGTCCCAATGCAATTTTACACTTTGCTACATAAAACATTCGAAAGAAATTACACAATCCCTATCGTAACTTTTATTAGTTAACATTCAATCCGCTCCATAACATACTCTAACGCACCTTCCCTTATTTTTGTCTCCTTGTTAAATGACTCGTCATTCTCATCTGTTAGAAAAATACTAAATGATCTTAGGTTATTAGTTGACGTTGATTTACCATAAATGAAGTCTATCCAGCCACGACTTGAAGAATGGAAGACTTATGTAAACACTGTGTTATATCTTATTTATATGTCTCAATAGGACCCAATGGATATCCAGTGGGTATGGATATCCATCGGGTTTGGACATGGACACAAATTTTCACCCATGGATTTTTTCATGGGCGGGCAAAGACTGTCGTCATGGATATGGATATGGATTTGATATTGTTCAGCCCGATCCAAACCCGGCCCATTGCCATCCTTAGTTATGATGCGATGAACAGGGCATATGATAATGTCTAAAAATTCGGGGACTTAGCAGTTTTCTGAAAAAAAAACAGATGGGCACGATTTAACTAAATATCGCGCAGGGCGAGGGATAGGGCCGGACAGGGGCTCACCTAGTGGGCTTTGGCCCAGGAAGGAGAGTGGCAGGCCGGGCGAGGAGGAGCTGGGCCGGGCCCTGCTTGCGAGGCCCACGAGGGGAGGCCGGGCCACGAGGCCGGCGGCGCCTGCGTCATCCTCCCGATGGAGGGACGAGACCGGCGGGCGCGGAAGGTGACGAGAGCTGGCGGCGAGGCGAGGGATGGCCGGAGAGGTCCGGGATGGGGCGGATCCGGCGGATCCCGGCCGGATCCATCCATTCCCGATGGCGGCGGCGCTTCGGGAGCGACGGGAGGCGCGAGCTCGGGGCTCCGGCAGCGAGGAGAGCCTGCAGGGAAGAGAGAGGGAGTAAGGCAGGGAAGAAGAGAGAGGAGGGGACGGCGGCGGGGCTCGCCTGTGAGGCGGCGCGGGATGGGGAGATGCCGGCGGGGCAGGTCGCCGGCGAGGTGGCGGCCTCCGGCGGCTTGAGCGGGGCTCGGGCGGACGGGTGGAGACACGGGGCTCAGGCGCGTGCGCGGGCTGCGGCGGCGCGACTCGGGCCCTGGTGGGCTCCGGATGGGCCTTGGGCGGGCCACGCGCGGTGGAGGAGGTGGGAGGCAACGTGGCGGGGCTTGAGTGGCTCTAGGCGGCGGGGACAGCGGCGCTGGCCCGTGTGACGGCGCCAAGTGGCGGACGGGCAGTGGGGAGGTGCAGATTTCGAGGAGGGGGCGGCGGCTGCAGGTAGGGGAAGGCTAGGAGGTAGGTGGAGGGGCTAGGTTAGTCCAAAAATGGACTAGGGGTTTTTTAAATAGGAAAGGGGGGCTAGGGTTAGGGGATTAGCTCCGTTTCGAAGCCGTTCGATCTCGATCGGACGGTCCAGAGCGGAGGGGGTTAGGCAGGCCTAGGTGGGCTGATAAGAGAGGGTTGGGCTGAGAGGAGAGGGGAGAAATGAGGCCCGACGACTATTCCGGAGACCGAAACGTCCGGCGAAAATACCGACAACGGTGCCGCTATACATTTAACGGTTGGGCTATCAAACGAGCTCCGAATGCGATGAAACTTGACAGGCGGCCTGTCTACACTATACTAAGATCGCATGCCAACTTTCATCCCACTCCAAGAACATTTTTATGCCACTTATAAAATAATATTTCGGAGGTGCCGCGGGCGCCTGCGAGTGTGTCCGAACTCGGAACGGACAACGGAGAGAACCGGCGGAACCCCAATGGATGCAAGTTTTGAAAAACATGCAGATGAAATGCGGAAAATGACATGGCAAAATGCAACACACAAGCAAATGACATGGCAACAACGGCGAATAACTGGAAGACACCTAGCGCATCGAATCTGGGGCGTTACAATATCATGTCACTATTTGATTGCATGTGATGTTTATCATGTTCTACATCTTATTTGCTTAGAACGACGGTAGCATAAATAAGATGATCCCTCATAAAATTTCAAGAAAGTGTTCCCCCTTACTGTGCACCGTTGTGAAGGTTCGTTGTTTCGAAGCACCACGTGATGATCGGGTGTGATAGATTCTAACGTTTGCATACAACGGGTGTAAGCCATATTTACACATGAAAAACACTTAGGTTGACTTGACGAGCCTAGCATGTATAGACATGGCCTCGGAACACAAGAGACCGAAAGGTCGAACATGAGTCGTATAGCAGATACGATCAACATGAAGATGTTCACCGATGATGACTAGTCCGTCTCACGTGATGATCGGACACGGCCTAGTTGACTCGGATCATGTATCACTTAGATGACTAGAGGGATGTCTATCTGAGTGGGAGTTCATTAAATAATTTGATTAGATGAACTTAATTATCATGAACTTAGTCTAAAATCTTTGCAATATGTCTTGTAGATCAAATGGCCCATGCTAATGTTGCCCTCAACTTCAACGCATTCCTAGAGAAAACCAAGCTGAAATACGATGGTAGCAACTGTACGGACTGGGTCCGGAACTTGAGGATCATCCTCATAGCTGCCAAGAAAGCATATGTCCTAGATGCACCGCTAGGTGAAGCACCAGTTTTCCCAGCAACTCAAGACGTTATGAATGCCTGGCAGTCGCGTAGTGATGATTACTCCCTGGTCCAGTGCGGCATGCTTTACAGCTTAGAACCGGGGCTCCAAAAGCGTTTTGAGCAGCACGGAGCATATGAAATGTTCCAAGAGCTGAAAATGGTTTTCCAAGCTCATGCCCGGGTCGAGAGATATGAAGTCTCCGACAAGTTCTACAGTTGTAAGATGGAGGAGAATGGTTCTGTCAGCGAGCACATACTCAAAATGTCTGGGTTGCACAACCGCTTGTCTCAGCTGGGAGTTAATCTCCCGAATGATGCGGTCGTCGACAGAATCCTCCAATCGCTTCCACCTAGCTACAAGAGCTTTGTGATGAATTTCAATATGCAGGGGATGGTGAAAACCATTCCTGAAGTACATTCAATGCTGAAATCAACGGAGGTGGATATCAAAAAGGAACATCAAGTGTTGATGGTCAATAAAACCACAGTTTCAAGAAAGGCAAGGGTAAGAAGAACTTCAAGAAGGACGGCAAGGGAGTTGCCGCGCCCGGTAAGCCAGTTGCCGGGAAGAAGCCAAAGCATGGACCCAAACGTGAGACTGAGTGCTTTTATTGCAAGGGAAACGGTCGCTAGAAGCGGAACTGCCCCAAGTACTTAGCGGACAAGAAGGCCAGCAACACCAAAGGTATATGTGATATACATGTTATTTATGTGTACCTTACCAATACTCGTAGTAGCTCCTGGGTATTTGATACCGGTGCGGTTGCTCATATTTGTAACTCAAAACAGGAGCTGTGGAATAAGCGGAGCTAGCGAAGGACGAGGTGACGATGCGCGTCGGAAATGGTTCCAAGGTCGATGTGATCGCCGTCGGCACGCTACCTCTACATTTACCTACATGATTAGTTTTAAACCTCAATAATTGTTATTTAGTGCCAGCTTTGAGCATGAACATTGTATCTGGATCTCATTTAATGCGAGATGTCTACTCATTTAAATCTGAGAATAATGGTTGTTCTATTTATATGAGAGATATGTTTTATTGTCATGCACACCGGTCAATGGTTTATTCTTAATGAATCTCAAACGTGATGTTACACATATTCATAGTGTGAATACCAAAAGATGTAAGGTTGACAATGATAGTCCCACATACTTGTGGAACTGCCGCCTTGGTCACATTGGTGTCAAACGCATGAAGAAGCTCCATGCAGATGGACTTTTAGAGTCTCTTGATTATGAATCATTTGACACATGTGAACCATGCCTCATGGGCAAGATGACCAAGACTCCGTTCTCCGGAACAATGGAGCGAGCAACCAACTTGTTGTAAATCATACATACTGATGTGTGTGGTCCAATGAGCGTTGAGGCTCGCGGAGGCTATCGTTATGTTCTCACCCTCACTGATGACTTAAGTAGATATGGGTATGTCTACTTGATGAAACACAAGTCTGAGACCTTTGAAAAGTTCAAGGAATTTCAGAGTGAGGGGAGAATCAACGTGACAGAAAAATAAAGTTCTTATGATCAGATCGTGGGGGAGAATATTTGAGTCACGAATTTGGTATGCACTTAAGGAAATGTGGAATTGTTTCACAACTCACGCTTCCTAGAATACCTCAGCGTAATGGTGTGTCCGAATGTCATAATCACACTCTATTGGATATGCTGCAATCTATGATGCCGCTATCATTTTGGGGATACACTTTAGAGATAGCTACATTCACTTTAAATAGGTAACCTTCTAAATCCGTTGAGACGATACTGTATGAATTATGGTTTGGGAAGAAACCTAAGCTGTCGTTTCTAAAAGTTTGGGGATGCGATGCTTATGTCAAGAAACTTCAACCTGAAAAGCTCGAACCCAAGTCGGAAAAATGCGTCTTCATAGGATACCGTAAGGAAACCATTGGGTATACCTTCTACCTCAGATCTGAAGGCAAGATCTTTGTTGCCAAGAATGGGTCCTTTCTAGAGAAAGAGTTTCTCTCAAAAGAAGTAAGTGGGAGGAAAGTAGAACTTGATGAAGTACTGCCTCTTGAACCGGAAAGTAGCGCAGCTTAGGAAGATGTTTCTGTGGTGCCTACACCGACTAGAGAGGAAGTTAATGATGATGATCAAGGTACTTCGGATCAAGTTGCTACTGAACTTCGTAGGTCCACAAGGACACGTTCCACACCAGAATGGTATGGCAACCCTATCCTGGAAATAATGTTGTTGGACAACGGTGAACCTTCAAACTATGAAGAAGCGATGGCGGGCCCAGATTCCAACAAATGGCTTGAAGCCATGCAATCCGAGATAGGATCCATGTATGAAAACAAAGTATGGACTTTAACAGACTTGCCCGATGATCGGCGAGCGATAGAAAATAAATGGATCTTTAAGAAGAAGACGGACGCGGATGGTAATGTTACCATCTATAAAGCTCGGTTTGTTGCTAAGGGTTATCGACAAGTTCAAGGGGTTGACTACGATGAGACCTTCTCACCCGTAGCAAAGCTGAAGTCTGTCCGAATCATGTTAGCAATTGTCGCATTCTATGATTATGAGATATGGCAAATGGACATCAAAACGGCATTCCTTAACGGCTTCCTTAAGGAAGAATTGTATATGATGCAGCCGGAGGGTTTTGTCGATCCTAAGAATGCTGACAAGGTATGCAAGCTCCAGCGCTCCATCTATGGGCTAGTGCAAGCATCTCGGAGTTGGAACATTCACTTTGATGCAATGATCAAAGTGTTTGGGTTTATGCAGACTTATGGAGAAGCCTGCGTTTACAAGAAAGTGAGTGGGAGCTCCCTAGCATTTCTCATATTATATGTGGATGACATACTACTGATGGGAAATGATATAGAAATTTTGTATAGCATAAAGGCCTACTTGAATAAGTGTTTTTCAATGAAGGACCTTGGATAAACTGCTTACATATTAGGCATCAAGATCTATAGAGATAGATCGAGACGCCTCATAGGTCTTTCACAAAGCACATACCTTGATAAGATATTGAAGAAGTTCAATATGGATCAGTCCAAGAAGGGGTTCTTGCCTGTATTGCAAGGCGTGAAATTGAGCTCGGCTCAAAGCCCGACCACGGCAGAAGATAGAGAAAATATGAGTGTCATCCCCTATGCCTCAGCCATAGGGTCTATTATGTATGCCATGTTGTGTACCAGACCTGATGTAAACCTTGTCGTAAGTTTGGTAGGGAGGTACCAAAGTAATCCTGGCATGGAACACTAGATAGCGGTCAAGAATATCCTGAAGTACCTAAAAAGGACTAAGGATATGTTTCTCGTTTATGGAGGTGACGAAGAGCTCGTCGTAAAGGGTTACGTCGATGCTAGCTTCAACACAGATCTGGATGACTCCAAGTCACAAACCGGATACATGTATATTTTGAATGGTGGGGCAGTAAGCTGGTACAGTTGCAAGCAAAGCGTCATGGCGGGATCTACATGTGAAGCGGATTACATGGCAGCCTCGGAGGCAGCACATGAAGCAATGAAGGAGTTCATTACCAAACTAGGAGTTATTCCCAATGGGTCGGGGCCGATGACTCTCTTATGTGATAACACTAGAGCTATTGCCCTTGCCAAGGAGCCCAGGTTTCACAAGAAGACCAGGCACATCAAGCGTCGCTTCAACTCCATTCGTGAAAATGTTCAAGATGGAGACATAGATATTTGTAAAGTGCATATGGATCTGAATGTCGCAGATCCGTTGACTAAACCTCTTCCACGAGCAAAACATGATCAACACCAGAACTCTATGTATATTCTATTCATCACAATGTAACTAGATTATTGACTCTAGTGCAAGTCAGAGACTGTTGGAAATATGCCCTAGAGGCAATAATAAAATGATTATTATTATATTTCCTTGTTCATGATAATTGTCTATTGTTCATGCTATAATTGTATTGACCAGAAACCGCAATACATGTGTGAATACATAGACCATAACAAGTCCCTAGTGAGCCTCTAGTTGACTAGCTCGTTGATCAACAGATGGTCATGGTTTCCTGACTATGGACATTGGATGCCATTGATAACAGGATCACATCATTAGGAGAATGATGTGATGGACAAGACCCAATCCTAAGCATAGCACAAGATCGTGTAGTTCGTTTGCTAAAGCTTTTCTAAATGGCAAGTATCATTTCCTTAGACCATGAGATTGGGCAACTCCCGGATACCGTAGGAATGCTTTGGGTGTACCGAACGTCACAACGTAACTGGGTGGCTATAACAGTGCACTACAGGTATCTCCAAAAGTGTCTGTTGGGTTGGCACGAATTGAGACTGGGATTTGTCACTCCGTATGATGGAGAGGTATCTCTGGGCTCACTCGGTAATGCATCATCATAATGAGCTCAATGTGACTAAGTAGTTGGTCACGAGATCATGCATTACGGACGAGTAAAGTGACTTGCCAGCAACGAGATTGAACGTGGTATTGGGATACCGACGATCGAATCGCAGGCAATTAATGTACCGATTGACAAAGGGAATTGTATATGGGATTGCTTGAATCCTCGACATTGTGGTTCATCCGATGAGATCATCGTGGAACATGTGGGAGGTAACATGGGTATCCAGATCCCGCTGTTGGTTATTGGCCGGAGAGCTGTCTCGGTCATGTCTGCATGATTCCCGAACCCATAGGGCCTACACACTTAAGGTTCGATGACGCTAGGGTTATAGGGAAGGTTTGTACGTGGTTACTGAATGTTGTTCGGAGTCCCGGATGAGATCCCAGATGTCACGGGGAGTCCCTAAATAGTCCGGAGGTGAAGATTTATATATGGGAAGTCATCATACGATCACCGGAAGTATTCAGGGGTTTATCGATATTGTACCGGGACCACCGAAGGGGTTCCGGGGGTCCACTGGGAGTGTCCACCTGCCCCAGAGGGCCCTTATGGGCTGTATGTGGAAGGGAACCAGCCCCAAATGGGCTGGACGCCATCCCCCCTAGGGCCCATGCGCCTAGGGTTGGGGGGGGGAACCCTAAAGGGAGCGCCCCCCTTGGCTTGGGGGGCAAGCCCCCTCCCCTTGGCTGCCGCCCCCCCTCTAGATCTCATCTAGAGGAGTCGGCCCCCTTCCCCCTTCACCCTATAAATAGAGGGGGGAGGGAGGGCAGCCACACCACATCCAAGGCGCAGCCCCCCTCCTCTCCAACACCACTCCTCCTCTGTTTGAGGTTGGCGAAGCCCTGCCGGAGAACCGCTGCTCCACCACCACCACGCCGTCGTGCTGTTGCTGGAGCTGTCTTCCTCAACCTCTCCCTCCTCCTTGCTGGATCAAGACGCGGGAGACGTCATCGGGCTGCACGTGTGTTGAACGCGGAGGTGCCGTTGTTTGGTGCTTAGATCGGAATCCACCGTGATCTGAATCGCTATGAGTACGACTCCTTCATCCACGTTCTTGTAACGCTTCCGTGTCGCGACCTTCAAGGGTATGAAGATGCACCCCTCTCTCTCTCATTGCTAGTTTCTCCATAGATTGATCTTGGTGATGCGTAGAAATTTTTTAATTTTTGCAATGATCCCCAACACCATATTACCCCAGCCAACAAATTTGTGGAAATAAAAACATATGTAGATAAAAAAAGTGGGAAGATGGTTTGATGTGGTGTATTGTATTGTTTTTGTGATATGGGTATTTGCTTTGCCAAATGTGCACTTTTTTGAGGGAGCCAAATGTGCACTTGATACTTTTGTAAAGAAAAGTAGTACATGGGAAAAAGTGAGTAATATATATCATATGTTGTAAACCCAATGCAGAAAGAAAATTGAAGGTTATCATCCCATGAGTTATTCAAATGGATATTGAGTCGTTCAAACGGATAGAGATAAATTCATGGAGAGACGAAACGTGATAAAAAGGTGACAAACGGGAATGGTTTTTCCTGACTCAAAAACTGAACATGCACATATACAGTAATACATGTAATAAAAGAAGGCCAAACGCAACGATTCCCCGACGCGGTAGAGTGCGCCTGTTCCTCTAGTAATATGCAAAGCCCCAAGCTTGGGGATGTTAATTTTTATATATGTCTACTACTTATTGCAATGATCATGATTGGGTGATTCTTCTTATGATCTTGAAAATTTGTTTATGACTCATGATGAATATGCTATTAATAATAATGTTTGCAATAATATTGAAAGTGGGTTTGGAAGAGCGTCAACTTTAGGTAAAAATAATCCCACTATTTTGGAAGAGTGTCAACTTTGCATGCATGTGGATCAGGAAGAGAATATTCTATGTGATAGTTATATCGTTGAATTTGATTATGATCCTACATGTAATTATTATGAGAGAGGAAAATATGGTTGTAGAAATCTTCATGTTACTAAAATACCTCTAGTTATGTTGAGATCATCAATGTTTTATTCCTCCTCTTTCCATCTGTTAGATGTTTCTTGTCTTGATAATTTGTTCGCTTATAAAATTCCTATGCATAGGAAGTATGTTAGACTTAAATGTGTTTGTCATATGTTCCGTGATGCTCTCTTTGTGTTTCAATTCTTATCTTTCATGTGAGCATCATTGAAATCTTAAGCCTATCTTAATGGCTATAAAGAAAGAGCTTGCTGGGAGACAACCCAATGAATAAAATTATTTTTGTTTTTTTCTTTCTGTTCTTGAGTGTTTACAAAATTATGCTACTATTATGATTGTGTTTTTTGTGTTTAATTAATGTTTGTGCCAAGCAAAGCCTTTGTGATAATTTGGGTGATAGTTGATAAGATCTTGTTAAAAAAACAGAAACTTTTGCGCTCAGAAAAGTAGTTTTCATAAATCACAGAAACGTGTTTTTGCTCTGAATTTTTTACACAAGATTGATATCAAATTTCCATGTTGTCCTAATTTTTTAGAATGTTTGGAGTTAGAGAAGTATACGAAGTTCCCTGATTACTACAGACTGTTCTGTTTTTGACAAATTCTGTTTTCGTTGTGTTATGTGCTTGTTTTGATGATTCTATGGTTTCCTTTGAAGAGTTTTTTTCCATGGAAAAGTTAAAATATAGTAGATATAATACAATAACAAAACATGAATGGGTTTGCAACATTACTTAATTTAGTGATTTGCTTTCTTATACTAACGGATCTCACGAAGGTTTTGTTGAGTTTTGTGTAATTGAACTTTTCAAGTTTTGGGTGAGATCGCGATGGATGGAGGAATAAGGATTAGCAAAAGGCTATGCTTGGGGATGCCCGAGGCACCCCAAGATAATATTCAAGAAGTATCAAGCAACTAAGCTTGGGGATGCCCCCGAGTGGCATCCCCTCTTTCTTCTAACAACCATCGATATTTTACTTGAAACTATTTTATTTGTCACATATTATGAGTTTTGCTTGGAGCGTCTTGTATGATATGAGTCTTTGCTTGTTTTGCTTTGTGTTCTAAGTCATCAATCCTTGCTGGACACACCTAGTTGAGGGAGCCAAAATTATGCTATGACTTGTTATAATTGCTCTCTATGCTTCTCTATGAGCTATGGAATTGCTCTAGTGCTTCACTTATATCTTTCTGAGCACAGTGTGCTTTGCTATTTTTTGAAGAAATGCTCTCATGCTTCACTTAGATTTATTTGAGAGTTGGTAATTTTTTAAGAAATTCTCTCTTGCTTCACTTAAACTATTTTGAGAGAAGAAACATTTTTTGCTCATGTTCTTCACTTAAATTTGTTTGAGCCATCTAAAGCAACATATGAAATTAGTCCCAAAGTGATAGATATTCAAGAGGGATATAACAAAAATTTCATGAAGATCATTGGACAAAATAAACTTGATTCTTTATAATAGTTTTGAGATATGATGATAGTGATATGTGAGTAATGTTGATGAGTAATTAAGCTTTATTAAGAATATTGGTGTTAAGGTTTGTGATTCCCTATGCAAGCACGAAAGTCAATAGTTATGCAATGAAATTACATGCTACTTGTGGTGCATTATTCGGTGTTAGTTATGCTTAATGATCACTTATGAGATTTTTTGTTTCTTGGTTGGATGCTTCCCAATATTTTTCCAGCCTTCATTTGCACTAAGTATTATCGCTACTTGTGCATCTGAAATCCTTTAAACTAGTGTTTCCCATATGAGTCCACTATACCTACCTATATGAGGTATTCTTTTGCCGTTCTAAGAAAATTTGTATGTGCCATCTCTAATTTTCAAAATGAATCTCTCTTTTGTGTGCTCGTACCACTCATGAAACGGTAGGGGGTGGATGATATATTTCCATGCTAGATATGTTATTCTCAAGATGAGTGTTTATTCACTTGTCATTGCACGAGAGTACGACAAGGGTATTAGGGATGCCCAGTCCCGAAATGAAAAATGAATTTACTTTATGTTGTCAAATAATAAATTCCTTGGAAAGTGTTGGTATGGAGGGCACCTGTGGATACAGTTAGCCATGGAAAGTGAAAGTATGGTGGAAAAAGGAATAAACTTATTTTCTGTTTGGGAACCGCCTATGATATATCTAGCATGGAAAGTATTGGGAACTATGATACGTCCATTTTACATCATGTTGACCTACTGTTATTTATATGTTTTTATGCATAATAATGCTTTTTGGAGTAATTCTAATGCCTTTTCTCTCATAATATGCAAGGTTCACACAAAGAGGGCGAATTCTGGCAGCTGGAAATCTGAACCTGAAAAAGCTACGTCAGGCCACCTATTATGCAGAACTCCAAATGAGCTGAAACTTCATGAGGAATTTTTATGGAATAAATGAGAAATAATGGAGCAAATAACTACCAAGGGGGGCCAACTGGTGAGCACAAGACACTAGGGCACGCCAGGGCCCCCAGGCGCACCCTAGTGGGTTGTGCTCAGCCCAGCCGACCTTTGGTGCCCCTCTTCTGGTATTTAAGTCATTTGACCTAGAAAAAATAAGGGGGGGACTTTCGGGATGAAGCGCTGCTGTCTCGATGTGGAACTTGGGCAGGAGCACTTTTGCTTTCCGGCAGAGCGATTCCGCCGGGGGAACTTCCCTCCCGGAGGGGGAAATCATCGTCATCATCATCACCAACAACTCTCCCATCTTGGGGAGGGAAATCTCCATCAACATCTTCAACAACACCATCTCCTCTCAAACCCTAGTTCATCTCTTGTGTTAAATCTTTGTATTGGAACTATAGATTGGTGCTTGTGGGTGACTAGTAGTGTTGATTACATCTTGTAGTTGATTACTATATGGTTTATTTGGTGGAAGATTATATGTTTAGATCCATTATGCTATTTAATACCCCTATTATCTTGAGCATGATTATCATTTGTGAGTAGTTACTTTTGTTCTTGAGGTCACGGGAGAAATCTTATTGCAAGTAATCATGTGAATTTTATATGTGTTCGGTATTTTGATAGTATGTATGCTCTGATTCCCCTAATGGTGTCATGTGAACGTCGACTACATGACACTTCACCACACTTGGGCCTAAGGGAATGCATTGTGGAGTAGTTATTAGATGATGGGTTGCGAGAGTGACAGAAGCTTAAACCCTAGTTTATGTGCTATTCTGTAAGGGGCTGATTTGGGCCCAAAAGGTTAATGCTATGGTTAGAATTTATTCTTAATACTTTTCTCGTAGTTGCGGATGCTTGCGAGGGGGTTAGACATAAGTAGGAGGTTTGTTCAAGTAAGAACAACACCTAAGCACCGGTCCACCCACATATCAAATTATCAATGTAACGAACACAAATCAAACCAACATGATGAAAGTGACTACATGAAATTCCCATGTACCCTCAAGAACACTTTGCTTACCATAATAGACCGTTTTGGCATGTCCTATGCCTCAAAAGGATTGGGCTACCTTGCTGCACTTTTGTTACCATTATCGTTACTAGCTTATTACAAATTATCTTGCTATCAAACTACTCGTTACTTATAATTTCAGTGCTTGCAGACATTACCTTGCTGAAAACCGCTTGTCATTTCCTTCTACTCCCCATTGGGTTCGACACTCTTACTTATCGAAAGGACTACGATTGACCCCCTATACTTGTGGGTCATCAAGGCTCTTTTTCGGCACCGTTGCCGGGGAGTGAAGTGCTTTTAGTAAGTGGAAAATCAGTAAGGAAAAATTATTACTACATGCTGAAATTTATTTTCACTTGTTACTATGGAGAACAATCCTTTGACGGGTTTGTTTGGGGTATCTTCACCTCGACCGAAACCACAAGTAGTTACCCCTTGAAAGTGCAACTATCCCTGGGTGGTTTTGGTAATGATTAACAACATATAGCTCATTGAACTAATGCCATTACAAGATAAATAGTTTAGGAAAGTTCAATGATTGGCATGGCATGGATAAGAAATGTGGACCCCTCAAAATGCTAAGGACAAAAGATTGGCTCAAGCTTCAAAGTCCAAGACTCTACATTTTCTATTTTAGTGATCCAATATCACATTGAGTCTATAGGAGAGTCAATACTATTAAAAGGGGATGAGGTGTTGCTTAATGTCTTGCTAGCTCAAAATGCTTAGTGATATGCTCCAAAAGCCCTCAACCACTTTCTCATATCCACATATGTCCCAAACCAAAAGTCAAACTCGGCCCCACTGATTTGATCCATCCGGCGCCACTGAGTTCATTTGACATAGCCACTGCCAGAAACCCTAGTCTTTTCGGTCTCACCGATAGGGATCTCGGTCTCACCGAGATGGGGTTGCAAACTCTCTGTTTCCCTTCGTAACGTTTCGGTCTAACCGAGATGAGTGATCCGTCCCACCAAGTCTGCAATGCAAACTCTCTGTTTCCTTTTCGTAACACTCCAGTCCCACCGAGATGAGCAAATTGTTCCCATCGAGTTTGCCTGACCAACTCTCTGGTTAGCTTATTACCAAAGTCGGTCCAACCGAGTTTGAGTAATAGGTCCAACCGAGATTATGTTATGCCCTAACCCTAACGATATCGATCCCACCGAGTTGATATGTGGTCCCACCGAAATTGCCTAACGGTCACATATGTACTAAATTGGTCCGACCGAGTTTTCTGATTCGGTCCCACCGAGTTTGGTATAATGTGTGTAACGGTTAGATTTTGTGTGGAGGCTATATATACCCCTCCACCCTATCCTCATTCGTGAGGTATGCCATCAGATCATGCCTACACTTCCATTACTCATTTTTCTGAGAGAGCGCCACCTACTCATGTGTTGAGACAAAGATATTCCAATCTGACCATATGAATCTTGGTCTCTAGCCTTCCCCAAGTTGCTTTCCACTCGAATCATCTTTCCACCATGTCGGGGGTTGGGTGCGACATATGCCAAAGGATGGCTTATCATGGTGGGAGCGAGTAGAACATCACCGGTGCCTGGAAGCGGGATGAGGCGTAGACACAAACGCCAACACACTTTACCCAGGCTCGGGACTCTCCTATGAGATAACACCCCTAGTCCTGCTCTGCGGGGTCTCCGCATGATCACTAAGGCACTAGTGAGTACAATGGTGCTCCTTGAGCTGTATGCTAGGGGTAGAAGGAAGCAGGGCTAGCTCTCTTCTTCCTCTAGGGTGGAAGCTAGTTCTAACAGGTTGGGAACCCTTTGCATGGGTGCCCTGGGGGTTTCTATAGGCCTACCCCCCCAGGGGTACAATGGTAATCTGGCCGGGTGCTAGACCCGGCTGTCAGTGTCTCTGGTCGCCGGCTTCTCCGCCGGCAGCTGGGGCCCGCCGCCTGGTGGGCCCTGCCGACTGGTCTGGTATGGAGCCGACAGACCGCCCACCTCCCCCGCTGGCGGGTCTGGTTGGTGGCTGATCACTGTAGTCGTGATGCTAATGACGCGAGCTTGGTCAGGGGAGCATGGCTACAGTCCCGCCGCCTGGGGGGAGATCACTGTAGCCACACCTCGCCCCATCTGGTTAATGGTGCACGGGCTTCGAGGGAGGAATTGGCCGCCTGCTGGAAGCCGACCTCCCTTAGATCCGACTGGTCTGGCTTCCGCCGTCTTCCGGGCTCTCACTGCCTGGTAGTGCCCGCAGCCTGCAGGCCGTACCGATAGGCCGTCGTGGGAACAGGGCTCCGCCTTTCAGGAATGACGTCAAGGGGGAAGTGGCAACAGTGCCATGCCGTGCAAAGATCTCCGCCTGTACGGGGCACTGTAGCCACGCCAAGCCCAGGATTCGGGGGTGAGGGGCTACACTGTAGCCTCACCCTGTCTTGTCCTCTTGATGAGGGGCGCAGATTCTGAGGGCGCGGGGTGGCCGCCTGCTAGAAGCTGGCCTCTACGGAGGCCGTCTGCTAGGAGTCGGCCCGTCTTGGTGCCGTCTGCTGGTACTCGGCCGTCTTCGGGCAGCCGGCCGTTAACCTAGCGGGACGCTGGAAGGAGGTGCTTCATGCTGGTGTCTCTCGAAGCGAAGCCATCCCAAAGTCTTGAAAGGCTCAGGGACTCGGGTTAGGCTACCCGTGGCCCATTACTCCGACACACCAATTCCAATCCTATGAGAGTGAGTTGAGTGTTGAGGAGACTATCATTTGAAGCACAAGAGCAAGGAGTTCATCATCAACACACCATCTATTACCTTTTGGAGAGTGGTGTCTCCTAGATTGGTTAGGTGTCACTTGGGAGCCTCCGACAAGATTGTGGAGTGAACCAAGGAGTTTGTAAGGCAAGGAGATCGCCTACTTCATGAAGATCTACCCTAGTGAGGCAAGTCCTTCGTGGGCGATGTCCATGGTGGGATAGATAGGGTTGCTTCTTCGTGGACCCTTCGTGGGTGGAGCCCTCCATGGACTTGTGCAACCATTACCCTTCGTGGGTTGAAGTCTCCATCAACGTGGATGTACGATAGCACCACCTATAAGAACCATGACAAAAACATCCGTGTCTCCTATTGCGTTTGCACTCTCCAAACCCTTCCTTTTACATTCTTGCAAGTTGCATGCTTTACTTTTCGCTGCTCATATACTCTTTGCATGCTTGCTTGAATTGTGTTAAGATTGCTTGACTTGTGCTAAGTTGTTAAAATCTGCCAAGAACTAAAATTGGGAAAAAGATTAAGTTTTTATTTGGTCAAGTAGTCTAATCACCCCCCGTCTAGACATACTTTCAATCCTACAATTGGTATCAGAGCTTTGGTCTCCATTTGCCTTGATTTCCATAGCTTTTGGTGATCATAGCCTTGGTTTCACAACCTAGGAGAGTATGGCGTCTAGTGAGGGAAATTACCACCGTAGAGGTCCTTACTTTGATGGTACTAATTTTGCTAGTTGGAAGCATAAGATGAAAATGCATATTCTTGGACATAACCCCGTCGTTTGGGCTATTTTTTGTATTGGCTTGCAAGGTGAATTCTTTGATGGGAGAGAACCGAACCGTGAAGCTACCGCGGAAGATTTGAAGATGTTGAAATACAACGCTCAAGCTTGTGATATCCTCTTCAACGGATTGTGCCCCAAAGAATTCAACAAAATCAGCCGCCTTGAGAATGCAAAGGAAATTTTGGATACTTTGATTGACATGCATGAAGGTACCGATTCCATCAAGGATTCCAAATTGGATGTGCTTGAAAGTCAACTTGACAAGTTCAAAATGAAGGATGGTGAAGGTGTCGCTGAAATGTACTCTAGGCTTGATCTCATTACAAATGAGATTGCCGGCTTAGGAAGTGAAGAGATGACCGACAAATTCATCATCAAGAAGATCCTAAGAGCCTTGGATGGAAAATATGATGCAGTGTGCACATTGATCCAAATGATGCCCAATTACAAAGATCTCAAGCCAACAGAAGTCATTGGAAGAATTGTTGCTCATGAGATGTCACTCAAGGATAAGGAGGAGCTTCACAACAAGTCAAGTGCTGCTTACAAAGCCTCATGTGATGCTCCTACATCATCAAGTGAGAAACAAACCTTTAATGAGGAATTGAGCCTAATGGTGAAAAACTTCAACAAGTTCTACAAGAGTAGAAGCAAGGAAAGGAGTTCCAAGTCAAGGTCCTACAATGACAAAAGATCTTCGAGTCGTGAACGTAATTGCTACAATTGTGGAAGACCTGGACACTATTCCAATGAATGTACGGCTCCTTACAAAGGGAGAGAAGATTCACCCAAAAAAAGAAGTAGAAGAGAAGAATCACCACCAAGAGAGAGGAGGAGTAGAGATGATCATTGAGGGAGTCCTGGATAACGGGGTATCCAGACAGTTGGACTATATGCTTTGACCGGACTGTTGTACTATGAAGATACAAGATTGAAGACTTCGTCCCTTGTCCGGATGGGACTCTCCTTGGAGTGGAAGGCAAGCTTGGCGATTCAGATGTAGATCTCCTCCTCTGTAAATCAACGCCGTGTAACCCTAGCCCCCTCCGGTGTCTATATAAACCGGAGGGTTTAGTCCATAGGACACAACAACAATCATACCGTAGGCTAGCTTCTAGGGTTTAGCCTCTCTGATCTCGTGGTAGATCAACTCTTGTAATACTCATATCATCAAGATCAATCAAGCAGGAAGTAGGGTATTACCTCCATCGAGAGGGCCCGAACCTGGGTAAACATCGTGTCCCCAGCCTCCTATTACCATTAGCCTTAGATGCACAGTTCGGGACCCCGTACCCGAGATCCACCGGTTTTGACACCGACATTGGTTCTTTCATTGAGAGTTCCTCTGTGTCGTCGCTATAAGGCTTGATGGCTTCTCCAACCTTCAACAACGCTGTTTTGGGTGAGACTTTTCTCCCCCGACAGATCTTCATGTTCGGCGGCTTCGCACTGCAGGCCAACTCGCTTGGCCATCTGGAGCAGATTGATAGCTACGCCCCTGGCCATCAGGTCAGGTTTGGAAACCTAAACTACACTGCCGACATCTGTGGAGACTTGGTCTTCGACGGATTCGGGCCCATGTCAGGAGTGCCGAATGATCACGACTTGCATGACCTAGATCTGCAGTTGGACAGTATTCGGAACATCGCACCTGCTACAGCTCCGGACTTTGCTCCAGAGCAGGTTGTGCCTTCCGAGGACGGGTGGTTGGACCCCGCCCCGAAGGCCGCACACTCATCAGCTTTGGAGCCAAACACAGACTCCTCTCCTAAGGAAATATGTATCTCTGGACCCCCAGACTTGTCTCCGACCGTACGTTCTGGACCGTGTGCATCCGTGCCCATCGAATCTAACTGGGCTCCGGTTATGGAGTTCGCCGCCTCGGATATCTTTCAGCACTCACCCTTCGGAGACGTGCTAGATTCATTAAGGTCTCTCTCTCTGTGAGGAGACTCCTGGCTGAACTATGTCCAACTCGAGTGGGAAGCTGGCAACGAAGAAATTCGTTACCCACCCACCACCCACTTAATAGCCACGGTCGATAATTTGACCGACGTGCTTAACTTCGACTCCGAAGACATCGACAGTGTAGACGACTATGCGGGAGGAGAACAGGAACCACCGCCCACAGGGCGCTGGACTACCACCTCTTCATATGACATATATATGGTGGATACTCCCAAAGAAACCAATGGTGATGAGGCAACAAGAGATAACCCCTCAGGGAAGAAATCAAAACATGGGCGTCATCAGCGCCGCTCCAAGACCCGCGACAGCAATACCGGCACTGGAAAACAACCCAGATGGCACCGAAGAAGGATACAATCCTGATCAGCCTACCTTCAAGCAGGCTGATCAAGAACACAGGTAGGTCCACCCAGATGAACAGGCGACGGGCGGATACTTGGAGGACGATAATTATATGCCTCCTTCCGAAGACAAGGTGAGCCTCGGTGACGACGAATTCGGCGCACCAGAGGATCCCATAGAGCAGGAGCGCTTCAAGCGCCAGCTCATAACCACTGCAAGAAGCCTGAAAAAGGAACAACAAGAGCTTCAAGCTGATCAGAATCTGCTCACAGACAGACGGACTAAAGCCCGGGCAGCCAAGGAATACAGACTCGGGCACCGAACAAAATACTACCCGAAGCGCAGGCTACTACCTCAATTCGAGGAGGCGGCACTAAAAATCAAACGCAGGCCTACACCCCGCCGACAGCACATTGCGGCAAGGGGCTGCGTGCAAGACCAGCATTACATACCAAACAGCAACATAGCAATCACCCCGGGCACATCAGCAGACAAAAACAGAGTCCGCCAACCTTGGTGCAACAAATATAAGCGTCCCAAGGCAAAGAATGACGCCCAAGAAATGACGATCAACACAGGAGCCCGTAGTCCTCAACCCGTGCAGCGGAAGAAGAGACATCAACATCTTAATTCGGGCCCCTCCAGCCTGAACCGAATACTTGACTGTCCATGTCAAATTCATGGTACCTCAGGAGCGACAGCCAATCATACCAATAGAGAATGCTGGGTCTTTAAACAAATCGGCAGGCCGACGCCGGAAGGAGCATGAAGAGGTCCCAGGACAAGAAGCCCAGATTATAAAGTCTAGGGATCCATCACTCGAGGATCAGACCCACCAAAAAACTCTTTTTAGAGTGTCACAACTAGGCGTGAAGGCCACTTAGGCCCCTCCACTCTAGAGATGGTCTTCAAAAATTACCATGCCAAATAACTAACTTTCGGCATTACACCTCTAGGCAGTAGCTATTCAGCACCGCCAAGACACACTATGACTCGACACATTATCACCTAATGCCCACGTGATGTAGTCACAATCGCGGGCAAGATCGAGCTTCGCCTCAACGCCGAAGAGTATTCGGCTACTTTATTAACAGAAGCAGCGAGTCATGGTTTTTTCAATCGAACCTGGATTTGACAGCCGAACTCCCGGACACCGATAAAGGAGTCCGAACTACTTCATGATACCCCAGCCTGATCATGGCTCATACAGATCCTCCGGCATAAGCCGGACGGGTCACATCCCACGGCACAGCCGCCGCTCACACACGTCTTTTAACATTATTTGCAGGTTCGCCTTTGCGCATAACTGGACCGGCGACATGGAATCAGCTCGGACGCACACAGGGGGAATCTCCACCCCACCTACATACAATTCAGATATTACTCCGGACCCGCGCACAGCTCCCTACCGCTCGGTCCCAACAGGTTCTGCCGTCATGCCTCTCTTTTATAACATGCACCGTACTCATACGCATAGACGTATTACTTAAATACAACATGTAGAGTCATTTGACGCTTATCTGCTATTATTTCTCAATGACATTTTGTCATAATGACATCCAAACATCGTGTTATGCCTTTAAACGCTAGGGGCTTCATTGCACCTGTACTACGGCAACTAAAGTCCAAACACCTTCTCGGTCGATCGGCACCCCGAACTTATAGCATTATATGCATCAGCTCCGAATCATGTCTCTGGTCATTGGTTGGGTTTTCCCGGCTCCCATGTTTTGGTACCTTACATTCCGCAATATCGACTAAGGTAGCGCTGGAGAACTACTGCGATTGTGTCCCGGTTCTTCCGGACGAACACCTCAGTAGAGAAAGCCGAAAACTGACTATCATGATAAGGCGAGAGCTGGTCAGCTGTTCGAGAGGTTGTAAAATCTTTAAGGATTTATTCCGCATAATGACACAATAAAATGCAGTGTGCGAAGGATCGGTCCACCGATCAGGCGCTATTAGAGCCCCTCGTGCGGTCTTCGGAACACCAGGGGCTGCACCTCCCATACTCGAATTCCTATGGCTAAGTGAGAGTAATAAAGCCCTATAGTCCGATTGCCTGGTTCGCTGTGCTGAACACCTCCTTCATGGACCCAAGAATGGAATAAAGAGTGTTCAGGTGTATCCCGAACACCCCCGTAGTTCCTACATGGGGCAGAAGACAATGACTGGCCAACTCTCAAGACTAACATATTAAACGGTCGCGCAGGAAAAAATTTACACATAACAGGCACATACATATAAGTGACTCTGTTTCGCCTTACAAAGGATAGCACAACTGCTTTCAAGGAAAAATAATGTCTTTCGCACATTGCTCAGCCACAAGGCGGGCCCCTTTCAGGACGCCATCATAATATAATTCGGGCTTGCGGTGCTCCTTCCCCTCAGGCGGCCCCTCGGTCATCAGCTTCTCAGCATCAAGCTTCCCCCAATGCAATTTCGCATGTGCGAATGCCATTTGTGCCCCCTCTATGCAAACCGACCGCTTAATGACGTCCAACCGAGGACAGGCACTCACAATTCGCTTCACGAGCCCAAAGAAACTGCTCGGTATGGGCTCGGCAGGCCATAGCCGGATAACCAAATCCTTCATGGCTAGTTCGGCCGCCTGATGGAGTTCGATCAACTGTTTCAGCTGGTCGACAAATGGCACCGGGTAATTCGGCGCCAAATACTGCGACCAGAAGAGCTTCTCCGTGGTCTCCTTCTTCTCAGCTCGGCAGAATTGGGCAGCATCAGATGTGCTGCGTGGCAGATCCGCAAATGCCCCTGGAAAAATTAGGATTCAATGGGTCACCATGAATCTTCCCTGTGAAGGTATAAGACGCTTGGAATAAGAAGAACCCTTACCAGCCGCAATCTTTGGCGCCTCCTGAATATCCTTCAGCGCAGCTTGGGCTTCCTCCCGAGCATCATTCACGGTCTGGAGAGCTTGGGCGAGTTCGGATTCTTTCAATGATAGACTATGCCCCAAACCTTCGTTTTTCTTCCCAGCCTCCTGAAGCTCTCGTTCAGCTTCCATGACCCTCGCCTCGTGCTTCTCGCGGAGAGCTTGCTCCGCGGATGCCTTCTGTTCGGCCAAGGCAACAACCTTCTTGAGCGCCTCGATTTCGGCATTTGCTCCTGGAGTGCGTGATATATATGATTTAAGACACACCTACTTAGTTGTGCTAAAACTCATTTGACGTTTCCAAACATACTTTGTTTATCCTCCAGCTGCTTCTTCACTCGGCCGAGTTCCTCTTCGGCCCGCTCCAGACTCTGCTTGAGTCCGGACACCTCCGCAGTATGAGAGGAGGCAGTCGCTGCAGACGCCTGATTCACAAACCAATAGATCTATGTTATTAGCTGAGTCTCCCGCGGAAAGAACTTTGATCCCTTGTCCGGTTCCTGTCGTCTCCGAACAGTGCATCAGGGGCTGCTATCTATACTATGACAATCTTCTAACAACTCCTAAAACATGTCTCCAAGCCTTTTATAAGGCTGATGCAGGATTCATTCAGCCCGCTCTCAGCGGCCTGAATCTTCTCTATCACTGTGCCCATAAGGGCGCGGTGTTCATCAATAATGGACGCACTCTCCAGTGCTGTTGATAGGCCACCCGACACCTTTGGTTGGGCGGAGGTCGCATGTGGAGCAGGATCGTCCCCTCCAATTAAGAGGGGCTGCCTACCTGACCTCGAAGCCTTAAGGATCTCCGAGACTGTGTCCGGCTGTGGGCCGAATCCATGATCGCCCCCGCCGCCGACGTTCATGGGAATCGCCGCTCCTGCGTGTCCGGCCCCCGAGGTACGCCCCTCCCGGCTTAGGTCCCTTTGGGACGACACCTCGGTATCATAGCCAGGCTTTGGGGAAGGGGCCCTGGGAGGTGTCTCGCTCTCCAAGGCATCGGAACTCAACGAATCCTCTGATGAGGCCTGTTGGGCAGGAGACCTCGCGGGACTATAAAAAGTACAATGAAAATCAAAATACTACATTCCAGTAAAGAATTGGGATGCATGAATATGTTTGGATTTCATGCACTTACGAGTTTACCAGGGGCTGGGCCCTGGGATCCCGCTCCGGGCTGCTATCGGTAGCCGTGGTGGACGCCTCGGGGATGGATATTCTTCCCCTCTTAGGTGAATCTGCCTCTAAGGATGAGGAGGCTGTCCTTTTCTTCCTCCCCCTCATAGGGGACTCGAGATCTTCTTCCTCCTCATCCTCTCCCTCCTCCTCGTCCTCTTCCTCCTCCTCGTCCTCGCCGGAGGAGGGATGGTCACTAGAATCTTCGGACTTCGTGTCCGAAGCACTGCGACGACGGAGACCGCTCCTGGTCTCCTTGGCCTTTTTGTTGCCCTCTTTCTTCGGCGCCTTGTAAGGCGCTGGGACCAGCATCTTCGTCAGAAGAGGTCCCGCCGGTTCTTCCGGCAGCAGGGCCGGACAATAAATCTGCTCCTCCTTCTTCGTCCATCCCTGAGGTGATCATGGAAAAGCACGTTAAAAACATCTCCCTCGAGACATATCAATGAAACATACGGATAACCAAGACATAATGACGACTTCCCGGACTAGCGGGGTGGGGCAGTTGGTACCCGCAGTCTGCGGCAGAATCCGGCCATGGTTTGTCGGACTTGAAGAGCACCTTCCAGATGTCCTTGTACGAGGAGTCGAACAGCTCCGGCAGGGTCTGGTGCTCGGCCGGGTCATACTCCCACAAATCACAGCCTCTATGCTGACAAGGAAGGATCAGGCGGACCAGCATCACCTGGACCACGTCAACAAGCCTGATGGCCTTGTCCTCCATACCTTTGACGCGCGCCTGGATCACTGACAGTTCGTCGGACAACGACCAGTTCACACCCTTCTTGGGCTAGGACGTGAGCCACAAAGGGGCTCCAGATCGAAACTCAGGGCAGCAGACCACTTTTTGCCACGCGGCTCAGTGATGTAGAACCACTGTTGCTGCCACTCCTTGATAGAGTCGTTGAAAGTACCCGTCGGCCATGTGACCTTGGGCATCCTGCTCATCATGGCAGCTCCGCACTCGGCATGTTCGCCATTCACCACTTTGGGCTTCACATTGAAGATCTTGAGCCATAACCCGAAGTGCGGCGAGATGCGGAGAAAGGCCTCGCACACGACAATAAACATCGAGATGTTGAGGAAGGAATTGGGGGATAGATCGTGAAAATCAATCCCGTAGTAGTACATGATGCCGCGAACAAAAGGGTGAAGGGGAAACCCAAGCCCGCGGACGAAATGGGGGAGGAAAATGACTCTCTCATGGGGCTCCGGAGTAGGGACGGTTTGTCCTGCCGTTGGAAGATGGTGGCCAATTTTCTTGGCCAGATATCTGGCCGCCCATAGCTTTTTAATATCCGGATCTGGACATTTCCGGAGGACCTTTGTTGGTGGGGAAGATGAATTCTTGGGCGCTAAGGCTCGGGCGAAAGGAAAGGGGCGAGCTGAAGGAAAAGAAGGCATGGGTAGAAATGAGGAGGCCTCTCCCTTTATAGAGGCGATGAAACTTTATGCCTCCCCGCTTGCCTAATGGAACCTGCCCGTTCCCCACTCACCATAATTGGTGGTACGGTTGGGTTACCCACGCCCGTATTGAAGAGGATCCCGCATCAAGGGGACACGATGTCTGCTTCAACAAGACGTGCCAAAGAAACCACCTCGCAATATGTGCGAAAGCAAGTTGTAGGAAAAGGTTCGGATAATTACCGAGCCGTGCGTGATGTCACACTACGAAAAGTTGTTGGCAGATCAGATTCGTGGATTATTATTCTCTCTACGGTGGTATATGGGATTTATCTTGCAGAGCCGGACATGGTCCTTGTGTTCGGAATTTATCTTGAAGTATTCGGAGGTGGAACCCGCCTCGCAATGTCGAAGACAATCTACGCACCGGACTCATCGTCATTGAAGCTTGGTTCAGGGGCTACTGAGGGAGTCCTGGATAAGGGGGTATCCGGACAACCGGACTATATGCTTTGGCCGGACTGTTGGACTATGAAGATACAAGATTGAAGACTTCGTCCCGTGTTCGGATGGGACTCTCCTTGGCGTGGAAGGCAAGCTTAGCGATTCAGATGTAGATCTCCTTCTCTGTAAACCAACTCCATGTAACCCTAGCCCCCTCCAGTGTCTATATAATCCGGAGGGTTTAGTCCATAGGACACAACAACACTCATACCGTAGGCTAGCTTATAGGGTTTAGCCTCTCTGATCTCGTGGTAGATCAACTCTTGTAATACTCATATCATCAAGATCAATCAAGCAGGAAGTAGGGTATTACCTCCATCGAGAGGGCTCGAACCTGGGTAAACATCGTGTCCCCAGCCTCCTGTTACCATTAGCCTTAGACGCACAGTTCGGGACCCCCTACCCGAGATCGGCCGGTTTTGGCACCGACAATCATCATGAACGAAGAACATCCCGAAGAAGCAAGGATTCGGAAAGGAAGGACAAATCATCAAAGAGCTACACAAACTAAGACATCAAGCTCATGTTGATGAATGGGTATCCGGCTCCGACTCCGACAATCACTCCGAGAGAAGCTATCACTCCGACTCCGAATATACTCAAGATGAAGGTGTTGCCGGTCTAGCACTTGTGTCAACCAACTCCTATGACATATTTGACTCACCAAATGAAGGAATTGGAAGATGCTTCATGGCCAAAGGCCCAAATGTATCACACCCCAAGTATGTTGATTTCAATAGTGATGAAGATGACTTGTTAGGTGATGATGATTTACTTATTGACAACTCTAGTGATGAATACTATGATGAAACGTCAATTAATCATGTTATCAAGATAAAACGAATGACAATGATAAGGAGAAGATTGAGGGCCTAACTAAAGACCTAAACACTCTTAAGTTAACTCATGAAACTATCTTGTAAGATCATCGAGAACTTTTAAAGACTCATGAGAAGTTACGCTTTGAAAAGCTCAACCTTGAGCAAGAGCATGAGTTCTTAAAAACAATCAATGATGATCTTCGCAAGAAAAGTTCTTCTTACATTGCCAAGCATTTACTAATATCTACTTACATGCCACAAGTCAATTCTAGTAACAATAGCAATAAAGATTCTTCTTCTAGTAGTAACAATAATCATGCTAAATCCAATGTTGTTGCTTCTAGTAGTTCTCTTTATTCCACTAATAATTCTCTTAGCCAAGTTACACTTGAGCAAGAAAATAGCTTATTGAAGGGAATTATAGAGAAGGGTGTCTACAAGAGCCTTGTTGGGAGTAAGCAATTTGAGGAAATTGTACACAAGGAAGGAAGGCACCGGAAGAATCAAGGTGTTGGTTTTGAACGAAAGTTCAATGCCAATGGAGTTGAGTGGGAAGAAGATCAATACCCCAAGATGAATTTTTTCCCCAACAAGAGAAGTATGATCCTACTTCTTTCCAAGGGACACAAGCTCAAGATGATATTCCACCACAAGACCACAAGCAAAAAGGCAAGGACAAGCTTCAAGAGGAGATTGATGCATTTGAAGAAGCTCCCAAGGCCTTGGTCAAGTGGGTTCCCAAGACTACCGCAAGCTCTACTTCATCAAGTTCCACTACTACCCCAAGGATTCCCATCAAGATGATGTGGATCCCAAAGAAGAAGAACTAGAGAGTTCTTGAGGGTGACTCCGCCAATATACTTCACTCATATCATTTTGGCAAGGACAAGTGCAATCAACTTCCACATCTTGCACTAGTTCAAGGAGTCACAAACCCTCTTGTTGGTAAGACAAGGGATAAGGTAACCTAATGCTTTCATGGACATCATCTTGTGTGTGCATCACTCTATGTCTATGGATATTCTTGCTTGTTCCTTGTGGGACTAACCCGTGTAGGTATTGAAAGTGCAACTCACTCCAATGGATAGCTCCAAATGATCAACAACATTGAGCATCCACATCTTCAACACCTACATGAAGTCATCATCGAAAAAACCCAAGGTTAGTTCATCCCTCTTAGGGGGATCTCACATCTAGGGGGAGCTTTACTCTAAAGAATTGAGCTAAAGCAACTCTAATGGTGTCAACACAACAATGCTTTATGTAAAAGTTGTAACCGTAGTTTTGCTTAAACGATGAGTATGACCTATGATCAAATGTTCTCATTTGACTCCTAAGTCAATATACTCATATATAGATGACCTAGTCATCGCCAATTGTTTGATAGATGCTAGAATTGGTTGTGCATGCTTTGCCACATATTTCATTTGCCATTTTATTGTATGAGCATGTTGGTTGCATATTTTACTCATTCGAGGACATCCACTTGTTGTTTTGATTGTTTGGATTTTTCTCTTTTGCCAAGTGGATGGACAAGAATGCCTAAGAACCTTCTCTAGCTATCTATGCTTTTCTCGTCTCTAACTCTATTCATACTACATCACATAGTTTGATCAAGTCAGATTCGAACCACTTTGCGTGAGGAGCACTCAGAGTCCCTGATTCGTCATAGACTTAAACTTCCAAAACCTCTTTGTGCATTTTGGTCTAACCGAGAAATCCATTTCGGTCACACCGAGTTCACTAAGTTGATCTAGGTTTTTAATCTTGATGCAACCGATTTGAACACTTCGGTCACACCGAGTTGCAGCAACCGCTTGCGATTCTGCAATCTCGGTGCCACCAAGTTGTTCCACTCGGTCACATTGACAGGGTCGGGATATAAATACCCACGGGTGATATTTTGGAAATTACTTCAAAACTTCTCAGCCCGCGCGTGTCCTGCTCTGCCTCCTCGGGTCTCCGGATCGTCTCCTTCCCTAGCAGTCTCGGTGCCACCGAACTATGACTCGGCCCAACCAAGTTCACCAGTTTAGGTTCCAAGTGTTGCTTCGGTATCACCGAGTTTGTCAATTCGGTAGCTTCGAGATCACTTCTGTAGAGAACTAAAACTAAGCTTTTTGACTCAATTTGTTTTGCAAAACCTCTGTACTTTGTGATGCTCATATACTCTACCTCATCTACAACCTATTCACAGGGTCTGCTGATAGTTGCCTGCAAGATGTGTGACCAGAGTGACAGCCAGAACAAGTCTGAACAACAAGACAGTTGAGTGAGAGCACTAGTCGCTCCAGCAGCTATGATGAGGGCAGTACGAGCACACCTAGTAACTTGCCCAAGGCAGCTACTAGAACAAGGAAGAAGAGAACTTCTGATTTAGAGGATGAAGACTATGTTGTAGCTGAGGATGAGGCCATCTCAAAGAGGAAAGTTGTGAAGAAGGAGTTTGGCACTGCTGCATCAACAAAGCCAGGCATGAACAAGAAAGCACCAGCAAAGAGAGTTCCTATGTCTAAGTCCAGAGCCTCCACTCAAGAAATTTTGGGATCTGAACCCAAAGAGACTGTTGCAGAAGGAAAGAAGAGGAAAGATAGGGTCAAGAAGACCACTGCCAGGATCATTGGAAAGCCATCTATGATGAGATCAGATGATGAAGAGGAAGATGATGCTGCTCTAGCACCTAAGGCCCAGAAGCTCATGGGAGATGCTATAAAGTCAGGGGTCTCCGCACCTAAGGCCGCGAGGTCTCAGCTACTTCCCCTCTTGCCGTGCTCTGATCAAACGCTCGGTCCTCCTTGTGACGCGCCGGCTGCCGGTGCCGATTTGACAAGGCGGGCTCGTCCACCGATTTCGAACACCAAGGTGGGAAACAGATGGCGTGGCTTCTAAGCTTCCCCAGGACTGCCGCCCACCATGAGCATGCCACGCAGCGCACGTCAGCCTGGCCAGCCTGCCACCCCGCGCTCCCGATGGGATGTGACAGCAGGCCGGGCCCGCCACCCCTGGGCCTCGGCACGCGGGCGGATCCGCTGCGGCCGAGGTGGGCGGTTGCGATTCCCGCAGGAGTTACTGTGCAGTAACTCTGCGTAGTAGTCGGGGGGTCGTGAGGTCGTGGGCGCAGTTAGTCCCACGATCCCATGTCCCACCCCCTCGGCTTCGCAGCCCGAGGGCTATAAGTAGGGGAGGTAGGGGAGCGGCGGAGCACGCGCGCCCTCCTCCCCACTCTCTCTCCCTCCTTTCTCTCTGTTGCCGCTGCTCAGTGCCCGCCATAGCGCCGCTGCAGCTTGCCGTCGTCGAGCTCCTCCTCCCCACGTAGCTCCGCTCGGACGCCACGACGTGCGAGAAGGGAGGATACTGGGACGGCTCGACGGTGATCGGGGATCACCTCACCTTCCTCCTGGCCACGCGTCGGATGCCCAACGCGGCCTTCGTCAAGGTGCGGGTGCCGCCGCGGGAGGAGATTTCGCCGGCGCCGCAGGGGGACGAGTGGGTCGTCTTCCGCTCGCATTTCCTCCGCGGCTTCGGCCTCCTGGTGAGCGGGTTTCTCCGCTCATTCATGGAGTTCAACCACGTCCAGCCGCACCACTTGACGCCCAACACCATGACGCTGTTGTCTGCCTTCGTCACGGCCTGCGAGGGATAACTCGGCATCCTGCCCACCATTGAGCTGTGGGGAGCCTTCTTCAACGCCAAATTGGGTACCTCCGCCAAGGAGACGGCGGCCGAGTGCGGCGCCTTCATCGCCGTGCGCTGGCTGTCGAAGAAGAATGCCCTCCCGGTCATCAAGATGTCACAGTCGGTGAAACTGTGGCATCAATCATACTTTTACTTGGAGAACGTCGACCCGGCGATCGACTTCATCAACCTACTGCCTTACGAGGCCGGCCCCCCTATTGGGCCTCGGGCCAACTAGGGCTACAACCCGAAGCCCGTGTCAGCCGACACGGCCGCCGCCTTCAACCAACTCCGGGTGCTGACGGAGGCGGAAGGTCTCGTGGCGTCCGACTTGATAGTCGCCTTCGTTGAGCGCCGGGTTCTCCCGCTCAATGGCCATCCTCATCTGATCTGCCGGATGAGCGGGCACCGCGACCCGAGCCGGATGTGCACAAAGGACATGCCGACTGTCGAGGTGGCCCGAATGGTGAATGAGATCACCAACCTCAAGGTGTCGGAGCAGTCCTGGCAGTTCGGCAAGCGGCCGTACTCCCGCGACAACCCGCCGCCTGCCGTAAGTCTCCTAGCTTTCCCTTTTCAGTTCTTGCTTTAGTCTTGATCTTGGTATGAAGTGGTCCTTCCTTGGAGCGCAGATCTACAAGTCCTCGGCGACGACCGCCATCGTGGGGCCAGGTGGTGACTACCAGCCGGACCGGGAGGTGAGCAACGAGGAAGACCCTGACTTGGGGGGGGGCCTTGGAGGATGACACCGTAGGCGGCCTTGACGGAGCAGGCGGCTCCGAGGAATGGGGCGGCATAGAGACCTGGCCTGACGAGGAAGACAAGTCGCGCCCCGCTCGAGGCGCTGCTAACGTAGGCGCAGGCCCCTCTGTTGGGCCATCTGCTCGAGGCGGCAAGTGCAAGCGAAAGCAGGGTGCCGCCCTGTTCGGTAGCGTGCTGAAGAAGCCCAAGAATCCGGCCGCCGCGACCAGGCAGAAAGAGGCTGCGGCGAAGATGGCCAAGTTTCAGAGGCAGCCGAAGGCTCCGCCCATGCTGTCGGCGTAAGTATTTTCTCTTACGCTTTCCCTTTCTTGCCGATCCGGCCTAAAAATTTCTTTGCCTTGCTCTCTTATCTCAGGGCCCCGCTTACCCTCAACAAGGCGGCCGCCGCCCCGGTCATCAGGTCGGCGGAGACCTCCACCACCACCCGGTGAATCGATCCGGCCGCCGACCTCCAGGAGGCGCAGGAGCGAAATGCACGGGAGGTGCGCGAGGAGCAGGAAGCCGCCCGCCTCGAGAAGGCGGAGGCTGACAGGGCGGAGGCGTCTGTGCTGAGGAAGCTGGCGCAGGCGGAGGCTGATGCCATGGAGAAGGAGCGGCTTGCGGAGGCCGCGCACCGCCAGGAGCCGCTGCTCATGGCTCCCCTGAACTCCATGCTGCCTCTGCCAGAGTTTGTGCCGATGACTGAGGGGGCCGGCGACGAGCAGTCGGTCATGGAGAGGGAGGGCGGCGATGTCGCCATGTCGGACGTCATCGTGCCTCCGCCACCGCCGACCAGCGGAACGCAAGACAGGCAGCCGGCCGCTCCGCTGGCACCACTAGCCGAGAACGAGGTGGTGACGGACCCAACTCCTGAGGCCCGCACACCCATGCACCGCCGTCTTGCGAAGGATGCCTCGGCAACGCGACCGCTGGAGGCCGGCACCGCGAGCTCGTCGGTCCTGGACACCGAGGCAACCAGCGCCGTGCCCTCTGGCTGGGTGCGCGGAGGCGGGACGGGAGTCTTGAACCAGGTGGCCCTCGATGTCCAGACCAAGCTCCGGGCTAAAGCCGATGCCCTCAAGCGGTGCAACGAGGCATTCCTGAACTCGCGAGCAGCCATCCGGGTATGCTTCTCACTTCTTTGTTTTTGATCCTCTTATTTCTTGCTGGGGGCACCCCAGCGCACCCACTGGGTGTAGTCCCCGAGTTTCAGGCCGGCTGCTGAGCAGGCGGTCCGGAACTTTAACTTGCGAGCATCAAATGCTAACTCCATCTAACATCCCTATTGCAGGATTACCACAACCTTCACGCGGCCACCTTCAACTCCGGAGTCCGGAAGCTGGAGAAGAAAACCGCCAACTTGTCCGAGAGCCGGAGTAAGTCTTGGCATCCTTTCTCCGCAGGGGCGCGCTGGCGCACCCGCAGACTGTAGTCCCCGAGATTCAGGCTGACTACTGAGCAGTCGGGCCGGATCTTCCCAGTAACTGTATTTTCTCTTGTTGACTATTGATGACTTCTTTTTCTGTGGGGGCGCGATAGCGCACCCGCGGGCTGTAGTCCTCGAGACTGGGGCTGACTGATGAGCAGTCAGGCTGGATCTCCTCGGCAACTGCATCCCTTCCTTGCTAAGTGTTAACGTTCGTTCTTCTTCTCTCTTTGCAGAGGCCAACACCGCCTTGCAGCAGCAGCTGGGTGAGGCCAACACCGCGCTGCGTGTCAAGGAGGCGGAGTGCAGCAAGCTCCTCGCTGAGTTCGAGACCGAGCGCTTCACCTGGGCCGACAACGAGGCACAGCTGACTGCCGTCTTCAGCGGCATCGAGGACATGGTCGACGGTAAACTTCTTCTTTTTCCTTTCTTTGAATCGTCGGCCTCTATTCAGGCCGACTACTGGCTTCTAACTTCTGGCTTCTTTGCTTTTTTGCCCAAGCAAACTTCTTCCCAGACCACTCCATTGCCGTGAACCAGGCCATTGAGGCTTCTCGCGAGGAGCGGAGGGTAGAAGGCGTGCAGATTGCCGCCGATGCTCCCCGGACCCTTAGCGAGCAGCTTCTTAGCATCTAGGCCCGCCTTCGGCTGGCTCACCAGATGCTACGTCGTCTTCAACGCGTCGGGGCCCAGGCGATTTCCGCCCTCTGGCCAGGCATGCCGGCTCCGCGCATGCCCTGTTGGACTGCCGACTGGCTGGAGGTGGCGGCCGACGCCTGGAGGCCTGGAAGGGTTCTTCGACCCGGGCTGGAGCGCGCCGAGCTCTGGAATTCATCAAGGCGTGGTATCCTGGGCTAGATCTAGTCTAGGTGACCACGTTTTGGCTGGAGGGGCAGGAGGAGCTGGTGGCGGTGGAGGACAACCTTGTCAGGCGGGCAGTGGGGATCTCAGACTACACCGACACCAGCATCTTCGTCCCGGAGCTGGTTGACGACGGGGCCGAGGCGCCACTGGACTGGTTCGGGATGAATCCAGAGGACAACGAGGACTCGGCCAAGGTGATCGATTCCAGCGATGAAGGGGAGGACCCGGAGGACGAGGAAAGCGAAGAGGATGCGCCGGAGGTCGGGGCGGACAGCCAGCCTCAACCTGACCATGCCTCGAGCAACGATCCGCGCTCAAGTGCGCCGACTGCTGCTGGAGGCGACCGGGCGGAGACCGACTAGCCGTTCGCTCCACCAACCGGTGCTGCCGACTCAGCCGTCCAGCCGTCCGCTCCACCAACCGACGCTGCTGACACCGCCGTCCAGCCGTCAGCCGCACCAGCCGGTGCTACCGACATGGCCGTTCAGCCGGAACCCTCTGCTGCTCCTTAGGCCGTCGCCTTTATTTTCCCTGTTTATTGGTCTCGACAAATTTTTGTTAAATTTGCACAATTCCACCCACGGGGTGTATTTCAAACTCTGTTTAATGCTAGCCAATAGGCTTTTTTCTATGTAAATATTCTTTGTCACAAATTATGCTTTGTTTGTCGACTTCTGACTTTTCTTGCTTTCTGCTCCTTGTTTTTTCCTTTGCCGCCCTCCCTTGGCTACCATCTTGCCGGCCAAACAGCCGCTCTGCAGACTGCAGCTGGGTCGAGTACTTAGCTACTTGTGGGAGGGCAAGTACTTAGTCGTTTGGAGTGTCGGCAAGGTAAGCAGAAGCCGGCCTCGGCCATGTGCACTTTTTTCCTTAGCCATTTTTCATATGGGCACCACTTTGGGAACTCCTGTCCGCCGTACAGTCGCTCTGCGAGCTGCGGTTTCTGATAGGAGAAGTTTTCTGGTGCCGACATACTACTTGTCTCACTGCAGGAGACGACACATAGTAGAAGGCGGCGAGCCCCCCGGGCCGACTAGTCGAGCTCGGTGCTAGGCAGAATAATGAAACAACACATTCATGGGCATAATTCTTATCATATAGATAAAAGAGGCTAGTCCCCGAGCTCTTCTCGGGGGACTCGGAGTCTTCGTACTTAATACAAAAGGTAGCATGGTACATACTGCTTTTAACTGTAAAATCTTCGGAGGAGGTTTGCATTCCATGGCCTTTCCGTCTCCTTGCCCGAGTCATCTCTTTTGCGTGCTCTGGGCTTCTGAGCGTCGATCAGGTAGTAGGAACCGTTGCCCAACACTTTGCTGACGATGAAAGGGCCTTCCCAAGGTGCCAAGAGCTTGTGTTGGCTGGCTGTTTGCTGTATCAGCCGGAGCACAAGGTCTTCCTCTTGGAAGGATCTTGGCTTGACCTTGCGATTGTAGTATCGGCGGAGACTCTGCTGGTAGATGGCGGACCGGCTGAGTGCCAACAGCTGGCCCTCTTCCAGCAAGTCGACGCCGTCTTCTTGTGCTTCTTTGTCCTCCGCCTTGGTGTACATGGTGACTCGTGGGGAGTCAAATTCCATGTCCGTCGGGATGACGGCTTCGGCACCGTAGACAAGGAAGAAGGGTGTGAAGCCGGTTGATTTGTTCGAAGTTGTGCGCAAGCTCTAGAGGATGGTCGGCAGCTCATCGAGCCAGCAGACGGCCGAACGCTCTAGAGTCTCGACCAGTCAGGGCTTGATGCCGGACAAAATGAGGCCGTTTGCTCGCTCCACTTGGTTGTTTGACTGCGGATGGGCAATGGACGCTAAGTCTAGTCGGATGCCCTGTGTCGCGCAGAAATGAGCAAGGCTCCTTTGGCAAAGTTTGTGCCGTTGTCGGTGATGATGTTGTGTGGTATGCCGTACCGAGTGGTGATGTCGGCGATGAAAGTCACGACAGTCGGCCCATTTAATTTCTTGATTGGCTTTGCTTCTATCCACTTGGTGAACTCGTCCACATCGACAAGCAAATGAGTCATGCCACCGCGGGCCGTCTTGAATGGCCCTACCATGTCCAGCCCCTAGATAGCAAAGGGCCAGGCAATGGGAATTGTCTTGAGTGCAGAAGCCGGCAGATATGGCTTGGAACAGAACTTCTGGCACCCTTTACACTTCTGGACCAAGTCTTTGGTGTCTTCTAGAGCAGCCGGCCACAAAAAACCATGGTGGAAAGGTTTGGAAACAAGTGATCTTGAAGCCGCGTGGTGACCACATTCACCTTGGTGGATATCCTTGAGGATTGCTTGGCCCTGGTCCGGCTCCACGCAGCGCTGGTACACACCAGTGACACTGCGCCGCACCAGTTCTCTATTGACGATGATGTATGCTGCTGCCTGTCGTTGCACTTGTTGGGCCGAGATCTCATCCGTCGGCAGTTCTTTGTTCACCAGAAAGTTGAGGATTGGTTGAGCCCATGATGGTGCTGCTATTTCTTCGACTGCCACGACTACAATTTGTACAAGGGCGGTTGGGCCGGGAGGCGGCGGGTTGGAGTTGCTTGCCGCCTATTGAGTTGGAGAACTCCCCAAGCCGACTGCCGCAGACCCTGGGCCGGGTTCTGAAGTCCCCGGGCCGGGTGCGACTGTTGCAGTCCCCGGGCTGCCTGCCGAAGTACCCGTGCCGGCTTCTGGGGCCCTCAAGTCGGATCTGACTGCTTCAGGAGGGGCCGGCACAAAGATGGAGTCTGATTCTGGCGACGGCTTGACAGACGGCTTACGGAGGGGTTGTAGGGCGACGCTGGCTGGTATTGCTTTTCGGGTGGAGCCGATCCGTGCCAGGGCATCTGCTTGCTCGTTATAATTTCTTGGCACATGGAGGAACTTGCACCCGTCAAAGTATCCACTGAGTTGATGTACGAGGAAGCGGTAGCTTGCCATATTTGCATCCTTGGCGTCCTAGTCGCCTAACGACTGCTGGACCACCAAGTCGGAGTCACCATAGCACAGGATTCGGCGAATGCCGAGTTCCTTGGCAAGCCGGAGCCCGTGTATGAGTGCCTCGTATTCAGCTATGTTGTTGGAGGTGGCAAAGTGGATTTGCAGCACATATTTGAGCTTGTCGCCTTTGGGAGAGGTGAGGACGATGCCGGCTCCCAGACCGGTGTGCATCTTTGAACCATCAAAGTGCATCCGCCAATGGGTGGAGTCTGGCGCTGGCGGTAGGTACTGGGTCTCGGCCCAGTTTACGAGGAAGTCGGCCAGCGCTTGTGACTTGATGGCGGTGCGAGGCTGGTAGTAGATGGTGTAGGGGGCCAGATCTATGGCCTATTTGGCCACTCGGCCTGAAGCATCTTGGCTTCCAATGATCTCAGCAAGCAGAGCAGTGCAGACAACAGTAATTGGGTGCTCTTGAAAGTAAGGCTTCATCTTCTTGGCGGCAAAGTGCACACCATAGCACATTTTCTGATAGTGGGGGTAGTTTTGCTTGGAGCGGACATCACTTCACTCAGGTAATACACCGGCCTCTGGACCGGCAGTGCTCTACCCTCCTCCTTGTGCTCCACCACTATGATTGTGTTGACCACCCGACTGGTGGCGGCGATGTAGAGGAGCATGGGCTCCTTATCAGTCGGAGCCTCCAGGATATGCGGGGTGGTCAACATCTTCTTGAGTTGTCGGAAAGCTTCATCCTCCTTGTCGTTCCACTCGAAAAAAGTGGTCTTCTTCATGAGGTGGTACATGGGGAGAGCCTTCTCGCCCAGCCGAAAAAAGTGGTCTTCTTCATGGTAATCTGGCCGGGTGCCGGACCCGGCTGTCAGTGTCTGTGGTCGTCGGCTTCTCCGCCGGCAGCTGGGGCCCGCCACCTGGTGGGCCCCACCGACTGGTCTGGTACGGAGCCGACAGACCACCCCCACCGCTGGCGGGTCTGGTTGGTGGCTGATCATTGTAGCCATGACGCTAATGACGCGGGCTTGGTCAGAGGAGCGTGGCTACAGTCCCGCCGCCTGGGGGGAGATCACTGTAGCCACACCTCACCCCATCTGGTTAATGGTGCACGGGCTTCGAGGGAAGAACTGGCCGCCTGCTGGAAGCCGGCCTCCCTTAGATCCGGCTGGTCTGGCTTCCGCCGTCTTCCGGGCTCTCACTGCCTGGTAGTGCCCACCGCCTGCAGGCCGTACTGTCAGGACCCCGATCCTATGCCACACCGATCTAGCATGTAACACCTCATATCCATTTGCGGCCTCACGCACGGTATTCCCACGGGTGTCGCCTTACCAGGCCCGGGACCGTTTGCGCCTTTTGGCTCACGTATATGATAGTGTTGCTAGCATCCATGTGACAAAGAACCCGGGCTGACATGGCTAGTCGTAAACCCAAAGTGGCACTAACTTACAAGGACAGACATACATGACCCAACAACGAGCGTGTCGGTCATCAGCGAGTGAATCCAGGCTGTAGCAGCTGGGCTAGCAGGACTCCGGTAAACTGGGCTGTAGCAGGCTAACAGGACTCCGGTAGACACCGCGTGACATTTCCCCCAAGGGACAGACACAGGAACGAAGAAGGACACATGCCGGCCAGCCTAAGTGTTCCGGATCAGTAGCAAGCTACCAAGGCTCAGTGGAAGCACTAGGCGACATTTCCCGGTAAGAGAGGCTACCAAGGATAAACAACTAGATAGTCAGATCCCACACATACCAAGCATTTCAATAACATATACACAATATTCTCGATATGTGCAAATACAATATGGCATCACAACATGACTCTACAACTCAAGTATTTATTCAATAGGCTCCAGGGAGCGAGATATTACAAACATGGGTCTCACGACCCAACATTCAGAGCATACAAGTCAAAGCACATGCGGAAGCTTAACATGTCTGAGTACACACAACTACAAATGAAAAAGGCTGAGAAGCCTGACTATCTACCAGATCCTGCTGAGGCACAAGATCGTAGCTGAGGTAACAAGCTAAACGTCGAAGTCCACGTGGAACTACTAGTGAGACTAAAGTCTCTCTGCAACAACATAAAATGGCAAACGTGAGTACAAATGTACCCAGCAAGACTTACATCAGAACTATCTACATATGCATCATTATCAACAAAGGGGATGGTGGGGTTTAACTGCAGCAAGCCAGCTTTGACTCAGTGGCTATCCTGAACTACGACTGCAAGTAACTCTTTTGAGGTGGCGCACACGAGTCCACATACTCACCATATTAATACACCACTATGGATCCGCTCCCGTCTCCCTACGAGAACGCCATCCATAGCACTCACGCTTATCTTGCGTATTTTAGAGTATCCACTTTCACTTGTCTATGAACTGTTATAGGCAACCTAGAAGTCCTTTACCGCGGACCTATTCGAATAGATGATGTTAACCCTGCAGGGGTGTACTTCTTCATACATGTTTCCACCACTTAGCGTCTGCACACAACATGTGCTTGGCAGACTTCAAGCGAAAGCCGACGTGGGTGTAGACCACGACCAACCTAAACACTCAAGTCTCTAGTCCAGGTTTATTGCCTATTCAGGTTCCATTCGCAGTGAGTCTGGCCAAAGTTTCCACATACGGCCCCGAACGATGTGTGCAGGGTTCCCGAGACACCAAACAGGCGCCTGGTACACCATGCCACGTGCCTACCACATCACAGCTCACCCCTCTGGTCAGCGCTGCGCACGGCCTCCAACATACTACAAACACCAGAAACTACTTGCAACTCCTGGACAGAGGACAAGGGTGATTAAGAAGTCGAGCGGGGTCATATTTCAGGGCCCAATGCATGGTAGTAGTTGTTTCATGGATCACAAACACAGAACTCAGTTCCTGAGGACGGCTTCAATGAGACAACCCACCATGTACTCCTACATGGCCTCTCATCGCTACCTTTACCAAATCATGTTCACACACTTAGTTCACACACAGTAGGACATGTTCACACACCTCTGATTCATCCCCGATGAATCAGACCTGACTCAACTCTAAGCAGTAGCAGGCATGACAAACAAGCATGAATGAGTAGGCACAACAGGGCTCAAACAACTCCTACTCATGCTAGTGGGTTTCATCTATTTACTATGGCAATGACAGGTCATGCAGAGGATAAAGGGGTTCAGCTACCGCAGCAAGTGACAGAAGAATCGTTGTTGTCCTAATGCAGTAAAAGAGAGTAGGAGCGAGAGAGTAGGATTGTATCGGAATGAACAAGGGGTTTTTGCTTGCCTAACACTTCTGAAGATAGTATAGTTCTTCATCGGTGTCATCGAACTCATCATCGGAACCACGTCTATCGAGAGGGGACAAACACCGTCAAACAAGGAAGAACACAATCAATGTAATGCACAATATGATGCATGATCATGACATGTCAATATGTTGTGATTTGAGCTAATGCAGCTAGCAACAGATTAAATGGAGTTGGTTTGAATCCAAGATTCAAATTCAAACTCCATATGTGGATATTCAAATGCCATTCATTTCATTTGTCCTAAACAGTAGTCATAAGTTGTTCTAACATGCATGAAAATGGTATATATGGATAGATTGGATTTTTCTGATCATTTTTCATATATAATTGATCTTATTTGGAGTCACGGTTGAATTTATATGAATTTTAGAAGTTTTGGATATTTTCTGAAATTTCCTGAATTAAAAATAAATCCAGAAAAGGTTATCTGCGTCAGCATGACGTCGGGGTGACGTCAGCATGTCAAAGGCACCAGCCTAGGTCAAACCTGACGACTGGGACCCACATGTCAGTGTCTAACTAATTATACTAAACTAGACCAGTTAAGGCACTAGTCCCACATGTCAGTATTAACAGGGCTAATTATGTTTAGTTAGCACTTAACCTAAATTAGCAGGGGAACGGGCCCACCTGTCAGCGACCCTGGGGAAGTCAAACAGGGTCAAAAACCGGGTCAGTGGGGTCAAACCCACCGGCGACATGATGTCGGCGAGGCCAGCCACGGTGGCGAGCCTCGGGTTTGCGTCTCCGACGACCAAACGGTCGGCGGAGGGCATCTAGGTGATGCGGACGCACGTCTGCATCGAGTGGTGGTGGCGGTTGGGCCTGGGGTGGCCAGAGTTGTCACCGTCGATGACCTCGGCGGTTGCCGGAGCTCGGGTGAGCTCGGGATCGAGGCTACGGCGGACGAGTCGGCGCGTGCGAGGCATTTACGGGCACTACGAGATGCGGCGAGGTCAGTGGACAGGACGACGGGGCCGTTGCGTGGCCGGAGCCACGTCGGCAGCGGGCTCAGGCGGCGGCACGAGCGGGTGTGCTTGGTGTGGCGACTACGGTTAGTGGCAGAGAGAACGGAGAGGGGGAGGATTGTCAGTGGCTCACGGTGGATGCAGGGGTGGCTTCGGCGTGCTCGGGGAAGCACCGGAGCGAGCGCAGCGGCGAAGGGGATCTTCGGCGGCCGGCGATGAAGATGGCGATGATGCAGGTCCTCCGGCGCAGTGTAGCTCGATGGAGAGGACGAGGAAGATGCGGCGGAGCTTCTGGACTGCTCGAGGGGGCAAGGGAGAGGCGATGGCCGTGGTGGTGCTCGTCGGTGGCGAGGGACGCGTTCAGTGAGATGGGGAATGGCGAGGGAGAGAGCAAGGGGAGGAATGACAGGCCGGATCGATCGGGACGGCACCGAGGAGGAAAACCCGCGGCGTCGCGCTGTCCCGGGGACGCAGGCAGGCAGGCAGGTGGCGTGGCAGCACGGCCGTGCGCGCGCGTCGGGCACGCGCTCGACGTCCGACTGGCGTGGTGGAGATGACGACTGGCAGTTGGGCCAGTGGGTCGCACCGCTGAGCTGGGTAAGTGGCCAGGTATTCTCTCTCGCTCTCTCTTTCTAATTCTTTCTATTTTCTATTTTTCTGCAGCTTTGTGGCTTTATTAAAAATACTAAATCAATCCCAAAAATCATGCAACTGCTCATGACCACTGTTGGAAATATATCCTACAGTAAACATTTCAGTTTGGGATTATTTGAGCATTTAAATTATTTAATAGCATTTAAATGCCCAAATGCAAATACTATATGATTTAATTCAGTGACCAAATATGTCATGAAAAAATGTGCAACACCTCTGGTTATGGTTCTAGCATTTTCCAGAAATGATGAACATTTTTGAAAGCCATTTGGACTCACTGAAAATATTTTAGTTGAACCTAGTGAATTCCTTTGATGCTAGGGTTTAGGCAATCCCCATTTCAGGTTTCTATAAAAGTAAACATGATGCATCACCAAAGACTAGCACTAGTGCATTGCCAGAAGCTAGGGATGTGACACGTATCGACAGGCCGTCGTGGGAACAGGGCTCCGCATGTCAGGAATGACGTCAAGGGGGAAGTGGCAACAGTGCCACATTGTGCAAAGATCTCCGCCTGTACGGGGCACTGTAGCCACGCCAAGCCCAGAATTCGGGGGTGAGGGGCTACACTGTAGCCTCACCCTGTCTCGTCCTGTTGATGAGGGCACAGACTCTGAGGGTGCTGGGTGGCCGCCTGCTAGAAGCTAGCCTCTATGGAGGCCGTCTGCTAGGAGTCGGCCCGTCTTGGTGTCGTCTGCTGGTACTCGGTCGTCTTCGGGTAGCCGGATGTTGAGCTAGCCGGCCGCTAGAAGGGGGTGCTTCATGCTGGTGTCTCTCGGGGTGAAGCCAGACCAAAGTCTTGAAAGGCTCAAGGACTCGGGTTAGGCTACCCGTGGCCCATTACTCCGACACACCAAATCTAATCCTATGAGAGTGAGTTAAGTGTTGGGGAGACTATCATTTGAAGCACAAGAGCAAGGAGTTCATCATTGTCGGTGTCAAAACCGGCGGATCTCGAGTAGGGGGTCCCGAACTGTGCGTCTAGGCGGATGGTAACAGGAGACAAGGGACACGATGTTTTTACCCAGGTTCGGGCCCTCTCGATGGAGGTAGAAGTCTATGCCTGCTTGATTAATGTTGATGATAGGGGTAGTACAAGAGTGGATCTACCACGAGATCAGAGAGGCTAAACCCTAGAAGCTAGCCTATGGTATGATTGTTGTTCGTCCTACGGACTAAAACCCTCCGGTTTATATAGACACCGAAGAGGGCTAGGGTTACACAGAGTCGGTTACAAGGGGAGGAGATCTACATATCCGTATCGCCAAGCTTGCCTTCCACGCCAAGGAAAGTCACATCCAGACACGGGACGGAGTCTTCAATCTTGTATCTTCATAGTCCAGGAGTCCGGCCAAAGTTCATAGTCCGGTCATCCGGACACCCCCTAATCCAGGACTCCCTCAGTAGCCCCTGAACCAGGCTGCAATGATGATGAGTCCGGCGCGCAAATTGTCTTCGGCATTGCAAGGCGGGTTCCTCCTCCGAATACTTCATAGAAGATGTTGAACACAAGGATAGTGTCCGGCTCTGCAAAACAAGTTCCACATACCACCGTAGAGACAATAATATTTGCACAAATCTAATCTGCTGACGTATTCCGCAGCGTGACATCATGCCATGGCCAAGCCTTTATTCGAATCGTTTTACTGTCCCTCCTCAGCGCGTTTAGCGAGGCGGTTTCCTTGGCACATCTTGTCAAAGCAAAGATCGTGTCCCCTTATTCCGGGATTCTCATCAATACGGGCATGGGTAACCCAACCGTGCCATTAATCACGGCGCTTGGGAGATAAGCGATTTTTACCAGGCTGGTGGGGGCACGTAGTCTCGTCCACCCATATAAGGGGATAAGGATCCACCTTTTTCATCTACGCCTTCTTCCTCCTTCGCTTATCCATTTTCGCGTACTCGAGCTCCAGCGCCCAAGTCCGCACTTCCCACCTCAACCTTCTCCAGCCATGTCCGGAGCGGGAGGCAGGTGGATGGCCTCCTCCATCACGGAGGGGCACATCAAAAAGTTGAGGAAAGCCGGATACTTGTCCAACGACGTTGCGCACCGGCTCCCAGACGAGGGGCAGCACATCCCCACCCCTAGGCCCCATGAGAGGGTGGTGTTCCTCCCCCATTTCCTCCGCGGACTAGGCTTCCCACTCCACCCATTTGTCTGGGGGCTCATGTTCTACTACGGCCTGGATTTCCACGATCTGGCCCCGAACTTCATCCTCAACATCTCGACGTTTATCATTGTGTGCGAGGCCTTCCTCCGCATCAAGCCCCACTTCGGCTTATGGCTGAAGATCTTCAATGTCAAGCCGAAGGTAGTGGGCTGCCAGCAACCGGAGTGCGGAGGCGCCATGGTGGACAAGATGCCCAACGTCACATGGCTCGAGGGCTCCTTTGTGGAAACCATCAAATGGTGGCAATCGGGGTGGTTCTACATCACCGAGCCGCGTGACCCTGAATGGGCAGCGGCCCCCGAATTCCGATCTGGCATCCCCACACAGCTCACCTCCTAGAAAGAGACGGGCCTGTCGTGGGGTAATTTGGGAGAGCTGACCGGACTCCAAACCTGCGTCCAAAACTTGATGGACAAGAAGGTTAAACTTGTCAACGTAGTCCAGGTCATCCTCTTCCGCCGGATCCTCCTGTGTCAACGACGGGCTTTTAACTTGTGGGAGTTCGACCCGTCCCAGCACCAAACTTTGTCCAGGCTCTTTGACACAACGCACAAGGATGCCTGGAAGGTGCTATTCAAGGGCGTCGAGGTTCCCCCTCCCATTACCGACGATCGCGGATTCTGCGCGAAGTGCCAAGCCAGCACAGTAAGCTTGTTTTACCCTTTGTGGGATACTTGTTTTTCATAGTTTGACTCTATGCGGGATCTAAGCTCCCGTTCCTTTGACAGGACTAGCAGAAGAAATCCGGACAAATCGACTGTCCGGCTCCTTTGCCCGAAGGCCCAGCAGATGCCCGCTTGGCGAAGCTGGTCTCGGCACCTCACGTGGTGCCGGAGAAGAAGGCCAAGAAGAAGGCCGCGAGAACTCAAAAGAGTTCCCGACGCCTGGTAGTGTCGGATTCATCGTCCGATGACTCCGAAGTGCACTCCTCCCACGAAGGCGAGGAGGAGGAAGAAGAGGCCTCTCCCCCTCCAATGGGGGGAGGAAAGAAAAGGAAGGCCGCCCCAACTAGGGGGGACGAAGGGTCCAAGAAGGGAAAGACCCTTCCTCCGGACTACTCCACCAACACCGACGACGGCGAAGAGGAGTGGTCATCTAGGGCCAAGCCCCTGGCAAAATCGTAAGTATCCGGATACCAGAATAACTCATGGCGTTCCTTTATTGCGCAGTATCTTCTGACGCCGAATGTAATCATGCAGTCCGCCCAAGGCCCGGCTCGACGCTTTGTCGAGCGGCTCCCTGGACTCGTTGGATGTGAATAGTCTTTCACTCCCAACCGCTACCTCCCCTCGCCCAACGGACGATGCCGAGGTGGAGTCCCAAAAGGGGCCAAGCCAGGAGGAGGTGGTCCTGGAGGCGCCGCAAGGCGACCTCCCAGACTCTAGGTGCAAAGGGGATGAAACCCCAAATGGCTCTTAGTCCGACCCTGGGCCGGATACCGCACTGGAACCTTCAGTGGTTCCGGAGTCCGGCAGGCGGCCCCCTAGTAAGAAGGGCAAGCCTACGACGCCGGTGACCTCCGTCCAACCGGAGGCACCAGACAATTTGCTGGAGGTGCTTAACAGCGCCTCCATCGACGAGGAGCACCGCACTATTATGAGTGCGGTGATCCAGAAGGTTCAGTCCGCCAAGAGCGGGCTGACGGAAGCCTGTGCCAGCCTTCTAACAGGCTTTGAGGTATGTATTTAAGATATGTAAAAATATTACCGCATAGACAGTAGCCCCTGATGCTCAGTTTGGTGTTCGGAAAGAAAAGCCGGACTGAGGATCTAAAAAGATATACACAGGAGTCTAACATAAGTATGTCAATATGGGAATGCAGGTTGTGCTGCTGACCTCTACCGCACTGACTGCAGAGGTCGATGCATTAAAGTAGAGCCTCGAGCGGTCCGAGAACGAGCTCGACCTTGACAAGAAGCAGCTCGAGGACAAGGAAGGTAAGTAATACCTTATGTAAGTATATATAAAAAGATCTTGTTGCAAATAATGACAGGACCAGCGTGGTTATTACAGGGGCCACACCGAGGTGGCGACCCTAAAGGAAGCGTTGTCCAAGGCCGAAGACAATGCGGCTGTGGAGCGCACCGAGCGAGAAAAACAGGAGGAGCGGGTGGCGGAGGTGCAGCAAGAGCTCCAAGCTCTTGTGAAAAAACACGAGAGTTTGGAGCTTGACTCAAAGACTCGAGAGTCCGAGCTTGCCGTGGCCCTTGAGAGCGCCAAATCTGCCAAGGCCGAAGCCCAAAAAGCCCTCCAGGAAATTGAGGCGATGAAGAAGATAGCGGCGGGTAAGGCATTCTTTATGCAAAGCAAGCACGTGAAAGTGAATTACTTGTTACTTACCCGAGTTCGGAGCTCTCCAGGAGCATTCACAGATCTGCCCCGCAGTGTGTCCGACGCTACCGCATTCTATCGAGCCAAGGAAGGGAGCTCGATGGGAAGGTGTTCTGGTCCCAGTATGTTGAGGCCGGACACCCGGTGCCCTTGAGCGACCAGCTGAAGCAGCTGGTCGAGCTCCATAAGGTAGCCGAACAGGCCATGAAGGGCCTTATAGTCCGGCTATGGCCTGGGGAGGTTATGCCTGGGAGCTATTTTGGGCTAGTGAGGCGGCTGGTGGATGCCTGTCCTTGGCTTGAAGTCATCAAGTGCTCCGTGTGCATCGAAGGCACCCATAGGGCCCTTGCCCGTGTTAAAGTACACTGGGGCAAGCTGGATGCTGAGAAGCTGGTGACAGATGGGCCATCGGAGAAGAAAGAGCATCGCAAGCCCGAGATGTATTATGAGGGTGTCCTGAAGGGTGACCGCCTTGTGGCGAATGAATGTGCCAAGGATGTAACTTTTGAGTAAACTCGCTCGTATTTATCCTGTGCGCTGAAAACTTGTTCATATGCGCTAAGCAACGCTTTTTGAATTTAAAATATTACCTTCTGTGCGGCCGTTTATTAAATTTGAGGGATGGCGAGTCGTCGGCTTCTACCCCCATGCCACGAGTGCTGGGGTGTTCGGGATAAACCTGAGCTCTCTTGTTCCCATTCTTGGGTCCTTCGAGGGAGGTGCTCAGCACAACGAATAAGGCAATCGGACTATAATGCTTTAACACTCTCACTTAGCCATAGAATTCTATAATTTTAAATTTCGGTGGATCCCCTAGTATTCGGAAGACCGAGTTCGGGGTGCTATCCACGCCTAGGCCGGACAAAACTAGCTCCTCGCTCTAAGCGGCATAAGTCTTTAGGGACTCGAAACCTCTCGAACAGCAACCAGCTCTCGCCCTATCACGCCGGTCAGTTTTAGCTTTCTCTACTGAGGTGCTTAACCCAGCTCAACTGGGGCACAATCGCAGTAGTTCTCCCAGCGCTACCTTAGCCGATATAACAGAACGTAAGGTACCAAAACACGGGAGCCGGGCAAACCCAACTATTGACCCAAGACATGATTCGGAGCCGATGCATATAATGCTATAAGTTCGGGGTGTCGCACTCGTGAGAGTGTTCGGACTGCTCACACCATATTCTGGGATACTTAAGCCCCTGGTGTATTGGCCGTACCAAAGTGTACGGTTGCATAATGTCATAACTGAACATATTTACATAAAAAATGAATGCAATAATAGACAAGAGCTATGTGTTGTTTATTAAAGGGCTGTTGTGAAAGCAGAATGATACAAATAGTGCGATAAGCAAGAGATGGGATTATTTGACATGTCCCCCTCCAGGGGCAAGCTGCGAAACTTTATGTAAGACAGGTATTTAGCTCGTTATAGAGACCACCTGGACATTCGACGTAGCTTGTGTGTTGCATTTTGCCATGTGGGATCCATTTCGCTTTGTCCGGGTGGTGTAACGCCCCGGATCCGATGCGCTGGGTGTCTGCCAGTTATTCGCCTTCGTTGCGATGTCATTTGCTCGCGTGTTGCATTTTGCCATGTCATCATCTCCATTTCATCTGCATGTTTTTCAAAACTTGCATTCGTTTGGGTTCTCTCGGTTCTCTTCGTTCTCCATTCGGAGTCCGGATCATTCGCGTGCGCCCGTCGCCCCCTCTCAGACCTTGTTTCATGTGCGGGTGTTAAACGTTCTCGGAATGGACCGAGTCTTGCCAAGCGGCCTTGGTATACCACCGGTAGACCGCCTGTCAAGTTCCGTGCCATTTGGAGGTCGTTTGATACTCCAACGGTTAACCGCGTAGCCCGAAACCCCCCTTCTCTTTGCAGCCCAACACCCCTTCAAAAGTGGCCCAAAACCGCTCCTCATTTGGACTCTCCTAGCTCCCCTCCATGCTCTCGGTCGTTCGATCACGATCGCGTGGCCGAAAACCGCTCCTCATTTGGACTCTCCTAGCTCCCAGAAACTATAAATATGTGTCCTCCCGGAATTTTCGCGGATGAATTCTCCCCCAAACCCTAGATCTCATCCCTCTCCACGCCGGACACGTCCGCCCCCGATCAGACGCGTCCGCCGCCGCCCCCGCGCCCAATCCGCCGCCGCCACGTGTCCCAGCGCCTCCTTTCTCTCCTCCCCGCCACCGCCGGCCCGCCGAACCCGCGCGGGGCCCGCCCGAGTCCATCCAGGGCCCGAGCGCCACCCGCGCGCCGCCGCCCGTCTCACCGTCCACCGCCTCGCCCGCCTCCACGCCTCCCGCCGGCGCCGCTCCACCGCGGGCGCCGTCCCGCGCCGCTGCCAGGCCCGGCCGCGCCTCCCAGCGCTCGTCCCCGCCGTCGTCCGCCTCCGCCCAGGCGACCGCCGCCGCTCCTCCCGGCCGGCACCGCCCATGCCTCGCCACGGCCCTCCGGCCGCCATCGCCAGTGCAGCCGCCATCCACCGCCGTCGCCGCGGATCCGGTCGGGCCGGACCAGATCCAGCCGTCCCGCGCTCCCTCCGGCCTTCCCCGTCCACGCCGGCGTCTTCTCCGGCCTCTCCCTCGCCGGCCCCATCTTCCTCCTCAACTCCGGCGAGAACTCCGGTCATCCTCGATTTCCGTGCAGATCCAAAGATTGCCCCCGTTTTCACCAAGTCCCCGATTATTTTTGTCATTATCATGCCATGTTCATCGCATCGTATCTCTGCATCCGTAGCTCCGTTTTGTGCGTGTAATATGTCAAATTGTTCGCCTCAACGAGTACTTCAGTTCATTCCATTGCATCATATTCATTTGGGTCCATCTTGATGCATGAATCATCGTTGCAAGAGTGCTAGTTGATGTTGTCTGCTGGCAGTTAACAGAACATGCTTATTTGTCATTTTTGCCATGATTGATGTGTGCATCCTATGAGGTTGATGTCTACATGTGTTTTGAATATGCCATGTCTTATTTACAGAGGTTCTTACCATGTATTTTTGTGAACAATGTGGTGACTAGCACAAGCATGCAAACTAGGCTTCGCGATGTTGCTGATTTTAGTCCCTGTTCTGCAGTTGTTTTGATGCCATGTAAACATGATGCTACAGAGAGATCCATGCATATTTTGAGATACTTCAGTGAGGATGTTTTGAACATACGGTTGTTCTTTATCCATTCATGCCCTTGGTTGCAATTATGGAGTAGCCTAGCATGTCATTTTCGTGCTCTACTTTTGCTCCAAAATGTTTCCTGGCAGATTGTTTACATGTTATTCAATTTTGCCAATGTTGTTGTAGTTGATCATTGCATGCTATGAACCTGTTCTTACCTTGTTTAGCTTCATAAACATGTCTTCTTGCTGATGCTATGCTTATCTTGTCATGCAATGACTTGTGGTGAGTGAATCAAGCTTGTTAAGTAGGGTACTTGATGTTGCTGTTTTGCTAGGCTAAATCTGTTATTTCGTGATGCTATGTAAACCTGCTGCTACAAGTCATTCTATGCATAATCTGGAGATATTAACTAAGGGTGTTTTGTTCTACATGTTATGATCTATTAATCCATGCCCCTGGTTGCAATTATAGCCTGCTGTAGCTTGTTGTAATATTGCTCCAAAGTTGCTAAATAATATTGCTGTCAGCCTATTAACATTAAGTTCAGTTGTTACCATGATTGTTGCTAGTGTTACATGCACCCTATGAACTTTCTATTGCCATGCTTAGCTTCACAAACATGTCTTCTTACTGTTGGTTGCCTTGCCGTGTCATGTATTGCTCTGTGGTGAGTGGTACAAGCTCACCAACATGCCTTCATAATTCTGTTCCTGCCATGTATGAATCAGTAATATAACTTGCCATGTTTACATGGGTGCCATCATATCTTCTGGTCCTTTTTGGCTCATGGTCACTAAGGGACTTTTGTTCTATGCATTTAGTAGTATCATGCCATGCCTTTGTTTGCCATGATAAGTTCCTATAACATGTTGTTTGATAGCTCTAAACATTGCAACCTGATGTTATTTCTGCAAAGTCTGAAACTGATATTATTTGCAATCTTGCCATGTGTGTTTGAGCATGTTCTATTAGTTTCTGGAGATAGCTCAGTGTTCATGTTTTGTTATGCTTTACCTGTAAATCATGCCCATGTCTTTTGTTTTCATGTTGAGATGATTTAGCATATTGTTTTGATGCTTGCAATATGCCTAGTTGCTGTTTTGGACAGCTTGTCCTTTAAACTTGTTTCATGTGTGGGTTGCACCGTTGCTCCGTTTTGAGTGTGCTCTATATGAAACTTGCTTGATTTTGCATGTAGTTTCATATTATCATGTTGCATTCATGTTTTGAGGTGTTTGCTTGATGTTTGTATGCATTTTGCATCAATGCCATGTTCAACTTGTTTTGCTCATATCTTCTAGGCCGTAGCCCCGAACTAAATGAACTTTATATGTAACTCGACTAGATTCTCGTGTAGATCATCTTGGTGCATCTTAACTTGCTGTTTAACAACTTGAATATAAGGTTTATTCAGAGCTGGACCAACTTCGAAATTTGCGTACGAGGACTTACCGGAATTGTTATATGTTGTTCCCGGCCTCATTTAAACTTGCTTTGATGTGTTGCTCTTGTTTGCATCATCTCTTGCCATGAGTAGCTTCATGTAGTCTTGTTTTGCATCATACTTGTTTCTGCATCATGTCTTGTTTATGTGTGGTGTGTTTACTATGTTGTGTGCTTCTTCTCGATAGTTCCCGTTTCGTTGCTATCGTGAGGATTCGTTCGTCTACGCTTGGTTCGTCTTCGTGGCTTCATCTTCTTCATGGACTCGTTCTTCTTCCTTGCAGGATTTCAGGCAAGATGACCGCTACCCTGGATCTCACTACTATCATTGCTATGCTAGTTGCTTCGTTCTATCGCTATGCTGCGTTACCTATCTTTTGCTCATCAAGCCTCCCAAATTGCCATGAACCTCTAACCTTTGACACCCTTCCTAGCAAAACATTGCTTGGCTATGTTACCGCTTTGCTCAGCCCTCTTATAGCATTGCTAGTTGCAGGTGAAGTTGAAGATTGCTCCATGACGGACAGGATTATGTTGGGATATCACAATATCTCTTATATTATTAATGCATCTATATATTTGGTAAAGGGTGGAAGGCTCGGCCTTATGCCTGGTGTTTTGTTCCACTCTTGTCGCCCTAGTTTCCGTCATACTGGTGTTATGTTCCCGGATTTTGCGTTCCTTACGCGGTCGGGTGATTTATGGGACCCCCTTGACAGTTTGTTTTGAATAAAACTCCTCCAGCAAGGCCCAACCTTGGTTTTACCATTTGCCTTACCACCACCTACATTTCCCTTGGGAGTAATTAACCCAAGGGTCATCTTTATTTTAGCCCCCCCCCGGGCCAGTGCTTGTCTAAGTGTTGGTCCGAACCGAGCAGACTGCGGGGCCACCTCGGGGCAACTCGAGGGCTGGTTTTACTCGTAGGCTGACCTATCCGGTGTTGCCCTGAGAACGAGATATCTGTAGCTCCTATCGGGATTGTTGGCGCATCAGGCAGTCTTGCTGGTCTTGTTTTACCATTGTCAAAATGTCTTGTAAACCGGGATTCCGAGTCTGATCGGGTCTTCCTGGGAGAAGGTATATCCTTCATTGATCACGAGAGCTTATCATGGGCTAAGTTGGGACACCCCTGCAGGGTATAATCTTTCGAAAGTCGTGCCTGCGGTTATAGGCAGATGGGAATTTGTTAATGTCCGGTTGTAGATAACTTGACACCTGATCTGAATTAAAACGCATCAACCGTGTGTGTAGCCGTGATGGTCTCTTCTCGGCGGAGTCCGGGAAGTGAACACGGTTTTTGGGTTATGTTTGACATAAGTAGGAGTTCGCGATCACTTCTTGATCATTGCTAGCTTCATGATCGTTCCTTTTGCTCTCTTCTCGCTCTTATTTGCGTATGTTAGTCACCATATATGCTTAGTCGCTGCTGCAACCTCACCACTTTACCCCTTCCTTTCCCATTAAGCTTTGCTAGTCTTGATACCCATGGTAATGGGATTGCTGAGTCCTCATGGCTCACAGATTACTACAACAACAGTTGCAGGTACAGGTTTTGCGATGATCATGACGCGAGAGCGATGTTTGCTTGTTTCGGAGTTCTTCTTCTGCTTTTTCTTCGATCAGGGGATAGGTTCTAGGTCGGCAGCCTGGGCTAGCAGGGTGGATGTCGTTTGAGTTTCTGTTTGTGTTTCATCCCTAGACGGATGATGCTCTTATGTATTGTGATGTTGTATTCGTGTGGCATTGTATGCCTCTTGTATGTATCCCCATCTATTATGTAATGTTGATGTAATGATATCCACCTTGCAAAAGCGTTTCAATATGCGGGTCTATCCTTGGTGGGACCTTCGAGTTCCTTTTGGATAGGGTCGCATATTGGGCGTGACAAGTTGGTATCAGAGCCTCAACCGACCCTAGGAGCCCCCTTGATTGATCGTGTAGTTTGTCCATTGTTGAGTCTAGAAGAAAACTGTTTTCGGAGTCTAGTTATATCGGAGAGTAGGAATTCTTTTTACTCTTTAGCCCCTTCGTCGCTCTGGTAAGGAATCTTGACGTAGGTGTTTTGAACTACTCCTCTTCCCTTCAAATTTTTCTTTAGGTTCACGCAGTTGGTTTTCCGATCGTTGTTCCTCAGCTCTTTTCATCCGGTGCATTTCTCGTCAAGTTGACTCGAGCCTCTTCGCCTTTGCCAAGTTCAATCCTCAGTCCGCTCTCAACGAAGTTATTTCTCTATCCTCAGTTGTTTTCTTTTCCCACCCGCCCACCCTTCCCTTCTCGAAGCCGGAGTCCCTAATCGAGTATCCATCCTACTCGTGCGAAGTTTTTACTCTCTCTCCTCAATGATTTCAACCAGTGTTTTTTTTCTTCAAGATATTCGTCGATTTCCCCTTCCAAGTTGCCTTTGTTTTCCCGCCCTCCCACCCCTTTTCTTCCCGGAGTCCGACTCTCTCTCGACCATCTATTTCATTTGTGTGGATCTCTTCAGTCTTCCCTCAATCTTTTCAACCGGTGAATTCTCTTTTGTTTGACATTCTTCATCTCTTTATCTTTTCCAATGGATTCAATTCAAGTTTTCGGTAGTGATTATATTCTTTTCCTCGGATCAAGTATCTTCCATGCTCGTTTGCCTCTCGCCATTCAACCATTCTGGAGTTCGGAAGACATCTCAGGAGATTCGTCTATGTTCCAATTAATTCGAGGTTGTCACCTCATTCAAATATTTCAATTGTTCCAGTGCATCATCTACCTCTTCAACAATCCTTTTCAACGGTGTTTTCTCTTCAGTGGGCCCTAACCCATAGGTTTTTTCCCAGGATCTTACCTGACTCTTCTAATTATTCTGGAGCCATTTCTAATTCTTTTCGGAGTTTGACATAAGAATGGATTTCATTAGTTAGATGCCTTTCCAAGATCGATTTCAAATCATTGCATTGTTGGCTCAACCTATCTGCTTTTCATTCTCCCGGAGTACCTCAGTATTGGTGGTGTTTTTTCGTCATCATTGAAGACCGAAGAAGAGTTTTTCCTCTCAATCTTCCCCGTTCTCTCGAAGATTCGTGGTTCTAGCTTCATATTATCCTCTCAAATTATTCCATTTGTCAGATATTCTTTTCTTACCCATCCGGAGTATGTCAGAAGTTGTTTTTCCATTTCTTTTCACCGGAGGCCGTCACTCCAGAAGAATTCTTCGTCCTCACATTTCAGCTTCCGTTATCCAATTATCCCGGTGATTCAGTCTCTTTCATCAGTCGTTTTCAAATTCTTATGGTGGTTCTTTAAGATTCTTTTTCTTTGATTATCATTTCAATCCATTCCTTCTTTCAATCCTACCGGTGGTTCTTGAAGACCTTCTCAAGTTTGCGATATGTCACTTCTCAACCCTTTTCAATAAGAATAAGTAGTATGCAAAATCCATTGCTTGTCATCAATTTAATTTGATGAAGGATAAGTATACAATATATCTTATTCTTATTTCCTCAAAGTGAGTAATCCCTTTTCTTCGGAGTTTGTTCTTGATGAATAAATTCTAGTTCCAAGTGTTCTCCATCTTTTCTTCTCCGGAGTTCAAATTTCCTCAGCTATTTCGTCGGAACCTCCATCTAAATCATCGCAAGGCTCATCTTATTCTTTCATCCTTCATTCTATCTCATCATCCTTTTGTTACCGGAGTTCTTCATGGTGGTTCTTCATGATTTAATTCATACTTCAAGTGTTCATCAAGATTCTTGTTGGCGGAGTTCAAGTATCTTTTCTTCTCGCGTCTCGAAGTGCAATTAATTCTCCGTATTCTTTTGAAGTGGAGTTTTGCATTTCTTCGTTCTTCTCAGCTATTCAATCTTTTCCGCTTGTGGTCGGAGATCACCTCATAATCTTGAGATGTTATCTATAAGTCCACAACAAGCTTATTCTTATCGTGGTTGGTTCTCTCAACAACTTCGTTCAATCCTTCCTTCTAAGTTCTTTCATTCAATTATTTCAATTCCTCCAGAGGCATTGCGTTGGTCATCTTGTCAACTGCCATCTCATTGGGTTAAGCTCATGTTCTATTCTTTCCTTGTTCAACCGGAGTGCTGCCTAAATCCTTTCAGTCTTATTCGTTTCTTATCATGTTCTAACCCGAGTGGTTTCTTAGTCTATCTGATTCCGTTACCTTTCGATTCTCGTCATTCTCGTCATTCCTCTCTTTTTCTCGAGTGCTCTCGATTCTTTGCTTCTTCTCTTCACTTCTTGTTTCACCTCATCCCTTTTCCCTTCCGTCTCGGTCCTAAGATCTCGGGACAAGATCTCTTGTTAGTGGAGGAGTGTTGTAATGCCCCGGATCCGATGCGCCAGGTGTCTGCCAGTTATTCGCCTTCGTTGCCATGTCATTTGCTCGTGTGTTGCATTTTGCCATGTCATCATCTGCATTTCATCTGCATGTTTTTCAAAACTTGCATTCGTTTGGGTTCTCTCGGTTCTCTTCGTTGTCCGTTCGGAGTCCGGACCATTCGCTCGTGCCCGTCGCCCCCTCTCAGACCTTGTTTCATGTGCGGGTGTTAAACGTTCTCGGAATGGACCGAGTCTTGCCAAGCGGCCTTGGTATACCACCGGTAGACCGCTTGTCAAGTTCCGTGCCATTTGGAGGTCATTTGATACTCCAACGGTTAACCGCGTAGCACGAAACCCCCCTTCTCTTTGTAGCCCAACACCCCTTCCAAAGTGGCCCAAAACCCAGCAAACCCCCCTCCATGCTCTCGGTTGTTCGATCACGATCGCGTTGCCGAAAACCGCTCCTCATTTGGACTCTCCTAGCTCCCAGAAACTATAAATATGTGTCCCCCCGGAATTTTCGCGGATGAATTCTCCCCCAAACCCTAGATCTCATCCCTCTCCGTGCCGGACACGTCCGCCCCCGGCCAGACGCGTCCGCCACCGCCCCCGCGCCCAATCCGCCGCCGCCACGTGTCCCAGCGCCTCCTCTCTCTCCTCCCCGCCGCCGCCGGTCCGCCGAACCCGTGTGGGGCCCGCCCGAGCCCATCCAGGGCCCGAGCGCTGCCCGCGCGCCGCCGCCCGTCTTGCTGTCCGCCGCCTCGCCCGCCTCCACGCCTCCCGTCGGTGCCGCTCCACCGCGGGCACCGTCCCGCGCCGCCGCCAGGCCCGGCCGCGCCTCCCAGCGCTTGTCCCCGCCACCGTCCGCCTCCGCCCAGGCGACCGCCGCCGCTCCTCCCGGCCGGCGCCGCCCATGCCTCGCCACGGCCCTCCGGCCGCCATCGCCGGCGCAGCCGCCGTCTGCCGCCGTCACCGTGGATCCGGTCGGGCCGGACCGGATCCGGCCGTCCCGCGCTCCCTCCGGCCTTCCCCGTCCTCGTCGGCGTCTTCTCCGGCCTCTCCCTCGCCGGCCCCATCTTCCTCCTCAACTCCGGCGAGAACTCAGGTCATCCTCGATTTCCGTGCAGATCCAAAGGTTGCCCCTGTTTTCACCAAGTCCCCGATTATTTTTGACATTATCATGCCATGTTCATCGCACCGTATCTCTGCATCCGTAGCTCCGCTTTGTGCATGTAATATGTCAAATTGTTCGTCTCAACGAGTACTTCATTTCATTCCATTGCATCATGTTCATTTGGGTCTATCTTGATGCTTGAATCATCATTGCAAGAGTGCTATTTGATGTTGTCTGCTGGCTGTTAACAGAACATGCTTATTTGTCATTTTTGCCATGATTGATGTGTGCACCATATGTGGTTGATGTCTACATGTGTTTTGAACTATGCCATGTCTTCCTTACAGAGGTGCTTACCATGTATTTTTGTGATCAATGTGGTGACCAGCACAAGCATGCAAACTAGGCTTCGCGATGTTGCTGATTTTAGTCCCTGTTCTACAGTTGTTTTGATGCCATGTAAACATGATGCTACAGAGAGATCCATGCATATTTTGAGATACTTCACTAAGGATGTTTTGAACATATGGTTGTTATCTATCCATTCATTCCCATGGTTGTAATTATGGAGTAGTCTAGCATGTCATTTTCGTGCTCTACTTTTGCTCCAAAATGTTTCCTGGCAGATTGTTTACATGTTATTCAATTTTGCCAAGGTTGTTGTAGTTGATTCTTGCATGCTATGAACTTGTTCTTACCTTGTTTAGCTTCATAAACATGTCTTCTTGTTGATGCTATGCTTATCTTGTCATGCAATGATTTGTGATGAGTGAATCAAGCTTGTTAAGTAGGGTACTTGTTGTTGCTGTTTTGCTAGGCTGAATCTGTTATTTCGTGATGCTATGTAAACCTGCTGCTACAAGTCATTCTATGCATAATCTGGAGATGTTCACTAAGGGTGTTTTGTTATACATGTTATGCTCTATCTATCCATGCCCCTGGTTGCAATTATAACCTGATGTAGCTTGTTGTAATCTTGCTCCAAAGTTGCTAAATAATGTTGTTGTCAGCCTGTTAACATTAAGTTCAGTTGTTACCATGATTGTTGCTAGTGTTCCATGCACCCTATGAACTTGCTATTGCCATGCTTAGCTTCACAAACATGTCTTCTTACTGTTGGTTCCCTGGCCATGTATTGCTCTGTGGTGAGTGGTACAAGCTCACCAACATGCCTTCATAATTCTGTTCCTGCCATGTATGAATCTGTAATATAACTTGCCATGTTTACATGGGTGCCATCATATCTTCTGGTCCTTTTTGGCTCATGGTCACTAAGGAACTTTTGTTCTATGCATTTAGTAGTATCATGCCATGCCTTTGTTTGCCATGATAAGTTCCTGTAACATGTTGTTTGATAGCTCTAAACATTGCAACCTGATGTTATTTCTGCAAAGTCTGAAACTGATATTATTTGCAATCTTGCCATGTGTGTTTGAGCATGTTCTATTAGTTTCTGGAGATAGCTCAGTGTTCATGTTTTGTTATGCTTTACCTGTACATCATGCCCATGTCTTTTGTTTTCATGTTGAGATGATGTAGCATATTGTTTTGATGCTTGCAATATGCCTAGTTGCTGTTTTGGACAGCTTGTCCTTTAAACTTGTTTCATGTGTGTGGGTTGCACCGTTGCTCTGTTTTGAGTGTGCTCTATATGAAACTTGCTTGATTTTGCATGTAGTTTCATATTATTATGTTGCATTCACGTTTTGAGGTGTTTGCTTGATGTTTGTATGCATTTTGCATCAATGCCATGTTCAACTTGTTTTGCTCATATCTTCTAGGCCGTAGCCCCGAACTAAATGAACTTTATATGTAACCTGACTAGAATCTCGTGTAGATCATCTTGGTGCATCTTAACTTGCTGTTTAACAACTTGAATATAAGGTTTATTCAGATCTGGACCAACTTCGAAATTTGCATATGAGGACTTACCGGAATTGTTATATGTTGTTGCCGGCCTCATTTAAACTTGCTTTGATGTGTTGCTCTTGTTTGCATCATCTCTTGCCATGAGTAGCTTCATGTAGTCTTGTTTTGCATCATACTTGTTTGTGCATCATGTCTTGTTTATGTGTGTGTGTTTACTATGTTGTGTGCTTCTTCTCGATAGTTCCCGTTTCGTTGTGATCGTGACGATTCGTTCGTCTACGCTTGGTTCGTCTTCGTGGCTTCATCTTCTTCATGGACTCGTTCTTCTTACTTGCGGGATTTCAGGCAAGATGACCGCTACCCTGGATCTCACTACTATCATTGCTATGCTAGTTGCTTCATTCTATCGCTATGCTGCGTTACCTATCTTTTGCTCATCAAGCCTCCCAAATTGCCATGAACCTCTAACCTTTGACACCCTTCCTAGCAAACCATTGCTTGGCTATGTTATCGCTTTGCTCAGCCCTCTTATAGCGTTTCTAGTTGCCGGGTGAAGTTGAATATTGCTCCATGACGGACAGGATTATGTTGGGATATCACAATATCTCTTATATTATTAATGCATCTATATATTTGGTAAAGGGTGGAAGGCTTGGCCTTATGCCTGGTGTTTTGTTCCACTCTTGCCGCCCTAGTTTCCATCATACTGGTGTTATGTTCTCGGATTTTGCGTTCCTTACACGGTCGGGTGATTTATGGGACCTCCTTGACAGTTCGCTTTAAATAAAACTCCTCCAGCAAGGCCCAACCTTGGTTTTACCATTTGCCTCACCACCACCTATATTTCCCTTGGGAGTAATTAACCCAAGGGTCATCTTTATTTTAGCCCCCCCCCCCGGGCCAGTGCTTGTCTAAGTGTTGGTCCGAACCGGGCAGACTGCGGGGCCACCTCGGGGCAACTCGAGGGCTGGTTTTACTCGTAGGCTGACCTATCCGGTGTTGCCCTGAGAACGAGATATGTGCAGCTCCTATCGGGATTGTCGGTGCATCGGGCGGTCTTGCTGGTCTTGTTTTACCATTGTCGAAATGTCTTGTAAACCGGGATTCCGAGTCTGATCGGGTCTTCCTGGGAGAAGGTATATCCTTCATTGATCGCGAGAGCTTATCATGGGCTAAGTTGGGACACCCCTGCAGGGTATAATCTTTCGAAATCCGTGCCTGCGGTTATAGGCAGATGGGAATTTGTTAATGTCCGGTTGTAGATAACTTGACACCTGATCCGAATTAAAACGCATCAACCGTGTTTGTAGCCGTGATGGTCTCTTCTCGGTGGAGTCCGGGAAGTGAACACGGTCTTTGGGTTATGTTTGACGTAAGTAGGAGTTCAGGATCACTTCTTGATCATTGCTAGCTTCATGACCGTTCCTTTTGCTCTCTTCTCACTCTTATTTGCATATGTTAGCCACCATATATGCTTAGTCGCTGCTGCAACCTCACCACTTTACCCCTTCCTTTCCCATTAAGCTTTGCTAGTCTTGATACCCATGGTAATGGGATTGTTGAGTCCTCGTGGCTCACAGATTACTACAACAACAGTTGCAGGTACAGGTTTTGCGATGATCATGACGCGAGAGCGATGTTTGCTTGTTTCGGAGTTCTTCTTCTGCTTCTTCTTCGATCAGGGGATAGGTTCTAGGTCGGCAGCCTCGGCTAGCAAGGTGGATGTCGTTTGAGTTTCTGTTTGTGTTTCATCCGTAGACGGATGATGCTCTTATGTATTGTGATTTTGTATTCGTGTGGCATTGTATGCCTCTTGTATGTATCCCCATCTATTATGTAATGTTGATGTAATGATATCCACCTTGCAAAAGCGCTTCAATATGCGGGTCTATCCTTGGTGGGACCTTCGAGTTCCTTTTGGATAGGGCCGCATATTGGGCGTGACAGGTGGTCCCTTCGATCAAAAGTGATTGGGCAGGAGGACCATGGGTTGAACTTTGGGGCGACTGGCTCCAACGCATATACGTCCCTGAGTGCACGCTTCCGTTCCCTTTTGGGGATATGGGTTGCGTATATCATGTTCACCGTCCGCACTTGTGGGGGAAAGCCCTTCTATCCCCTATTGTTCGGCGGCCGGAGCTCCTCCTCGTCATCGCTATGCAGCCCCTTGTCTCTATTTTCAGCACTTAACTTGCCTGCCTACTTTAACACCCAACAATCCCTGTTGGTGTGATTGGCTGGTTTTTCGGGGGTGCCGTGTATCTGGAATGAGCGATCGAGTATTCGGTCCAAACTGGACGGGCCCGGAGTACTTCTTTTGAATGGCTTTTTTCGCTGACCGGGGTTTAGAGCCTCGGAATCTGGCATTAACTGGCGTATCCTCAGCATTGTCGCCATTAATGCGGCGCTTGTGTTTGTTGCGACGCGACCTGCCATTGTTGTCCTTGGTATCCGAATTACCAGGGCTCTTGGTCATGTTATTACTACGAGCTAGCCAGCTGTCTTTTCCCGCGCAAAAGCGGGTCATGAGTGTTGTGAGGGCTGCCATGGATTTCAGATTTTCCTGTCCTAGGTGCCGGGCAAGACATTCGTCATGGATGTTATGCTTGAAGGCTGCGAGGGCCTCTGCGTCCAGACAGTCGACTATTTGATTTTTCTTAGTTAGGAACCGTGTCCAGAATTTTCTGGCCGATTCCTCTGGCTGCTGAATGATGTGGCTTAGGTCATCGGCGTCTGGTGGTCGCACATAGGTGCCGTGGAAATTGTCGAGGAATGCGGCTTCCAGGTCTTCCCAGCAACCAATTGACTCTGCTGGCAAGCTGTTGAGCCAATGCCGAGCTGGTCCTTTAAGCTTGAGTGGGAGGTATTCGATAGCGTGTAGATCATCACCGCGGGCCATGTGGATATAAAGGAGATAGTCCTCGATCCATACCGCAGGATCTGTTGTGCCATCGTATGATTCGATGTTTACGGGTTTAAAACCCTCGGGGATTTGATGATCCATTACTTCATCTGTGAAGCATAGTGGGTGTGCGGCGCCTCTCTACTGGGCTATATCACGTCGTAGCTCAAATGAGCTTTGTCTGCTGTGTTCGGCCTGGCCGTATTTTCCATATCCGGCATGACGGTTATCGTTACGTGCCGTGGGGCACCCACGTGATCCGTAGATCGATCTTGTTTGCCTTGCCTTTTCCTCCAATATGTCTTGCAGGTCTGGCGCATATCCCCGTGCCTTCGTATTTTTTGAGCGACGCCCGGGTGCGGCTTGAGTGGATGGCCGAGAGGCCTCTCTGTCGCGGCCACAAGGTGGCCGGTCGGCCGCTTCATGCGCTGGTGATGTAGGTTTAGGTGCTTCCTCCTCTAATCGGGGTAGCAGCCTGCGCTTTGGGTAGCTCTTGGAGGGGCGTTCAAGTTCGTACTCTTCGGCCGCAAGGACTTCAATCCATCTGTCGGCTAGCAAGTCTTGGTCAGCCCTAAGCTGATGTTGTTTTTTCTTGAGGCTGCTCGCCGTGGCCATAAGCCTGCGTTTGAAACGCTCTTGTTCGACGGGATCCTCAGGCACGACAAATTCGTCGTCGTCGAGGCTTGCCTCGTCTTCGGAGGGAGGCATGTAGTTATCGTCCTCTACCTCTCTGTCTGCCGCTCTCTCATGAGGGCTGGCTTCTCCATCCTCTTGTGCTGAATCTTGCTGGAGGAGGTTCTCTTCGGCACTGTCCGGGGTGTTATTATCTCCCATGCCGGAATCACCGTTTTTGCTTTGGCGGGATTTAGAGTGGCGCCGCTGATGCCGGCGCTTAGGCTGCTTCTTGGAGGGGTCATCCTCCGTTGTTCCGTCGCCATTCCCTTCTTTTGGGGTGTCCACCATGTATATGTCGTATGACGAGGTGGCCTTCCAGTGCCCTACAGGCGCTGGTTCTTGGTCGTCTCCTTCATTGGCGTCCATACCGTCGATTTCTTCGGAGTCGAAGTCAAGCATGTCGGTTAAATCATTGACAGTGGCTACGAAGTGGGTGGTGGGTGGGCTTTGAATTTCTTCATCGTCCGCATCCCAACCTTGTTGACCATAGTCCGGCCAGGGCTCTCCTGATAAAGAGAGAGACTTTAGTGAATTCAGAATGTCGTCGAAGGGCGAGTGCTGAAAGATGTTCGCGGCGGCGAACTCCATGATCGGCGCCCAATCGGGTTCGATCGGCAGGGGCGTGGGAGGTTCGGAGTCCGGATAGGAGTCCGGCACCTTGGAGTAATGAGCTTCGTAAAGGACAAGGCTGGTTTTTGGCTTGATCACCGTAGGGATTGCAGCCCCCGAGGCGGTGTCCAGTGACCCATCCTCGATTGGCGTAGTCGGCTTCGAGTTGAGGGTCGGAGCGGACGCTGGGGCGGCCTCCTGGGCACTGTTCGGCGGCAGATCTAGATCATGCCCATCGTGACAGTGCGGTGCGCCCGGCTGTGGCTCGAATCCGTCGAAGATCAAGTCTCCGCGAATGTCAGCCATGTAGTTCAAACTTCCAAATCTGACCTGATGGCCACGTGCGTAGCTTTCGATCTGCTCCATATGGCCAAGCGAATTGGCCCGTAGTGCAAAGCCGCCGAATACGAAGATCTGTCCGGGGAGAAAAGTCTCACCCTGGACCGCTTCGTTGTTGATGATCGGATGAGCCATCGGGCCTAAAGATGACGACATAGAGGAACTCTCAATGAAAGCACCAATGTCGGTGTCAAAACCGGCGGATCTCGGGTAGGGCGTCCCGAACTGTGTGTCTAGGCGGATGGTAACAGGAGACAAGGGACACGATGTTTTTACCCAGGTTCGGGCCCTCTTGATGGAGGTAAAACCCTACTCCTGCTTGATTAATATTGATGATAGGGGTAGTACAAGAGTAGATCTACCACGAGATCAGAGAGGCTAAACCCTAGAAGCTAGCCTATGGTATGATTGTTGTTCGTCCTACGGACTAAAACCCTCCGGTTTATATAGACACCGGAGAGGGCTAGGGTTACACAGAGTCGGTTACAAGGGGAGGAGATCTACATATCCGTATCGCCAAGCTTGCCTTCCATGCCAAGGAAAGTCCCATCCGGACACGTGATGAAGTCTTCAATCTTGTATCTTCATAGTCCAGGAGTCCGGCCAAAGGTTATAGTCCGGCTATCCGGACACCCCTAATCTAGGACTCCCTCAATCATTAACACACCATCTATTACCTTTTGGAAAGTGGTGTCTCTTAGATTGGTTAGGTGTCACTTGGGAGCCTCCGACAAGATTGTGGAGTGAACTAAGGAGTTTGTAAGGCAAGGAGATCGCCTACTTCATGAAGATCTACCCTAGTGAGGCAAGTCCTTCGTGGGCGATGGCCATGGTGGGATAGACAAGGTTGCTTCTTCGTGGACCCTTTGAAAGTGCAACTATCCCTAGGTGGTTTTGGTAATTCCTAACAACATATAGCTCATTGAGCTAATACTATTCCAAGATAAGTATTTTAGGAAAGCTCAATGAATGGCATGGCATGGATGAGAAAAGTGGACCCCTCAAAATGCTTAGGATAAAAGGATTGGCTCAAGCTTCAAGCTCAAGACTCTACATTTTATATTTTAGTGATCCAAGATCACATTGAGTCTATAGGAAAGCCAATACTATCAAGGAGGGATGAGGTGTTGCTTAATGAGTTTCTTGCTTCATAGTGCTTAGTGATATGCTCCAAAACCCTCAACTACTTTCTCACATCCACATATGACCTAAACCTAAAGTCTAACTTGGCCCCACCGATTCTTTCTATCCGGCGCCACCGAGTTCAGATGTCATAGCCACTGCCACAAACCCTAGGCAAATCGGTCTTACCGATAGGGATCTCGGTCTCACCGAGATGGGATTGTAATCTCTCTGTTTCCCTTCGTAACGTTTCGGTACCACCGAGATGAGCGATCGGTCCCACCGAGATTGCAATGTAAACTCTCTGTTTCCCTTTCATAACATTTCGGTCCCACCGAAATGAGCGAACCGGTCCCACCGAGTTTACCTCACCAACTCTCTGGTTAGCTTATTACCAGAATCAGTCTCACCAAGTTTGTGTAATCGGTCTCACCAAGATTACGTTATGCCCTAACCCTAACCATATCGGTCCTACCGAGTTGCATGTCGGTCCCACCGAAAACCCTAACGGTCACTAGGTTTACTGAATCGGTCAGACCGAGTTTCTCAATTCGGTCCCACCGAGATTGGTAAATTGTGTGTAACGGTTAGATTTTGTGTGGAGGCTATATATACCCCTCCACCTCCTCTTCATTCGTGGAGAGAGCCATCAGAACAAACCTACACTTCCAACTTACCATTTCTGAGAGAGAACCACCTACTCATGTGTTGAGACCAAGATATTCCATTCCTACCATATGAATCTTGATCTCTAGCCTTCCCCAAGTTGCTTTCCACTCAAATCTTCTTTCCACCAAATCCAAATCCTGTGAGAGAGAGTTGAGTGTTGGGGAGACTATCATTTGAAGCACAAGAGCAAGGAGTTCATCATCAACACACCATTTGTTACTTCTTGGAGAGTGGTGTCTCCTAGATTGGCTAGGTGTCACTTGGGAGCCTCCGACAAGATTGTGGAGTTGAACCAAGGAGTTTGTAAGGGCAAGGAGATCGCCTACTTCGTGAAGATCTACCGCTAGTGAGGCAAGTCCTTCGTGGGCGACGGCCATGGTGGGATAGACAAGGTTGCTTCTTCGTGGACCCTTCTTGGGTGGAGCCCTCCATGGACTCGCGCAGCCGTTACCCTTCGTGGGTTGAAGTCTCCATCAACGTGGATGTACGATAGCACCACCTATCGGAACCACGGCTCAAAAATCACCGTGTCTCCAAATTGCGTTTGAATTCTCCAAACCCTTCCCTTTACATTCTTGCAAGTTGCATGCTTTATTTTCCGCTGCTCATATACTCTTTGCATGCTTGCTTGAATTGTGTTAAGATTGCTTGACTTGTGCTAAGTTTGCTAAAATCTGCCAAAGACTAAAATTGGGAAAAGGTTAAGTTTTTATTTGGTCAAGTAGTCTAATCACCCCCCCTCTAGACATACTTCAAGGTCCTACAAGTGGTACCAGAGCTTTGGTCTCCATTTGCTTTGATTTCCATAGCTTTTGGTGATCATAGCCTTGGTTTCACAACCTAGGAGAGTATGGCGTCTAGCGAGGGAAACTACCACCGTAGAGGTCCTTACTTTGATGGTACTAATTTTGCTAGTTGGAAGCATAAGATGAAAATGCATATTCTCGGACATAACCCCGCCGTTTGGGCTATTGTGTGTATTGGCTTGCAAGGTGAATTCTTTGATGGGGGAGAACCGAACCGTGAAGCTTGCGCGGAAGAGTTGAAGATGCTGCAATACAACGCTCAAGCTTGTGATATCCTCTTCAACGGATTGTGCCCCGAAGAATTCAACAAAATCAGCCGTCTTGAGAATGCAAAGGAAATTTGGGACACTTTGATTGATATGCACGAAGGTACCGACTCCGTCAAGGAATCCAAATTGGATGTGCTTCAAAGTCAACTTGACAAGTTCAAGATGAAGGATGGTGAAGGCGTTGCTGAAATGTACTCTAGGCTTGCTCTCATCACAAATGAGATTGCCGGCTTAGGAAGTGAAGAGATGACCGACAAATTCATCATCAAGAAGATCCTAAGAGCCTTGGATGGAAAATATGATACCGTGTGCACATTGATCCAAATGATTCCCAATTACAAGAATCTCAAGCCAACGGAGGTCATTGGAAGAATTGTTGCTCATGAGATGTCACTCAAGGATAAGGAGGAGCTGCACAACAAGTCAAGTGGTGCTTACAAAGCCTCATGTGAAGCTCCCACATCATCAAGTGAGAAACAAACCTTCAATGAAGAATTGAGCCTAATGGTGAAGAACTTCAACAAATTCTACAAGAGTAGAAGCAAGGAAAGAAGTTCCAAGTCAAGGTCCTACAATGACAAAAGATATTCTAGTCGAGAGCGAAATTGCTACAACTGTGGAAGACCCGGACACTATTCCAATGAGTGTACGGCTCCCTACAAAAGAAGAGAAGAATCACCTAAGAGGAGAAGTAGAAGAGAAGAATCACCGCCAAGAGAGAGAAGGAGTAGAGATGATCGTTATGAATGAAGAACATCCCGGAGAAGCAAGGATTCGGAAAGGAAGGACAAGTCATCAAGGAGCTACACAAAACGAAGACATCAAGCTCATGTTGGTGAATGGGTATCCGGTTCCGACTCTGAACATCACTCCGAGAGAAGCTATCACTCCGACTCCGAACATACTCAAGATGAAGGTGTTGCCGATCTAGCACTTGTGTCAACCAACTCCTACGACATATTTGATTCACCAAATGAAGGACTTGGAAGATGCTTCATGGCTAAAGGCCCAAAGGTAACACACCCCGAGTATGTTGATTTCAATAGTGATGAAGATGACTTGCTAGGTGATGATGATTTACTTATTGACAACTCTAGTGATGAATACTATGATGAAACGTCAATTAATCATGCTAATCAAGATAAAACGAATGACGATGATAAGGAGAAGATTGAGCTCCTAACTAAAGAACTAAACACTCTTAAGTTAGCTCATGAAACTATCTTAGGGGATCATCGAGAACTTTTAAGGACTCATGAGAAGTTACGCTTTGAAAAGCTCAACCTTGAGCAAGAGCATGAGTTCTTAAAGGCAATCAATGATGATCTTCGCAAGAAAAGTTCTTCTTACATTGCCAAGCGTTTACTCTTATCTACTTACATGCCTCAAGTCAAGTCTAGTAATAAGAACAAGAAGGATTCTTCCTCTAATAGTAATAATAATCATGCTAACTCCAATGTTGTTGCTTCTAGTAGTTCTCTTGATTCCACTAATGATTCTCTTAGCCAAGTTACACTTGAGCAAGAAAATAGTTTATTGAAGGGAATTATAGAGAAAGGTGTTTACAAGAGCCTTGCCGAGAGTAAGCAATTCGAGGAAATTGTACACAAGCAAGGAAGGAACCGGAAGAACCAAGGTGTTGGTTTTGAACGAAAGTTCAATGCCAATGGAGTTGAGTGGGAAGAAGATCAATACTCCAAGACGAAGTTTGTTCCTCAACAAGAGAAGTATGATCCTACTTCCTTCAAAGGGACACAAGCTCAAGATGATCTTCCACCACAAGACCATAAGCAAAAAGGCAAGGATGAGCTTCAAGAGGAGATTGATGCATTTGAAGAAGCTCCCAAGGCCTTGGTCAAGTGGGTTCCCAAGACTACGTCAAGTTCTACTTCATCAAGTACGACTACAACTCCAAGGATTCCCATCAACATGGTGTGGATCCCAAAGAAGAAGAACTAGAGAGTTCTTGAGGGTGACTCCGCCAACAAACTTCACTCATATCATTTTGGCAAGGACAAGTGCAATCAACTTCCACATCTTGCACTAGTTCAAGGAGTCACAAACCCTCTTGTTGGTAAGACAAGGGACAAGGTAACCTAATGCTTTCATAGACATCATCTTGTGTGTGCATCACTCTATGTCTATGGATATCCTTGTTTGTTCCTTGTGGGACTAACCCGTGTAGGTATTGAAAGTGCAACTCACTCCAAAGGATTGCTCCAAATGATCTACATCAACATTGAGCATCCACATCTTCAACACCTACATGAAGTCATCATCGACAAAACCCAAGGTTAGTTCATCCCTCTAAGGGGGGATCTCACATCTAGGGGGAGCTTTACTCTAAGAATTGAGCTAAAGCAACTCTAATGGTGTGAACACATCAATGCATTATGTAAAAGTGGTAACCCCACTTGAGCTTAAACGATGAGTATGACCTATGATCAAATGTTCTCATTTGACTCCTAAGTCAATATACTCATATATAGATGACCTAGTCATCGCCAATTGCTTGATAGATGCTAGAATTGGTTGTGCATGCTTTGCCACATATTTCATTCATCATTTTATTGTGTGAGCATGTTGGTTGCATATTTTACTCATTCAAGGACATCCACTTGTAGTTTTGCTTGTTTGGCTTCTTTTTCTGTTGGCCAAGTGGATGGACAAGAATGCCTAAGAACCTTCTCTAGCTATCTATGCTTTTCTTGTCTCAAACTCTATTCATGCTACATCACAAAATTTGATCAAGTCAGATCGAACCACTGTGTGAGGAGCACTCGGAGTCCCCGATTCGTCATGGACTTAAAATTCCAAAAACTTCTTTGTGTGTTTCGGTCTGACCGATTCTTCCATTTTGGTCATACTGAGATCACTAAGTCGATCTAGGTTTTCAATCTCGGTGCAACCGATTTGAACATTTTGGTCTCACCGAGTTGCAGTAACTGCCTGCAGTAATGCATCTCGGTGCCACCGAGTTGTTCCACTCAGACACACCGACAGGGTCGGGCTATATATACCCACGGGCAAAATTTTGGAAAATTTCTCCGAGCACTTTCACCCGCGCTCAGCCCACTCTGCCTCTAGGGTCTCCGGATCGTTCTCCTCGTCGCCAGCCGCTGGTCTCCGCCGCCGTCAACGGGAATCAACACCACCGTTGCCGCCGTAGCAAGTCCATCGCCGAGCTAGGGTATGGACTTGATCACTGTGCTATCCCTATATGATTCCTAGCACATTGTGTTCACCATGAATCTTGCCACGATTGAAACTATCTCATCTAGTCAAAACAATTCGTAGATTAGGTTTGGATTGAAAATTTAGGGTTAGGTTTCCGCCGAAACCATCTCGGACCCACCGAGTTGTAGAAATCGGTTCCACCGATTTGGCCAAGGCCATTGCACATGTAATTCTCGGTCTGACCGAGAATTGCAAATCGGTGTGACCGAATTCAGAACTTTGTGAAACCCTAGCAGTCTCGGTGCCACCGAACTGTGACTCGGTCTGACCGAGTTCACTAGTTTAGGTTCCTAAAGCTGCTTCGGTATCACCGAGTTTACAAATCGGTTGATCCGAAATGCTTTCTGTGGAAAACTAAAACTAAGTTTTTGACTCAATCTTTTGCAAAAACCTCTGTATTTTGTGATGCTCATCCCCTCTATCTCATCTATATCTATTCACAGGGTCAGCAGTCAGTGTTTGCAACATGTCTGATCAGAGTGATGGCCAGAACAGGGAAGAGGAGCAGGTTCCTATGAGTGAGGGCACTAGTCCCTCTAGTTCCTCAGATGAGGGCAGCAGGAGCACCCCAAGCAACTTACCCAAAGCTGCCACCAGGAACAGGAAGAAGAAAACCTTCAGACTCTGAGGATGAAGACTATGTGGCAGAAGAGGATGAAGCCACATCCAGGAAAGTGCTCAAGAAGGAATATGGCACTGCTGCAGCCACCAAGCCAGGACTGAACAGGAAAGTCCCTGCCAAGAGGACTCCTATGCTGAAAGTCAGAGCATCAACTCAGGAAACTGAGAGATCAGAACCCAAGGAGCCAGAAGTGATTGAAAAGAAGAGGAAGGAAAGGGTCAAGAAGACCATGGCCAGGGTTGTTGTAAAGCCTTCCATGATGGAAGAGGAAGAAGAAGAAGCTGCTGCACCAGCTCCCAAAGCTCAGAAGCTCATGGGTGATGCCATCAGATCAGGGGCTGCTTTGTCAAAGCCCAAAGAAGCACCTAAGTCTGCTTCCAAGCCCAAGACTGCACCAAAGAGGAGTACTAGGAACATCCCAGCTGCTAAAAAGAACAAGGCCCCAGTGCCTGAAGTTGTTGTTAAAGAGGAAGAAGATGAAGAGCATGTTCTGAGAAAGTTGAAGCCTAAAATTCCAGATCATAATGATGCTCATCCTGTTGCTGAGAATATGAAGCTGAGAAAGGATGCATGACTCAGATAGTGGAGGTTGACTGATCTTATGCAGTCAGGAGGAGAACTGCTGTGGACTATAGGTTCCATACAAAGGAACAACAGGATTTCTATGAGACAGTGCTGCTGGACAAGAAACCAATAGTCTGTGACATGAGATGGGTGGACTGGAAATACATCAAGGAAAATGAAGAACACTATCCTAGTGTGCATGACAGTTTCAAGGGTTGTGGAGTGGATGACTTTGTTGGGCAGAAGCTCACTCAGTGGAATGATGAGCTAATAATGCAATTCTACTCCACAACACACTTTTATCCAGATGACAGGATAGTATGGATGTCTGAAGGTACAAGGTACCAGTCTACTATTGAAGAATGGGCCAATCTGATCAATTCACCAAAGGAGAAAGAGGATGACTTGGATGTCTATGCCAAGAAGAAGATGGATCACAACACTATGGCACATATGTACAAGGAGATCCCAGATGCTGCTGTTGAAACACACAAGTTTGGATCTGTACATTTCCTTCTGTCAGGACTACCAACCATCAACTGGATCCTCAGGCACACACTTTTGCCCAAGTCAGGTGATCATAACATGATCAGAGGCCATGCTATAAATCTGCTACACTTGTTTGATGTGCCTCAAAAGTTCAAGGTCATGATCCTCATTGTTGAAACTATCAAGAGGACAGCTGCAGACCAGAAGAGAAGTTGTGGGTATGCCCCACAGATCCAGGAGCTGATTAACTCCAAGATGGGCACTGGCACATACTTGTTGGACAAGGAACACATGCCTATCTATCCAGATTTTGAGGACAACCAAGTGGTTATGGATGAAGATGAACCATCTTCTGTGCAAGCACAAGCAAAGAAGGAGAAGGCAAGGATTGAGAAGGGTGCCAAGATGCCAACAATTGATGAGGCATCTGAGTACTTCCTGAAGAGCAAGCAAGATCAGCTTGGCTACTTGATTGCATCCACTCTAAGGATTGAGAAGGGGTTGGCCACCTTGACTCAAAACCAGGAGAGCCGGGAGAGGATCATGGAGTAGAAGTTCTATGACTTGGATGTGAAGGTAACTGAGATCCAGTCTGTTGTTGAGCAACTCCAGGATGACATGCAGGAGAGGAAGGGCAAGACAACCACTAAGGCATTTGCTAGAGTGCCTAGAGCTCAGAGATCAGCTGCAGTGCCAGTGACAGACACAAGAGCAACTTCATTTGCACCTGCTACAGCTTCAGTGCCACCAGCTCCAGCATCTACTCCACCAGCTCCAACTTCATCAACTGATGCCTTCGTCCTTGGAGTCATATCTACACCACCACATCAAGACCAAGCCTGAGAGATGACATAGTACTATGCATTTTCTAGGAACTTTTTGGTAACTTGTTGCCAAAGGGGGAGAAAAATGTATAGATCATAGGCTTTGAGAGGGAGAGAGTTTGCTTTTGTTCTCTCTTGTTTTGGTGGTTGAACTTTGTTTACTTTTGTTTGAGATACTTTATGCCTGTGTGATACTTGGATGATCATGTGTTTGATCATATGCTACATTAATGCTTGTTGGATGACATTATCCTTTTATCTCTATATGATCATTCACTTTGCTTGGTGATGAGTGCATGTATTTTGATTATTATCATTTTGAGCGCTCCACCAAGATGTATGTGACATGGGAGAGTAACTCATGATCCTAACTCTATGTGCATTTGCAGTCCAAAGCAAATCTTAAACCATGCACAAATTTAGGGGGAGCTCTCACATTTCACATACTTCTCAAAGCGACAATGTTTTTCAATCTTATTATCATTTGTCGAAGCTTTGATCTATATGTTGTCATCAATTACCAAAAAGGGGGAGATTGAAAGTGCAACTATCCCTAGGTGGTTTTGGTAATTCCTAACAACATATAGCTCATTGAGCTAACACTATTCCAAGATAAATATTTCAGGAAAGCTCAATGAATGGCATGGCATGGATGAGAAAAGTGGACCCCTCAAAATGCTAAGGATAAAAGGATTGGCTCAAGCTTCAAGCTCAAGACTCTACATTTTATATTTTAGTGATCCAAGATCACATTGAGTCTATAGGAAAAGCCAATACTATCAAGGAGGGATGAGGTGTTGCTTAATGAGGTTCTTGCTTCAAGTGCTTAGTGATATGATCCAAAACCCTCAACTACTTTCTCACATCCACATATGACCTAAACCTAAAGTCCAACTCGGCCCCACCGATTCTTTCTATCCGGCGCCACCGAGTTCAGATGTCATAGCCACTGCCACAAACCCTAGGCAAATCGGTCTCACCGATAGGGATCTCGGTCTCACCGAGATGGGATTGTAATCTCTCTGTTTCCCTTCGTAACGTTTCGATACCACCGAGATGAGCGATCGGTCCCACCGAGATTGCAATGTAAACTCTCTGTTTCCCTTTCGTAACATTTCGGTCCCACCGAAATGAGCGAACCGGTCCCACCGAGTTTACTGACCAACTCTCTGGTTAGCTTATTACCAAAATCGGTCTCACCGAGTTTGTGTAATCGGTCTCACCGAGATTACGTTATGCCCTAACCCTAACCATATCGGTCCTACCGAGTTGCATGTCGGTCCCACCGAAAACCCTAACGGTCACTAGGTTTACTGAATCGGTCAGACCGAGTTTCTCATTCGGTCCCACCGAGATTGGTAAATTGTGTGTAACGGTTAGATTTTGTGTGGAGGCTATATATACCCCTCCACCTCCTCTTCATTCGTGGAGAGAGCCATCAGAACAAACCTACACTTCCAACTTACCATTTCTGAGAGAGAACCACCTACTCATGTGTTGAGACCAAGATATTCCATTCCTACCATATGAATCTTGATCTCTAGCCTTCCCCAAGTTGCTTTCCACTCAAATCTTCTTTCCACCAAATCCAAATCCTGTGAGAGAGAGTTGAGTGTTGGGGAGACTATCATTTGAAGCACAAGAGCAAGGAGTTCATCATCAACACACCATTTGTTACTTCTTGGAGAGTGGTGTCTCCTAGATTGGCTAGGTGTCACTTGGGAGCCTCCGACAAGATTGTGGAGTTGAACCAAGGAGTTTGTAAGGGCAAGGAGATCGCCTACTTCGTGAAGATCTACCGCTAGTGAGGCAAGTCCTTCGTGGGCGACGGCCATGGTGGGATAGACAAGGTTGCTTCTTCGTGGACCCTTCTTGGGTGGAGCCCTCCGTGGACTCGCGCAGCCGTTACCCTTCGTGGGTTGAAGTCTCCATCAACGTGGATGTACGATAGCACCACCTATCGGAACCACGGCTCAAAAATCACCGTGTCTCCAAATTGCGTTTGAATTCTCCAAACCCTTCCCTTTACATTCTTGCAAGTTGCATGCTTTATTTCCGCTGCTCATATACTCTTTGCATGCTTGCTTGAATTGTGTTAAGATTGCTTGACTTGTGCTAAGTTGGCTAAAATCTGCCAAAGACTAAAATTGGGAAAAGGTTAAGTTTTTATTTGGTCAAGTAGTCTAATCACCCCCCCTCTAGACATACTTCAAGATTCCTACACCCTTCTTGGGCTAAGTTGTTAAAATCTGCCAGAAAGACAAAAAATTGGGCACTCTCCAATTGCAAGTTCATGCTTACTTCCGCTGCTCATATACTCTTTGCATGCTTGCTTAATTGTGTTAAGATTGCTTGATTGAGCTAAGTTGTAAAATCGCCAAAACTAAAATTGGAAAAGTAAGTTTTTATTGGTCAAGTATTAACACCCGCCTCTAGATATACTTTTAATCCTGCAATTGGTATCAGAGATTTGGTCTCCATTTTCCTTGATTTCCATAGCTTTTGGTGATCATAGCCTTGGTTTCACAACCTAGCAGAGTATGACGTCTAGTGAGGGAAATTACCACCGTAGAGGTCCTTACTTTGATGGTACTAATTTTGCTAGTTGGAAGCATAAGATGAAAATGCATATTCTTGGACATAACCCCGCTGTTTGGGCTATTGTTTGTATTGGCTTGCAAGGTGAATTCTTCGAAGGGAGATAACTGAACCGTGAAGCTACCGCGGAAGAGTTGAAGATGTTGCAATACAACGCTCAAGCTTGTGATATCCTCTTCAACAGATTGTGCCCCAAAGAATTCAACAAAATCATCCGCCTTGAGAATGCGAAGGAAATTTGGGATACTTTGATTGACATGCACGAAGGTACCGATTCCGTCAAGGAATCCAAATTGGATGTGCTTGAAACTCAACTTGACAAGTTCAAAATGAAGGATGGTGAAGGTGTCGCTGAAATGTACTCTAGGCTTGCTCTCATTACAAATGAGATTGCCGTCTTAGGAAGTGAAGAGATGACCGACAAATTCATCATCAAGAAGATCCTAAGAGCCTTGGATGGAAACTATGATACCGTGTGCACATTGATCCAAATGATGCCCAATTACAAAGATCTCAAGCCAACGAAAGTCATTGGAAGAATTGTTACTCATGAGATGTCACTCAAGGATAAGGAGGAGCTTCACAACAAGTCAAGTGGTGCTTACAAAGCCTCATGTGCTTCTCCTACATCATCAAGTGAGAAACAAACCTTCAATGAGGAATTGAGCCTAATGGTGAAAAACCTCAACAAGTTCTACAAGAGTAGAAGCAAAGAAAGGAGTTCCAAGTCAAGGTCCTACAATGACAAAAGATCTTCGAGTCGTGAACATAATTTCTACAATTGTGGAAGACCCGGACACTATTCCAATGAGTTCTACAAGATTCACCCAAAAAAGAAGTAGAAGATAAGAATCACCACCAAGAGAGAGGAGGAGTAGAGATGATCATCATGAACGAAGAACATCCCAGAGAAGCAAGGATTCAGAAAGGAAGGACAAGTCATCAAGGAGCTACACAAAACGAAGACATCAAGCTCATGTTGGTGAATGGGTATCGGCTCCGACTCCGAACATCACTCCGAGAGAAGCTATCACTTCGACTCCGAATATACTCAAGATAAAGGTGTTGCCGGTCTAGCACTTGTGTCAACAAACTCCTACGACATATTTGACTCACCAAATGAAGGAATTGGAAGATGCTTCATGGCTAAAGGCCCAAAGGTATCACACCCCAAGTATGTTGATTTCAATAGTGATGAAGATGACTTGTTAGGTGATGATGATTTACTTATTGACAACTCTAGTGATGAATACTATGATGAAACGTCAATTAGTCATGCTAATCAAGATAAAAGGAATGACAATGATAAGGAGAAGATTGACGGCCTAACTAAAGAACTAAACACTCTTAATTTAGCTCATGAAACTATCTTGGAAGATCATCGAGAACTTTTAAAGACTCATGAGAAGTTACACTTTGAAAATCTCAACCTTGAGCAAGAGCATGAGTTCTTAAAGGCAATCAATGGTGATCTTTGCAAGAAAAGTTCTTATTACATTGCCAAGCATTTACTCTTATCTACTTACATGCCACAAGTCAAGTCTAGTAACAAGAGTAAGAAAGATTCTTCTTCTAGTAGTAACAATAATCATGCTAAAACCAATGTTGTTGCTTCTAGTAGTTCTCTTGATTCCACTAATAATTCACTTAACCAAGTTACACTTGAGCAAGAAAGTAGCTTATTGAAGGGAATTATAGAGAAGGGTGTCTACAAGAGCCTTGTCGGGAGTAAGCAATTTGAGGAAATTGTACGCAAGCAAGGAAGGCACCGGAAGAATCAAGGTGTTGGTTTTGAACGAAAGTTCAATGCCAATGGAGTTGAGTGGGAAGAAGATCAATACCCCAAGACGAATTTTTTTCCCCAACAAGAGAAGTATGATCCTACTTCTTTCCAAGGGACATAAGCTCAAGATGATCTTCCACCACAAGACCACAAGCAAAAAGTCAAGGACAAGCTTCAAGAGGAGATTGATACATTTGAAGAAGCTCCCAAAGCCGTGGTCAAGTGGGTTCCCAAGACTACCTCAAGCTCTACTTCATCAAGTTCCACTACTACCCCAAGGATTCCCATCAAGATGATGTGGATCCCAAAGAAGAATAACTAGAGAGTTCTTGAGGGTGACTCCACCAATAAACTTCACTCATATCATTTTGGCAAGGGCAAGTGCAATCAACTTCCACATTTTGCACTAGTTCAAGGAGTCACAAACCCTCTTGTTGGTAAGACAAGGGATAAGGTAACCTAATGCTTTCATGGACATCATCTTGTCTGTGCATCACTCTATGTCTATGGATATTCTTGCTTGTTCCTTGTGGGACTAACCCGTGTAGGTATTGAAAGTGCAACTCACTCCAATGGATTTCTCCAAATGATCAACAACATTGAGCATCAACATCTTGAACACCTACATGAAGTCATCATCGACAAAACCCAAGGTTAGTTCATCCCTCTTAGGGGGGGATCTCACATCTAGGGGGAGCTTTACTCTAAAGAATTGAGCTAAAGCAACTCTAATGGTGTGAACACAACAATGCTTTATGTAAAAGTGGTAACCCCAGTTGTGCTTAAACAATGAGTATGACCTATGATCAAATGTTCTCATTTGACTCCTACGTCAATATACTCATATGTAGATGACCTAGTCATCGCCAATTGTTTGATAGATGCTAGAATTGGTTGTGCATGCTTTGCCACATATTTTATTTGCCATTTTATTGTATGAGCATGTTGGTTGCATATTTACTCATTCGAGGACATCCACCTGTTGTTTTGATTGTTTGGATTTTTCTCTTTTGCCAAGTGGATGGACAAGAATGCTTAAGAACATTCTCTAGCTATCTATGCTTTTCTCGTCTCAAACTCTATTGATACTACATCACAAAGTTTGATCAAGTCAGATTCGAACCACTCTGTGTGAGGAGAACTCAGAGTCCCTGATTCGTCATAGACTTAAACTTCCAAAACCTCTTTGTGCATTTCGGTCTGACCGAGAAATCCATTTTGGTCACACCGAGTTCACTAAGTTGATCTAGGTTTTCAATCTCGGTGTAACCGATTTGAACACTTCGGTCACACCGAGTTGCAGCAACTGCTTGCGATTCTGCAATCTCGGTGCCACCGAGTTGTTCCACTCGGTCACACCGATAGGGTCGGGATATAAATACCCACGGGTGAGATTTTGGAAATTACTTCAAAACTTCTCAGCCCGCGCGTGTCCTGCTCTGCCTCCTCGGGTCTCCGGATCGTCTCCTTCCCTAGTTTTCTCGGTGCCACCGAACTGTGACTCGGCCCAACCAAGTTCACTAGTTTAGGTTCCAAGTGTTGCTTCGGTATCACCGAGTTTGTCAATTCGGTAGCTTCGAGATCACTTCTGTAGAGAACTAAAACTAAGATTTTTGACTCAATTTGTTTTGCAAAACCTATGTACTTTGTGATGCTCATATACTCTACCTCATCTACAACCTATTCATAGGGTCTGCTGATAGTTGCCTGCAAGATGTCTGACCAGAGTGACAGCCAGAACAAGTCTAAACAACAAGGACAGTTGAGTGAGGGCACTAGTCCCTCCAGCAGCTATGATGAGGGCAGCAGGAGCACACCTAGTAACTTGCCCAAGGTAGCTACTAGAACAAGGAAGAAGAGAACTTCTGATTTAGAGGATGAAGACTATGTTGCAGCTGAGGATGAGACCATCTCAAATAGGAAAGTTGTGAAGAAGGAGTTTGGCACTGCTGCATCAACAAAGCCAGGCATGAACAAGAAAGCACCAGCAAAGAGAGTTCCTATGTCTAAGTACAGAGCCTCCACTCAAGAAACTTTGGGATCTGAACCCAAAGAGACTGTTGCAGAAGGGAAGAAGAGGAAAGAGAGGGTCAAGAAGACCACTGCCAGGATCATTGGGAAGCCATCTATGATGAGATCAGATGATGAAGAGGAAGAGGATACTGCTCCAGCACCTAAGGCCCAGAAGCTCATGGGAGATGCTATAAAGTCAGGGGCTGCTACTAAGCCCAAAACTGCTCCCGAAGCTGCTGCTCCAGTTCCCAAGACTGCACCCAAGAGGAGTACCAGGAACATACCTGCTGAGGAGAAGAACAAGACCCCAGTGCCTGAAGCTGAAGAAGAGGAAGCTGAAGCCCAAGTGCTAAGGAAGCTAAAGCCCAAGATCCCAGATCATAATGATGCACATCCTGTTGCAGAGGATATGAGGATCAGGAAGGATGCAGGGCTGAGACAGTGGAGAAAGGCTGGCCCACATGCTGTCAGGAGGAGAACTGCTATGGACTACAGGTTCCACACAAAGGAACAACAAGATTTCTATGAGACAATCCTGCTAAACAAGAATCCCATAGTGTGTGACATGAGATGGGTGGACTGGACCTACATAAGAGAGAATGAAGATCACTTCCCAGGTGTTTATGACAGCTTCAAGGCATGTGAGGTTGACAAGTTTGTTGGCCAAAACCTCACTAAGTGGAATGATGAGCTGATCTTGCAATTCTATTCAACTGCTCATTTCTATCCAGATGTCAGAATTGTATGGATGTCTGAGGGTACAAGGTACCAATCTACAGTTAACGAGTGGGCTAGATTGATCAATGCCCCAGAAGCTCATGAAGATGACTTGGATGTCTATGCCAAGAAGAAGAAGGACCACAAATCAATGGCCATCATGTACAAGGAGATTCCTGATGCAGACCTGGAGACTCACAAGTTTGGCTCAGTGAAGCACTTGCTGTCAGGGCTGCCTACTATAAATACCATTCTGAGGCACACTATGTTGCCAAAATCAGGAGATCACAGAATGATCAGAGGACACTCCATCAACTTGCTGCATATATTTGATTTCCCTCAAAAGTTCAAAGTGATGAGTCTGATTATGGAAACAATCAAGAGGACAGCTGCAGATTAGAAGAGATCTTGTGGGTATGCTCCATAAATTTAGGTGCTCATCAACTCCAAGATGGGCACAGGAACATATCTGTTGGACAAGGAGCATTTACCCCTCAAGCCAGACTTTGAGGACAACACTGTTGTCATGACTGAGGAAGATCCATCATCAGTGCAAGCACATGAGAAGAGAGAGAAGGCAAGAGCAGAGAAAGCTGCAAAGATGCCAACAACTGAAAAGGCATCTCAAGTGTTCTTGAAAAGTAAGCAAGATCAGCTTGGATATCTAATTGCTTCAACCTTGAGGATTGAGAAGGGCTTGGCCACCCTGACTCAAAACCAGGAGAGCTTGGAGAGGATCATTGAGCAGAAATTCTATGATCTTGATGTCAAGGTAACTGAGATTCAGTCAGTGGTTGAGTAACTCCAGGAGGAAGTGGAGGAGAAGATGGGCAAGTCTACTACAGATGCTTTCACTAGAGTGCCCAGAAGTCAAAGGTCTGCTGCAGTGCCTGTCCCAGATACAAGAGCTACCACATCTGCACCAGTAGCCATAGCTTTAGTGCCACCAGCTCCAGCAGCCACTCCACCAGCTCCAACCACATCTACAGACACTTTCGTCCTTGGGGTCATCTCTACACCACCTCATGAAGACCAAGCCTGAGAGACGCATAACACTGTGCATATTTTTAACTTTTTGGTACTTGTTGCCAAAGGGGGAGAAATATGTATAGATCATAGTCTGAGAGAGAGAGCATTGTTTGTCTCTCTTTGCATTTTACTTGCTTGAACTTTATTGTGTGTTTGCTTGATACAATATGTCTTTTGTGAGATACTTGGATGATCATGTGTTTGATCATATGCTACTTTAATGTGTGCTTGAATGATATTATCCTTCATATCCATTTATGATCATTCACTTTGCTTGGTGATGAGTGCATGTCTTCAATTATTATCATTTTGAGCGCTCCACCAAGATGTATGTGACATGGAAGAGTGACCCATGGTCCTAACACATTGTGCATTTGCAGTCCAAAGCAAATTTTAAATAATGCACAAATTTAGGGGGAGCTCTTGTTTGTCACATACTTCTCAAAGCGACAATGTATTTCAATCTTATTATCATTTGTCGAAGCTTTGATCTATATGTTTTCATCAATTACCAAAAAGGGGGAGATTGAAAGTACAACTATCCCTGGGTGGTTTTGGTAATGATTAACAACATATAGCTCATTGAACTAATGCCATTACAAGATAAATATTTCAGGAAATTTCAATGATTGGCATGGCATGGATAAGAAATGTGGACCCCTCAAAAAGCTAAGGACAAAATATTGGCTCAAGCTTCAAAGTCCAAGACTCTACATTTTCTATTTTAGTGATCCAAGATCACATTGAGTCTATAGGAAAGCCAATACTATTAAAAGGGGATGAGGTGTTGCTTAATCGCTTGCTTGCTCAAAATCCTTAGTGATATGCTCCAAAAGCCCTCAACCACTTTCTCATATCCACATATGTCCCAAACCAAAAGTCAAACTCGGCCCCACCAATTTGATCCATCCGGCTCCATCGAGTTCATTTGACATAGCCACTGCCAGAAACCCTAGTCTTTTCGGTCTCACCGACAGGGATCTCGGTCTCACCGAGATGGGGTTGCAAACTCTCTGTTTCCCTTCGTAATGTTTCAGTCTAACCGAGATGAGCGATCAGTCCCATCGAGTCTGCAATGCAAACTCTCTGTTTCCTTTTCGTAACACTTCAGTCCCACCGGAGACGAGCAAATCGGTCCCACCAAGTTTGCCTGACCAACTCTCTGGTTAGCTTATTACCAAAGTCGGTCCAACCGAGTTTGAGTAATCGGTCCAACCGAGATTACGTTATGCCCTAACCCTAACGATATCGGTCCCACCGAGTTGACATGTCGGTCCCACCGAAATTGCCTAACGGTCACATATGTACTAAATCGGTCCGACCGAGTTTTCTGATTCGGTCCCACCGAGTTTGGTATAATGTGTGTAACGGTTAGATTTTGTGTGGAGGCTATATATACCACTCCACCCTCTCCTCATTTGTGAGGGAAGCCATTAGATCGTGCCTACACTTCCATTACTCATTTTTCTTAGAAAGAGACACCTACTCATGTGTTGGGACCAAGATATTCTAATCCAACCATATTAATCTTGATCTCTAGCCTTCCCCAAGTTGCTTCCCACTCAAATAATATTTCCACCAAATCCAATCCTATGAGAGTGAGTTGAGTGTTTGGGAGACTATTATTTGAAGCATAAGAGCAAGGAGTTCATCATCAACACACCATCTATTACCTTTTGGAGAGTGGCGTCTCGAAGATTGGTTAGGTGTCACTTGGGAGCCTCCGACAATATTGTGGAGTGAACCGGGGAGTTTGTAAGGGCAAGGAGATCGCCTACTTCGTGAAGATCTACCCTAGTGAGGCAAGTCCTTCGTGGGCGATGGCCATGGTGGGATAGACAAGGTTGCTTCTTCGTGGACCCTTCGTGGGTGGAGCCCTCCATGGACTCACGCAGCCGTTACCCTTCATGGGTTGAAGTCTCCATCAACGTGGATGTACGATAGCACAACCTATCGGAACCACGACAAAAACATCCGTGTCTCCTATTGCATTTTCACTCACCAAACCCTTCCCTTTACATTCTTGCAAGTTGCATGCTTTACTTTCTGCTGCTCATATACTCTTTGCATGCTTGCTTGAATTCTGTTAAGATTGCTTGACTTGTGCTAAGTTGTTAAAATCTGCCAAGAACTAAAATTGGGAAAAGGTAAACTTTTTATTTGGTCAAGTAGTCTAATCACCCCCCCCCCCTCTAGACATACTTTCGATCCTACAATTGGTATCAGAGCTTTGGTCTCCATTTGCCTTGATTTCCATAGCTTTTGGTGATCATAGCCTTGATTTCACAACCTAGGAGAGTATGGCGTCTAGTGAGGGAAATTACCACTGTAGAGGTCCTTACTTTGATGGTACTAATTTTGCTAGTTGGAAGCATAAGATGAAAATGCATATTCTTGGACATAACCCCACCATTTGGGCTATTGTTTGTATTGGCTTACAAGGTGAATTCTTCGATGGGAGAGAACCAAACCGTGAAGCTACCGCGGAAGAGTTGAAGATGCTGCAATACAACGCTCAAGCTTGCGATATCCTCTTCAATGGATTGTGCCCCGAAGAATTCAACAAAATCAGCCGCCTTGAGAATGCAAAGGAAATTTGGGATACTTTGATTGGCATGCACGAAGGTACCGACTCCATCAAGGAATCCAAATTGGATGTGCTTCAAAGTTAACTTGACAAGTTCAAAATGAAGGATGGTGAAGGTGTCGTTGAAATGTACTCTAGGCTTGCTCTCATTACAAATGAGATTGCCGGCTTAGGAAGTGAAGTGATGACTGACAAATTCATCATCAAGAACATCCTAAGAGCCTTGGATGGAAAATATGATACCGTGTGCACATTTATCCAAATGATGCCCAATTACAAAGATCTCAAGCCAACAAAAGTCATTGGAAGAATTGTTGCTCATGAGATGTCACTCAAGGATAAGGAGGAGCTTCACAACTAGTCAAGTGGTGCTTACAAAGCCTCATGTGCTGCTCCTACATCATCAAGTGAGAAACAAACCTTCAATGAGGAATTGAGCCTAATGATGAAAAACTTCAACAAGTTCTACAAGACTAGAAGCAATGAAAGGAGTTCCAAGTCAAGGTCCTACAATGACAAAAGATCTTCGAATCGTGAACGTAATTGCTACAATTGTGGAAGACCCAGACACTATTCCAATGAGTGTATGGCTTCTTACAAAAGGAGAGAAGATTCACCCAAAAGAAGAAGTAGAAGAGAAGAATCACCACCAAGAGAGAGGAGGAGTAGATATGATCATCATGAATGAAGAACATCCCGGAGAAGCAAGGATTTAGAAAGGAAGGACAAATCATCAAAGAGCTACACAAAACGAAGACATCAAGCTCATGTTGGTGAATGGGTGTCCGGCTCCGACTCCAACAATCACTCCAAGAGAAGCTATCACTCTGACTCCGAATATACTCAAGATGAAGGTGTTGCCGGTCTAGCACTTGTGTCAACCAACTCCTACGACATATTTGACTCACCAAATGAAGGAATTGGAAGATGCTTCATGGCTAAAGGCCCAAAGGTATCACACCCCGAGTATGTTGATTTCAATAGTGATGAAGATGACTTGTTAGGTGATGATGATTTACTTATTGACAACTCTAGTGATGAATACTATGATGAAACATCAATTAATAATGCTAATCAAGATAAAATGACTTTTGATGATTGTTTGAGCAAGCTTGATCGAGTTTTGCAGAGATGTGAGCAAACTAATCTTGTCTTGAATTGGGAGAAGTGCCACTTTATGGTTAATGAAGGTATTGTTTTGGGCCATAAAATTTCTGAAAGAGGTATTGAGGTGGACAAAGCTAATGTTGATGCAACTAAGAAAATGCCATGTCCTAAAGATATCAAAGGTATTCGTAGTTTCCTTGGTCATGCTGGTTTCTATAGGAGATTTATCAAAGACTTCTCTAAAATTTCTAGGCCTCTTACAAATAGTTTGCAAAAGGATATTCCTTTTGTTTTTTATGACGATTGTCTAGAAGCCTTTGAAACACTAAAGAAAGCCTTAATTTCTGCACCTATTGTTCAACCACCTGATTGGAACTTGCCTTTTGAAATTATGTGTGATGCTAGTGATTATGTTGTTGGTGCTGTTCTAGGACAAAGAGTTGATAAGAAATTAAATGTTATTCAGTATGCTAGTAAAACTCTAGGCAGTGCCCAACGAAATTATGCTACTACTAAAAAATAATTTGTAGCAGTTGTGTTTGCTTGTGATAAATTTAGATCCTATATTGTAGATTAAACAGTAATTGTTCACACCGATCATGCTGCTATAAAATATCTTATGGAAAAGAAAGATGCAAAACCTAGGATTATTTGATGAGTTCTCTTGCTACAAGAATTTGATTTACATATCACTAATAGAAAAGGTGCGGAGAACCGCGTGGCTGATAACTTCTAGTCTAGGCTTGAAAATACTATTGATGATCCACAACCTATTAATGATAGTTTTCCGGATGAGCAGTTAGCTGCAATAAATGTTTCTAATAGTACCCCCTAGTATGCTGACTATGCTAATTATATTGTTGCTAAATATATCCCTCCTAGCTTTACATACCAACAAAAGAAAAAAAATCTTCTATGATTTAAGACATTACTTTTGGGATGACCCACATCTTTATAAAGAAGGAGTAGATTGTATTATTAGACATTCTGTACTTGAGCATGAACACGAACAAATCCTATGGAAATGTCACTCCGAAGCTTATGGAGGACATCATGCGGGAGACAGAACTGCTCGCAAGGTATTGCAATCTGGGTTTTATTGGCCTACTCTCTTCAAGGATGCCCGTAAGTTCGTCTTATCTTGTGATGAATGTCAAAGAATAGGTAATATCGGTAAGCATCAAGAAATGCCTATGAATTATTCACTTGCTGTTGAACCATTTGATGTTTGGGGATTTGATTTCATGGGGCCTTTTCCTTACTCTAATGGGTATACTCATATTTTGGTTGTTGTTGATTATGTTACTAACTGGATAGAAGCTATTCCAACTAGTACTACTGATCACAACACCTCTATTAAAATGCTTAAGGAAGTTACTTTCCCAAGGTTTGGAGTCCCTAGATATTTAATGACTGATGGTGGTTCACACTTTATTCATGGTGATTTCCGTAAAATACTTGCTAAGTATGATGTTAACCATAGAATTGCATCACCCTATCATCCTCGGTCTAGTGGTCAGCTTGAACTTAGCAATAGAGAAATAAAATTATTTTTACAAAAGACTGTCAATAGGTCCTGGAAGAATTGGTCTAAGAAATTAGATGATGCACTTTGGGCTTATAGAACAGCATATAAAATCCTATGGGTATGTCTCCTTATAAAATGGTTTATGGAAAAGCTTGTCATTTGCCTCTTGAGTTAGAACATAAATCATATTGGGCAATTAAAGAACTCAACTATGATTTCAAACTTGCTGGTGAGAAGAGGTTATTTGATATTAGCTCATTAGATGAATGGAGAACCAAGCTTATGAAAATTCCAATTTATTTAAAGAAAAAGTTAAAACATGGCATCATAAAAGAATCCAAAAGCGTGAGTTCAAAGTTGGAGAATATTTTCTTTTGTACAACTCTTGTTTCAAATTCTTTGAAGGAAAACTCCTCTCCAAATGGGAAGGACCCTATGTCATCAAGGAGGTTTATCGATCTGGAGCTATCAAAATAAATAATGCCGAAGGTACTAACCCGAAGGTTGTTAATGGGCAACGATTAGAACATTATATCTCAGGTACGCCCATTAATGTTGAAAGTAATATTATCCAAGCTATGACACCGTAAGAACACATAAAAGAAACCTTCCGGAACACTCCAAAATCATGAAAAAGAGGAGGTACGTGATACGGTAAGTAAACGGACTCCGAAAAATCTGCAAAAATATTTTCTGTCCATTTTGGAATATAATTTTTTTAGGAAAATAAGAAACAACCAGGAAGGCACCCCTGGTGGGCACAAGACACCAGGGCGCGCCTGACTTGCCCACGTTGGGTACCTTCCGGACTCCGTTTTTCTTCAGTTTGCTTGTTTCCCAAGATAAAAAAATCTTTATACACCCCCCGAACCATTGACCTCCGTATCGCGTAGAAATCTTCTGTTCTCTTTTCTTGCTGTTTTCTGTCAGATTTGTCAAGTCGGGCATCATGTCTTCTCCCTCCTCCAACGATGAAGAAGGCGATGCCTGGTTGCTTCTAGTGGAGTCCAGGGGAGAGGGAGTTGAAGAGGTCGCTATGGAGGAAGATGAGGGAGACTCGCTTGGAGTTCATCCTCCGACCTCTGAGAGGGGAACCCTGGCCGGCATCTCTACTCGTCCTAACCCCCATCAAGCCATGAGGCCAACAAACAATCAAGAGATCCCTGGAGATCAGGAAGGGCTCCCTCCAAGGAGACCTCTACATAGGTTACATCGAAACAATTTTCACAATTCAATTCATAACTATGGGTTCGAAAACACTCCCCGTGCGCATATTTCATCCAATTGGGACATATCTCGTCCAAGAGACAATGATGCAGGAACAAACTCTTGGGGTCTGGAAAATAAGCATATCATGGCTAAAGTGGAGAAGAACACTGAGTTGCTTCATCAAGCCCTTTCGTAGATTCATAGTTTAGGAGAGGCACTCAGAGATATATTGGACAAACTTACCACTTCATCACCACTACCTCCTTCTTCATCAACCAAAGAAAATGAGTATCGGGTATGGGCACTCCCCTTGGCTTGTGCCAAGCTTGGGGGAGGTGCCCCAGTATCGTACCACCTCCACTATCTTTTGCCTTTATTTACCTTAGTTCGACCCTTAGTTATCTTTTGCTTTAGATGAATAAAAGTCTAGTTCGATCCTTTCTTTTGAAAGTTTACTTAGTGATCTATCCTTGTAATCGTGTGCGAGATATATAATAAAGTTTAGTTCAAGTTGTGCTTTCTTTACTTTCTTGTTTCAATAAACAAGAAATAAAATAAACTAAAAAGATCATATGCTAATCTTATGATAAGTAATGACACCACATAAGGAAAAGTATAAGTAGAAAATTTAATTGGAGATTGACAAGCATAGCATTGGTCAATGATGCAACTCATGAAAGAATTAATAAGGGAAGAGAAGATTCACATGCAAATACACTATCTTGGAAATATTTTGTGATTGTGAGCCCCCATCAAAATATTATATGTCAAAATTGTTGATGTTGGACAAGGAAGACAACATTTAGAAGTTATATTGTCATAAATCCTTCAACATATGGTGCTTGCACCCCATCTTCGCTAGCCAAAAATTCCGCATTAAGTAGAGATACTACTTGTGCGTCCAAAAACCCTTAACCCAAATCTTATTTTCAAGTGTCCACCATACCCACCTATAGATTGAGTAAGATCCTTCAAGTAAGTTGTCATCGGTGCAATAAGGCAATGAAAATTGCTTCTAAAAGTGTTAGATCATTTAGTTAAGAGAAAATTGAGCATTGTACGAACTTGTGATGGCAAAGAATAAAAGCGACAGACTGCATAATAAAGGTTGCTATCACAAGGGGCAATATAACGTGATGTTCTTTTGCACTAAGGTATTGAGCATACAACCAAAAAGTGCATGGCAACCTCTGCTTCCCTCTGCAAAGGGCCTATCTTTTACTTCTATGTATTTACTTTCATGCAAGAGTCAAAGTTTTTCTCCCTCTATTCCTTTTTATATTTCTCTTTTGGCAAGAATCATGTGGTCAGGAAAGATCTAGGCACATATATCCAGTTGGATATGGGTAGCATGAGTCATTATTGTTAACATCACCCTCGAGGTGAGTATGTTGGGAGGCAAAACTATAAGTCCCTATCTTTCTATGTGTCCGGTTGAAACATTTTGCTCATGTGCATGCGGTGAGTGTTAGCAATCATAGAATACTATATGATGGTTGAGTATGTGGACTTGCCAAAAAGGCTCCGATACGTGACCCTTCCTGAAAAGATGATGAATTGTAGTTGCAAAGTTGACTGAGAACATAGTTTGTTGGTTTTCAATAGAGTTTATGCTTTATACTTCGTTGTTGTGATGAATTGTTACTTTTTCATGAGAAGTCTATGATAATAGTTTTACGTTAAAGTTTATTGCTGTCATAATAAGTTACACGATGCTACTATGTCCGTATTTTGTTTTTATCGACACCTCTCTCTCTCTCTAATCATGTGGACATGTTTTTCAATTTTGGTTTTCGCTTGAGGACAAGCGAGGTCTAAGCTTGGGGGAGTTGATACGTCCATTTTGCATAATGTTTACCTACTGTTATTTATATTGTTTTTATGCATAATAATGCTTTTTGGAGTAATTCTAATGCCTTTTCTCTCATAATATGCAAGGTTCACACAAAGAGGGAGAATTCCGGCAGATGGAAATTTGAACCTGAAAAAGTTACGTCATGCCACCTATTCTGCACAACTCCAAATGAGTTGAAACTTCACGAGGAATTTTGATGGAATAAATAAGAAATAATGGAGCAAATAACTACCGGAGGGTGTCCACCTGGTGAGCACAAGACACCAGGGCGCGCCAAGGACCCCAGGCGCGCCCTGGTGGGTTGTGCTCATCCCAACCCACCTCCAGTGCCCCTTTTCTGGTATTTAAGTCATTTTGACCTAGAAAAAATAAGGGGAGGACTTCCGGGAAGAAGCGCTGCCATCTTGAGGCGGAAATTGGGTAGGAGCACTTTTGCCCTCTGGCGGAGCGATTCCGCGGGGGGAACTTCCCTCCCGGAGGGGGAAATAATCGTCATCATCATCACCAACAACTCTCCCATCTTGGGGAGGGCAATCTCCATCAACATATTCAACAGTACCATCTCCTCTCAAACCCTAGTTCATCTCTTGTGTTAAATCTTTGTACCAAAACTATAGATTGGTGCCTGTGGGTGACTAGTAGTGTTGATTACATCTTGTAGTTGATTACTATATGGTTTATTTGGTGTAAGATTATATGTTCAGATCCATTATGCTATTTAATTCCCCTCTGATCTTGAGCATTATTATCATTTGTGAGTAGTTACTTTTGTTCTTGAGGTCACGGGAGAAATCTTGTTGCAAGTAATCATGTGAATTTTATATGTGTTCGATATTTTGATAGTATGTATGTTGTGATTCCCTTACTGGTGTCATGTGAACGTCAACTACATGGCACTTCACCACACTTGGGCCTAAGGGAATGCATTGTGGAGTAGTTATTAGATGATGGGTTGCGAGAGTGACTGAAGCTTAAACCCTAGTTTATGCGTTATTCCGTAAGTGGCTGATTTGGACCCCAAAAGTTTAATGCTGTGGTTAGAATTTATTCTTAATACTTTTCTCGTAGTTGCGGATGCTTGTGAGGGGGTTAATCATAAGTAGGAGGTTTTTTCAAGTAAGAACATCACCTAAGCACCAGTCCACCCACATATTAAACTATCAAAGTAGCGAACACAAATCAAACCAACATGATGAAAGTGACTAGATGAAATTCATGTACCCTCAAGAACACTTTGCTTACCATAAGAGACCGTTTTGGCCTGCCCTTTGCCTACCTTGCTGCACTTTGTTACCATTACCGTTACTAGCTCGTTGCAAATTATCTTGCTCTCAAACTACTCGTTACTTATAATTTCAGTGCTTGCAGACATTACCTTGCTGAAAACCGCTTGTCATTTCCTTCTGCTCCTCGTTGGGTTTGACACTCTTACTTATCGAGACTATGATTGATCCCCTATACTTGTGGGTCATCAAACTACTCAATCGTTTTCGTTGATAGGAAAAGCATGCCACCCAAAATGTTTTATCTCTATTTTTTTTTGCTTTGAGCTCTGGCACCTCTATAAATCCCTACTTCCATCTACGAAGGGCCTTTCTTTTACTTTATGCAATTTTTATTTTACTTGAGTCTCCATCTTCTCTTATAAAGCACCAACTGAGGGGCACTGTGATCGTACTTGAGCATTGGGTGTAGCTAATATGCGAGTGTGTCTCATGAATGGATCAATGATTGAGCATAATGGGCTAGGGATAACTTGCTTTAGTGTTGATATTTTGAAATACATGGTTGCTTGTTGATATGCTTGAGTATTAAAGTCTTCATGTCAAAACTAGACTATTGATTTGAACCATATAAAAGTCCAAATGTCCATGCTACAAAGAAAATAATATGTGATGAACATGTTAGGCATCATTCCACATCAAAATTTTTGTTTTTATCATTTATCTACTCAAGGACGAGCAGGGATTAAGCTTGGGGATGCTGATACGTCTCCAAGGTATCTATATATTTTTATTATTCTATGCTGTTATATTATCATTCTTGGATGTTTTACAATCATTTTATAGCAACTTTATATCATTTTTTGGGACTAACCTATTGACATAGTGCCAAGTGCCAGTTGTTGTTTTCTGCTTGTTTTTTACATCGCAGGAAATCAATATCAAACGGAGTCCAAACACAGCAAAAAAAATTGTGGATTTTTTGGACCAAAAGACATCCGGTGGGCCAAAGAAGTATCGAAGAGGGGGCCCGAGGTGAGCACAAGACACCTGGGCGCACCTAGAGGCCCAGGCGCACCCTGATGGGTTGTGCCCACCTCGGTGGCCTCCCGCACCGCCTCTTTGCTCTATAAATACCCCAATATTCCAGAAACCCTAGGGGGTCGAGGAAAATCAATTCCAGCCGCCGCAAGTTCCAGAACCACTAGATCCAATCTAGACACCATCATGGAGGGGTTCATCATCCTCATTGGTGCCTCTCCGATGATGCGTGAGTAGTCCATTGTAGACCTACGGGTCTGTAGTTAGTAGCTAAATGGCTTTCCCTCTCTCTCTCTCTTGATTCTCAATACAATGGTCTCTTGGAGATCTATTTGATGTAACTCTTTTTGCGGTGTGTTTGTTGGGATCCGATGAACTTTGAGTTTATGATCAAATCTATGTTTTTATCCATGAAAGTTATTTGAGTCTTTTGATCTCTTATATGCATGATTACTTATAGTGTCGTATTTCTTCTTCGAATCTTTGGTTTAGTTAGGCCAACTAGATCAATTTTTCTTGCCATGGAAAGAAGTGCTTTGTGATGGGTTCGATCTTACGGTGCTTGATCCCAGTGACAGAAGGGGAACCGGCACATATGTATTGTTGCCATTAAGGATAACAAGATGGGGTCTATTTCTACATAAATAGATCTTGTCTACATCATGTCATCGTTCTTATTGCATTACTCTGTTTCTCCATGAACTTAATACACTAGATGCATGCTGGATAGCGGTCGATGTGTGGAGTAATAGTAGTAGATGCAGGCAGGAGTCGGTCTACAAATCTTGGACGTGATGCCTATATAATGATCATTGACTGGATATCGTCATGATTATTTGAAGTTCTATCAATTGCCCAACAGTAATTTGTTTACCCATCGTATGCCATTTTTCTTGAGAGAAGCGACTAGTGAAATATATGGCCCCAGGTCTCTTCTTAATCATATTTGCCTTCGAGATCTATTTTTATTTTCTTTTCTTTTTAGATCTATTAATCAAAAAATATAAAAATACATTGCTGCAATTTTTAGTTATTTATTTTATCTCGCATTCCCACGAGATCTATTTATCCAATCTACTACAATTTTGCCTATCTTTTTCCTTGTGAGGGATTGACAACCCCTCTCTTACGTCGGGTTGCAAGTATTTGTTCTTTGTGTGCAGGAGTTGTTTACGTGGTGTTGCGTGGTTCTCCTACTGGTTCGATAACCTTGGTCCCATCACTGAGGGAAATACCTACCGTTGTTGTGCTGCATCATCCCTTCCTCTTTGGGGAAATACCAACGTAGTTCAAGCAAACATCAGATATTCAGACACCGGAAGAGTTTTGGAGTGCACCGGGTAGTTATCGGATCACCAGAAGGGGTTTCGGGCAACCCCGGGAAGTATATGGGCCATATGGGCCAAAAGAGGGGAGCACACCAGCCCATAAGGGGTTGGCACGCCCCTCCTATGGCAGCCGGCCTAGGGGAGGAAAGGAAAGGGGGGATTCGACCTCCCCCTTCCTTTCTCTCCCCCCTTTTCCTTTCTCTCGAAAGCAAATATGGAGGGGGGGCACGGCCAAGGGCAGGAGCCCAAGTAGGATTCGTGGGTTTTCAAGGAGAGTTATTGGCTGGCTTTTGGTGTGGCGACTTCAACATCTTTTTTTGTGTTGTTCCGTGGCCTGGCATGATTTCTTAAACCCTCTGAACTGGTGGTGATGGATTGCAAGTTTGTTCTGCGTGGGGGTGATGCTCCAACCGATGTACCTTCAACGGTTTATAGATTTCATCTCAAGGGGAGAGTGACTATTGCGGTCTTCAAAGCCTAGTATGGCAAGAGTGTTTGCACGTGCCGTTTTTTCTTTTTTATTGAAGCTTGATGACAATGGGAGAGGCTCCCACTGAGTGTCGCTTTTCTTTGTTGTTGGTTCAATGCAATTTTCAATCTCTGGTGGGCAGCATACGATCAGAGTAAGAAAAAGAGCGTTTGCACGTGTCGCTTTTCGATTAATAAAGGTAGTATGTTTTTTTTAATCAGATCTAATATGCCCAAGATTTTTTTTTTATTTTTTTGCAGGGAAGAAGAAGATAGAAGTTCAAAGAAGGTACTATAAGTCAGCTCATGTATCTCTACAATGTACAATCTTTTATAGAAGTTCAAAGAAGGTACTATAAGTCAGCTCATGTATCTCTACAATGTACAATTTGTTACTATAAATATATCATGGTATTGATTGTGAAAAAAATGTTTACAGGGACAGAAATTTCATCTCCAGGCCGACTCTGACCCGCCCCCTTCACCATCTCTCTCCGCTGCCGCTGCAAAACAGAAGACCGCCGCCACCTCGATCTGCGTCTCCGGCTATCTCCGCCGTAGCCGATGACGTCAAGGGAATCACCTCTTCCCTATTCACCTCAGTTATTGCCGCCGCTGCCGCCCAAAACATAGACATTGCCAAACCCGTTAGACACCCATGCCGTGAGTCGCCGCCACTAACATTGGCTCATACGGTGCCGCCCCCATTCCCAACGACCATGACGCCTACTTTCTCTCGTCTCTCCCTTCTCCATGGCGGCTCCGGGGAGGGACGACTCCAGGACGAGTCGTTGCTCGATCCCGAGCCAGATGCCGAGACGTGACAGTGGGTCCAGGTATGCCGGCTCCGGGGAGGGACGACTCCAGGACGAGTCGTTGCTCGATCCCGAGCCAGATGCCGACACGTGACGGAGGGTCCAGGTATGCCGGCTCATTGGAGATTGGACATATCAGGTGATCACGAAGGCTGGAGCAAGAAAGGAGAAACACCTACCAACCTAGTAAGTCAAATCAGAACCATCTTGCAAAATATGCGTATGATTTTCATGTTGATCTTCTTTTGGGATGGCGATCCACCCAGTTTTATTCTCAAAAAAGTCAGAACCATCTTTTTTGAGGTCAAGTCAGAACCATCTCATCCTTCCCAGAAAAGCCAAAATGCACAGCCAGTAGCACCAACGCAGCATAATTCCAACCAAAACAGTAGTTGGTTTTACAGTGGGTACGAAACAAAAGTGTCTCCAATGCAGGCAACGGTTTGCAGGGTGGGAAACTGCACTATGGCCTATGGGCACCAGCTACAGCCTACAGTGGCTCACTTCTTGCCACGGCCTTTGGATTTCCTAGGTTTCTTCTTGTTCTTCTTCTGAGCGCCCTTTTGTGTGACCGCTTCTTCCTTCACCGATTCCGCCTCCTTGCCCGAACATCCGGCCTGTCCGTCTGCCCCGTCAGTCTGCGGCTGGATGGCGGCTGCGGCTTCATTCCTTCTGCCATCTTCTTTCGCGGACGCCCTTGCGGAACGCAGGAAGCTGATGACCGTCTGCAGTTTGCTCTCGCCATCTTGCCACATTGAGTACAGATCCTCCACAGTCTGACAAGCTGTCTTCTCCGTCCTGCGCAAATGGCAATTTTTCACAAAAAATCAGGATCGCCTAGTCATGTCTCACAAGAAGTCACTCATACCGGTCTATCAAGTGCAATACGGCATGTGTACCACCATTAAGATATTTAGAGTTGGCCCTGATTTAAGATTTTCCTACCTGGCAGAACGTTCTTCGAATTCGCTGCAGATGTGCCTGACCTCTTCTTGCAGTAGTGCATCAGTCAGCCATGGAATGGCGCTCCTAAGGAACTGAATAATAGACCTTGCATCTTTCTGCAGAAAAAATAGCTTTCAGAATAAGTTGGCAGCTGCGAAGCAATGGGACAAAGTGAAAAATTACAAAACAAGCATTGTAACATACGAAACTCACCTGACCTTCCTTGTTGACCTGAAAAGTCTCAACCATCTCCCAGAAGGCAGTAGTCTCACCACTTAAATCCATCTCTCCAGTGCTCTCCACCTTGGTATCATGTACAGCCTTAGGAACGTTTCCAGCAACATTACACAGTTTGTTACCATCCGATTTTTCTGGCAGTGCAGCCTCTTGCTTTACAGAACTTCCCTCTTCAGGGCAAAGAATAGCCATTATCTTCGGAACATCATACAAATCCTCCTTGCTAATCATAACAACATTTATGTTCTCACAGATTGCTGGGCCTTTGGACGAACCCATAACGACCATACGATCTCCTATTGCAGCAAGTGCGTCAGGAACCACTCTTATTAAGTTGCTTGGTGCACGAGGCCTCATTTGCAAAGCACGTAAGATCTTCTGAGAGAACTCCCGAGGTAAATCCTCGAAGACTCTACAGTCCAGAAGAGTATTTGTGATCTTATAATAGGAAATCCCCACGTCATGAGTTAGGATCAGTGGATAAAGTATGACCACTAGTCTCAGGAGGACTTCAGTGTATGAACTACTAGGAGTTGAAGTCCTCCGGACCCACTCCAGAAGCATTTTCTTATCTGTCAAGATATTCATAATTGTCTGAAATATGAAACGGCCTGATTCGAATATCGTCTGTAAAATATCGTAATCTGGTCTTGAAGTAGATGCCAGGCAGGTTTCAAGGTAAACCTTGCTGGTGCGGCACTCCAGCATATTGACCAACTGAGATTTCGTGCAGTACACACCACAACCTTTCTGTAGCAGGTGTGCTGAAGACAAAAAACCAAGGCACTCCATCAGACCCACATAGCATATTGGGGATATGTAGTCCAGTTCCTCCCTCCATATCACACCATTGAAGGTAAAGTCAAGAGCAAGCCTGAAGTTCGAGATCAAAGAGGTATCAACACCAGTATCAAGAAAACTCTTCAAAGATCCATAAAAATTTGCCCACTCAGAATCATTGCCTAGGTACTGTAGCAGCCTTGAAATTAGTGCATCATCCAATCGTGCTGCATGGAGCAGAAGTATGGCTGTCCTCCCAAGATATCCATGAGTCAGTTTTCTATTTGTTGGTCGAAGATTTGCACCTATGTAATCAGAAATTAAACCATATGAAGCTGGTGAGTCAAGTATATGCAAGAGGCTCCTCCTTGCCCCATCTCTCCAGAAAAGAAAAATTAACTCGAAGAAGCGACGCTCCCAGAGAACAGAGAAGCTTCTTAACTTCATTGTACTTTTCGGCATACTGAACTCTGGTTCTTCCAGAAAGTTAGCTATCTCCTTTACAATAAGGATGGTTCTCACCAGGGCATATGAAGATGCTGCATTTGGAGAAATTTTAGCAATGGACTCCAGAGCTTCTTAAGTACACCGAAGCCAACAGAAGACAACTCATTCATCAAGAAAGACTGGGCACATGAACGATACTGAAGGACATCCAGCCAACATCGGTTGCCATCTTGCTGCAAAGAATTTCTGCCTGCGTTAGAGAGCCAACTTGAGTTCATGTTTAGCACAACATATCGGACATCTTCACCATCTTTCCTCAACCCAAAGTACTTAGCGTAAAGATCTTCATACTCATTTAATTCTGGACCATCAGGGTGGCGAAGATGAGATAGTACTTTCATTATGGTTGACTTCCAGTTATTCCAGGCATACGCTAGGGTTTCGGGTGATATCTGGTTACGAGCCACCATATCATTACAGCTACTTTCATCTTCAGATCCTGGCCCTAATTCCAAATTGTATCCAGAGACTTGAGACTGAAGATGAGCATGAAGAATCGAACGGGAAGCAATAAATTCAGCGAACAAGTTTCCACATTTTCTGCCTTCAAGAAAAGTGCAATTTAAACTGGGAAGAGACTTGTTCATATCTGACAGTGCATCAGCTTGCAGGCAAACAAAGCAGTAGAAGCACTCAGAGACCTTTTTCGCCATCTCTTTGGTTCTTGCAAGCAACTGTTCCTTCTCTGGATATCTTTTGGGAGGCCACCCTCTACGATTTGAAGACCAAAAGGAATCTGCAATGATATGGAGGAGGAGAAGCCGCGTTGCATCCTCAGTCTGATCTGCCTTCTCGAGCATGTCTACCTCCCGTATGATATGTCCTTTTTGCTTTGCTATTCCGGCAGCTTCGAGGAAATTACCCCTATCCACCTCTAAGCTAAACAGTTCTTCAAGAAGATTCTTAGACTTCAAGAATGCCCGTACATGATCCATAGAACTGAAAGCCCTAACAAAAGGCATCATATGCTTTATGTCGCCGTGCTCGGAATAATGCTGAGCACAACTTTCAAGATAAGTCTTTCTAATAGCAGAAACCTCCAAGGATTTTGAATTCTCAAGCAAATGTTCCTCCTTCAACTGTTGCAGGAACTGCAAGCCAAGATCGAATAGTTTTCCTTTCGAGCACATTGATAAACACTTGGTGTAACATTTAGCTTTGAAGAACACTTTAGCTGCCTCTAACCAGCACTCAGTCATGGAAAAACAATCACCAGCATCCTCAAGCCTGGAAGCACCACATTTTTGCACATAGAGCATACCTAGGGAAGTGAAAGGAAAATAATGTTTAGTCAGATAGAGTAGCGTAGAGTGCATATGAAAGCTAAAAACTATGCATAAATGTTTATAAAAATTAAGGTGTTTACTTGTACGGTAACTCTTTAGGAACAACTTATATTAAAAACGTTATGGAATGATAAATCGCAGAAATAATGGATACAGCATAAATGTTTTACAAAATAAAGGTGTTCACTTGTACGGTAACTCTTTAGGAAAAACTTGTATTAAAAACGTTATGGAATGATAAATCCCAGAAGTAATGGATACAGCTTGAAACTTATGTAGAGTCAGCGGACCTGCTTTTTTGTAGTCGCCTAATTTGATATAACATGTAGCAGCTTTCTCATGCATGCCTATGGACTCATAGATTTCTGATGCTTTCTGCATTGGAGCCTTGCCATTCTCCAAATTTGAGGACGTGGCACGTTCAGCAATTGCTACAAGTCCGGCAGCTCTTGCCCACTTCTCTCTGTATGCATCACCAGCCTTTTCAAAACACATCGTAGCCATTTCAAATTGCCCCTCGTTGAATAACTACAAGAAAAACGAGCACTTCTGATATTGAATAACAACCTCAAAAGAGAAGTACAGTAAAATTGAAAGTGCGTAGGCACAATAACACCTCTAAACAGAATTTATGTGCATAGACCAATTGTCAAACAAAAAAGGCCCATGAATTTCATGAAAATAAAAAAGGTCCAAACATACAGTGCATGGCAAGGTAAACTGGCTTTCCACAGATATCAAGATCACTGACCTTGGTTCCCCGTAGTCTCCAATCATCAGCACTGCTTCCTGTCTGCATTGCTTGAATTAGGGAAGGATCAAGTAATCTAACCTCTACAAGACGCAACTTTTTCCAATAGTCAAACATTGGTCGACAATAATCATCTGTATTCTCACATATCCACAGTCTTTGTCTCGTGCGTGTGATTGCAACATAGAGTTGCTTCAGCTCTGAGCAGAGAAGATGATGCTTGCTTCTGTCGAAATCCGGATGAGAGATCTCCTCAGACTGTGCTATAATATCTTTATCTTTCATGTAGCTGTACAGCACTCTCCATTTGTTCCTCAAAGGCGATGAGCCAAAAAAGTTGTACAGCAGCACATCCTACACCATGTCTTCAAAGTCAGTAAGAACACACAAAATCTTAAAAGGTTAAAACATAGCACTTTACTAATAATTTTTTTTGCAAAATGAACACAGATGAAAGTGAATTTAGATGCTCATACCTGGAACTCAAGGCCCTTGCATTCAACAATAGTCAAAACAAGAGCCTGTTTGCCAACAAGGTCAACAATTTGTTTTTTGGTACCATCATCCCGAACTAATATGACTTGCTCAGCACCAAACCCTTGCGTGTTACCATGCTTACTTTTGATTTCTCCAAATATAGTCATAATTGCACTTTCATCATTACCAGACTCCAGCAGCACGGGAGCTTCTCCATATACTAGTCCAGTCTCTGGATTAAGCTTGTCAACACTTGATGGGAAAAAGAAGTAGAGAAGGCTCATGATACTTTTTGCCATGTCAAGGATGCCGCAATGTGTGCGGAAATTTTGAGTAAGTTGGAACATATCAGAGAGTTGGACTTGTTTCCCATGTTGAACTCCTTGATTAAACGCCTCATTTTCGGAGAGAAATGCAGTATAAAAAAGTGAACGGATATCTTCAAACCTGAAATCGATACCCCTTGCTATAGTCTGTGCAGTGTCACCAGCAAAAAGGAAGCCTTCCTTGAAGTTCCTGCAGACATACTTAAGAAGTGCAATCTGTGTCATGGTTAGATCCTGCACCTCATCTATGTATACAAAATCCACCAGATCTCCACTGTAGCCCTCTGATACAAGACTGATGTGAAGACTGTTGACAAAATCTGATAAATCAAACTCTCTGGCAGTGGATTTCATACTCTCATAAGTATTGAAAATATTATAAATCCTATCTCTCTTCTCACTGTTCAGAGATGAAAATCTTTTGTCTGAGAGCATCACATAATCTTGTCTCCCAAGCTTGCCAATATATGGGTTGCTTGCTTGATACCTACCCTTTATATGAGAAATTATTTCAGTGAAGACAGTGGATGCGTCAAGATTCTTCGTCAGGTCTGCATTAAAACGAGGCCAATAGGAAGCAGCAAATTTCTCATAGGTAACTTCCTTCGATTCAATAAAAGTTTGCAGCGCTCGGGAGTTTGAATGCCGTCTATCAATGCTAGACTTAAGTTCACCATAAAACACATCAAAAAATGATATCCGGAATGTTCCATCAAGCATCATCAAGAACTTTCGATATGTTATAGTAAGAGGATAGTGCTCCTGAGGCAGATTGCTAAAATTGTCAGGTATTTCTGTAAACTCTTCCTGGTCATCAAAGATGTCGTGCATATGAAGAATGCTAGGCTGATCAGACACATCACCGGAGCCAAACCTATAAAAAAGATTGAGATAACTTACAACTAATATGAGGAATATGGTTGATATAACTCATAAAATAATCAAAGTGAATATTATTCGAAGAGTGTAAACTTCAACAACAAAAAACGGGGAGTTCCTGAGTTGGGTATTCATGTGAGTGCAAGCCACCACAAGGGCTAGTCCCCACAGGTATAGTGTTTTTTCTATAATTATTAAAGTACATAAAGAGAAAATGTAATTCAGATGTATAAAACCGCTTCGAAAGGGCATAACAAAGGAAGAATCTAAAGAGTTTGAAGTTATAAGTAGGTACCCTCACAAATAAAAAATTGTCATAAATACAATAAAACGGAGTGAGTACAGTTTGAATTTATCTTGAACCAAGTTGCACACATATTCCTGTCCACTTTAAATATATTTACAAACATTTTCGAAAATGTTAAGCACATGTAAACTTCTAGATAAGGCGCTAGTTCAACCAACTTACTTTTTGAGTCCGGAAATGTGATTTTTTATGGCTGAACACAACTTTGGGCTTACAGTTATAAACACTTGTTTCACAAAAATTTCTCCTATGTCCTTCAGTGGCATAATATTTTTATCATCCACCCCAGATAAATCAGCTCCATCCAAATTTAGGCCTTGGGATGCAATCAATGAGTGCTGCTCTTTTTGAATCAGTTTCATTGTCAATACAGTGGTTTTTCCAGTGCCTGACCTCCCAAGTATAAAACTAGTGAGCGGGAATTGGATTATCATCTTCTCTTCATCAGTCAGTTCAAAGGGGATATCAATTTCAGAACCATCCACAGCTGTCAGCAAATGTTTTGCCACTCCAGATGATAAAGAGTAGAATTTCATCAGCAAAAAACTTTCACGAACTTTCGAATTTTCCATAGTATATGACGTATCTACTAAATCAAGCTCTTCCTGGGCATCAACTCTGCAATCCTTCTTATAGCGAATAATATCATGCTCAACATCCCAAATAATAGGAACCTCCAGTTTCCTGTAATCCACCAAAAAAGGAGGCAGAGAATAAGAAGAATGTCTAAAGCAGCCCATTCATAAGCATGAACTTCTACAAACAGTTCATTTTCAAGCATCAAAGGTAAAAGAATCCTAGTAACAAAGAATAGCACAATAACAATGAACAATGCATACCCGAGTGTCTGCACTCTTCTGCAGTGATCCATGTAATCATCTGTGTACATCGAAAAAAGGTTCTCGAGACGTTGAATGGTTCTAGCGACATGCTGTTGTGACAGTAGGTCCCAAATTCGTATCATCTGGATATACCTGCCTTCATTTTTCTCCACATCAGTACTCCAAATAAGACAAAGGTCCCTGATCTTGTATACTTTTGCAAGATGGGAAACACCAGGTATATCTAAGTTCCTAACTGTTGTCCTCCAACCATCACCAAGTTTGATAAGCTTTTGGAGTACTTCCCTCCTGAGTTGTGATGATTTTAGCTTGGTGAAAGACTTTCTAAACTCGTCGCTAACAATGACCTGTTAAATTTACCAATACATAAAATAGAGTCAGAGAAAGAACGAGTTCAAGAATATATCAACAGGTACACAAAAATAGAGGCTGAGTAAGAACGAATTCAAGAATATATCAACAAGTATGTTCTTTAAAGAGAAAGTAAGGAGATTCACAAGATGGTCTGCAATCTAGACATACCATAGTGGAAAGTATCACGTCCCTGCAAATCTTAATTACAAACAGCATTACAGAGACAAGCAAACCACATGGATGATTCCAACAAGTAGACACATTGTTCATGACCATACCAAAAAAAAAAACACATATTATAAAGGAACAGTACATTCAATAAACCCAGTACTCCCTGACAACAAGTATGAGTCTCTTATCAGACTAATATCAATACATGTGGTTTGAATTCCAGTACACTAAATGCACATAACAGGACCAATTTAATTTTTTTTCTCGAGGATGCGTCCAAACATGCTACAAAATGGCGCAAAATTGGCAGCCAGCCAAAGTGAAGCCAAGCCAACGAACGGAGGAAAAAGCTACAACCTAAACTACTAACGAAAAGATAAGGAGGAAAAGAATGGCACACATAGAAGGAGCACATGAAAGTATGGGCAAAGTCAAGCTGACTAAACATCACTGTGTTACTTACCTTCCATCTGGTATTGCTGAAAACAGCTGAATCAGCATTAAGAAGATCCTCAAGCTCATCAAGCTCTTTCTTTACTTGCAAAACCAACTTACATAAGGCCGCGTCATTAGTGGCATTGAAAACACATTTACGTCTTTGAGCATCAGAAACAAGGTCTGCCCAGACAGTTCCACTTTTATACAGTGTATGAGCATTACCAACAATCCAAAGACAGTGCCTGCATCAAATAAATCATCGATTACATGAACTATATTATCAATATGACATACTTCGAAAGTACCAAAACAAAGTCCTGAAAAAAAAAGCTTACTTTGCCCTGGTAAGAGCAACATTTGTTCTTTGGTTATCAGCAAGAAACCCAACAACTCCATTCCCATTGGATCTAACCGTTGATAGTATTATTATGTCATCCTCTTCTCCTTGAAAACCATCAATGGACTTGACGCGCACATGAAAGCCATCACATGTGTCGTATTTTTTGCCAAGTCTAACATTAATTGCATCAACTTGAGAACTATATGGAGAGACCACACCGACGCTAAGCGCTTTGCCTGTACTTTTCCAACCTGCAGAAAAAACTAAACTGTTAAGACTGTACTGATAATTTGGGGTCGATTTTGCACAAGGCTAGCAAGTGAATTTTCTTTAGCAAACTTAAGTTGATTCTGTATCATCTTACAATTGACATAACATTACTTTTCAGCTCCGAAGGTAAAAACAAATGTCGAAAAGTGAGTACATGTAGTGGCCAACAACTTTAATAGAGCTATGCAGTGGCCAACAACTTTAATAGAGTTAAAAAATCAGAAGATATACATTGGTAACAAACTGGATTGTTGAACATAAAGTATTGCAATGATCACCTTTCCATCAACGAAGGTTATGCAACATGTAATACAAGGAAGACCCTATAAGCTTCTTAAGATGCCATGTTGTATCAGCAAAGTCACTTGATACAGAAACAATTTAATAACTACCAAGGATATTGAGGCAGGATATATTGGAAGAAAAGAGGGTTCAGCTTAGACATACATTTAAAGATGGTTTGGATGAGGTGCAGAACAACAGCAACTTCAACCATGTTTCGTCGGCTGTTTCCTGTGCCCTCTTTGTCTTCCCTTCCATCAGTGACATTTATAAGAGTGTAGCTGCCAAATGGGAGGCCTCTATAATCCTTGTTATAGCTAGGAGACAGGACATTTGTACCATCTAAAATCTTCCTCTCATAAAACTGAGCATTTGGAAACAGGCTAATACAAGGATTCATCCGATACTGTATATTCAGCAAATGTTTACCGAATTTCAGTGTAACCAATCTCCCAAAAAGACTTGTACCAAAGCCAGCTTCTTTGCATACCTAAAGATAAACAGTGAAAGGTAAGAACTACGATTATCATGAACAGATCTAGCTTTTTCGCAAATGAAAGGCAAGAACTAAGATTATCATGAACCAATCTCCCAAAAAGAAATACCAAATATCCCAAAAAGACCTGTACCAAATCCAGCTTCTTTTTTAGCCATTTGAACAGTTGTATGGACCATGTTATCCATCCGACTTATCTGATGCACATATTTCTATATTTGGTCAATTTTGATGTTTATAGTCTAAATCTTCACTGAATTTACAATATAAAAAACATTGTACGGTAAAATAGTTTTTATTATTTTATGTTAGACAAAACGTGCATGATCACTAGTGCTGCAGACAGATACGCCAATAGCAAAAAAAGCACCATTTTATTATCAGAAGTTGATGGTGTAGATAACTGAACTGATGACTATGGAATGACAGTATGACACCATACAGTATAAAGAGGGTAAGGCAAAACTTACTTTGCTTTTAACCATTGCACTCAGCTGACAGTCATCTCCTACCAAAACAACATGCTTCAACCAATGCAAACGTAGTGGGATCACCAACTCGCACTCCCGCACTTGAGCAGCCTCGTCAACGATTAAGACGTCGAGGGGTGCAATCTTCATGTGATGCAACCGATAAGAGCTGGAGGTAGTACAAAAAAGAAGTGTAGCATTGCGTATGCAGTAGCTCTGGACCCAGTTTTTGTCTACTCCAGTGGGTAAATTGAGTGAGTGTTGTAGATCTTTAAGCAATTTAAGGCATGCAGATCTTGCTCCATCCAGTTCCTTCTCAATAGAAGATATTGGTCATGCACAAACGGAGTTTTCAGTTGACAAACAACCAAGGGCCCTTTTCAAGCCCTCGTCAGTCAAGTGCGCGTCACACAGAAGACCACCAAAATTTTCCAGCATATTAAGCAATGTAGATATAATTATGACACTATCATGAGATAAGCACCTTCGGGGAAGGTGAACCAACAAATTCACTATGCATCTCTTAAGAGCTACTGCTGCCACATCAAACTGCTTTTTTATGAAGTGTAGCATTGCGTATGCAGTAGCTCTGGACCCAGTTTTTGTCTACTCCAGTGGGTAAATTGAGTGAGTGTTGTAGATCTTTAAGCAATTTAAGGCATGCAGATCTTGCTCCATCCAGTTCCTTCTCAATAGAAGATATTGGTCGTGCACAAACGGAGTTTTCAGTTGACAAACAACCAAGGGCCCTTTTCAAGCCCTCGTCAGTCAAGTGTGCGTCACACAGAAGACCACCAAAATTTTCCAGCATATTAAGCAATGTAGATATAATTATGACACTATCATGAGATAAGCACCTTCGGGGAAGGTGAACCAACAAATTCACTATGCATCTCTTAAGAGCTACTGCTGCCACATCAAACTGCTTTTTTATGAAGTCCAGGAAGCTGACAGGATCACTATTCCCAGCATCCTCAAGAAGCATATCGTAACGTGAAGCACAGTCATCAAAAAAGGACACCATTGAAGCTATTCTGTAGTTCCATCCAGACAACGAAGAAAAGCACTCAAGAAGTTCGTCCACACGAAAATCCAAGAAAACTTCCTGAAGATCCTCGGTGATGTCCATTCTCTGCTTGTTCCCAAACAGCACGACGTCTCCAAGAGAAAAGGGTAGACCATTTTCGTCAATGTGCTGGTTGAAATCCTTCAAGTTCTGAAGGAAACGAGTGCAGACTCCAACGACAGCAACATTAGTGGGAGCACAAGTAAGAGTTCTGCATTTCATACACGCCAAAGCCCATAGTAAAGCACTAACAGTCTTGGTCTTTCCAGTACCTGGTGGACCCCATATAAGCTTCAAGAGGTTCATATGCCTACATCGTACAGCTGACATCACAGATTCAATGGCATCCACTTGTGATTGATTAAGTTTAATCGAAAGTAATTGCTCTGTCAAGGAAGGCAAACAGCCCCCATCCTGTTCAATGCAGATACCACATACATCTTCACCCTGCAAAAGACCCAACAGAGAGGAGCTCAAAAAGTTAAGAGACCAATTTATGGTGGTAAAGAGAAAAGCAAGTAAAACTAAATCACAACTATCCAGGTTATATTACCAAATTTGTTGGGGCTAACAGTGACTTGATTACTGTGAAATTGTTATTCATGTGCGTGTCATAGGAAAGTGCTTTCCATATCCGTATGCTTGTCATGATATTACTGAGAAATATTGCATGTCTCAATTTACTCAATTCTTCTTCCAAACCAATATCCTTTGCAACTTTAACTCTGAAACACTTGTGGTATTCATCATCCAAAGAAACCTCAGTGACCATTGCCAAGCAATATGTCACACCGTAGCGGTTAAGGTCCTCTGCAGATTCAGGTTTCGAGCTAGACAAAATGAATATATCACCGCTCCTCGCCGTATATGCCTCGGTAGAAAAGCCAGCACCATTGTCCCAAAAGTCCACATCCATGAAGTATAATCCTGATTTTCCTGCTACCTTCATGGAAAGTATTTTCGACGAGGGCGCTTCATTGATGAGCTCAATGCATGAGCATAGATCCGACCTTGTTTCTTCAATCAGTGGCGCACGATATGACTGGAGATAGTGATCAAGCGAACTGAATTTGCAGGGAATAGTCTCAACCTACATAAAAAGGGTATAAACGAAAATATGATTATAGGCAGCAAAAGATTCTTTAATAATTGCTTGAGCACAGAAATGGCATGCAACTAATTATGGCAAGTTCTGAAAAAAAAAACTAATCTAGCAGAACAGCACTATGTGGTCAATTTCATATACTGCAAAATCAAGCAAGGATAAATTCAGAACACACATAAGCTGCTCATATCACCTAGGATGTTAGGTAATAGCAAAAAAGTCAATACATAACTTGTCACAGAAAATAAATTATAATTTGTGTCACCAAGACACCAACATATACAATACCACAAGCGTACGTATACCTTTCACATTAGCATACCTTTCTAATCTAACCACATGTATTTATTTTCCCCGCAAAAAAAACATGTATTTATTTATCCTCGAAAAAAAAAACACATGTATTTATTGCGTTATATACAGTATTTGGAATGAGACAGGCTCGATTATACTACGGCGATTGCGAGCAGTGCAACACTTGACGAATGAAACTAGTGCGTCATTGTTTTGAACAGCAGTGGACACCATCACGAATCACGGAATCCGTCACAAATGGCACCAACATGCAACATGTAAATTTTCAGAAATTCCATGAATCACCAAATTCGCAACAACAACCAGTACGTAACCAGCACTGGAGTCTAGAAGACACTGATAAATCACTGATTCACCGATTTAAGCACGGCTGGAAACCTAGCGCGCGTATGCATGCATACAACTTCACCCGTTCGGGGGACTGCGCAGTGCGCACAGATTCAAAAAGAAGAAGAAGAAGAAGAAGCTCAAACTGGCAACCGCGCGCTCGCGAAGAACATCACCAGAACTAGGATCGATGACGGGCGCACGAACCTTGGCCCTGTAGAGGTCGTCGTCGTTGATGTCCCGGACGGACCAGGAGAGCACCACGTCGCCCAAATCCATCTCCCGCGTGTCGCCGGAGACCGGGGCTATCGCACTAGTAGCTATCCCCGGCCGTCCTCACGCGCCAACACCGGAGCGAGCAGGCGGCATTTGCGAGGAGGAAGCGGAAGGAACCCGGGGGTGTGAAGGAGCCGCACCGGGTCAAAGGCTGCTGCGAGCGGCTGCGCTGTGCGGAGAAAGGCAGGAGTGGTCGACGCCTCGACGGGACGTGAGAGGAAGAAGAGGGGTGCGTGCTACTGCTGCGCAGGAAGAAATCTTTTGCTTCTGGGAGAAGATGCTACGGGGCTAGTACTAGGCTTTTGGGATTCTAGGGAGTGATCGATGGGACGCTTGGGAGTCAGGCCCTTTTCTCACGGGGAAGGTAAACCGCGGTGAATGGACTGCGGCGGAGGTGCACAGTGCGCGAAGTGGCTCCGGTTTTACGGAGCTAGCTGGTACGGTAAATTCGTGGCGGTAAAAATGCAGGTAGTAGTATATTTTTTTGAAGGGAAAAATATAGGTAGTAAAACGTGACGTCAGTCATCACAAAAAAAGAAAAAAAATGTGTTGTCAGTTTAGTCTTGACCGGCGAGCCTGTGGTTTGGCCTCTCCTCCGCCTCCCACTTCGGCGATCAATGGCAGGAAGGGGAATCCCGGTGCCGTTGCTCCAGTTAGTACTTTAGGTTAGAGTTTCTTAGACCTCGCATGGTGTGGCGCTTGGACGAATGACGGTGCTACTTTTTCGAGTTTGTCTTCCGGGCTTCGACCCTCCTTGGGTTTGTCTGTCTGGATGTAGTCGACAGAGTTCCGGCGTAGATTCCTGCCGTGATTTGGTGGTTAGGTGCTTCATATCTATGCAATGATTCAATGGCGACGATTGTGTCTTTCCGGTTGTCATTGGCAAGATCAAGCCGGCTCCGGTAGGGAAGTGGCGACAACGGTGCATCATGACTCATTTCGGTGGTCGTAGTGGTAGTTCGACTGGTTTCGAAATCTTGACGTAATTTTTATTATGTTTGAGATACTTTGTACTTCAAGTGAACTTTGATAATAGATCTAGGTCATTTCCAAAAAAAAAAGTATGGTCCTGAGTCAGTCTCGGTCCTCCTCTTTTCTATAATTTTTTATTGTGTGCTACTACATTATTATTTTTTATATTTTTACAGCAAATTAAATCATTTTTATGGATCTATTAGTTTAGTGTTCAATGTCTAGTGTTAGTTCTTGTTTGCTGTATAGCATGAAATCAATATCTACTGCGGTCAACATACATTCCTCATTTAACAAGACTTTTTTAGGGGCAACAAGAAACACTGGAAGCTTCGGAGGAGTCAAGACGAGTCACGTGGGGCCCACAGGAATAGGTGGCATGGCCTGGGATGGTCGCGCCCTCGCCCATGTGGGGCACACAGATACCGCCCTGACCTATTTCCGCCGTCATAAATCCCTATAAACACCGAAATCATCTGTCGTGCCTCCAGAAGATTTTTATCGCCATGGCAAGTCTCTGTTCTGAAGAGATCCCATTTAAAACCTTGTTCCGAAGGCACCATGTCTCGATTAAGATATTTAGGCAAAGGCCTTGCAGTATATCAAGTTTTCACCACCACTTAACTAGCAAGCTGATATTCTGCTTGCCAGTTAAGTGGTCTTAGCGGGTCTTATTTTGACCTCGGGAATATAGTTGTAGATATGCGAGTCTTAGTGGGTCAGTGGCTCCACCTCTTATCTCCATCTACGACATGTTGTATACGTCGCCACATTCAATATGTCACTTAGTCATATCTGCATCGTAGCGGGTTAGCAGCTCCGAAAGAAAGGGAGGGGGGACTTCATTCAGTGACTCCGTGATCACACTCTAAACGATCAAAATAAGGTAAAGCTTGAAGACAAGTTTTGTACTCGATTAATTTCTCAGTCCCTCTAGTCGGGTGGGCGCCGGCCGGCCGAATCCCCTAGAAAGCTGTATGTGCGGATTTCCCCGCATGCGTCTTGAAGGAAATATGCCCTAGAGACAATAATAAAGTTGTTATTTTATATTTCCTTATTCATGATAAAGGTTTATAATTCATGCTAGAATTGTATTGATCGAAAACTTAAATACATATGTGAATATATAAACAAATATTGTGTCCCTAGTAAGCCTCTACTAGACTAGTCTGTTGATAAAAAATGGTTAAGGTTTCCTAACCATGGATATGTGTTGTCATTTGATAACGGGATCACATTATTAGGAGAATAATGTGATGGACAAGACCCATCTGTTAGCTTAGCATTTAATTGTTCAGTTTATTGATACTGCTTTCTTGAATGTCAAATACATGTTCCTTCGACCATGAGATCATGCAACTCCCGGATACCAGAGGAATACCTTGTGTGCTATCAAACATCACAATGTAACAGGGTGATCATAAATATGATCTACAGTTATCTTCGAAGGTGTTTGTTGAGTTGGCAGGGATCGAGATTGGGATTTGTCACTCCGAGTACCGAAGAGGTATATCTGGGCCCTCTCGGTAATACACATCATAATAAGCTTGCAAACAAATGACTAAGGATTTAGTTACGAAATGATGTATTACGGAACAAGTAAAGAGACTTGGCAGTAACGAGATTGAACTGGGTATGAAGATATCAACGATCGAATCTCGGGCAAGTAACATACCGACAGACAATGGGAATTACGTATGTTGTCATAATGGTTCAAGTTCAACCAATAAAGATCTTCGTAGAATATCTAGAACCAATATGGGCATCCAGGTTCCGCTATTGGTTATTGACCGGAGAGGTGTCTTGGTCATGTCTACATAGTTCTCGAACCCGTAGGTTCCGCACGCTTAACGTTCGTTGACGATATAGTGTTATATGAGTTATGTGATTTGGTGACCGAGTGTTCGGAGTCTCGGATGAGATCACGGACATGACGAGGATCTCTGAAATGGTCCGGAGGTAAAGATAGATATATAGGATGATGATATTCAGACACCGAAAGAGTTTCGGAGTGCTCCAGGTAGTCATCGGGTCGCCGGAAGGGGTTCTGGACAACCCCGGGAGGTCTATGGGCCTAATGGCCAAAGGGGAGAGACACACCAGCACACAAGGGGGCTGGCGCGCCCCTCTCCCTGACAGCCGGCCCTAGGGAAGGAAAAGGGGGAGGGCTAGCCCCTCCTGCCTTCCCCTCTTGATGGGAGAAAGGAAAGAGGGGGGGCGCCATCCTCCCCTGCCTTTCCTCGCGCGCCTAAAAAGGCAAAGGGGGCGTGGCTAGGGGCAGGAGCCCAAGTGGGATTCGGCCCCACTTGGGGCGCCTCCTGGCTGCCTCCTCCCTCCCCCCAATCTATACATATGTGGGAGGTGGGAACCACACAAAGCCACGACAATCTCTTAGCCGTGTGCGGCGTCCCTCTCCACAGTTTCGTCCTTCGGTCATATTTTTGTAGTGCTTAGGCGAAGCCCTGTGGAGATAGCTTCACCATCACCGTCACCACACTGTCGTGCTACTGAAACTCATCCACTACTTCGCCGTCTTGCTGGATCAAGAAGGCGAGGACGTCACCGAGCTGAACGTGTGCTGGATGCGGAGGTGTCGTACGTTCAGTACTCGATCGGCTGGATTGCAAAGAAGTTTGACTACATCAACCGTTACTAAATGCTTCCTCTTATGATCTACGAGGGTATGTAGACACACTCTCCCCCTCGTTGCTATGCATATAGATCTTGTGTGTGCATAGAATTTTTTTGTTTTCCATGCAACGTTTCCCAACAGTGGCATCCGAGACAGGTTTATGCGTAGATGATATGCACGAGTAGAACACAGAGAGTTGGGGTGGTGATAGTCATACTTCTTACCACCAACATCTTATTTTGATTCGGCGGTATTGTGGGATGAAGCGGCTCAGACCAACCTTACATGTCCACGCACATGAGGCCGGTTCCACAGACTGACCTGCAACTAGTTTTGCATAAAGGTGGCTGGCGGGTGTCTGTTTCTCCTACTTTAGTTGAATCGAATTTGACTACGGCTAGTCCTTGAAGAAGGTTAGAACAACAAACTTGATAAATCATTGTTGTGTTTTTTTGTGTAGGTAAGAACGGTTATTGCTAGAAGCCCGTAGCAACCACGTAAAACTTGCAACAACAAAGTAGAGGACGTCTAATTTGTTTTTGCAGGGCATGTTGTGATGTGATATGGTCAACACATGATGTGATATACGTTGTTGTATGAGATGATCATGTTTTGTAATATTGACAACCGACAGGAGCCTTAGGGTTGTCTCTTAATTATTGTATGAAATGCAAGCGCCATTGATATGTCCAATTTGCATCATGTTTTTCTGCTGTCATTTATAATGTTTTTATGCATAATAATGCTTTATGGAGTATTTTAATGCACTTTCTCATAATATGCAAGGTTTACACAAAGAGGGAGAATGCCAGTAGCTAGAATTCTGGACCTAAAAAAGCTACGTCAGAGTTACCTATTCTGCACATCTCCAAATGAGCTGAAAATTTACGGAGAATTATTTTGCAATATATGAAAAATATTGGAGCAAATAAGTACCAGAGGGGGCCCACCAGGTGGGCACAACCCACCTGGGCGCTCCAGGGAGCCCAGACGCGCCCTGGTGGGTTGTGCCATCCTCGGCCCACCTCTGATGCCCATCTTTGGTATATAGGTCATTTAGGATGAAGTGCCACCATCTCAAGGCGGAACTTGGGGAGGAGCACTTTTGCCCTCCGGCGGAGCGATTCCACCGGGGAAACTTCCCTACCGGAGGGGGAAATCATCGTCATTATCATCACCAACAACTCTCCCATCTTGGGGAGGGAAATCTCCATCAACATCTTCAACAACACCATCTCCTCTCAAACCCTAATTCATTTCTTGTGTTCAATCTTTGTACCGGAACCTTAGATTGGTACTTGTGGGTGACTAGTAGTGTTGATTACATCTTGTAGTTGATTGCTATATGGTTTATTTGGTTGAAGATTATATGTTCAGATCCATTATGCTATTTAATACCCCTCTGATCTTGAGCAGATTATCATTTGTGAGTAGTTACTTTTGTTCTTGAGGTCACGGGAGAAATCTTGTTGCAAGTAATCATGTGAATTTGATATGTGTTCGATATTTTGATGATATGTATTTGTGATTCCCTTAGTAGTGTCATGTGAACGTCGACTACATGGCACTTCACCTTATTAGGGCCTAAGGGAATGCATTGTGGAGTAGTTATTGATGGATTGCTAGAGTGACAGAAGCTTAAACCCTAGTTTATGCGCTACTTCGTAAGGGACTGATTTGGATCCAAAAGTTTAATGCTATGGTTAGATTTTATCTTAATACTTTTCTCGTAGTTGTGGATGCTTGCGAGGGGGTTAATCATAAGTAGGAGGTTTGTTCAAGTAAGAACAACACCTAAGCACCGGCCCACCCACATATCAAATTATCAAAGTAGCGAACATGAACCAAACCAACATGATGAAAGTGACTAGATGGAATTCCCGTGTACCATCAAGAACGATTTGCTTATCATAAGAGACCATTTTGGCATGTCCTTTGCCTCAAAAGGATTGGTCTACCTTGCTGCACTTTATTTACCGTTACCGTTACTTGCTCGTTATCAAACTACCTGTTACTGATAATTTCAGTGCTTGCAGAGATTACCTTGCTAAAAACCACTTGTCATTTGCTTCTGCTCCTCGTTGGGTTAGACACTCTTACTTGTCGAAAGGACTATGATTGATCCCCTATACTTGTGGGTCATCAAGGCTCTTTTCTGGCGTCGTTGCCAGGGAGTGAAGCGCTGTTGGTAAGTGGAAATTGGTAAGGAAAAATTATTATTACGTGCTAAAATTTATTGTCACTTGTTACTATGGAGAACAATCCTTTGAGGGGTTTGTTCAGGGTATCTTCACCTCGACCAGAACCACAATTAGTTGCCCTTCAACCTAGGATCACACTTCATTCTAGCATTCAGAGATTTTTCTTTATACTTGTGTAATAATTTCTCTAGATCATCTCTATCCTTACAAGCAAGAATATCTCTAGTTGCCTCTTCACTCATAGCATAGCCTTCCGGTACCTTAGGAAATTCATATCTAGGAGGTCTACCTCTAGCAGGTGTTTCAAGAGTTTCAGTTTCAAGCTCATCATCAGATTCAACAACATCATGTTGTATTACTCTAGCAATTTGTTCATCAAGAAATTCACCAAGTGGCACATCATCATTGTCGAGCATGGTACTAGCATCATCATAAGCATCATTCATAGTAGAAGTAGCATCATCAATAACTTGTGACATATCAGAATTAATAGCATGTGGTGGTGGTGTTGCATGTTTACTCATAACAGAAGGTGAATCTAAAGCAGAACTGGATGGCAGTTCCTTACCTCCCCTCGTCTTTGAGGGAAATATCTTAGTCTTAGCATCTTTCAGATTCTTCATAGTGATAAATTGATAATAATCCCAAGTGACTCAACAAATATATCTATGCTCCCCGGCAACGGCGCCAGAAAAAGGTCTTGATAACCTACAAGTATAGGGGATCGCAACAGTTTTCGAGGGTAGAGTATTCAACCCAAATTTACAGATTCGACACGAGCCAAAGAATATTTGAAGGTATTAGCAGCTGAGTGATGACCCACAAGTGTAGGGGATCTATCGTAGTCCTTTCGATAAGTAAGAGTGTCGAACCCAACGAGGAGCAGAAGGAAATGACAAGCGGTTTTCAGTAAGGTATCCTCTGCCAGCACTGAAATTATCGGTAACAGATAGTTTTGTGATAAGGTAATTCGTAACGGGTAACAAGTAACAAAAGTAACTAAGGTGCAACAAGGTGGCCCAATCCTTTTTGTAGCGAAGGACAAGCCTGGAAAAACTCTTATATAGAGGAAAGTGCTCCCGAGGACACATGGGAATTATCGTCAAGCTAGTTTTCATCATGTTCATATGATTCGCGTTCGTTACTTTGATAATTTGATATGTGGGTGGACCGGTGCTTGGGTACTGCCCTTCCTTGGACAAGCATACCACTTATGATTAACCCCTCTCGCAAGCATCCGCAACTACGAAAGAAGAATTAAGGTAAACCTAACCATAGCATGAAAGATATGGATCCAAATCAACCCCTTACGAAGCAACGCATAAACTAGGGTTTAATCTTCTGTCACTCTAGCAACCCATCATCTACTTATTACTTCCCAATGCCTTCCTCTAGGCCCAAGCAATGGTGAAGTGTCATGTATTCGACGTTCACATAACACCACTAGAGGAAAGACAACATACATCTCATCAAAATATCGAATGAATACCAAATTCACATGACTACTTATAATAAGACTTCTCCCATGTCCTCAGGAACAAACGTAACTACCCACAAATCATATTCATGTTCATAATCAGAGGGGTATTAATATGCATAAAGGATCTGAACATACGATCTTCCATCGAATAAACCAACTAGCATCAACTACAAGGAGTAATCAACACTACTAGCAACCCACATGGACCAATCTGAGGTTTTGAGACAAAGATCGGATGCAAGAGATGAACTAGGGTTTGAGAGGAGATGGTGATGGTGAATATGTTGATGGAGATGGTCCTCCTCCCGATGAGAGAATCGATGATGATGACGATGGCGATGATTTCCCCCTCCCGGAGGGATGTTTCCCCGGCACAACAGCTTCGTCGGAGCCCTAGATTGGTTCCGCCAAGGTTTCGCCTCGAGACGGTGGCCCTTCGTCCCGAAAGCTTCCTTACGATTTTTTCCAGGGTAAAAGACACCTTATACCAGAAGATGGGCATCGGGGGGCTTCTAGGTGGCCCACGAGGCAGGGGGCACGCCCAGGGGGGTAGCGCGCCCCCACCCTCGTGGAAAGTGGGTGCCCCCCTCTGGTGCTTTCTTCGCCCAATATTTTTAATGTATTCCAAAATTGATTTTCGTGGAGTTTCAATACTTTTGGATTTGTGCAGAATATGTCTCTAATATTTGCTCCTTTTCCAGCCCAGAATCCAGCTGCTGGCATTCCCCATCTTCATGTAAAACCTTGTAAAATAAGAGAGAAAAGGCATAACTAATGTGACATAATGTGTAGTAACAGCCCATAATGCAATAAATACTGATATAAAAGCATGATGCAAAATGGATGTATCACTGAGTTGTTAATTCAACCACACCTGGAGATTAATTATCTACAGCAAAGTGATTAGTAGCAAAGTAGTATGATAGTTGTGATGATAGTAGCAGTAGCAACAGTAATAGTAACAGTGACAGCAGTGATATTGTAGCAGTAACGATAGTGATACGTCCATTTTGCATAATGCTTTTATATCGATATTTATTGCATTATGGGCTGTTATTACACGTTATGTCACAATACTTATGCCTATTCTCTCTTATTTTACAAGGTTTACATGAAGAGGGAGAATGCCGGCAGCTGGATTCTGGGCTGGAAAATGAGCAAATATTAGAGACCTATTCTGCACAACTCCAAAAGTCTTGAAACTCCATGAAAGTTATTTTTGGAATTAATAAAAATAATGGGCGAAGAAAGTACCAGAGAGGGGCCACACCCTGGCCACGAGGGTGGGGGCGCGCCCTACCCCCTGGGCGCGCCCCCTGCCTCGTAGGCCCCCTGGCAGGCCTCCGTTGACCATTGCTACGTCTTGAGCTTGCGTTGGTTTTCCTCAAAGAGGAGAGGGTGATGCATCGATAGTAGCGTAAGTATTTCCCTCAATTTTTGAGAACCAAGGTATCAATCCAGTAGGAGGCTCCTCAAAAGTCCCACGCACCTACACAAACAAACTGAGAACTCGCAACCAACACAATAAAGGGGTTGTCAATCCCTTCATGGCCACTTGCGAAAGTGAGATCTAATAAAGATAGTATGATAAGATAAATATATTTTTGGTATTTTATAATATAGATGCAAAAAGTAGAGATGCAAATAAAAGTAGATTGAAAGCAAATATGATAAGAGATAGACACGGGGGCCATAGGTTTCACTAGTGGCTTCTCTCAAGATAGCATAGGAATTATGGTGGGTGAACAAATTACTGTCGAGCATTTGATAGAAAAGCGAATAGTTATGACATTATCTAGGCATGATCATGTATATAGACATCACGTCCATAACAAGTAGACCGACTCCTTCCTGCATCTACTACTATTACTCCACACATCGACTGACTCCTGCCTGCATCTAGAGTATTAAGTTCATAAGAACAGAGTAACGCATTAAGCAAGATGACATGATGTAGAGGGATAAACTCAAGCAATATGATATAAACCCCATCTTGTTATCCTCGATGGCAGCAATACAATATGTGCCTTGCAACCCTTTCTATCACTGGGTAAGGACACCACAAGATTGAACCCAAAGCTAAGCACTTCTCCCATGGCAAGAAAGATCAATCTAGTAGGCCAAATCAAACTGATAATTCGAAGAGACTTGCAAAGATAACTCAAACATACATAAAAGAATTCAGAGAAGATTCAAATATTGTTCATAGATAAACTTGATCATAAACCCACAAATCATCGGATCTCGACAAACACACCGCAAAAAGAGTTTACATCGAATAGATCTCCACAAGAGAGGGGGAGAACATTGTATTGATATCCAAAAAGAGAGAAGAAGCCATCTAGCTAATAACTATGGACCCGTCGATCTGTGTTAAACTACTCACAACTCATTGGAGGGTCAAGGATGTTGATGTAGAAGCCCTCCATGGTCGATTTCCCCTCCGGCAGAGTGCCGGCGAAGGCTCCAAGATGAGATCTCGCGGATACAGAAGGTTACGGTGGTGGAAATTGTGTTCCGTCCTGCTCCTGGATGTTTTCGGGGTACGTAGGTATATATAGGAGGAAGAAGTACGTCGGTGGCCGCCCGAGGGGCGCACGAGACAGGGGGCGCGCCCTACAGGGGGGGCGCCCTCCTATCTCGTGGGAGCCTCGGCAGCTTCTTGGCTTGCACTCCAAGTTCTCTGGATCAGGTTCGTTCCAAAAATCATGCTCCCGAAGGTTTCATTCCGTTTGGACTCCGTTTGATATTCCTTTTCTTCGAAATACTGAAATAGGCAAAAAAAACAGCAATATGGGCTGGGCCTCCGGTTAGTAGGTTAGTCCCAAAAATGATACAGATGTGTAAAATAAAGCCCATAAACATCCAAAAGGGGTAATATAATAGCATGGAACAATAAAAAATTATAGATACGTTGGAGACGTATCAAGCATCCCCAAGCTTAATTCCTGCTTGTCCTCGAGTAGGTAAATGATAAAAAGAGAATTTTTGATGTGGAATGCTACCTAGCATAATTCATAATGTAATTTTCTTTATTGTGGCATGAATGCTCAGATACAAATGATTCAAAATAAAAGTTCATATTGATAAAAGAAATAGTAACACTTCAAGCATACTAATAAAAGTAATCATGTCTTCTCAAAATAACATGGCAAAAGAAAGTTCATCCCTACAAAATCATATAGTTAGGCTATGCTTCATTTTCGTCACACAAAGATGTTCCCAACTTCTATACCCCCGATAACAAGCCAAGCAATTGTTTCATACTTAAATATCTCAAACTTTTTCAACCTTCACGCAATACATGAGCATGAGCCATGGATATAGCACTATGGGTGGAATAGAATATGATGATGGGGATTGTGTGGAGAAGACAAAAAAAGAGAAAGTCTCACATTGACGAGGATAATCAACGGGCTATGGAGATGCCCATTAATTGATGTCAACATGAGGAGTAGGGATTGCCATGCAACGGATGCACTAGAGCTATAAATGAATGCTCAACAAAAGAAAACTAGTGGGTGTGCATCCAACTTGCTTGCTCACGAAGACCTAGGGCATTTGAGGAAGCCCATCGTAGGAATATACAAGCTAAGTTCTATAATGAAAAATTCTCACTAGTATGAAAAAGACAACTTATGAGACTCACTATATGAAAAATGTGGTGCTACTTTGAAGCACAATATATGAGACTCACTACATGAAGAACAAGGTGCCACTTTGAAGCACAAGTGTGGAAAAAGAGATAGTAACATTGCCCTTTTTTTCTTTTTCCTTTTTCTTTTCTTTTTTGGGCCTTTATTTGGCCTTTCTTCTTTTTTTTCTTTGGGCAATGTTCTAATAATGATGGTCATCACACTTTCATTGATTACAACATATGAATTACAACTCGAAACTAGAACAAGATATGACTCTATATGAATGCCTCCCGCGGTGTACCGGGATGGTGCAATGAATCAAGAGTGACATGTATGAAAAATAATGCATGGTGGCTTTGCCACAAATACGATGTCAACTACATGATCATGCAATGGCAATATGACAAAAGTAAAGTATGTCCTGATGATGATGAACGGAACGGTGGAAAGTTGCATGGCAATATATCTCGGAATGGCTATGGAAATGCCATAATAGGTAGGTATGGTGGCTGTTTTGAGGAAGATATAGGGAGGTTTATGTGTGATAGAGCATATCGTATCACGGGGTTTGGATGCACCAGTGAAGTTTGCACCAACTCTCAAGGTGAGAAAGGGCAATGCACGGTACCGAAGAGTCTAGCAAAGGTGGAAAGGTAAAAGTGCGTATAATCCATGGACTCAACATTAATCAAAAGAACTCATATACTTATTGCAAAAATTTAGAAGTCATCAAAAATCAAGTACTACGTGCATGCTCCTAGGGGGATACATTGGTAGGAAAAGACCATCGCTCGTCCTCGACCGCCACTCATAAGGATGCACAAGCCAGGTACACTTCATGTTTCAATTTTGTTACACAACTTTAACCATACGTGCATGCTACGAGACTTGCTAACTTCAACACAAGCATTCTTTAAATTCATAATCACCCAACTAGCATGACTTTAATATCACTACCTCCATATCTCAAAACAATTATCAAGTATCAAATTGATCACAACATCCAATTCACTTCCTATGATAGTTTTTATTATACCCAACTTGGATGCCTACCATTCTAGGACCAATTTTATAACCAAAGCAATTACCATGCTGTTCTAAAAGACTCTCAAAACAATATAACTGAAGCATGAGAGACTGGTAATTTCTACAAAAATAAATCACCACCGTGCTCTAAAAGATATAAGTGAAGCACTAGAGCAAAAACTATCAAGCTCAACAGATATAAGTGAAGCACATAGAGTATTCTAGCAAATTCTAATCAAATAGGCTTATCCCAAAAGGTGTGTACAGAAAGGATGATTGTGGTAAACTAAAAAGCAAAGACTAATATAATACACGACGCTCCAAGCAAAACACATATCATGTGGCGAATAAAAATATAGCTCCAAGTAAAGTTACCAATGAACAAAGACGAAAGAGGTGATGCCTTCCCGGGGCATCCCCAAGCTTAGGCTTTTGGATATTCTTGAATATCTTGGGGTGCCTTGGGCATCCCAAAGCTTAGGCTCTTTCCACCCTTTATTCCATAGTCCATAAAGGCTTTACCCAAAACTTGAAAACTTCACAACACAAAACTCAACAGGAAATCTTATAAGCTCCGTTAGTGAAAGAAAACAAAACCACCACATAAGGTACTGTAATGAACTCATTCTTTATTTATTTTGGTGTTAAACCTACTGTATTACAACTTCTCTATGGTTTATAAACTATTTTACTAGCCATAGATGCATCAAAATAAGCAAACAACACACGAAAAACAGAATCTGTCAAAAACAGAACAGTCTGTAGCAATCTGTAACTAACGCAAAATTATGGAACTCTAAAAATCCTACCAAAATAGGAAGTCCTGGAAATTTTGTTTATTGAACAGAAGCAAAAAGAATCAATGCAAAAAAAACGTTTATGTGATTTAACAAAATTATATTCATGCGTGCAAAGTTTCTGTTTTTCAGCAGAATCAAATCAACTATCATCGTAGGTTATCCTATAGGTTCTACTTGGCACAAACACTAATTAAAAGATAAAAACACATCTAAACAGAAGGTAGATGCAAGGTTTATTACTAAACAGGAGCAAAAAACATAAAGAAAATTGGGTTGCCTCCCAACTACCGCTATCGTTTAACGCCTCTAGCTAGGCATGAAAGCAAAGATAGATCTAACGAGTGCCATCTTTGGCACTAAATTCATAAGTAGCCCGCATGATAGATTCATAAGGTAATTTGACTTTCTTTCTTGGAAAGTGCTCCATGCCTTTCTTTAATGGAAATTGGAATCTAATATTCCCTTCCTTAATATCAATAATCGCGCCAATCATTCTAAGGAAAGGTCTACCAAGAATAATAGGGCATGAAAGATTGCAATCTATATCAAGAACGATAAAATCCATGGGCACCAAATTTCTATTTTCAACAATGAGAACACCATTGATCCTTCCCATTGGCTTTTTAATGGTGGAATCCGCAAGGTGCAAATTTAAAGAGCAATCATCAAGATCATGGAAACCTAGAATATCACATAAAGTTTTCGGAATCGTGGAAACACTAGCACCCAAATCACACAAAGCAAAACACTCATAATCTTTAATTCTAATCTTTATAGTAGGTTACCACTCATCATTAAGTTTTCTAGGTATAGAAACTTCCAAATTAAGTTTTTCATCATAAGATTGCATCATGGCATCAACAATATGTTTGGTAAAAGCTTTGTTTTGACTATAAGCATGAGGAGAATTAACAACGGATTACAACAAGGAAATACAACCTTTTAAATAACAATTATCATAATCAAATTCCTTGAAATCCGAGATAGTAGGTTCAATGTTATTAGAAGTTGAGGACTCTCCAATCTCATTTTTACCAAATTTAGCATCAAGATCTAAAGACCCCAAATTCTTGGGACGCCTTCTAGGCAAAGTTGATTCATCATCAGTCCCATAATCATCAAAATTCATATTGCAAAACATAGATCTAATAGGATATGCATCAATAACTTTAAGATCCTCATCATTATTTTCATGGAAACTAGAAGAACACGCTTTTATAAAGCTATCTTTGTTAGCACGCAATCTAGCGGTTTTTTCCTTACACTCATCAGTGGAAATTCTCATTACCTTGAGAGACTCATTGATATCATGGTTAGGAGGAGAAGATCTAAGTTTAAGAGAATCATCATCAAGCGAAAGTCTATCAATGTTCCTAGCCAAATCATCAACTTTGAGCAATTTTTTCTTCAAGCAAAGCATTAAAATTATTTTGAGAAATCATAAATTCTTTCACACTATTCTCAAAATCAGAGGACATCTTATTAAAATTACCATAAGAATTATTGTAGGAATTTCCATCATTATTAGAGGAATTACTAGGGAACGGTCTAGCATTAAAGTTTCCTCTATAAGCATTGTTTCCAAAACTGTTCCTACCAACAAAATTCACATCCATAGATTCATTATTATTCTCAATCAAAGAATACAAAGGCATATCATTGGGATCAAGAGGAGTATTTTTAGTAGCAAGCAATTTCATAAGTTCATCCATCTTTCCACTCAAAACATTGATTTCTTCTATAGCATGCACTTCTTTACTAGAAGATCTTTCGGTGTGCCATTGAGAATAACTAGCCATAATATTATCAAGAAGTTTTGTAGCATCTCCTAACGTAATTTCCATAAACGTGCCTCCCGCGTCCGAATCTAAGAGATTTCTAGAAGCAAAGTTCAAACCGGCATAAAATTTTTGTATGATCATCCATAAATTCAAACCATGAGTAGGGCAATTGCGAAGCATCAATTTCATTCTTTCCCAAGATTGGGCAACATGATCATGATCAAGTTGTCTAAAATTCATGATATCGTTCCTAAGAGTGATAATCTTAGCGGGAGTAAAATACTTAGAGATAAAAGCATCTTTGCACTTGTTCCAAGAATCAATACTATTTTTAGGCAAAGAAAAAAACCAAACTTTAGCACGATCTCTAAGTGAAAATGGAAATAACTTCAATTTGACAATATTGTTATCCGTATCTTTCTTCTTTTGCATATCACACAAATCAACAAAATTGTTTAGATGAGTAGCGGCATCTTCACTAGGAAGGCCGGCAAATTGATCTTTCATAACATGATTTAGCAAAGCAGTATTGATTTCACAAGACTCAACATCATTAAGAGGAGCAATCGGAGTACTAAGGAAATCATTATTATTGGTATTCGAGAAATCACACAATTTGGTATTATCTTGCGCCATGGCAAGAAGTAATCCAACACACAAGCAAATAGAAAAAGGCAAGCGAAAAGAGAGAGAGAGATTGGGAAAGAGAGGGCGAATAAAACGGCAAGGGTGAAGTGGGGGAGAGGAAAACAAGAGGCAAATGGCAAATAATGTAAATGCGAGGGAGATGGCTTTGTGATGGGTACTTGGTATGTCTTGACTTGAGCAAAGACCTCCCCGGCAACGGCGCCAGAAATACTTCTTGCTACGTCTTGAGATTGTGTTGGTTTTCCTCGAAGAGGAGAGGGTGATGCAGCGATAGTAGCGTAAGTATTTCCCTCAGTTTTTGAGAACCAAGGTATCAATCCAGTAGGAGGCTCCTCAAAAGTCCCACGCACCTACACAAACAAACTGAGAACTCGCAACCAACGCAATAAAGGGGTTGTCAATCCCTTCACGGCCACTTGCGAAAGTGAGATCTAATAAAGATAGTATGATAAGATAAATATATTTTTGGTATTTTATAATATAGATGCAAAAAGTAGAGATGCAAATAAAAGTAGATTGATAGAAAATGTGATAAGAGATACATCCGGGGGCCATAGGTTTCACTAGTGGCTTTTCTCAAGATAGCATAGGAATTACAGTGGGTGAACAAATTACTGTCGAGCAATTGATAGAAAAGTGCATAGTTATGACATTATCTAGGCATGATCATGTATATAGGCATCACATCCATAATAAGTAGACCGACTCCTTCCTGCATCTACTACTATTACTCCACACATCGACCGACTCCTGCCTGCATCTAGAGTATTAAGTTCATAAGAACAGAGTAACGCATTAAGCAAGATGACATGATGTAGAGGGATAAACTCAAGCAATATGATATAAACCCCATCTTGTTATTCTCGATGGCAACAATATAATACGTGCCTTGCAACCCTTTCTGTCACTGGGTAAGGACACCGCAAGATTGAACCCAAAGCTAAGCACTTCTCCCATGGCAAGAAAGATCAATCTAGTAGGCCAAACCAAACTGATAATTCGAAGAGACTTGCAAAGATAACTCAATCATACATAAAAGAATTCAGAGAAGATTCAAATATTGTTCATAGATAAACTTGATCATAAACCCACAATTCATCGGATCACGACAAACGCACCGCAAAAAGAGTTTACATCGAATAGATCTCCACAAGAGAGGGGGAGAACATTGTATTGAGATCCAAAAAGAGAGAAGAAGCCATCTAGCTAATAACTATGGACCCGTAGGTCTGTGGTAAACTACTCACAACTCATCGGAGGGGCAAGGATGTTGATGTAGAAGCCCTCCATGGTCGATTCCCCCTCCGGCAGAGTGCCGGTGAAGGCTCTAAGATGAGATCTCGCGGATACAGAAGGTTACGGTGGTGGAAATTGTGTTTCATCCTACTCCTGGATGTTTTCGGGGTACGTAGGTATATATAGGAGGAAGAAGTACGTCGGTGTCCGCCCGAGGGGCCCACGAGACAGGGGGCACGCCCTACAGGGGGGTGCGCCCTCCTATCTCGTGGGAGCCTCGGCAGCTTCTTGGCTTGCACTCCAAGTCCTCTGGATCACGTTCGTTCCAAAAATCACGCTCCCGAAGGTCTCATTCCGTTTGGACTCCATTTGATATTCCTTTTCTTCAAAATACTGAAATAGGCAAAAAAAACAGCAATATGGGTTGGGCCTCCGGTTAGTAGGTTAGTCCCAAAAATGATATAAATGTGTAAAATAAAGCCCATAAACATCCAAAAGGGGTAATATAATAGCATGGAACAATAAAAAATTATAGATACATTGGAGACATATCAACCATCTTCTGCTATATGAAGTCTTTTACCTTGGAAAAAAATCATAAGCAAGCTTTCGGGACGAAACACTGCCGCCACGAGGCGGAACCTTGGTGGAACCAATCTAGGGCTCCGGCGGAGCTATTCTGCCGGGGAAACATCCCTCCGGGAGGGGGAAATCATCACCATCTCCATCACCAACGATCCTCTCGGGAGGGGGAAATACTTCTTTTGTAATTGCGGATGCTTGCAATAGGGGTTAATCATAAGTGGGATGCTTTTCCAAGAAAGGGCGGTACCCAAGTACCGGTCCACCTACATATCAAATTATCAAAGTAACAAACGCGAATCATACGAGCGTGATGAAAACTAGCTTGACGATAATTCCCTTGTGTCCTCGGGAGCGTTTTCCTTCATATAAGAATTTGTCCAGGATTGTCCTTTGCTACAAAAAGGATTGGGCCACCTTGCTGCACCTTATTTACTTTTGTTACTTGTTACCCGTTATGAATTACCTTATCACAAAAATATCTGTTACTGATAATTTCAGTGCTTGCAGAGAATACCTTATTGAAAACTGCATGTCATTTCCTTCTGCTCCTCATTGGGTTCGACACTCTTACTTATCGAAAGGACTATGATAGATCCCCTACACTTGTGGGTCATCAAGACTCTTTTCTGGCGCCGTTGCCGGGGAGTGAAGCGCCTTTGGTAAGTGGAACTTGGTAAGGAAAAATTTAGATAGTGTGCTGAAATTTACTGTCACTTGTTACTATGGAACATAATCCTTTGAGGGGCTTGTTCGGGGTATCTTCACCTCGACCAGTAGAGAAAAGAGTTGCTCCTCAACCTACTGAACCTACTGAAAATGTTTACTTCAAAATTCCTTCGGGTATGATAGAGAAACTGCTAGCTAATCCCTTTACAAGAGATGGAACATTGCACTTTGATTTGCACCTAATCTATGTGGATGAAGTTTGTGGATTATTTAAGCTTGCAGGTATGCCCGAGGGTGTTATCAAGAAGAAGGTCTTCCCTTTATCTTTGAAGGGATAGGCATTGACATGGTTTAGGCTATGTGATGATATGGGATCATGGAACTACAACCGATTGAAATTGGAATTTCATCAGAAGTTTTACCCTATGCATCTTGTTCATCGTGATCGTAATTATATATATAATTTTTGGCCTCGCGAAGGAGAAAGCATCGCTCAAGCTTGGGGGAGGCTTAAGTCAATGTTATATTCATGCCCCAATCATGAGCTCTCAAGAGAAATGATTATTCAAAAATTTATGCTCGGCTTTCTCTCAACAATTGCTCCATGCTCGATACTTCTTGTACCGGGTCTTTTATGATAGAGACTATTGAATTCAGATGGGATTTATTGGAAAGAATTAAACGTAACTCTGAAGATTGGGATCTCGACAAAGGTAAGGAGTCAGGTATGACACCTAAGTTTGATTGTGTTAAATCTTTTATGGATACCGATGCTTTTCGTGAATTTAGAACTAAATATGGACTTGGACTCTGAGATAGTAGCTTCTTTCTGTGAATCATTTGCTACTCATGTTGACCTCCCTAAGGAGAAGTGGTTTAAATATAATCCTCCCATTGAAGTAAAAGTAGTTGCACCTATTAAAGTTGAAGAAAAGACTATCACTTATAATGATCCTATTGTTCCTACTACCTATATTGAGAAACCACCTTTCCCTGTTAGGATAAAGGATCATGCTAAAGCTTCAACTGTGGTTCGTAAGAGTAATACTAGAACACCTACACCACCTGAGCAAATTAAAGTTGAACCTAGTATTGCTATGGTTAAAGATCTCTTGGCTGATAATATTGATGGGCATATTATTTACTTCTGTGATGAAGCTGTTAGAATTGCTAGACCTGATACTAAAAATAAACATAGAGCTGTTGTAGGCATGCCTGTTATTTCTGTTAAAATAGGAGATCATTATTATCATGGCTTATGTGATATGGGTGCTAGTGCTAGTACAATACCTCATTCCTTATACAAAGAAATTATGCATGATATTGCACCTGCTGAGATAGAGGAAATTGATGTTACAATTAAGCTTGCCAATAGAGATACTATTTCACCAGTTGGGATTGTTAGAGATGTTTGATATGTCTCCAAAGTATCTACTTTTCCAAACACTTTTGCCCTTGTTTTGGACTCTAACTTGCATGATTTGAATGAAACTAACCCGCACTGACATTGTTTTCAGCAGAACTACCATGATGTTGTTTTATGTGTAGAAAAGAAAAGTTCTCGGAATGTCCTGGAAATCCACGGAGGCACCTTTTGGAATTAATAAGAATTTTTGGTGAAAGAATCAATGCCAGGGGCCCACAGCCTGTCCACGAGACATGGGGCGCGCCCCCTAGGGCGCGGCCTCCTATCTCGTGGGCCCCCTGGACCTCCACCGACGTCAACTCCAACTCCATATATTCACGTTCGGGGAGAAAAACATCAGAGAGAAAGTTTGATCGCGTTTTATGACACGGAGCCGCCGCCAAGCCCTAATCTCTCTTGGGAGGGATGATCTGGAGTCCGTTCGGGGCTCCGGAGAGGGGGATCCGTCGCCGTCGTCATCATCAACCATCCTCCATCACCAATTTCATGATGCTCACCGTCGTGCGTGAGTAATTCCATCGTAGGCTTGCTGGATGGTGATGGGTTGGATGAGATTTACCATGTAATCAAGTTAGTTTTGTTAGGGTTTGATCCCTAGTATCCACTATGTTCTGAGATTGATGTTGCTATGACTTTGCTATGCTTAATGCTTGTCATTAGGGCCCGAGTGCCATGATTTCAGATCTGAACCTATTATGTTTTCATGAATATATGTGTGTTCTCGATCCTATCTTGCAAGTCTATAGTCACCTATTATGTGTTATGATCCGACAACCCCGAAGTGACAATAATCGGGATACTTCTCGGTGATGACCGTAGTTTGAGGAGTTCATGTATTCACTATGTGCTAATGCTTTGTTCCGGTTTTCTATTAAAAGGAGGCCTTAATATCCCTTAGTTTTCGCTAGGACCCCGCTTCCACGGGAGGGTAGGACAAAAGATGTCATACAAGTTCTTTTCCATAAGCACATATGACTATTTACGGAATACATGCCTACATTACATTGATGAATTGGAGCTAGTTCTATATCACCCTATGTTATAACTATTGCATGAGGAATCGCATCCGGCATAATTATCCATCACTGATCCATTGCCTACGAGATTTTCACATATTGTTCTTCGCTTATTTACTTTTCCGTTGCTACTGTTACAACTACTACAAAAACCCAAAAACATTTCTCTTTACTTTTGCTACCGTTACCTTTATTATCATACCACTTTTCCTACTAAATACTTTGCTGCAGATACTAAGTTATCCAGGTGTGGTTGAATTGACAAGTCAACTGCTAATACTCAAGAATATTCTTTGGCTCCCCTTGTGTCGAATCAATAAATTTGGGTTGAATACTTTACCCTCGAAAGCTGTTGCGATGCCCTACACTTGTGGGTTATCAAGACTAATTTTTGGCACCGTTGCCGGGGAGCATATCTCTATTCTCTGAGTCACTTGGGATTTATATCTGTTGATCACTATGAAGAACTTGAAAGACGCTAAAACCAAGATTTTACCCTCAACTACGAGGGGAGGTAAGGAACTGCCATCTAGCTCTGCACTAGATTCTCCTTCCGTTATTAGTAAGTGAGGGAGTCCTGGATTAGGGGGTATCCGGACGGCCGGACTGTGTACAACGTCCGGACTATTGAAGCGTGAAGATACAAGACTCAAGACTTCGGCCCGTGTCTGGATGGGACTCTCCTTTGCGTGGAAGGTAAGCTTGGCGATCCGGATATTATATTTCCTTCCTTGTAACTGACTCCATGTAAACCCTAGCCCTCTCCGGTGTCTATATAAACCGGAGAGGTTGGTCCTTAGAAGGCCGATCACAATTACAATCATACCATCATAGGCTAGCTCTTAGGGTTTAGCCTCTACGATCTCGTGGTATATCTACTCTTGTACTACCCATATCATCAATATTAATCAAGCAGGAAGTAGGGTTTTACCTCCATCGAGAGGGCTCGAACCTGGGTAAACATCTGTGTCCCTCTCCTGTTACCATCAGCCTTGATAAACAGATTGGGACTCCCTACCCGAGATCCGCCGGTTTTGACACCAAAATTGGTGCTTTCATTGAGAGTTCCTCTGTGTTGTCACTGTCAGGCTTGATGGCTCCTTCAATCATCACCAACGATGCTGTCCAGGGCGAGACTTTCCTCCCCGGACAGATCTTCGTGTTCGGTGGCTTCGCACTGTGGGCCAATTCGCTTGGCCACCTGGAGCAGATCGATAGCTATGCCCCCGGCCACCAGGTCAGGTTCGGGAACTTGAACTACACAACGGATATTCGCGGGGACTTGATCTTCGACGGATTCGGGCCAGCGCCAGAAGCACCGAACAGTCACGATGAGCACGGCTTAGACCTGCTGTCAGACGCTGCGCGGGATATCACCCCAGCAGAAGCCTCGGATCTAAATCCGGGGCAGGTTGCGTTGCCTAAGGACGGAGGGCTGGACCCCGCCCCGCAGGCCATACCCTCGTTGGCGATGGAGCCGGACACAGGTCCCACCTCTGAGGGAGCCTGTGACTCCAAACCCCCGGATTCATATCCGGATGTAGGTTCCAGTCCGCGCATCCCCGAGCCCGCCGATCCTTTTTTTTGACTAGAAACAGTAGGGTAAGACCCCACTGCAATTTTTATAAATTAAAGAACAAAGTAACAAGTAGTCTTGAGGGGCTTGAGATAAGCCCTGAAACAGAAAAAAGAACTAAACCTACTGAAAGAAGAAAAAGAAAAGAAAAAACCTACTAGCCTAAAAACAAAGAAGATTACAGAATGCCTTCAAGCCAAACAGAAAATTGCCTCTCATGTTTTTTCCTCATTCTAAACTTTAGAAGTTTTAGTTCCTCCAGAAAAATGAACTTCCAGCCTTGAAATGAAGGAGCAATGTTTTCAAAAATCTTATTATTTCTAGTTATCCAAATGGCCCATGCTCCAAGTATGATGATCTCCATGTAAAATGGAAACCTTAGCTTGTCTTTAAGATCTTGGAATGCTTCCAGTACAAACAAGTTTGGGGTTCTTGTTGGACATATGTAATCCCAACATTGTTGAGCAAATGGACAACCCCAGAATAGGTGATGCAGTGTTTCTTCTTGCTGACAACCTCTAACAGCACAATTATAAGCTTCCAACACAAAAAATTTCCTTCTAAGCAAATTCCTTGTGTTGACTCAATCTTGTAGAAGTTGCCAAAAGAAAACTTTATGTTTAGGCTGACAACAACTCTGCCAGATCCAATTGAAATGTGGAGGGGTTTGCTTATGTCCAATCAAGACTTTATATGCTTTGATAGATGAATAGTGCTCATTCCCCCAAATGTAACTCCATGTGTCCAGTGTGTCCAAATAATCTGATTGTCTCATGGAAATAGAAATATCCTCCATTTGTAAGAATTCCTCATATGCCTCAGTTGTTAAGGGGAGAAAGAATAGATCCTGCAGGTACTCCGTCTGCAACACTTGTTGTATATTCAAATGAGGGTTTCTGACAAAAGAGAATAGGTGTGGGAATTGATGTTTCAATATTGCTTGGTTCCATAGATCTTCCCAAAAGAATGCAGAGACACCATCTCCCACATTACATTTAGCAATAGCTTTGTACTGATCAATGAGAGCTAGGTTGGATTTCCACCAGAATGATCCAATCATGTTGTCCCCTAGTAATTTGCCATCACTATAGTATGTCTCCCAAATCAGGTTGACCCAAGGTATATCATGCCTGTTGAAGAATTTGTGAAGGTTTTTGATGAGCAAAGTTTTGTTGTGTGTGAAGATATCCAAAACTCCTAACCCCCCTGGTCTTTGGGTCTACATACTGTGTGCCATGCAACCAAAGCAGGTCTTTTGTCCTTCATATCAGGGCCTCTCCAAAGACAGTGCCTCAAATATTTGTTGATCTGTTTTTTTATTGCAATGGGAATGTCCAGACAGCACATGAAGAAAACTGATAATGATGTCATCACTGACTTGACCAAAAGTAATTTACCAGCTTGAGTCATGAAGATAGAGATACCTTCCAGTCTTTTTGCAATCCTGTTAACTAGGGGGAGGCATTGCTCAACAGTTGGTTTGTATATTCCCAAGGGCAGACCAAGGTAAGTAAAGGGGAATTGACCTCTAGCACACTGTAAGGTGTTTGTAAAAATCTCAACCCTGTCTTCAGCAATATTCAGAGGAACCATGATGGACTTCCCTTAATTCACTTTGAGCCCTGTTGCTATAGCAAAAGTATTCAGAAGAGCCTTTAAACAGAACAGCTGTCTAGAATCAGCTTGCATAATCACCAGTGTGTCATCTGCATATTGCACAATTGGGAAGTGTGGGCAAGAGTTGACTTGGAGTGGAGCAGTGATCAGGTGTAATCTCATTGCTTTGTTAAGAATGGATTGCAACAGGTCAACAGCCAACACAAAAATTAAAGGAGAATAAGGATCCCCTTGTCTTACTCCTCTTTTGATGTAAATTCTTTTCCCAGGCACACCATTCAATAATACAGAAGAGGATGCAGTTGTGAACAGAGCTTCCATCCAGGAAATCCATTTCTCTCCAAAACCTTTAGCTCTAAAAATATCAATGATAGCAGCATGCTCAATTGTATCAAAAGCCTTCTCAAAATCCAATTTAATAACTAAGGTTTCCTCCTTAGACTTATGACACTGATGAATGTATTCATATGCCCATCCTAGGCAATCTTGGATCACTCTATCTTTGAGGAAGCCATACTGATTAATATGCACCATTTGCAGAATAACTCTTTGCAATCTATTAGCTAGCAATTTTGTAATTATCTTGAGTACTCCATTCATCAAGGAAATAGGCCTGAAGTCATTTGGGGAAAGAGGCACCTCTTTTTTTGGCACTAAAGTTATGAAAGAGGAGTTGATGCTTTCAAGATTTACATTCCCAGCATGGAATGCCAGTATAAGTTCAAAGACATCAGTTTTTATAATATCCCAACAACTTTTGATAAACTCATTATTGAATCCATCTGCCCCTGGTGATTTATCTGCAGGCAGATTTTTAACCACTTCTTCAACTTCTTCCAGGGAAAAAGGTTTTTCCAAACCAAGGAAGATTTGGGGGTCCACTGTGTTTTCATAGAGATCATATAGGTCAAAGTGCATGGAATGACCATTAGATTGTCCCAATCCTTCTTTAAAAGCCTCCCATAGTATTGCAGCCTTTCCATCATGATCTGTTACTTCCAGTTGATCCTTATTCAATATCATAGCAATCTTATTGTGCCTATGATTAATAGAGGCTTTAGTGTGGAAGAATTTTGTATTCTCATTTCCAAATTTAATTCCTTTAATTTTACCTCTTTGTTTCCAGTAGATCTTCTGATCATTTAGCACAGTTAATAAAAAGTCCTTGAGCATTGTCCTGCAATTATTCTCAAACACTGAAAGATCCCTATACTTCTCAATCATATCCCAAAGAAAGATACAGTCATTTAGATCACCAATTAGCTTTTTATGAGAAGCTAGAGTTTTAGCCCACAACTTAAGTGCTCTTCAAACATTCTTGAATTTAGCATTGATCCTCTTTGCACAATCTGCATGACCCACTGGAATATTCCAAGCATTCTCAACCACCTGTTTGAAAGAGCTATGTTTAAGCCAAAAGTTTTCAAATCTGAACACTTTGGATTTTGGGATATTTGTGCCAATTTTAATCATGCAAGGTAGGTGATCAGAAATTGGTTTAGCCATAGGAAGAGCCACGGTATCTGGATAGCTGGTCATCCAGGCAGCAGAGGTGAATAACCAGTCTAACTTTTCCAATAGGGGGTTATCTTGCATGTTACTCCAGCTAAACTACCTGCCTTTTAGAGGAAGTTCAATCAAACCAAGTTCACTTATAGCCTCATTAAACATAAGCATTTCATTAACATCCCCTCTAGGTCTGTTTCTGTCTTCAGGTGTTCTAATAAAATTAAAATCTCCCATGATAATCCAGTCCACATCATTAGGTATTTGAATATTACCAAACCAGTCAATGAACTCAATTTTATCCTCATGGTTGCAAGGACCATAGATGTTTGTGAGGATCCAACTTTTGGAGGATGTTCTGCAAGTGAACTGAATGGATAAAGAAAACCTGTTTTGAAACATAAGATCCCCAGTGAATAAAACTCCAGTCCAAGCAGTGAGGATACCACCTGATGCCCCAATGGAAGGCAAGTATTCAAATTTACTAAACCTCTGGGGACATACTTTATGGATATAGGCTAAATCAAAATGTTCTCTTTTAGTTTCCTGCAAACACACAATCCCAGCTGCACTTTCTTCCACTTTTTGCCTGATGGCTAACCATTTATCAGATGAATTGATACCTCTCACATTCCAGTTTAGGATGTTCCAAGTCCTATTGTTATTCATTAAAAACCAACTTTATGTTTCTTTTCTCATTAGGGCCCACCCCCTGATGAATATCCCAAACAACAATGTTATTGTGATCCACAGAAATAACAATGCACCTAGAGCAAGGTGGCATATACTAATATTGGACAACATCATAAGACCAGAAAAACCATAGCAACCAGTACTGATATCCAACAGAATTCACAGTATTAGAAAAAACAGTAGTCTCTCTCATATCAGGATACCATAACTGACATTTCAGCATAATACAGAAACCAGACAAAAGATGCCACCTAGGGCTAACATCCATTGTGCAGCAGCTGCAAGGGCTACAGTTCACTGCATACAAATGACAACAAGTTCCCAAAATAGAACAGCAGACCATTCTGCTAACTAACATATGCTGTTGTTGTAGACTCATCATCAGACATGCCTTGATTGAGCTGCATCTCCTGTGGCCTTGGACACCTTGGCCACATCTTCTTGTCCCTTCTTCTTAGGTTTCTTGGACTGTTTTTCTTGAAGCTCATCCTCAGCAACCTTACAGAAAGATTTAGACAGATTTTTAACCACTGAATTCTGAATAAGTGGAGGTATAGCATTACATGGTAAACAAGATTTAGCATCATATGATTTCCTTCTAAATCCCTTATTATCTTTTTTAATCCTGTCACTCCTTCTTACCTCTGTTTCCACCATAGGTTCTTTATCTCTTCTCTTTCTTGAAATGGCCTCTCCAAGTGGCAGGACTTTATTTGGAGATAGTTGTTGCAGATGACTACTTGCCCCAGTGGAGGAATGAGCAGCAGGACTAATACCTTCATTTCCTTGCCCAGCCCCAGGATAAAATCTCTGCAGGTGGGTGCCTGAGAAGTGGTACATCTATCAGGTATGTGAAAAAGTAGAGTTTCTTCTTGCTCACAATTAGCAGTCAACAGTTTCCATATATCAGATTTGAGCAAATGTATAGTCCATCCAAACTTATCAGGTGTCAAGAGCAAATGGATTATGAAATTAAACCAACTTACTGGAATTTCAATTTTAAAAGTTGGAGTATCTCCTTGGGTTGCTGGTGCAAAGTGCTGAATCCATAATCCTAGCCCTTCTTCAGAGATTAAATGAGAGCCATCAATAACTTGTAAAGCATGATCTTGTGCCAATGCATGCAAGTCAAACAAAGAAGGGGAGCCTGGCAAAGAGAAGGACCCATAGTTACCTTTAGGGTTTGCTTCAGAAGAGGAACCAATGTGAGGGACTGGAACATCTGCCTTGCCCTTGATATCTGGGATAGTATTTTGCTATGTAGGGGTAGCAGCCTCAGCAGCAACACTGTCAGAAACACCACAAGGTACTGCACTCTTTTCAGGAGAAGGAATTTCCATCCTAAATTCAAGCTACTTGTCTATGGCTAAGTTTGGCACAGAGTTGCCAGTAACTTCAGTGACTCTGACAGCAGTGAGCATATCAGCAGTGGAAACTGGCTGCAGGTTTAGCTGTTCTGCAGCAACCATATTCAGAGAAATAACTGCTTGCTGTAAGTCCACATTCTATTGTGGATGTTCATTGTGCTGCAGCACCTGTAAATCCTCATCCTCTCCCACAGCATTATAGGCCATAGCAATGTTAAGAAGCCCTTGACCAAGTGGAGGAACTTGCACACCTTGGTTGACCTCTTCACTGGCTGAGTGAGTCAATGACAGTAAGCCATCAGAAAGAGAAATAATAGTGGTAATGCTGCTGTTGGGTGCTCCATCCTCTGGCAGAGCTGGAATCTCAATTGGAGGCTGTTGAGGTGGAATAGGAGCTGGCTGTGGGAAAGCCCAGTGATCCCCTTGCTCTACTTGCTCTTCCCAATCATCCCAGTCTTCATTAGGAGCATGCATGTTGTGATCAGGCAGAGGTTGAAAACCAGGGAAATCATTGGCATGCTGAGGTACAGGGTGTGGGTCCACACCATCAGGTGGAAATGGATCTTCATCAGCAGGTCCACCACCCAACATTTCCTCAAGAAGAACCTCAACAGAGCACGTCCAGGATTCCTCCTCAAATTGTTCTCCTTCAGACCATCTAATACTCTTTGGGATGTCTCCAAGCTCTGTGACTCTAGCCTTAACCAAAATCTTACCCTTCAATGCATCCTTTCTTTCCCAACTAATGATCTTACCCCACTTGGAAATCACAGAAGCTATATCTTCAGAGTTACAGAAATCAAACGGGACCCCCACAAACAGCAACCAACAAGTTCTGTTGAAATGGACACGACGCCAGTTTCTACCTTGATTGTGCTTCGTAAAAGAGATAAAAACATCACCAAAAGCATGCGGACCCTGCTGAATGAGCCTGTTTCGATCTCTGACATGCGTGAACCTGACGCAGGCTTCCCCAAAAGGGCAGGGCTGGATTTCTGTAAATCCAACTTGTGCAACTTCCTGAAGAAACTCCTCTAGAACATCACGCACATTTGGAAAGAATACCTCGTTTGGATGCGGGAAGATGCTTGCAATCGCCCAATCCTCGCGCCTTCTCTGGTAATGCGGGACAATCGCACGAGAAATGCCATTGCGACCCTCAATGGCCTGAATCTGGAAACCTTGCAGGACGAAAGGTTGCGGGTCTATTGGGATATTGGCCATCGACGACGACTCTAGCAAGGAAGTAGCCAGAGCCCCGTCCAACAACAATGGCAGCGGCGGCGAGCTTGTTGACGCTGAAGTAGAGGTGGCAGCAGGGAAGGAAGGTGAAGTGGAAGGCGAGGAGGCAAGCGTTGGTCTCGGCTGGAAGTTTGGGAAAAAATCCTTGACCAGCTCCTTAAATGAAGGCACCTGCCAAGTCTGTGCCGCTGGCCCAAGACACCGAAACCAAGACTCCACTGCACCCTCGGCCCAGGCCTCTTCTGGTGGGCTCTTGAAAGTGTCAAAAGGAATAAAAGGCCAGAGCCCATGTAAATTTGGTGTAGTGCAAAAACGGGCATGCATAGCAAATCACGTGATTACGTGAACGTTGCATGCCTTGGTGCTCCATCAGTGGCCTGGCTTGACCAGGGTTAAGGAGCATTGAATCATTATTATTACTACCTTGATTAGTGCCCTCTTGAATGTGCCCTGATAATCGCTCGAAAACTGATCTGCCATCCCTCACCACCGCGGAATAGCTCCGATGATCGCCGGAGTGAGGAACAATGGCCTTTCCGGACCTGCCCACTAAAGTCCATTGTTTGTCAAGCTCAGCATAGAACAGAGCCTCTTCACGTTTCCAATTTGGGCCACCAAAGTTCCAAAGGTTAAAAACCAACTCAAAATCTTTCTCAATGATTTTACCCGCATTATAGATCTCAAAACCCACTGCTTTAGAAGCAACCGAAAACTTGAATGACCTATCCTTCAAGAAACGAACACGAAATCCTTGCGCATAGCCCCGAAACATGGCAAGAAGAGAAACACTAACCGTGTGCACATTAAGCCTGAAAGAAGCACGGGCAAAATAAACCACCATAGTGAACTCCTTTTGACGAAAGCCCAGGGAGAAAACCACCGGGTGCCCAAACTTGGCCTTTATATCCGCTTGAAACTTCTTCCCACGATCAAAGTTCAGGGCAAAGGGCATAATGTTGAGGAGTGAGGTGGCTACCAGGGCCGGAGTGGCCACTGGTAAAGAGGGGGTGGCCGCCGGGGCCGGAGTGGCCACCGGCGCAAGGTGGGAGGAGCTAGGTGGGAGGAGCTAGGTGGGAGGTGCTTCAGTTCCACACCGGCGGCCGAAGAGTTGATAGCCGAACCTGGTTGGGCTCCGGTGATGGAGTTCACCGCGGCGGACGTCTTTCAGCACTCGCCCTTTGGCGACATGCTGGACTTATTGAAGTCTCTCTCTTTGTCAGGAGACTCCGGGCCGAACTATGTCTGGCTCGAGTGGGAAGCAGACAATGATGGAATTCGTTGCCCACCCACCACCCACTTCATTGCCACGATCGGTGATCTAACCGACGTGCTTGACTTCGACTCTGAAGACATCGACGGTATGGACGACGATGTAGGAGAATTACAGGAGCCACCGCTCACCGATATATATATGGTGGACACTCCGAAGGAAACAAATGGCGATGAGGCAACGAAGGATAACCCCTCAGGAAGAAAAACAAAGCATGGACATCGTCGGTGCCGATCCAAGCCCCGCCACAGCAATACCGGCCCCGGAGACGAAAATAATCCGGATGGCGCCGAAGAAGAATATGACCCTGAACAGCCTGCCTTCAAGCAGGCCGAACAGGAAGATGAGCAGGTCAGCCCAGAAGAACAGGTGATGGACGCATACCCGGAGGAGGACAACTACATGCCCCCCTCCGAAGACGAGATTAGCCTCGGCGACGACGAATTCGGCGTGCCTGAGGATCCCGTAGAGTAGGAGCGCTTCAAGCGCAATCTTATAGCCACTGCGAGGAGCCTGAAGAAGAAGCAGCAACAACTCCAAGCTGATCAAGATCTGCTCACAGATAGATGGACTGAAGTCCTGGCAGCCGAGGAATATGGACTCGAACGCCAAACGGCTGACCAGCCACCTCGTGGCCAGGATAAAAAGGGATATCAGCCAGGATACCAGCCCGCACCCCCACGCCGATACACTACGGCTCAGGGCAACAGGCAAGACCTGCAAGATATTCTGGAAAACAAAGCAGGGCAGCCAAGATCGATCTACGGATCGCGGGGGCGCGCCCCAGCGCGCGACGATGATCATCGCGCCGGATACATCATCAACAAGTCCGGCCGGGCCGAACACAACAACCTAGACCAATTCGAGCTGCGTAGCCACATAGCTCGGCACAGAGGCGCCGCACACCCCCTCTGCTTCACTGACGAAGTAATGGATCATGAATTCCCAGAAGGGTTCAAACCCGCAAACATCGAATCATACGATGGCACAACAGACCCCGCAGTATGGGTCGAAGATTTTTTTCTCCACATTCACATGGCCCGCGGAGATGATCTACACGCCATCAAGTATCTTCCCCTTAAGCTCAAAGGACCAGCCAGACACTGGTTAAACAGCCTGCCAGCAAATTCCATTGGCAGTTGGGAAAACCTAGAAGACGCATTCCTCGATAACTTCCAGGGCACATATGTGCGACCACCAGACGTTGATGACGTGAGCCACATTAAACAACAGCCCGGAGAGTCAGCCCGGAAATTCTGGACTCGGTTCCTCACTAAAAAGAACCAAATAGTCGACTATCCGGACGCTGAAGCCCTGGCGGCTTTCCAGAATAATATCCGTGACGAGTGGCTCGCTCGACACCTCGGCCAGGAAAAACCCAAGTCTATGGCAGCTCTCACAACCCTAATGACCCGCTTTTGCGCGGGTGAGGATAGCTGGTTGGCTCGCTGCGGCACCACGCCACATTCCGGCACTTTAGACAGCCGTGATGCTAACAGCAAGCCACGGCGTAACATGCATAAGAGACGGAACAACGGCGACAACACTAAAGACACGGCGGTCAACGCTGGATTCAGCGGATCTAAGTCCGGTCAGCGGAAAAAGCCGTTCAAAAGAAATAATCAGGGACCGTCCAGCCTGGACCGCATACTGGAGCGCTCGTGCCAAATTCATGGCACCCCGGACAAGCTGACCAACCACACCAATAGAGACTGCTGGGTTTCAAACAGGCCTGTAAGATAAACGCCAAAAACAAGGACAAGGGGCTGCACAACGACGATGTCAAAGAGCCCCAGCGTCCGAATACGGGGTGACAAAAGAAATTTCCCCCCAGGTGAAAACAGTCAATATGATCTATGCCACTCACATCCCCAAGCGGGAACGGAAGCGAGCACTACGAGACGTCTATGCGATGGAGCCAGTCGCCCCCAAATTCAACCCATGGTCAGCATGTCCAATCACCTTTGATCGTAGGGATCATCCTACCAGCATCCGTCATGGCGGCTCAGCCGCATTAGTCTTAGACCCAATCATCAACGGATTCCACCTCACGCGAGTCCTTATGGACGGCGGCAGCAGCCTGAACCTGCTTTATCAGGACACAGTGCGCAAAATGGGCATTGACCCTTCAAGGATCAAGCCCACTAAAACCACCTTTAAAGGTGTTATTCCTGGAGTAGAGGCCCGTTGTACGGGCTCTATAACACTGGAAGTGGTCTTCGGATCCACGGACAGCATCAGGAGCGAAGAGCTAATCTTCGACATCGTCCCTTTCCGCAGTGGCTACCACACACTGCTCGGACGAACCGCATTCGCTAGATTCAATGCGGTACCACATTATGCATACCTCAAGCTCAAGATGCCAGGACCGCGTGGGGTCATCATTGTCAGTGGAAATATGGACCGCTCCCTTCGAATAGAAGAACATATGGCAGCCCTCGCGGCAGAAGTACAATGCGGCCTACTCCGACAAACCAATCCAACGACAACTTCGAGTACAGTCAAGCGAGTCCGGAGCACCCCACAACAGGATCATCATGAACGCCAAGAGCGTGATTAGCAGTCCGGCCTCTGCCCAAGCCCCTTCAAAGCAGCATTCACGCCATGCGTACACAATTACGCACTCAAGATACCATGGGCATAAGCGGAGGCGCATCAATGACTCATTTAACAGTGCGGGTAACCGCCAAATACCTTCATACTCTTTTCCTCTCATGTTTCAGGACACCGCGTTAGTGCAGCATCCTTAGAAGAGCCGAATTGCCGGACTCATATGGGATAGACATCCAAGGAGGCAACATACAGTGTGCACAGAAGGAAATACCCAGGTGGAATCTATTTACGATCATTATACCTGTTTTATCTATCTGTACACAGCCCGCCCCTGGATAGGACATGTCAAATAGTCCTATTTTTATCTCTGCTTAATGCATCCATTGTAAACATACGCCTAAACATATTTTTCGTCAATGGGAGATTATATATATAGCGTCAGCTTATTATTCTTATTTGAGCATTTTTTCTCTTATAAATGTTTATTCGATATCGCATCCGTACACCTTGGTATGGTCGGCTTGCCAGGGGCTTCTCATGGCGCCCCGTAATATGGCAAGTAAAGTCCGAACACTTTCAATAGTGCGGCACCCCAAACTTATAGCACTATATGCATTAGCTCCGAATCATGTCTTGGGTCTACAGTTGGGATAGCCCGGTCCCTTGTTTTAGTGCCTTATGTTCCGTTATATCGGCTAAGGTAGCGTAGGGAGAACTAATGCGATTGTGTCCCGGTTCTTCCAGACGAGCACCTTAGTAGAGAAAGCCAAAAACTGACCGGCATGATGTGGGGAGAGCTGGTCGCTGTTCGAGAGGTCTTAAAATCCTTAAAGATTTTTCGCTTTAGGCGATATATCGGCTTCGTTCGATCTAGGCATGTATAGCGTCCCGATTCGGTCTTCCGGATTCTAGGGGCTTCGCCGAAATTTAAAATTGTAGACTTCTATGGCTAAGTGAAAGTTATAAAGCCGCATAGTCCGATTGCCTTGTTCGCTGTGCCAGACACCTCCTTAAGGGACAAAGCATTTGGATAAAGAGTGTCCGGGTTTTCCACGAACACCCCAGTACTAGTTACGTGGGGGAGGAAGCCGACGACTGGCCTACTTTCAGAATTTTATAAACAGCCACACAGAAGGTAATATTTTAAATAACAAAAACGCTACATAGCGCAAGTAACTTCGTCCTTAAATTACAAACATGACAGAAGTGAATTCATTCAAAAACGGTATCCTTGGTACATTCATCAGCGATGAGACAAGCACCCTTCATAACACCATCATAGTACAGCTCGGGATGGTGATGCGCCTTGCCCTTCGGCGACCCGTCCTTGACCAGCTTCTCCGCATCCAGCTTGCCCCAATGCACCTTGACGCGGGCAAAGGCCCGGCGGGCACCCTCGATGCACACGGATTGCTTGATCACCTCAAGCCGCAGGCAGGCATCCACCATCCGCTTGATCAGGACGAAGTAGCTACTGGGCATCAGCTCACCAGGCCACATTCGGACTATGAAACCTTTCATAGCCAGTTCGTCCGCCCTGTGGAGTTCGACCAACTGCTTCAGTTGGTCACTCAGAGGCATCGGGTGTTTGGCCCCAGCATACTGGGACCAGAACAGCTTCTCCGTTGAGTTCCCCTCCTAGGCACGGTAGAACTCCGCAGCGTCTGATACGCTATGTGTAGGGATGGCACCCGCCGGGTTTGGGTACGGGTGGAGCCACCCCATACCCTTACCTGTGACCCCAAACCTTACCCATCACCCGTACCCATACCTGTCAACGGGTACAATTTTTCCCCATACCCATCACCCGTCAGGGTAAATGGATACCCGCGGGTAAAATTACTGTCGGTGTACTAGAATAGGGGTACCCTAGTACCCCGAACTTGTGCACGGGCAGTTGCAGCACTCCGTGGCAAGGCTTGCCGGGCGAGCGCCAAGATGCTTCGTGGTTCCCTTGAAGCCATTCAAGAACAAAGTATTTAAGCTCAGGAGACAAGGCCCTGGCAAGAGGAGCTTGCCGGGAAGGCCAACCAAGGCACTTCAAGGAACTTGCCGCGACGCGCCACGCGCTCCGGCAAGGCAACAAGGCCCCGGCAAGAGGAGCTTGCCGGGAAGACCAACCAAGGTACCTCGAAGCCCGGTGAGCGACAAGCTTCTGGACCCGACAAGATAACAGCAGCGGCAAGGCGCTTGCCGCGGCCGGCGGCCACTCTGTGCCCACGCTCCAGCACATCCACCAACGTGTCGCTCTGGGGGCCTCTCCAGGCGCGCGTGGTGGGAGGCTGTGCAGCCAGCGGTGCGCAGTGGCATGCGAAGCTGACAAGATCACCATCGTGGCGAGCGGTGGCGCCCCTAACGGTCCATTTCTGCACTGTTTAGGCGACTCAGACGGGCATTTAATGCCCTTGTCCCCTGCCGTCAGGGTTAGGTAGGGTGCACTGTACAAGTAACTGTATCAACCACCTCGCTTTTTACATTTGTACCCTTCTTTGCGTTGCCACCTGTCGGTGACCCCTTTAGCGTATAAAAGGAGGCCCATGCGCAATGTAGGGGGGTTCGGCTGGTTCGGTTCGATTCATCCGTAAGCCAGAAAACACTGCGCTCTCTCTCTAGAGCAAGAACATAATACAACCAGACAAGCAGCAGTAGGAGTGTTATCTCTCCGGAGAGCTCCGAAGCTGGGTAAACTGCTCGTGTGCTTCGCCTCAATCTGCTCTTCCTGCGATCTCCGCCCCCCGTCGAACCGAAAGGGGCCCGGTCCGCCGGCCCCATAGGTGTTCGTGGATCAGTTTCCCCCGACATCTTTGGCGCGCTAGGTAGGGGGCGTTGAGATTGCGTGAACCTGATCCGGCATTCACACGAGCTAGATCTTCATTCCCCTCATCAACATGCCACCGAAGAAGAAGACTTCGGCGGCAGCCGCTCCGTCCACGTCACTTCCACCACCGTTGGAGCAAACGGGTGGTGGAATGGACACCGGCGGAAGAATGGACGTCAACGAGGAAGCTTATCATGCTGCCAGGTCCAAGGACAAGGCCGCACAAACCTCGGCGACTGTACATGTTCCGTGCCACTCTCAGGAGGCGCAAGATCAACAGCGTCATGGCACTCGCAGTGCCATACGCGTGATAGGCCAAGACCAAGCTGGTGGATCTCGGGGCGCTCAAGACCAGCATGTACGCCAGCATGCTGGCACGAGCGGGGCACGGTCGTCTGGACATGATACTGCTCCTTCTAACATAGTTAGAAGTCCGAGCACGTCCCGCTCCTCGCGCCGTCCGCCACTGCCACCCACCACTCCAGCAGAAGCTTTGGCGCGAGCTCAACTTCTCCTAGATTACCCTCCGACGTCGGGCAAGATCGACGAATGGAGGGCCACTATTCAGAGTCTCATCGGCTACGCCAACGACGACACTCCACGGCGGCCGAGTGCGTCGCCGCCGCGGCAAGGTTGCCGGGCGCGAGCCGGTGGCGACGAAATGGGTGGAGGAGCAACTACCATGCAATCACCACCCCGAAGGCCAAGATCGCCGACTCGCCGGATCCACCTCGACAGCGACTCCACCGCATCTTTGGATCCACGAGCTCGTCGCGATCAGCGCCAAGTTCTTCATGATCGACAACAAGAAGACGCTCGAACTCGCATCGAGCGCCGAAGAGAAGCGCGACGTCAATCCGACAAGCGCGCTGGGCCCACTGTTGACATGCATGCGCCAGGGGAACCAGGCGATCTGCCGTATGCGGTAGGTTGCCCTGCGTTCACTCGTGAGCTGCGGCAAGTCCAGTGGCCCAGCACGAAGAACTTCAAACCAGACGTACCGGAGAAGTACGACGGCAAGACGCATCCGTCAGAGTTCCTCAGCATCTACACCATCGCGGTGCAGGCTGCCGGGGGACGGGATGACAAGATCCTTGCAAACTACTTCCCGCTAGTGCTCAAGCCCAACGTCAGATCCTGGATCATGCGCTTGCCGGACAACTCCATATCCTCTTGGGCTGATCTGTGCCATCAGTTTGTCGGTGCCTTCACAGGCGGACACAAGCCTCATGGCCAGGAGAGTGATCTTCATCTGCTCGCCCAGAAGGAAGGAGAGCCCCTACGCAAGTACATTCAGAGATTCAGTAGTGTGCAGCACAACATCCCGGACGTCCACCCTGCCGCGGTGATCAGCGCATTCCATCAGAATGTGCGAAACCGCAGGATGCAGGAGGAAATGGCGATGTGCAAGATCAGGGATGTCAGTGAGTTATATGCACTGGCCGACAAGTGTGCACGTGCTGAGGAAGGGAGGAGACTCCCCGGAGAGAATGTAGGAGCGGGAGGATCTGACAGTGAAGATGCTGCCCCGGCACGGAAAAACTAGCGGCGGAACAACAGAAGGAGGAAAGGCAAAGAGGTGCTAGTTGTTGAGCAGTCCGGCAACGGTGGTGGCGCCAAGGAAGCCAAAGCTGGTGACTCTAGCAAGGAGGTTGCCGCGGAGGTGGCGGTCGCCGACAAGCAGGACGGCACCAACAAGCAGTATTGCAAGATCCACCGTACCAAGGGCCATGATCTCCAGAGCTGCAGGAAAGTCGAGCAGCTTGTTGAGCAACAGAAAGCTGAATACGAGCGGCGTGACAAGGAGAAGGCCCAGGAAGATGCTGGGGGATCCGGCAAGAAACGTCCCGGCCGAGGAGGACGCCGCGGCAAGGCCAAGCAGCGACAAGGAGATAGACCTCCTCGCGGCCGCGACAAAGATGAAGATGACGACGATGATGAAGACATGGATGATGAGGAGACTGATGAGCAGGAGTTCCAGAAAGCCACAGAGGTCCTGTGCGTTGACGGTGGTGCTTCTCTGCACACCTCGCACCGCCAGCTCAAGCAGTGTGTGCGGGAAGTTAATGCAGCAGAACCACCCGTCGAGTCACGCAAGCCTCTGAAATGGTCCAGCACGCCTATCATCTTTGATATTGAGGACCACCCTGATCGCATAACTGCGGTCGGGTGCTTGCCGATGTTGGTTTCACCAACAATCCGCAACCTCAAGGTCACTAAGATGCTAGTTGATGGCGGGGCCGGCCTGAACCTGATCTCCTCCGCGGTGCTCCAGAAACTCCAGATCTCTGACAGCGAGCTCGAAGAGACCGGTACATTTCAAGGAATCAACCCGGGAAGAAGCAAGCCGAAGGGAAAGATCACGTTACCGGTAACATTTGGCAGCGAGCTGAACTTCAGGACTGAGAGGGTCACATTTGATGTTGCTGACTTTCCATTACCTTACAATGGAATCCTTGGCCGTCCGACACTCGCCAAGTTCATGGCAGCCTCTCACTATGCATACAACATACTGAAAATGCCAGGCCCGATAAGTGTCATCTCTGTCCCTGGCGATAAGAAAGATGCTCTTATCTGTGCCGGGAAGCAGCAGCCGCAGCAGAACGCAAGACACTTGCCGCTGAAGCTCCCGGGGGGAAGAAGAAGACCAAGTCCGGCAAGAGTTCTGATGCCCACTCCGGCAAGCGCACCTCTTCGGAGTGCTGCGCTAACCAAGTCCGGCAAGAGTTCTGATGCCCACTCCGGCAAGCGCACCTCTTCGGAGTGCTGCGCTACCGTCGAGGACGCACCATCGAGCTCCACCGGCAAGTGTAAGAAGGCAATGACAGCTCCACCTGAGACCAAGAAGGTGTCCGCCAAGGAAGACGGCGCTGGTGGTACCTTCACCATCAGCGCCACTCTTGACCCCAAATAGGAAAGCACGCTCGTTGCTTTCCTGCGGGCGAATGTCGACGTGTTTGCATGGCAACCATCTGATATCCCCGGTGTTCCCTGGAAAGTAATTGAGCACCACCTTGCCGTCTGTCCTCATGCGCGGCCCGTCAAGCAGAAAGTCAGGAAACAGGCAGTGGAGCGCCAAGAATTCATCGCAGAAGAAATCAAGAAGTTGGAAGCAGCAGGCCTTGTCAGAGGAGTGCTCCATCCCACGTGGTTGGCCAATCCTGTTGTCGTGCGCAAGGCTAATGGGAAATGGAGGCTTTGTATTGACTTTACTGATGTTAATAAAGCTTGTCCCAAAGACCCATTTCCCTTGCCGCGCATTGACCAGATTGTTGACTCCACAGCCGGATGTGATTTTCTTTCATTTCTTGATGCATACTCACGATACCATCAGATCTTCATGGCAGAAGAGGATGAAGAGAAAACCGCATTTATCACCCCGTGTGGCACGTACTGCTTCGTACGAATGTCTTTCGGTTTGAAGACTGCTGGTTCAACATTCGCAAGGGTAGTCCACCACGCTTTTGAGCCGCAGATGCACAAAAATGTGGAAGCCTACATGCATGACATAGTGGTCAAAAGCAAGAACAGGGCGACCCTGATTCAATATTTAGACGAGACATTTGCAAATCTGCGCAAGATCAACCTCAAGCTTAACCCTGAGAAGTGCGTGTTTGGAGTTCCTTCCGGCAAGCTTCTTGGGTTCTTCGTGTCTCAGCGGGGAATTGAAGCCAATCCCGACAAGATCAAGGCCATTGAGCAGATCGAAGCACCAAAGCGCGTCAAGGATGTACGAAGGCTTGCCGGTTGCGTGGCTGCTCTCAGGAGGTTTATCTCTAGATCTGCTGAGCGCGCCCTGCCATTTTTCAAAATTTTGAAAAAGGCAGGTCCAATGAAATGGACTCCGGAGGCGGAGGCTGCGCTGCAGGACTTGAAGAGATACCTGTACTCCACTCCAATACTTGTCGCACCTAAGCCACAAGAGAAGTTGCTGCTGTATATAGCGGCAACCAATCAAGTGGTTAGTGCTGTGTTAGTGGCGGAGAGGGAGGCAGATGATGAGCCAGCAACCACGGCAGATGCATCCAGCGACAAGCAGGGGGCTTCGCCGACAAGCTCTGGTCCCGACAGAGATGGATCTGCGCAGGAGCATGATAAGATGCAGAAGAGAATGGTGCATCGTCCAGTTTACTTTGTCAGTTCCCTTCTACAGGGGGCTAGATCAAGGTACTCTGGTGTGCAGAAGTTGCTTTTCGGCCTCCTCATGGCCTCGAGAAAGCTGCGCCATTACTTCCGAGCACATGAGATCACAGTCGTCACTCGCTTTCCGCTGAAGAGGATACTGCAAAATCCAGAAGCAACAGGCAGGATTGTCGAGTGGGTGCTGGAACTGTCAAGCTTTGGCCTCAAATTTGAGAGCACTTCAACTATCCAAAGCAGGGCATTGGCAGAGTTCATAGCAGAATGGACGCCAACACCAGATGAAGAAATTCCAGAGACGAGCATCCCCGTCAAAGAGGCAAGCAAAGAGTGGCTGATGTACTTTGATGGTGCCTTCTCGCTGCAAGGCGTCGGTGCGGGCGTGCTGCTTGTCGCGCCCACCGGAGAGCACCTCAAGTACGTAGTCCAGATGCACTTTCCCAAGGAGCAAGCAACCAACAATACTACAGAGTATGAAGGATTGCTTGCCGGTCTCAGAATCGCAGCAGACCTTGGGATCAAGAAGCTCATTGTCAGGGGTGACTCACAGCTTGTCGTCTGCCAAGTGAACAAGAACTACCAGAGTCCATTGATGGAAGCATATGTTGATGAAGTGAGGAAGCTAGAAGAGCACTTTGACGGCCTACAGATGGAGCATATCCCAAGAGCTCAGAATGACATTGCTGATGGCCTGTCAAAGTGCGCCGCACTAAAGTTACCTGTGGAACCAGGGATCTTTGTGCTCAAGTTGACTCAACCATCCGTAACACCATCAACTGGACAAAGCAAAAAGAGGAAGTTGATTTCTGGTGACTACTTTCCGGCAGAGCTCCCCGAAGCCGCCGCCAAGAAAGTCCCCAAGATCAACACCAAGGATGCTGAGGGGCAGTCTACTCCGGCAAGCCTTATGGTTTGTTCCGTTGAAGCAGATGCTCCTGACAAGTTTTGCTCCGACAAGCTTGCCGGGGAACATCAAGCTCTAGCAGGGCCGCAAGTCCTTTCCGTAGAAGCGGATGTTCCCGCAGCAGCAGATGTGCCTTTAGTCCTTGTTGTCGAGCCACAAGCTCCAACATGGGCACAACAGATTGTCCATTTCCTTCAGACAGGAGAACTTCCCGAAGAGCAAGAAGAAGCGAAAAAAGTAGCCCGCAGTCAAGTATGTACCAGTTTGTCGATAGCATACTGTACAGAAGGAGACTCAACGGTGTGAAATTGAAGTGTATTTGCCGGGAAGATGGACAAAAGCTGTTGGCAGAGATACATGGAGGCATATGTGGCCACCACATTGGCGCAAGAGCACTTGCAGGCAAAGCTTTCCGGCAAGGTTTCTTTTGGCCGACAGCCCTCCAGGATGCAACTGCACAAGTAACCAAGTGTGAAGCGTGCCAGTTCCACTCCAAACAGATACACCAGCCAGCTCAAGCTCTCCAGGCGATCCCTTTATCCTGGCCATTTTCGGTCTGGGGGCTCGATATCCTTGGCCCTTTCCCCCGAGCTGTCGGGGGCTTTGAGTACTTGTACGTTGCAATCGACAAGTTCACAAAGTGGCCGGAAGTGCAGCCAGTAAGGAAGGTGATAGCACAGTCAGCAGTCAAGTTCTTCAGGTCAATTGTTTGCCGTTTCAGGATCCCTAACAGGATCATCACCGATAACGGCACGCAATTCACGAGCCGCACCTTCATGCAGTATGTCCAAGACCTTGGCGCTAAGGTCTGCTTCGCTTCTGTTGCTCATTCGAGAAGCAACGGTCAAGCAGAGAGGGCAAATGCTGAAGTGCTGCGCGGGCTCAAGACCAGAACTTTCGACAGGCTGCGCAAGTGCGGAAGAAACTGGATCGAGGAGCTGCCGGTGGTTCTTTGGTCGATCAGAACGACGCCAAATCGAGCCACTGGCCAGACACCTTTCCTCTAGTCTATGGAGCAGAGGCAGTTCTCCCCACGGAACTCGTATATGGATCGCCTCGAGTGCTCGCTTATGATGAGCTTGAGCAAGAACAGCTGCGACAAGACGACGCGCTGCTCCTTGAGGAAGATCGTCTTCAGGCTGCTGTACGAGCTGCTCGATACCAGCAAGCTTTGCGCCGCTACCATAGCCGCAAAGTTAAGGCCAGAAGCTTCGAGGAAGGCAACCTTGTTCTTCGGCGCGTTCAGTCCGCCAAGAATTCCAACAAGTTGACGCCGAAGTGGGAAGGCCCTTATCGGGTGAAACGAGTCACAAGGCCTGGCGCTGTCCGCCTTGAGACCGAAGATGGCATTCCGGTGAGCAACTCCTGGAACATAGAACATCTTCGTAAGTTTTTCCCGTAAGGCGCGGTTGCCGGAACCCGTTCCGGCAACCACCTTTTGTACAAGTCTTGCCGCTGTTGCATGTAATCCTTTGTACAAAGTCGGGCGCAGATCCCGTGCATAAGTAAAACCCCATGTGCTCCGCACAACTTGTCCATTTCATGCATTAGTTTCTTTCTTGCATGCGATTATCTGACACTTTGTGCAGCACCTACATCCGGTAAGCAATTACGAGCCGAAGGGCTCCATATCATTATTTTCTCTTCTTTCTTCTCTTTCAACAAAGGAAAAGAAGGTTCCCTCGCACACAAGTTTGCCGGGGGGGGGGGAAGGAGAAGATTGTGGTATGGACCAGGTGTCGTTCGAGCAAAGTTTTGCCTTGCCGGGAAGCAAACGACAGAAAAGCTAAGTTGCCAAAGTTTGAGCAATCAGTTTTTAAATTTTTGAGTTATCTTCCTCGAATGACCCTGCTTTGTATGGAAAACCTATGCGCGGAGGAACCAACTCGTGGCTAGTTGCGCCCTTACTTTGTTTCGAGTCCGCTCAACAACTTAAGTGTGCTGCATCTAGTCGCGACAAGGTTTCTTGTCGGAAGCGGCGCCGCCAGCAGGCTGCTGACGTTCCGCACTCAGCGCTCGCGGCTCGGGTGCCTGCGCCGACAAGTTCCCTAGAAGCGTAGGGTAAAAACATACAAAGGAAGGAATCTAGTAGAGGAAATGACATAGCAATTGATAACAGAAATAAAGTTATATTACAAGATAACTTGTCGCAGCCCTAACAGACTGTTTTCATAACATGATTAGCAGCGACAAGGGAAAAGAAGAAATGGGCGGCCTAGTCTACGCGTCCGCCCTCGACCCTCTTGATCTCGCTCACCTTGTCCACAATGGGTGCGACAAGGGCCTTGAGTGCATCCCGATCGGCGTCTGGCGGCAAGGACTTGAGGACGTTGGTGAAGCTGAGGCCTGGATTGCGGAAGGCCACCTTCATCAGCACCTTCTGGAGAACCCCAGCGCAGATTTTGCGCGACTCATCGGCCAGCTGCTTTGGGATCCTTTCCCGGAGCCGCTGGAGTGCCGTCGCCACGCCCTTGAAGAACAGGCTGAGCTTGGCGCTGGGTTGGAGATTCTCGTCGAAGGGATACCCAAAGTCCTCCATCCCCAGCTGCACCAGCTCCTCGTTGATGACTGCGGCAATATTCACCAGACCCTCGGTCCAGTGCTCCACAGTGTCTCTGAACGAGTTCTGGGTAACTGCGATGCTCTCCAGCAGCGCCTTGTCAGCTTTGACATTCTCCGACAAGGTTTTCTCCCGCTCCTTGGCGGCCTCCAGCGTCTACGTCAGCGTGGCCAGCTTCAGCTCCAGGTCTGCATTGGAATCCTTGGCGGTGCTGAGCTCCTTGCCCCTCTCAGCGAGAAGACCTTGCAGCTCACCGTGGGCGGCATCATCCTTCTCACGCTCACGCTTGAGCGCGGCAAGCTCCTCGCCGCTCTTCCCAATGTTGGCCTCCAGCTGCGCCACCTTCTCCTCCAGCTCTTTCTTGGCAGCCTCTGCGATTGCGGCAGCGTCCTTTGCCTCCTTGAGCGCCCCGCCAAGTGCTTGCTCGGGCTCGGCGAGCTCCTCCTCATAGCTGTCGAGGTTGGCCTTCCGCTGCACCAATTCGCCTTCTTGCGCGGACTGCTTCTCGGCGGCCAGCCTTTGTTCCTCCTCAGCTTCGGCCTTCTCAAGAAGGAAGGCCGTGCGCTCCTCGTCGAGTCGCTCCCGCTCCTGTGCCAGGGACCGGAGAGCTTCTTGATTTTGGCCCCGGAGCTCCTCCACGCGCTTCTCCATGTCAACTCCCGCCTTCGCGACAAGCACCTCCCGGGAAGCCAGCTTGGCTTGGCGTGCGCGGTAGAGTGACAGCAGCTTCCGCAACAGCTGCTCCTCCTCAGGCTCGCCACTGCTGCTGCTGGGCGCGTCGACCAACGACAGTCCGGCGGAGGCGAGCACCTCATCATCGAAAGATTCTCCCTCGACCGGTGCCCTGGAGCTCGACGCCCAGGGTAGCTTGATGAAGATACCGTCGCTGGCCTTCAAGTAGGCGCTGGGCTGGGGCTCCTCGGAGCCCAGCTCCACAGAAGCGGCAGAGGGATCGGCGGTCGGTGCAGCGCCTGGCGCTCCTGCGGCCTCAGGGTCGTCAGTGCGATCGCCCGACCCCTCGCCGGCTTCTACGGTGGCAGCCTTGGCGGCCTCCTCGCCGGCGGCCTCATCAGCACCGGTCCCTTCCTCGCCGGCGCCCTCTGTCTCCATTGGCTCAGCCGCAGAGGGGTCTGAAGAACGAAGAAGGGAGAAAAATCAATCAAAAATCCAAGAGAAGAAAATCAGAAGAAGAAGAACCCAAGGGAAAGTTTTTGGACAAGTGAATTACTTGTACCAAGATCTGCAGTTGCGGTCTCGGCCGCCGCAGGATCGACGGTGCTGCCCCTCGCCGGAGAGTTCTCCCTTGTCGGAGAGCGCTCCCTTACCGGGAACCCCTCCCTTGGCGGCGTAGTCGAAGCAGATGGCACTTCGGGACCAGCTTCCGGGCGCTCCTGATGTGGCTGCTCTGCTCCTACACAAATCAACAAGCAAGATATCAACAAAGGAAAAAGCACTCATGCGCACCCGACAACAGAAAGCTAACTATGAACTTACGCTGGGGGCTGCGCTGGGGGCTGCTTTGAGGAGTGATTGCCGGGTCCGTCAAGGTGGTCTCGGACCCACCCCCTGCTGACACGGTGGGGTCATCTTCAATGATGATCACCGCGGCCTTGGCCCTCTTCGCCGCTCTCTGGGCCAGCGTCCTGAAAAGAAAGGAGTCCAGATTGAAGCAAGTCAGATACAAGATAAAAACAGCAAGATTGAAGAACTACAAGAGCACCAAAGAAACTTACTCTTCTTCCTCCTCGTCGGAGCTGAGCGCGGAAAGATCGAAGTCCGGCTCCCCTCTGGTGCGGCGAGGCGGAGGAGTAGGATCCCTTGCCCGCTTGGCGGGGGCGATGGCGGTGGCCCGTGAAGATCCCGCTCCAGTTGCCGCTGCTGCGTGGGGCGCTCCCGCAACAACATTGCTTGCCGCGGTAGAGCGTGTCGCACGGCTCAGCGGCTGTTGACCCGGCTGCCGCCCCGCTGCGTCCCCGGCCCTGCAAAGGCGCCTTCTTGGCAGGGCCGGGGGCTCCTCCTGCGGCAAGTTTTCTGAAGGCTCGGGTTCTTCCTCGCCGGCCTCGCTCCGATCAGCTTCAGAACCGGCAGGCTCTTCCTCGCCAATGAACTCCGCGCGCTCGGCAAGGTTTGCCGCCTCTGCCGCCTCCGCCTCCTCCACGGTGAACCCGAACACGCCCGCGGCAGCTGCGGCCGCAACCTCTTCCGCCCTAGTGGCGATGCGCTGCAGCTCCTCGTTGGTGGTGTCACGGGTGAGGCTCTTCTGCTCGTCAGCGTGGACCGGCACTTCTTCCAAGTTGTCGAAGAACGCTTGCATGACGTCATCCGCATGCTCTTGCCAAGTTGGAACGATTCCGTGTGAATCGCACAACGGCATCATGGCGCGGATCCGGTCAAGCGAAGAATTGTTGCACAATGGAACGACGCCCCTCGACAGCGTGAATGGGTGCTGGGGGTCGCGTTTGAACAACTCTAGGAGCATTGCATCCAGCTCCAAGACAGTGAAGTTGTAGTTGAGGCCCGGCCGCAGCCTCATGATGTCCGCCAAATTCTTGAATTCCCAGGCGGGCCTCCCCCTCTCCTGCAGGGGGGCGATGCAGCGGCAGAGGAAATCTGCGCCTACAGCGCCTACAGTGAGCCCGGCAAGCCTGAGGCGAAGGATCCTAGTGATGGCGATCTTCAGTCTCTCGTCTTCCGGGGCCACATTGCTCCAGTCATTGCCGCTCACTATTTGAGCTTGGCGCACGGCGGTGAAGGGCTGCGGATTCTCCTCGACGATCCAGCACCACTCCGCTCTCCACTCATCCCACTTGCTGCGGAGCTCACCCTCCAAGTACGCCTCCTTCTTGCCGACTCTTGAGATCCAGGCAATCCCTCCGGCAAGCGGCTCTCCTCTCTCTACCCGAGGTATGAAGAAGTGGCGGAAAAGGGCAACACTGGGGTGGACTCCGACAAAGTTTTCACACAAATGTGCGAAAACTGCCATGGTCAGAATGGCGTTGGGGGTGAAATCAAGGAGGCGGAAGCCGTAGGTGTTCATGATATCGCAGAAAAACTCCGAGAAGGGCGGGCAGAGCCTGCAATAGAAGAACAGCGCGAAGAATGGGTACCCGTTTGGAGCCAGCTCCGAAGCAGCGGCCGGGAGTACCCTCGTGCGCGGCTGCGCCCGCGTCTCCGTCGCCCAAAAGAGGTAGAAGTACTCCCTCAGCTCCTGCACGCCGAGCTGGGGGGAGAAGATCGCCCGCTCCTTCCGCAGCGCCGCGAGCCGCTGCGCCTCGGCCGACTTCACGCCCTTTCCCTTGTCGGCTTTCGGAGCCATGGCGAAGGTGGTGGGGGAGGTCGACGGCGTTGGTGATGCTGGTGGCAATGGGGGGCGGAGCGCTGCTCTCTCGGCTTCGAGAAGAAGGAGGGGAGCGGCGGAGGTTCGTGAAGATGGAGTAGTAGCAACCAGCGAGGGGGAACGAACTGCCCCTGTTTCCTCTGCTTATAAAGAGGGACGGGGCGGACGTTTCGCCCTTTCGAATAAAGAACCACCCACAATATCTCGCACGACGCCGCATTCAACGCATGCCGTTAGGGGAGAGCGCGGTGGATACGAAGCGAGATTCGACGTGGCCCAGTCCGCGTGTGCCCGTGCCCTGTCTTGGGCCTGGCCCAACAGCGCTCGGCACCGTGTCTGGCCCAGGCCCGGGGGCTCCTGTCGGTGTACTAGAATAGGGGTACCCTAGTACCCCGAACTTGTGCACGGGCAGTTGCGGCACCCCGCGGCAAGGCTTGCCGGGCGAGCGCCAAGATCCTCCGTGGTTCCCTTGAAGCCATTCAAGAACAAAGTATTTAAGCTCAGGAGACAAGGCCCCGGCAAGAGGAGCTTGCCAGGAAGGCCAACCAAGGCACTTCAAGGAACTTGCCGCGACGCGCCACGCGCTCCGGCAAGGCAACAAGGCCCCGGCAAGAGGAGCTTGCCGGGAAGACCAACCAAGGTACCTCGAAGCCCGGTGAGCGACAAGATTCCGGACCCGACAAGATAACAGCAGCGGCAAGGCGCTTGCCGCGGCCGGCGGCCACTCTGTGCCCACGCTCCAGCGCATCCACCAACGTGTCGCTCTGGGGGCCTCTCCAGGCGCGCGTGGCGGGAGGCTGTGCAGCCAGCGGTGCACAGTGGCATGCGAAGCTGACAAGATCGCCATCGTGGCGAGCGGTGGCGCCCCTAACGGTCCATTTCTGCACTGTTTAGGCGACTCAGACAGGCATTTAATGCCCTTGTCCCCTACCGTCAGGGTTAGGTAGGGTGCACTGTACAAGTAACTGTATCAACCACCTCGCTTTTTACATTTGTACCCTTCTCTGCGTTGCCACCTGTCGGTGACCCCTTTAGCGTATAAAAGGAGGCCCATGCGCAACGTAGGGGGGGGGTCGGCTGGTTCGGTTCGATTCATCCGTAAGCCAGAAAACACTGCGCTCTCTCTCTAGAGCAAGAACATAATACAACCAGACAAGCAGCAGTAGGACTGTTATCTCTCCGGAGAGCTCCGAAGCTGGGTAAACTGCTCGTGTGCTTGGCCTCGATTTGCTCTTCGTGCGATCTCCGCCCCCCGCCGAACCGAAAGGGGCCCGGTCCGCCGGCCCCATAGGTGTTCGTGGATCAGTTTCCCCTGACAATTACCCATATTTGCAACACATCAATTTGAGCATTACATAGTCACAAACAAGAACTTATAATAATAATAATTTATAAAAAACAAAACTTCATTTGAATTTACACACAAGAACAACACTTCATTCGAACAGTTGCACTCTAAAACATTTGAATTTACACACAAGAATCCCTACAAGAACGCTCATGTGATAAATAACGCTGCTATTTTTTTTAGAATTTCTGAAGCTAAATGAACAACTCGTCACTCTTGTTGCAGCAAAAGAATTCACGGTTCAGATAATCACTTTACACACGGAGTGCTCGTAGCTGTATCTCTGTGCAAAATAATGAATTACCAAAAAGAGGTGGATGCTGTGGTAACAATCATTGAACACAAATAGTGCTCGTCACCATTTTGCTGCAGCAATAACCACGACATGATCCCTCTTTCTAAAACTTCATGGTTCAGTTCAGACTTAAGAAGCTCGCAATGACACACAGAAAGTCGTATTCATCACATCATCTATATACATCACGTCTACTCAGCAGAAATCAATGCTCATCTACATGAATGCATCACAGCATCTTGTACAGCAAATATCTCCAAACTGTAAGATCGGTGCTCGTAATCATAAAATCATAAAGAAAATCGATACTCTCCTAGCTGAAATAGCCATGCTCCTGTTCTTGTGCTTTGCGGCAGCAGATCGACCATTGCTAAGTAGGCTGGGGCGTACCTGCTTCACGGACGTCTTGGACATAGTGTTGCGATGGTGTTGCACCTTGGACCCTGGAGCATGAGGTGGAAGACCTTGACGTCGGCCGGGGAGTTGGCTCTTTCCTGGCGCGCGAGGAGGAAGGCACCATACAACGATAGGGTTGGGCTTGGGCTCGGTGTTGGCGTGTTGTGCTCCTCGCTGTGGTGGTCGCCGAGCTGCAGATCCTTGCGGTTCCCATCCACACGCGAGCTATCATCATCGTCCTCTGGGTCCATGGTGGTGGCGCGAGGCAGCAAGCGGCTGGAGGCGCTGGCGTTGGCGGCCGGCAGCGAGAGCCGAGAGCCCAAGAAGATGAGATCGATCTATTCTGCTGGGCGTTGGCTACTACAAGCATGCGACTTAATTTTGGACGTCAATCACGCAATCACGTTGATATATAACCATAAAAGGAACGAGGCAATTCTGGACATCAATTACCTAGACACACGTACTATCACGATTGGGATTATGGACGTGGGATAGCTGCGGGATTTATGTCCACATAATGATACAATACATTTAATATGTGGATTTATAATATTTTAGGCCTATTTATCCAATTATACGTGGGTACATGGGTACACGGGTATGGGTTATACTAAACCATACCCGTACCCACCAAACCCGATGGGTTTCAAATTTTCCTATTTATGTACCCATGGGTATTTTTGTGATCCAAACCCTTGCCCTAATAGGGTTTTTACCCGCCGGGTACGCGGGTAATGGGTACCCATTGCCATCCCTAGCTATGTGGCAGATCTGGGAACGCCCCTGGAGAGCTCCCAATTCGAGTAAGTAAAAGAAACGCCTCCTCCACATGTTTGCTTTGCATAAAGAACTTCTTACCCACTGCTATCTTCTTGGCCTCCTGGATCTCCTGCCGCGCTTTCTCGGCTTCGACCTTGGCGTCCTTCAAATTCACAAGGGCCTTCGCAAGCTCGGCCTCTTTCGCCTTCAGATCATGGTCCACGGACTCGCATTTCTTGCCGAGGTCCTAGAGCTCTTGCTGTACCTCACCTACCCTAGCACTTTGCTTTTCGCGCTCCTTACACTCCGAGGCCGCCTTTTCTTCGGCCTCGGATAGCGCCTTCTTCAGGGATGCCACTTCGGCGGTGGCCCCTGTTTCCCAGTCACGATGCTTTGGCGTTAGACTAGCCAATTTGGTATATCCTCAAATACATAAGAGAGGGGAATCACTTACCCCTGTTCTCTTCGAGCCGCCTCCTCGTGAGGTCGAGCTCTCCCTGCGCCTGCTCCAGGTCCCGCTTTAGTTCGGCAACCTCGGCAGTACGGGCAGCAGCAGCAAGCAGCACAGCCTGCTTACACACACAAATATTTATTGTTAGACTCCTGCGTATTATTATTGACCCTCCGTTTGGTTTTTCTTTCCGAACACCAAACAGAATATCAGGGGCTACTACCTATCGGGTGGTAATTTTGCACATTTTTATTACTTACCTCAAAGCCTGTCAGGAGGCTGGTGCAAGCTTCGGTTAGTCCGCTTTTGGCGGACAAAACCTTTCGAATCACCGTACTCATGAGAGTACAATGCTCTTCATCTATGGAAGCACCATGAAGCGCTTCCAGCAGACAGTCTGGCGCCTCATGTGCAACGGAAGTCCTCGATACAGACGACTCGCCCTCCCTAACGAGGGGTCGCCCGCCTGAGTCTGGAACCATCGAAGGTTCCAGAATTGTGTTTGGCTGAGAGCCCGGCCGGCCATGGCTCTCGTTGACACGATCCGCGGGGATCTTGAACCCCGCATGTCTGACGTCTGGGACCCCGCCTCGGGGCGTCTCCAGAGTCACCTCCCCCCACTCTGGGAACCTTTGGGACAACACCTCCGTGTCGTCCGCGGGTTGATGAGTAGTGGCCATCGGAAGCGAATTCATCTCCGAATTGCTCAGGGACCCGGAGGAAGATACCTCGGGGTGATCCCTGGCCGTACTACACATATGTTCGGCGTTAAACAAAAGCTATAGAGTGAAGTTTTAACGGAGTGTGGACACTTACGATCGCACTGGGGGCTTCTCCTTGGCAGCCACCCCTCCTCGGTGAGAGCGGCCGTGGCGGAGTAGTCCGGAAGGGGCCCCTTCCCCTTCTTGGACGCCCCGGCCTCCCCTCCTGGGGATGCTTTCCTCTTCTTCTCCCCCCCAGATCTCTTCCTGACCCCCCCGCCTCCGCAGGAGGAATCCGTCTCGTTGTCATCAGACGACAAGGGAATGGCGGCCCTGCGCCGAGGGCCTTTTCTGCCCCCCGGTCCGCTTCCCCGGGCCCCTCATCCTCTTCGGATGGGGCGTCTTCTTCTTCTTCCTCCTCCCCTTCGTGGGAGGAGTCCGCGTCGTCATCTTCGGACGAGGCTTCCGGCACAACCTTACACCGGAGACCCTTTCGGATCCCCGGGGCCTTCTTCTCGGCCTTCTTCTCCGGCACCTTGTACGGTGCCGAGACCAGCATCTCCGTCAGGAGAGCATCAGCTGGGCCTTCTGGCAGCGGAGCCGGACAGTAAACCTGCTCCGCTGTCTCCACATAATCCTGAAGCAAACATGCACAACTACTTAAGGCACTCCCATGAATATATCGGGAAGAGCTGGGTCCGGTGTCAGTCTGAGAACTCACCGGCCTAGGAGCCCGCGCGGCGTGAAGCCCGCGGTCCTTGGATGTTGGAGGAGGTACTTCGGAGGCCTTGAACAGCACCTTCCATGCGCCTTTGTGTGTCATGTCGCAGAGCTTCTGGAGCGTCCGGTGTTCGGTTGGGGCGAACTCCCACAGATTGACTGCCCGGCTCTGGCAGGGCAGGATCCGGCGAACGAGCATGACCTGGATCACGTTGACAAGCTTGATGTTCTTGTCCTTCATGCTTTTGATGCATGTCTGGAGTCCGGCCAGCTCCGTGGAATCGCCCCAGGACATGCCCTTCTTCTCTCGGAGGTGAGCCGCATGGGGGCTCTAGACCGGAACTCGGGGGCTGCTGCCCAGTTGGCGCCGCGCGGATCGGTGATGTAGAACCACCCCGATTGCCATCCTTTTACGGTCTCCACAAAGGAGCCGTCGAGCCATGTGACATTAGGCATTCTGCCCACCATGGCCCCTCTGCACTATGCTTGTTGGCCACTTACAACCTTCGGCTTCACACAGAAGGTTTGCAGCCATAGGCCGAAGTGAGGCCGGATGCGGAGGAAAGCCTCGCATACGATGATGAACACCGAGATGTTGAGGACGAAGTTCGGGGCTAGATCATGGAAATCTAGCCCGTAGTAGAACATGAGCCCGCGGACGAAGGGATGGAGTGGAAATCCCAGTCCACAAACGAAGTGGGCGACGAATACGACCCTTTCGTGGGGTTCTGGGGTCGGAATGACCTACCCGGCGTCTGGTAGACGGTGCGCTATGTCCGCGGCCAAGTATCCGGCCGCCCGAATATTTGCGATGTGCTTATCCTTGGCAGTGGAAGCCACCCACTTGCCTCCTGCTCCGAACATGTTTAGCTGTGCGGATAAGGTTTGGGCTTGGGCGCTGGAGCTCGAGGGGGCAAGAGTGGGCAAAGGGGGAAGAAGGTGTGGGTGAAAATGGAGAAATCTTATCCCTTTATAGAGGAGCCGAGAGCGGTGCGCCTTCCCACTTGCCCGTTGAGAATCGCTTGTTTCCCAAGCGCCATGATTAATAGCATGGTGAGATTACCCATACCCATATTGACGAGAATCCCATGATAAGGGGACACGATCTCTGCTTTGACAAGGCGTGTCAAAGAAATTGCCTCGCAATATGCGTTGTAGCTGGTTATGGGAAAACGGATCGAATAAAGATTTGACCGTAATAACATGTCACGTCATCAGAAAAAGTTGTCAGCAGATTGCATTTGTGAAATATCATTCTCTCTATGGTGGCATATGAAGATCATCTCGCATATCCGGACACGGTCTAAGTGTTCGATGATTACTTTGGAGTATTCAGAGGAGGAACCCGCCTTGCAATGCCGAAGACAATACTGCGCGCCGGACTCATCGTCATTGAAGCCTGGATCAGGGGCTACTGAGGGAGTCTTGGATTAGGGGGTATCCGAACAGCCGGACTGTGTACAATGTCCGGACTACTGAAGCGTGAGGATACATGACTCAAGACTTCGGCCCGTGTCTGGATGGGACTCTCCTTTGCGTGGAAGGCAAGCTTGGCGATCCGGATATTATATTTCCTTCCTTGTAACAGACTCCATGTAAACCCTAGCCCTCTCCGGTGTCTATATAAACCGGAGAGGTTGGTCCTTAGAAGGCCGATCACAATTACAATCATACCATCATAGGCTAGCTCTTAGGGTTTAGCCTCTATGATCTCATGGTAGATCTACTCTTGTACTACCCATATCATCAATATTAATCAAGCAGGAAGTAGGGTTTTACCTCCATCGAGAGGGCCCGAACCTGGGTAAACATCTATGTCCCTTGCTTCCTGTTACCATCAGCCTTGATGCACAGATCGGGACCCCCTACCCAAGATCCGCTAGTTTTGACACCGATAGTAAGCTTGCGACACGTAAACCTACTACTGCTATGAATTTTGATATGTCGCATGTCATTGATGATGCCACTTCTGCTATGCATAATGAAACTACTTCTGTGCATGATACTACTTTGCCATTAGGTGAATTTCTAAATGAACAACTTGCTAGAGTTAGGGGGAATTAAATTACTGAAGATCCTATTACTGATGATAGTGATGATGAAGGTTCCCCCAATGATTATGTATTACCTGTTGTTCCTAAGGGTTATGTTATGAATGAAGAAGCTACTAGGGAAATTTTTGCTTGCAATGATAGAAATGATCTTAAGAAATTATTAGCTAAATGGAAGCAGCAGTCTCTTAATGCTAGAATGAAACCCGATCCTGCTTTTGCTACTTCACCTATCTGTGTTATTGATAAGTATTATGACTTCTTTGTTGATCCTGAGATTATTACTTTAGTTGAATCTGATCCTTTTTATGGCCTTGAATCTGAAACTGTTGTGGCACATCTTACCAAGTTGAATGATATAGCCACCCTGTTTACTAATGATGAGAAGTCTCGCTATTTATATATCCTTAAGATATTTCCGTTCTCATTAAAGGGTGATGCTAAGACTTGGTATAATTCTCTTGCTCCTGGTTGTGTGCGTAGTCCCAGGATATGATTTATTACTTATCTGCTAAATATTTCCCTTCTCATAAGAAACAAGCTGCCTTGCAGGAAATATATAATTTTGTGCAAATCAAAGAAGAAAGTCTCCCACAAGCTTGGGGGAGGCTTCTCCGGTTACTTAATGCTTTGCATGATCATCCTCTTAAGAAAAATGAAATACTTGATATCTTCTATAATGGACTAACCGATGCTTCCAAGGACTACCTGGATAGTTGTGCTGGTTGTGTTTTCAGGGAAAGAACAGTCGATGAAGCTGAAATACTATTGAATAATATGTTGACTAATGAAAATAATTGGACTCTTCCCGAGCCAGTTCCTGAAGTAATTCCTGAACCAATTGAGCCAACTCCTGAGCCTATTCCTAAACCCACTCCGAAGAAGAGAGGTGTTTTATTTCTCAGTCCTGAAGATATGCAAGAGGCAAAGAAATCAATGAAATAAAAAGGTATTAAAACTGAAGATGTTAAGAATTTACCACCTACTGAAGAAATACATGGTCTGAATATACCACCTGAAGAACCATATTGTCTTGATAACCCGACACAGGTAGTAAAGGTAAATTCTCTCTATAGATATGATAAAGTTGAAATACCCTCTACTAAATTTCATAGCCCATGCTTAGATGAATTTGATGACTTTATGGCTAGACAAGAAAGTTTTAATGCTTATGTTGGTAGAGAGTTAAAGAATAATGCTTTCGAGATAGGAAGTGTAAGCGATAATCTGGCTAGGGTTAAAGATGAACTTCACCTCATTAGCAAATATGCTTCTATGGTTGCTACTCAAGCTGAGCAAGTACTTAAAGCTCAAAATGATTTGCTTGATGAATTAAATAATAAAAATGACTTTGCTGTTAGAGTGGCTACTAGAACTGGTAGAATGACTCAGGAACCTTTGTATCCTGAAGGCCACCCTAAGAGAATCGAGCAAGATTCTCAGAGAAATAATTTAGAGGCACCTAATTCTTCTAAAAAGAAGAAAAAGAAAAATGATAGGACTTTGCATGCTTCTAGTGAACCTACTGTAGACACACCTGAGAATCCCAATGATATTTCTATCTCTGATGCTGAAACACAATCAGGTGATGAACATGAACCTAGTGATAATGTTAATGATAATGTTCATGTTGATGCTCAACCTAGCAAAGACAATGATGTAGAGATTGAACCTGCTGTTGATCTTGATAACCCACAATCGAAGAATCAATGTTATGATAAGAGAGATTTTGTTGCTAGGAAGCACGGTAAAGAAAGAGAACCATGGGTTCAAAAACCCATGCCCTTTCCTCCTAAACCATCCAAGTCAAAGGATGATGATGATTTTGAGCGCTTTGCTGAAATGATTAGACCTATTTTCTTACATATGCGCTTAACTGATATGCTTAAAGTAAATCCTTATGCTAAGTATATGAAGGATATCATTACAAATAAAAGAAAGATACCGGAAGCTGAAATTTCCACCACGCTTGCTAATTACACTTTTAAGGGTGGAATACCAAAGAAACTTGGAGATCCGGGTGTACCAACTATACCATGCTCTATTAAAAGAAATTATGTTAGAACTGCTTTATGTGATTTGGAGCCGGTGTTAGTGTTATGCCTCTCTCTTTATATCATAGACTTGAATTGAATAAGTTGACACCTACTAAAATATGTTTGCAAATGGCTGATAAATCAACTGCTATACCTGTCGGTATCAGTGAGGATGTGCCTGTTGTGGTTGCAAATGTCACTAAACGAACTTTATTATTCTTGATATTCCCGAGGACGATAGTATGTCTATTATCCTTGGTAGACCTTTTCTTAATACTGCAGTGTCGGGGAAACTGTTCCACGAACACCTATGGGGCCAGCGGACCGAGCCCCTTTTCGGTTCGGTGGGGGGCGGAGGTCGCACGAAGAGCAGATCGAGGCAAAGCACACGAGCAGTTTTACCCAACTTCGGAGCTCTTCGGAGAGATAATACTCCTACTGCTGCTTGTCTGATTATATTGTGTTCTTGTTCTAGAGAGCTAAGTGTTTTCTGGCTTCGAAACGATCCGAGCCTTCTGAGCTAGTCGAACTGAACTAAACCTTCCGAACCTCCTCTACGTTGCGCATGGGCCTCCTTTTATATGCACAAGGGGTCACCGACAGGTGGCAATGCAGAGAAGGGTAAAGATGTAAAAAGAGAGGTAGTTGGTACAGTTGCTTGTACAGTGTACTCTACCTAACCCTGACGGCAGGAGACAAGGGCATTAAATGCCCGTCTGTGTCGCCTAAACAGTGCAGAAAAGGACCGTTAGAGGCGCCACCGTTCGCCACGATGGCGATCTTGTCAGCGTCGCATGCCACCGCTTACCGCTGGCTGCACAGCCTTCCGCCACGCGTGCCTGGAGAGGCCCCCAGGGTGACACGTTGGTGGATGCGCTGGAGGGTGGTCGCAGAGTGGCCGCTTGCCCCGGCAAGCGTCTTGCCGCGGTCGTGGTCTTGTCGCGCCCGGAAGCTTGTCGCTCGCCGGGCCTTGCCGGGACTCGTGGCGCGTCGCGGCAAGTTCCTTGAAATGCCTCGGTTGGCCTTCCCGGCAAGCTCCTCTTGCCGGGGCCTTGTCTTCTTGACTTGAACACTTTGAATGGCTCCAAGGGAGCCACGGAGTATCTTGGCGGTCACCCGGTAAGCCCCTGCCGCGGGGCGCTGCAACTGCCCGTGCACAAGTTCGGGGTACTGGGGTACCCCTACTCTAGTACACCGACAGGAGCCCCTGGGCCTGGGCCACACACGGTGCTGAGCGCTGTTGGGCCAGGCCCAAAACAGGGCACGGGCATGCGCGGCCCGGGTAACGCCGAATCTTGCTCTATACCCACCGCGCCCTCCCCCAACGGCACGCGTTGATCGCGGCATCGTGGGAGAGATCGTGGGTGGTTCTTTATTTGGAGGGGCGAAACGTCCGCCCCTCCCTCTTTATAAGCAGGGGAAACAGGGGCAGTTTCCCCACTTAGCCGTTTGTTGCTCCAAGTCCAGAAATCTCCGCCGCTCCCCCTTCTTCTCAAAGCCGAAAGAGAGCAGCGCTCCGTCCCCTGTCGCCACCAGCACCACCACGCCGCCGATCTCCCCTGCCACCTCCGCCATGGCTTCGAAAGCCGACAAGGGGAAGGGCGTGAAGTCGGCCGAAGCGCAGCGGCTCGCGGCGCTGCGGAAGGAGCGGGCCCTCTTCCCCCCTCAGCTCGGCGCCAAGGAGCTGAGGGAGTACTACTACCTTTTCTGGTCGACGGAGACGCGTGCGCATCCGCGCACGAGGGTACTCCCGGCCACCGCATCGGAGCTGGCTCCAGCTGGGTACCCGTTCTTCGCACTTTTCTTCTACTGCGGGCTCTGCCCGCCCTTCTCGGAGTTCTTCTGTGATATCATGAACACGTACGGGCTCCGCCTCTTAGATTTCACCCCCAACGCCGTACTCATGATGGCAGTTTTCGCACATTTGTGCGAAAACTATGTCGGAGTCCACCCCAATGTAGCCCTTTTCCGCCATTTCTTCATGCCTCGGGTCGAGAGAGGAGAGCCGCTTGCCGGAGGGATCGCCTGGATCTCGAGAGTCGGCAAGAAGGAGGCGTATCTGGAGGATGAGCTTCGCTGCAAATGGGAGGAGTGGAGAGTGGAGTGGTGTTGGATTGTTGAGGAGAACCCGCAGCCGTTCACTGCCGTGCACCAAGCCCCAATAGTATGCGGCAATTGGAGCAACGTGGCCCCGGAAGATGATAGGCTGAGGATCGCTGTTACCAGAATCCTCCGCCTTAGGCTTGTCGGGCTCACTGTAGGCGCTGTCGGCGCAGACTTCCTTCGCCGCCGCATCGCCCCCCTGCAGAAGAGAGGGAGGCCTGCCTGGGAGTTCAAGAACTCAGCGGACATCATGAGACTGTGCCCGGGCCTCAACTTCAATTTCACCATCCTGGAGCTGGATGCAATGCTCCTGGAGTTGTTCAAACGCGACCCCCAGCACCCGTTCCTGTTGCCGAGGAGCGTCGTTCCGCTGTGCAACAATTCGTCGCTTGACCGGATCCATGCGATGATGCCGTTGTGCGACTCTCACGGAATCACCCCAACTTGGCAAGAGCCGGCGGATGACGTCGTGCGGGCGTTCTTCGATAGCTTGGAGGAAGTGCCGATCCGCGCCGACGAGCAGAGGAGCCTCACCCGTGATACCACCGATGAGGAGCTGGAGCGCATCGCCACTAGGGCGGAAGAGGCTGCGGCAGCAGCTGCCGCGGGCGAGTTTGGGTTCACCGAGGCGGAGGCAGAGGCAGCAGAGGCGGCAAGCCTTGCTGAGCGCGAGGAGTTCGCCAGCGAGGAAGATCTTGCCGGCCCCGAGGCCGAGCCGAGCGAGCCCGGCGAGGAGGAGCCCGAGCCTTCAGACAGCTTGCCGCAAGTGGAGCCCCCGGCAGCACCAAGAAGGCGTCTCCGCAGGGCTGGGGACGCAGCGGGGCGCCAGACGGGTCAACAGCCGCCAAGCCGCGCGACACGCTCTACCGCGGCAAGCACCGTTGCCGCGGGAGCCCCTCCCGCCGCTGCGGCAACTAGAGCGGGACCTTCCCGGCCTGCCGCTGCTGCTCCTGCCAAGCAGGTAAGGGAGCCCACTTCTCCGCCTCGTCGAACCGGAGGGGAGCCGGACTTCGATCTCTCCGCGCTCAGCTCCGATGACGAAGAAGAAGAGTAAGCTTTCTCGCTATCCTCGTAGTTCTTCAATTTTGTCGCTTTTCATTCTGTATCTAACTTGCTTCGATCTGAAACCATTCCTTTTCAGGACGCTGGCCCAGAGAGCGGCGAAGAGGGCCAGGGCCTCGGTGATCCTCATCGAAGACAATCCCACCGTGTCAGCAGGGGGCGTGCCTGAGCCCACCTTGACGGACCCGGCAACGACTCCCCAGAGCAGCCCCTAGCGTAAGTACATGATTTTTACTTCTTGCTGACAGGCGCTCGTGGTGGCTCTTTCCTCTTACTGACATCTTGATTGTTGAATTTGTGCAGGAGCAGAGCAGCCTCACCGAGAGGGCCCGGAAGCCACCCCCGAAGCGCCATCTGCTTCGACTACGCCGCCAAGGGTGGAATCCCCGGCAAGGGAGCGCTCTCCGGCAAGGGCTGGTTCTCCAGCAAGGGGAGACGCCAGCGATCCTCCGGCGGCTGAGACCGTGACCGCAGATCCCATCACAGGTAATCCACTTGCCTAAAAAACCTGCCCTTGGACTTTTGTTCTTCTGACTTTGTTTTGCATGTTTGCTTGACTCCTCTCCATTCTTCGTTCTTCAGACCCAATCGTTCCAGAGCCGATGGAGACCGAAGCCGCAGAAGGAGAGGCCGGCGCTGATGAACCCGCCGGCGAAGAGGCCGCCAAGGCTGCCGCCGCAGAAGCCGGCGAGGGATCCGGTGGTCGTACTGACGGCCCTGAAGCCGCAGGAGCGCCAGGCGCTGCACCGACCGCCGATCCTCCCGCCGCTGCCGCAGAGCCAAACTCCGAGGAGCCCCAGCCCGGCGCCTACTTGAAGGCCGGCGACGGCGTCTTCATCAAGCTCCCCTGGGCTTCGAGCTCCAGGGCACCGGTCGAGGGAGAAACTTTCGATGGAGAGGTGCTTGCCTCCGCCGGACTGGCGCTGGTTGATGCGCCAAGCAGCAGCGAGGAGCTCGAAGAGGAGCGGCTGCTGCGGAAGCTGACGTCGCTCTACCGCGCCCGACAAGCCAAGCTGGCTTCCCGGGAAGCGCTTGACGCGAGGGCGGGAGTCGACATTGAGAAGCGCGCGGAGGAGCTCCGGGATCTGAGGCAAGAAACTCTCCAGAGCTTGGCGGAGGAGCAGGAGCAAGTCGCCGAGGAGAGGAAGGCCTCCTCCTCGCGAAGGCTGAGGTTGAGGAGCAGTAGCGGCTTGCTGCCGAGAGGCTAGCTGCGTAGGAGGGAGAATTGGCGCAGCGCAAGGTGAACCTTGACAGCCACGAAGAGGAGCTCGCCGCGCGGGAGCAAGCCATTGACGGGGCTCTCAAGGAGTCAAAGGACGCTGCCGCAGCTGCCGAGGCCGCCAAGAAGGAGCTGGAGGCGAAAGTGGTGCAGCTGGAGGCCAATCTCCGGACGAGCGGCGAGGAGCTCGCCGCGCTCAAGAGCGAGCGCGAGAAGGATGCTGCCGCCCATGGTGAGCTGCAAGGCCTCCTTGCTGAGAGGAGCAAGGAGCTCAGCGCCGCCAAGGACTCCAACGCGGATCTTGAGCTGAAGCTGGCCACGCTGACGCAGACGCTGGACGCCGCCAAGGAGCGAGAGACGACCTTGTCGGAGAAGGTCAAGGCCGACGAGGCGCTGCCGGCGAGCATTGCCGTCACCCAGAACTCGTTCAGGGAGACGGTGGAGCACTAGACCGAGGGCCTGGTGAACATCGCCGCAGTCATCGACTGGGAGTTGGCGCAGCTGGGGATGGAGGACTTTGGGTACTCTTCCGACGAGCATCTCCAGCCCAGCGCCAAGCTCAGTCTGTTCATCAAGGGCGTGGCGACAGCTCTCCAGCGGCTTCGGGAGAAGATCCCAAAGCAGCTGGCCGACGAGTCGCGCAAGATTTGCGCAGGAGTTCTTCAGAAGGTGCTGGTGAAGGTGGCGTTCCGCAACCCGGGCCTCAACCTCACCAACGTCCTTAGATCCTTGCCGCCCGATGCCGATCTGGAAGCACTCAAGGCCCTTGTCGCACCCATTGTGGATAAGGTGAGCGAGGTCAGGAGGGTTGAGGGTGGTCGTGTAGACTAGGCCGCCCATCTTATCTTTTTCCTTGTCGCTGCTAGTCATGTCATAGGAACAATGTGTTAGAGCTGCGACAAGTTACCTTGTAATATAACTTTATCTTGGATATCAATTGCTATGTTACTTCCTTTACTAGATCCTTTGCTTTGTATGTTTTTACCCTACGCTTTTAGGGAACTTGTCGGCGCAGGCACCCGAGCCGCGAGCGCTGAGTGCGGGACGTCAGCAGCCTGCTGGCGGTGCCGCTCCTAGAAGAAACCTTGTCGCGACTAGTTGCAGCACACCTAGGTTGTTGAGCAGACTCGAAACAAAGTAAGGGCGCATCTAGCCACGAGTTGGTTCCTCCGCGCACAGGTTTTCCATACAAAGCACGGTCGTTCGAGGAAAATAACTTAAAAATTAAAAACTAATTGCTCAGACTTTGGCAACTTAGCTTTTCTATCGTTTGCTTCCCGGCAAGGCAAATGCAAGGCAAATCTTCCTTGAATGACGCCTGGTCCATACCATCATCTTCTCCTTCCCCCCCGGCAAACTTGTGTGCGAGGAAACCTTCTTTTCCTTTGTTTGAGAAAAAGAAAGAAGAGAAAATATAGATATGGAGCCTTTCGGCTCGTTATTGCTTACCGGGTGTGGGTGCCGCACAAAGTGTCAGGTAAAGCATGCAAATGTAAAGTGAAAAGCATGAAGCTGACAAGGTGTGCGAAGCACATGAGTTTTACTTATGCACGGGATCTGCGCCCGGCTTTGTACAAAGGATTACATGCAACAGCGGCAAGACTTGTACAAAAGGTGGTTGTCAGAACAGGTTCCGGCAACCGCGCCCTACGGGTAAAACTTACGAAGATGCTCAATGTTCCAGGAGTTGCTCACCGGAATGCCATCTTCGGTCTCAAGGCGGACAACGCCAGGCCTAGTGACTCGTTTCACCCGGTAAGGGCCTTCCCACTTCGGCGTCAACTTATTGGAATTCTTGGCGGATTGAACGCGCCGAAGAACAAGGTCGCCTTCCTCGAAGCTTCTGGCATTAACTTTGCGGCTATGGTAGCGGCGCAAAGCTTGCTGGTATCGAGCAGTTCGTACAGCAGCCTGAAGACGATCCTCCTCAAGGAGTAGCGCGTCATCTTGTCGCAGCTGCTCTTGCTCAAGCTCATCATAAGCGAGCACTCGAGGTGATCCGTATACGAGTTCCGTGGGGAGAATTGCCTCCGCTCCATAGACTAGAGCGAAAGGCGTCTGGCCAGTGGCTCGATTTGGCGTCGTTCTGATCGACCAAAGAACCACCGGCAGCTCTCCGCTTGACTGTTGCTTCTCGGATGAGCAACAGAAGCGAAGCAGACCTTGGCGCCAAGGTCTTGGACGTACTGCATGAAGGTGCGGCTCGTGAATTGTGTGCCGTTGTCAGTGATGATCCTGTTAGGTATCCCGAAACGGCAAACAATCGACCTGAAGAACTTGACTGCTGACTGTGTTGTCACCTTCCTCACTGGTTCCACTTCCTGCCACTTTGTGAACTTGTCGATTGCAACGTACAAGTACTCAAAGCCCCCGACAGCTCGGGGGAAAGGGCCGAGGATATCGAGCCCCCAGACCGAAAATGTCCAGGATAAAGGGATCGTCTGGAGAGCTTGTGCTGGCTGGTGAATCTGCTTGGAATGGAACTGGCACGCTTCACACTTGGTTACTTGTGCACTTGCATCCTGGAGGGCTGTCGGCCAAAAGAAACCTTGCCGGAAAGCTTTTCCGGCAAGTGCTCTGGCGCCAATGTGGTGACCACATATGCCTCCATGTATCTCTGCCAACAGCTTCTGTCCGTCTTCCCGGCAAATACACTTCAATTTCACACTGTTGAGTCTTCTTCTTTACAGTATGTTGTCGACAAACTGGTACATACTTGACTGCCGGGCTACTTTTTCCGCTTCTTCTTGCTCTTCGGGAAGTTCTCCTGTCTGAAGGAAATGGACAATTTGCTATGCCCATGCTGGAGCTTGTGGCTCGACAACAAGGACTAAAGGCACATCTGCTGCTGCGGGAACATCCGCTTCTACGGCGAGAACCTGCGGCTCAGCCGGAGCTTGATGTTCTCTGGCAAGCTTGCCCGAGCAAAACTTGTTGGGAGTGTCTGCTTCGACGGAACAAGCACTAAGACTTGCCGGAGCAAACTGCTCCTCAGCATCTTTGGCGTTGATCTTGGAGACCTTCTTGGCGGCGGCTTCGGGAAGCTCTGCCGGAAAGTAGTCGCCGGAAATCAACTTTCTCTTCTTGCTCTGTCCAGTTGATGGTGTCACGGATGGTTGAGTCAGCTTGAGCACAAAGATTCCTGGTTCCACAGGTAACTTAAGTGTGGCGCACTTTGACAGGCCGTCAGCAATGTCATTCTGAGCTCTTGGAACATGTTCCATCTGTAGGCCGTCAAAGTGCTCTTCTAACTTTCTCACTTCATCAACATAAGCTTCCATCAATGGACTCTGGTAACTCTTGTTTACTTGGCGAACGACAAGCTGTGAGTCTCCCCTGACAATGAGTTTCTTAATCCCAAGGTCTGCCGCGATCCTGAGACCGGCAAGCAAGCCTTCATACTCTGCAGTATTGTTCGTTGCTTGCTTCTTGGGAAAGTGCATCTGGACTACGTACTTGAGGTGCTCTCCGGTGGGCGCGACAAGCAGCACGCCCGCACCGGCGCCTTGCAGCGAAAAGGCACCATCAAAGTACATCAGCCACTCTTTGCTTGCCTCCTTGACGGGGATGCTCGTCTCTGGAATCTCCTCATCTGGTGTTAGCGTCCACTCTGCTATGAACTCTGCCAATGCTCTGCTTTGGATAGTTGAAGTGCTTTCAAACTTGAGGCCAAAGCTTGACAGTTCCAGTGCCCACTCGACAATCCTGCCCGTTGCTTCTGGATTTTGTAGTATCCTCTTCAACGGAAAGTGAGTGACAACTGTGATCTCATGTGCTTGGAAGTAATGGCGCAGCTTTCTCGAGGCCATGAGAAGGCGGAAAAGCAACTTCTGCACATCGGAGTACCTTGACCTAGCCCCCTGCAAAAGGGAACTGACAAAGTAAACTGGGCGCTACACCATTCTCTTCTGCACCTCCTTATGTGTCTGTGCAGATCCATCTTTGTCGGGACCGAAGCTTGCCGGACCAGAGCTTGTCGGACCAGAGCTTGTCGGTGAAGCCCCCTGCTTGTTGCTGGATGCATCAGCCGTGGTTGCTGGCTCATCATCTGCCTCCCTCTCCGCCACTAACGCAGCACTAACCACTTGATTGGTTGCCGCTATATACAACAGCAACTTCTCTTGTGTCCTAGGTGTGACAAGTGTTGGAGCGGAGGACAGGTATCTCTTCAAGTCCTGCAGCGCAGCCTCCGCTTCCGGAGTCCATTTCATTGGACCTGCCTTTTTCAATATTTTGAAAAACGGCAGGGCGCGCTCAGCAGATCTAGAGATAAACCTGCTGAGAGCAGCCACGCAACCGGCAAGTCTTCGTATATCCTTGACGCGCTTTGGTGCTTCAATCTGCTCAATGGCCTTAATCTTGTCGGGATTGGCTTCAATCCCCCGCTGAGACACAAAGAACCCGAGAAGCTTGCCGGAAGGGACTCCAAACACGCACTTCTCGGGGTCCAGCTTGAGGTTGATCTTGCGCAGATTCACAAGGGTTTCATCTAAATCTTGGATCAGGGTTGCTTTGTCCTTGCTCTTGACCACTATGTCATCCATGTAGGCTTCCACATTTCTGTGCATTTGCGGCTCAAAAGCGTGATGGACTACCCTTGCAAATGTTGAACCAGCATTCTTCAAACCAAAGGGCATCCATACAAAATAGTATGTGCCACATGGGGTAATGAACGCGGTTTTCTCCTCATCCTCTGCCATGAAGATCTGATGATATCCTAAGTATGCATCAAGAAATGAAAGCAAGTCACATCCGGTTGGGGAGTCAACAATCTGGTCGATGCACGGCAAGGTAAATGGGTCTTTGGGACAAGCTTTATTGACATCGGTGAAATCGATACAAAGCCTCCATTTCCCGTTGGCCTTGCGCACGACAACATGATTGGCCAACCACGTAGGATGGAGCACTCCTCTGACAAGGCCTGCTGCTTCCAACTTCTTGATCTCTTCTGCAATGAATTCTTGGCGCTCCACTGCTTGTTTCCTAACTCTCTGCTTGACGGGCCGCGCATGAGGACAGACGGCAAGGTGGTGCTCGATTACTTTCCTGGGAACACCGAGGATGTCAGACGGTTGCCACGCAAACACGTCGACGTTCGCCCGTAGGAAAGCAATGAGCGCGCTTTCCTATTTAGGATCGAGCGTGGCACTGATGGTGAAGGTACCACCAGTGCCGTCCTCCTTGGCGGACACCTTCTTGGTTTCTGGTGGAGCTGCCATTGCCTTCTTACACTTGCCGGTGGAGCTCGATGGTGCGTCCTCGACGGTAGCGCAGCACTCCGAAGAGGTGCGCTTGCCGGAGTGGGCATCAGAACTCTTGCCGGACTTGGTCTTCTTCTTCTCCCCGGGAGCTTCAGCGGCAAGTGACTTGCGATTTGTTGCAGCTGTTGCCTCCCAGTGGATCTTCTCGGCACAGATAAGAGCATCCTTCTTGTCGCCATGGACAGAGATGACGCTTATCGGGCCTGGCATCTTCAGTACGTTGTATGCATAGTGAGAGGCTGCCATGAATTTGGCGAGTGCTGGACGGCCAAGTATCCCATTGTAAGGCAATGGGAAGTCAGCAACGTAAAAAGTGACCCTCTCAGTCCTGAAGTTCAGCTCGCTGCCAAATGTTACCGGCAGCGTGATCTTTCCCTTCGGCTTGCTCCTTCCCGGATTGATTCCCTGAAATGTGCCGGTCTCTTCGAGCTCGCTGTCAGGGATGTGGAGTTTCTGGAGCACTGCGGAGGAGATCAGGTTCATGCCGGCCCCGCCGTCAACTAGCATCTTAATGACCTTGAGGTTGCGGATAGTTGGTGAAACCAACATCGGCAAGCACCTGACCGCAGTTATGCGATCAGGGTGGTCCTCAATGTCAAAGATGATAGGCGTGCTGGACCATTTCAGAGGCCTGCGTGACTCGACGGGTGGTTCTGCCGCATTGACTTCCCGCACCCATTGTTTGAGCTGGCGGTGTGAAGTATGCAGAGAAGCACCGCCGTCAACGCACAGGACCTCTGTGGCTTTCTGGAACTCCTGCTCATCAGTCTCGTCATCATCCATGTCTTCGTCGTCGTCGTCATCTTCATCCTTGTCGCGGCCACGGGGAGGTCTGTCTCCTTGCCGCTGTTTAGCCTTGCCGCGGCGTCCTCCTCGGCCGGGACGTTTCTTGCCGGATCCTCCTGCACCTTCCTGGGCCTTCTCCTTGTCGTGCCGCTCATATTCAGCTTTCTGCTGCTCAACAAGCTGCTCGACTTTCTTGCAGCTCTGGAGGTCATGACCCTTGGTGCGGTGGATCTTGCAGTACTTCTTGTTGGTGTTGTCCTGCTTGTCGGCGACCGCCACAGCCTCCGCGGCAGTCTCCTTGCTGGAGCCACCAACTTTGGCTTTGTTGGCGCCACCTCCGTTGCCGGACTGCTCGACAACTAGCACCTCTTTGCCTTTCTTCCTTCTGTTATTCCGCCGCCGGTTTTTCCTTGCCGGGGCAGTATCCTCACTGTCAGACCCTCCTGCTCCTATATTCTCTCCGGGGAGTCTCCTCCCTTCCTCAGCATGTGCACACTTGTCGGCCAGGGCATATAGCTCACTAATGTCCCTGATCTTGCACATCGCCATCTCCTCCCGCATCCTGCGGTTCCGCACGTTCTGATGGAACGCGCTGATTACCGCGGCAGGGTGGATGTCTGGGATGTTGTGCTGCACGTTGCTGAATCTCTATATGTACTTGCGCAGGGGCTCTCCTTCCTTCTGGGCGAGCAAGTGAAGGTCACTCTCTTGGCCAGGAGGCTTGTGGCCGCCTGTGAAGGCGCCGACAAACTGATGGCACAGGTCAGCCCAGGAGGATATGGAGTTGTCCGGCAAGTGCATGAGCCAGGATCTGACGTTGGGCTTGAGCACCAGCAGAAAGTAGTTGGCAAGGATCTTGTCGTCTCGCCCCTCGGCAGCTTGCACCGCGATGGTGTAGATGCTGAGGAACTCTGACGGATGCGTCTTGCCGTCGTACTTCTCCGGCACATCTGGCTTGAAGTTCTTCGTGCTGGGCCACTGGACCTGCCGCAGCTCACGAGTGAACGCAGGGCAACCTACCGCGTACGGCAAGTCGCCTTGTTCTCCGGGCGCGTGCATGTCAACAGAGGGCCCAGCGTGCTTGTCGGATTGACGTCGCGCTTCTCTTTGGCGCTCGATGCGAGTACGAGCGTCTTCTTGTTGTCGTTCGTGAAGAACTTGGCGTTGATCGCGACGAGCTCGTGGATCCGACGATGCGGTGGAGTCGCTGTCGAGGTGGATCCGGCGAGTCGGCGATCTTGGCCTTTGGGGTGGAGAGTGCATGGTGGTTGCACCATCACCAGTTTTGTCGCCGTCGGCTCGCGCCTGGAAACCCTGCCGCGGCAGCGACATGCTCGGCTGCCGGGGAGCGTCGCCGTTGGCGAAGCCGATGAGACTCTGAATGGTGGCCCTCCATTGGTCGAGCTTGTCTTCCGCAGGAGGGTAATCCAGGAGCAGTTGAGCTCGCGCTAAAGCTTCTGCTGGAGTGGTGGGCGGTAGTGGCGAACGGTGCAAGGAGCGGGATATGCTCGGACTTCTAACTATGTTAGAAGGAGCAGTACCCCGTCCAGGCGACCGTACTTCACTCGTGCCAGCATGTTGGCGTGCATGCTGGTCTTGAGCGTCCCGAGACCCACCAGCTTGATCTTGGTCCAACAAGCGTATGGTACTGCGAATACCATGACGCTGTCGGTCTTGTGTCTCCTGAGAGGGACGCGGCGGATGCGAAGACGCCAAGGTTTGTGCAGCCTTGTCCTTGGACCTGGCAGCACCGTGAGCATCCTCGCCGATGTCCGTTCTTCCACCAGCGTCAACCCCACCACCCGTTTGCTCCGGTGGCGGTGAGATCGACACGGACGGAGCAACTACCTCCAAAGCCTTCTTCTTCGGTGGCATGTTGATGAAGAAAACGAAGATCTAGCTCGTGTGAACGCCGGATTAGGTTCATGCAATCTCGACGCCCCCTACCTGGCGCGCCGAAGATGTCGGGGAAACTGATCCACGAACACCTATGGGGCCGGCGGACCGAGCCCCTTTACGGTTCGGCGGGGGGCGGAGGTCGCACGAAGAGTAGATCGAGGCGAAGCACACGAGCAGTTTTACCCAGCTTCGGAGCTCTCCGGAGAGATAATACTCCTACTGCTGCTTGTCTGATTATATTGTGTTCTTGTTCTAGAGAGCTAAGTGTTTTCTGGCTTCGAAATGATCCGAGCCTTCTGAGCTAGTCGAACTGAACTAAACCTTCCGTACCTCCTCTACGTTGCGCATGGGCCTCCTTTTATACGCACAAGGGGTCACCGACAGGTGGCAACGCAGAGAAGGGTAAAGATGTAAAAAGAGAGGTAGTTGGTACAGTTGCTTGTACAGTGTACTCTACCTAACCCTGACGGCAGGAGACAAGGGCATTAAATGCCCGTCTGTGTCGCCTAAACAGTGTAGAAAAGGACCGTTAGAGGCGCCACCGTTCACCACGATGGCAATCTTGTCAGCGTCGCATGCCACCGCTTACCGCTGGCTGCACAGCCTTCCGCCACGCGTGCCTGGAGAGGCCCCCAGGGTGACACGTTGGTGGATGCGCTGGAGGGTGGTCGCAGAGTGGCCGCTTGCCCCGGCAAGCGTCTTGCCGCGGTCGTGGTCTTGTTGCGCCCGGAAGCTTGTCGCTCGCCGGGCCTTGCCGGGACGCGTGGCGCATCGCGGCAAGTTCCTTGAAATGCCTCGGTTGGCCTTCCCGGCAAGCTCCTCTTGCCGGGGCCTTGTCTTCTTGACTTGAACACTTGGTTCTTGAATGGCTCCAAGGGAGCCATGGAGTATCTTGGCGGTCACCCGGTAAGCCCCTGCCGCGGGGCGCTGCAACTGCCCGTGCACAAGTTCGGGGTACTGGGGTACCCCTACTCTAGTACACCGACATGTAGGGGCTGTTATTGATTGCAACAAAGGCAATGTCACTTTTCATGTTAATGGTAATGAGCATACGGTACACTTTCCAAGGAAACAATCTCAAGTTCATAGCATCAATTCTATTGAAAAGTTCCAACTATAATTTTTGGAGGTTTTGAATTTCCTCTCCCTACTGTCAAGAAAAAGTATGATATTCTTATTGTTGGGGATTTTCATATCCTCGTTGAGGTAACTTAGTGTTATTCAAAATTTCTCCGGTTCCGTGTTATTCGGAATGAGTTTGTTAACAAGACTTGATCAACCTTGTTAGTGGGTTCGTTTTGATGATCACGAAATGGATGCAACTAGAAGGCACAACCTTCTGTACCCTCTTTTTACTTTCTGTAATTGTAGAATAAATAAAGCAAAAATAGTATTATCTGTCTTTTTTCTAAATTATCTGTGCATTAAAAAAATAGTCTGAAAATAAAAGTGCTCCAAATGCCCTGCAAATTTAGTATGATTTTTTCTGGAATATTTGAGGATTTTAGGCACTGAAAACACCGCAGGAGGGGCAAGCACCAGGCCACAAGAGAGGAGGGCGTGCCCCCTATCTCGTGGGCCCCTGGTGGCTCCCCTCCACTTATGCCAGCACCCACACACTTCATCTTCTACCCAAAAAAAATCTCCATCCAGCTCAAGCACGAGTTCTAGCTCGTTTTTCTGCGATTTTCGATCTCCTAGCTCAAAGCTCCATTCACAAAACTGCTTTGGGAGATTGTTGCTTGGTATGTGACTCCTCCATTGGTCCAATTAGTTTTTGTTCTAGTGCTTTATTCATTGCAAATTTTTGCTACATAGGTGACCATGTTCTTGAGCTTGCATGTTAAATTTTTGAGGTCCCAAGCAATTCCAATGCATGATATAGGCTCTAGGCACTTGTAGGAGTAGTTGCTGTCAATCTTGTTTAGTTTTATTCACTTTTATTTTTGAAGTTACTAAAATTTCAGAAATTTTCAGAAAATGTTGAGGAGACTTTTTAGGGGCTCTTCTAGCCAAAGCTCTGAGGAAAAACAAGCCGAAGAGAAGGTCGGTAGAATGGCCATGCGAGGATTTCTTGAAAGAAGCCGGAATTCATGAAGACTTTTATGCTTTAATCGAGACTGCAGGCCTCACCGGCATCATGAACGACCGAGTCGATCAGTATCTCTTACTTACCAATACTTTCGTGCAAAACTTTTATTATTATCCTAAGAAGTCACTGCCTCCAGTATCATTTCATTTATATGATGAATTCAAAGAAATGTCTTTACGTCATTTTTGCGCGGTATGTAGGATACCTTATGAGGGAGAATTAGATGAACCCCATCGTCAAGATGTGGGTGGCTTTGTTAATACTATTGCTGTAGAGGAGCCAAAAAAGGGCTCCGAGGCGAAGTCTCTAGCATACACTTTCCTGTGTTACGCTATTTTGCTATATTTGCTAGTAGATGCTTGATTGGCCATGGAAATAGTGGAAACTTGAGCGTCCCTGATATTATCATTCTTCAACATGTTTTGCTTGGGGACAATACTTTTAGTATGGGTGCCGTCGTTGCTAAACGGCTAGCCCTGAATCGTACAAAAGGCCCCATATTTGGAGGTATCTATGCTGCACGTCTTGCTAAATATTTTCAAATACCCATTAGGCACCATGAGGAGGATGAGATAAAATTGCTTGCTCACATCTTAGATTACAAGAGCATGGTAGCACACAAGTTTATTGTTGACAACGAAGAGAAGATGCTCTTGTATAGACTTAGATTCAATAAGAAAAACTTTGAGTTTATTATTTTGCCTACGCCTCTGTTGTTTGATTTGCTTGCAGAAAATCGTCTTGTCACACCGGAAGCGGTGAACAACCATCTAGCCCAAGCTTTTACTCCAGAACCTGAACCTGAACTGGACCCTTATCATGCATCATCTGTCCAGTGGGATCCGGAGATGACCGGCCAGTGGTATCCTGATTACACCTCCCACTACACCGGGGAGAGTAGCGGCGGCCTTGGTACTAGAACAACTTAGTCCAAAAGCCAAAGCTTTGGGGAGTACGTATTTCTCACTGACTTTACGTTCATGTTCACACACTAATCGTCGGTGCTCATACTCTTTCACTAGATCATTGTTGGCGCGCGTTGCTGCGCCCATCCATTTTGACAATAGAATAACAGGAATATACGTAAATATGTCGACACACAAAACATATAAATTAAATCTATATAAACTTACTCACATATTGCAGATCGTAAATAATTTCTATTGTAGATAATTTTAATTAGTTCTCTAAAAACATAAAGGGACTAAATGCTGTTGTACATCAGCAAGGACCGAGTAATGGTATACAATGCATAATTTAGAACAGAAATCTACTATTATGTCTAAGAAATCTTTCGAATATATGACACGAAGAAGGAATTAAAGAAGGCTTAGAAACTCTAGATTATTGGGTATGCCACTCTGGTTGATTTAAAACCAACGTCAATGTATAGGGGGAATATATCTCTTACCATGATTCAAGAACCATCCATATCATATCCATTCCCTGCTGTTTTGGCTAATGCACTTTGATTCAGTTCAACTGATTTTGAACTGCTTTTATAGCACTTCAAAGAGCATAATAGCTTAAGGGATGTATATTTCTTGCCACTCTCCTAGAGATTACAATATACACTGGACAAGGAACTCATCTTCACTTAGACAATCCTCCATTTTCCATAATGCATGTTAACTACCCGAGCAGACATTTTAAATAGTCAGCTCATGAATTCCACTTCTGAAAAAATAATCTAGATCCAGCCTCCAATAATCCCCAAACCAATATAATATAACCTGCAGGAAAAGAAAAACAGATTTGAACGAGTCAGACTGAACCGATGGAGAATGTAATGGGAAGGGAAAATATGGTAGATTAAAGATGATGCATATCCTATTGAAGAAGCAATCCGTGTAGTATTTTTGGATAACTGATGTAAAGCTTAAGAAACATACTTTGGCAATTCACCCCACAAACAAAATTAAGATGGCACATAGCCTAGTAGAGAAGCAATCCATGTAGTATTTTGAATGAATTGGTGTAAAGCTTAAGAAACTTACTTTTCCAATTCACTCCACAAACTAAATAAGATCGGATGTTACCTTGTCAAATTTCATGACATTTTTTTTACTCAGGCATTCCATGACTCTTCACTACAACTGAACATACCATGTAGGATAATCAATCTAGATTCTTTTGTATTCGTTTTACATAAGGATCAACTTTATATATATATCACAAATATTAACTTCTTCTCTAGCCCGACACGAATCTTTGGACAAGACTTACAGTGTGCCATTTGTATTTTTCAGTGTCACGAGGTAAATTGATTATAGCATACTGTTGAAAAACGGTTCTTCGCATTATGGCATGAAGTTGTCATTTTGTTCTGCACAACATGCATTTTTCATTTGGTTGCTCCATTGGTCTTAGTCCTCTTGGCTCCAAAAACGTATTCTGACACACAAATTGCCGGCGATAAAATGGCACCATGAAATCGGTCAGCCTTTTCCAATTATATCCATGGTGTTTTCCTCTCTCCACCCCTCATGTTCTCAACTGGAGGGAAAAATCATACGTCTTTTTTTACCTAATATTCTAAATCTGCAGTTGAGAAAATCAGTCGGGCTACAATGGTCCAAAACCTACAGCACATGCGGATGTAGGGCCTATGAATTGCTACTATAAAGAAGAGAATAACAAGCTCCATTCAACAGGCAAATGAGAACATGGTTTTGTATGGGTATGACTAAATAATCTTATGGTATTAAACATTAAAAATATACAACCCAAACACTGAGCTGTATGTAACCATAGCAAAATAGTGTTGCTGCACGGAAATGCGCTGGACTGGCTAAAGAGAATTTATTAGAAGATGTCTTTAAGGATTGGTATTACCATGAGGAGCTCATCTCTAGGGCACAACCACTGACCAATTCCATAGCAAAGACACACGAACAGATCGCCATACGGAAGACCTCTCCTGCAATGTGATGCAATCATGTAGCAGATGAGTTGAATCGAGCAGGGGGTAGAGGGTGGAGAACGTGCGTGCGGCCAGGGTTCTTCTGCTGCGAGATAAAGAGAGATGGAGGAGCCGGGAGATGGGGCTTACATGTGATGGTGGCGACGTGACCCAGAGTTGTCGGCTCCCGGCCGCTGCACCGCCGATGCGGTTAGGGCTACCAAGGACTTGCGAGAGAGGGGGAAAGGGTTGAGGTGAGCGAGCTATCATGGGAGAAAGAGAGATAGGGTGCAACCGTTGAAAAGGAGTTCACCCGCCATTGTTGTTGCCATGACCTCTCTCCCTCGCGGCGGCGGCAGCGACAATCAGATCGGTAAGATTGGGGGCGTGACCATGAGAGGAGGTGGGCAATGTGCGTGCGGTGAAAAACTCTCGATACACCTAGCCATCCAGCGACTGAGCTTCATAGCAGACCAATTAATCACAAGCCTTGAAAAAAGGTACCAGAGTAGCAGCCCATTAGGACAGATGGCCCAAGTCGTGGTAAACTGTCAATGAAACGAAGATCTAACGATCAGAAACAGTTCAAACGCGGATCTAACGGCTGAAATTGTTGATGACATGAGAGGACTCGCTTTGGGTGCGGTTATACTATCCTAAATTGTATTATCCATGCTAGTTTAAACTTCTTTTTCTAGTTTTCCTCTTGTGCGTTTGATAAACCTTAAGAAAAAACTAAAAAAATAGTTAGTTTAATTTCCATGCTTGTAGTAGAAATTAAAATGAAAACCCAAAAAGATTTCTTGTTCTTCTTTTACTTGTTGGGAGCTTTCCCGTGTAAATAGTTTTATTTCCTTTTCTTTCCTTTGGGGGTCGAGAAGACTATATTGAAAATGCTTAGTGGCTCTTATATGCATGATTGTTTATTTAACTTAGAGCCCATATTACTTGTCTTCTCTCTTGAGTTGAATGCTTGTAGATTCCAGCTTAGTCCAATGCACGTGCACTCTTATTATTATACACATCGTTCGGTCGTGCAAGTGAAAGGCAATAATGACGATATATGATGGACTTATTGGGATGAGAAAAGTTGGTATGAACTCGACATCTCTTGTTTTTATAAATATGATGATTCATCGTTCCTGAGTCAGCTATTATGAAGTAAACATATTTGCAATGACATTTAGAGATCATAGTTGCTTGTGCCATGCTTGATTAGCTATGAGTTATAATGGCTTACCTTGCGTGCCAACATGCTATTAGAATGATTATGATGTGGTATGATGGGATGGTATCCTCCTTTGAATGTATTAAGTGACTCGACCTGGCACATGTTCACGCATGTAGTTGAAACAAATCAACATAGCCTTCATGATATTTATGTTCATGGTGGATTATATCCTACTCATGCTTGTACTTGGTGTGAATTAATTTTAATGCATGTTTACGACTGTTGTCGCTCTCTCAGTTGGTCGCTTCCCAGTCTTTTACTAGCCTTCACCTGTACTAAGCGGGAATACTGCTTGTGCATCCAAACTCCTTAAACCCCAAAGTTGTTCCATATGAGTCCACTATTACCTACCTATATGCGGTATCTACCTGTCGTTCCAAGTAAATTTGTATGTGCCAAACTCCAAACCTTCAAATGAAATTCTGTTTTGTATGCTCAAGCATCTCATGTTACAACTAGGGCTGCCTATATCTTCCATGCTAGGTGGGTTATTCTCACGAGGAGTGGACTCTGCTCCTCATTCACGAGAAAGGGCCGGTAACCGGGATGCCCAGTCCCATGATCCAAAAAGATCAAAACAAATCAATATAATTAAACAAAACTCCCCTAGGGCTGTTGTATGTTGGAGGCACTCGTTGTTTTGAGCAAGCCATGGATTGATGATTGTTGGTGGTTGGGGGAGTATAAACCTTTACCATTCTGTTTGGGAACTGCCTATAATGCATGTAGTATGGAAGATACATCCATCTCATAGTTGTTGCGTTGACAGCAAAAGTATGCCGCTCAAAATGTTATTCAATCTCTATTTTAAAATCGAGCTCTAGCACCTCTACAAATCCCTGCTTCCCTCTGCAAAGGGCATATCTATTTACTTTTTATGTTGAGTCATCATCCTTCTTATTAAAAGCACCCGCTGGAGAGCACACTGTCATTTGCATTCATTATATTAGTTTTTATTGGGTATGACTTGAATGGATCTTTTTTACCATGAATTACAATGTTTAGTCAGTCCTTGATCTTTAAAGGTGCTCTGCATTTATGTTTTGCCGTCTCAGAAAGGGCTAGCGAGATACCATTTTTTATATCATGTTATGATTATTTTGAGAAAGTGTTGTCATCCGAGTTTTATCATTATGGCTCGCTAGCTGATTATGCTATTAATATGAGTAATTGTGAGAGCTAAGTGTTATTGTGAGTATGGTTAGTTCATAATATTTGCTGAAACTTGAATGCTGGCTTTTCATGTTTACAACAACAAGAGCAAATAGAGTTTGTAAAAGTTTTTCTTTATCACTTTTAGTTTATCAACTGAATTACTTGAGGACAAGCAAAGGTTTAAGCTTGGGGGAGTTGATACGTCTCCAACGTATCTACTTTTCCAAACACTTTTGCCCTAGTTTTGGACTCTAACTTGCATGATTTGAATGAAACTAACCCGGACTGATGCTGTTTTCAGCAGAACTACCATGATGTTGTTTTATGTGTAGAAAAGAAAAGTTCTCGGAATGTCCTAGAAATCCACGGAGGCACCTTTTGGAATTAATAAGAATTTTTTGCAAAGAATCAATGCCAGGGGGCCCACAGCCTGTCCACGAGACAGGGGGGTGCCCCCCCTAGGGCGCGGCCTCCTATCTCATGGGCCCCCTGGACCTCCACCGACGTTAACTCCAACTCCATATATTCACGTTCGGGGAGAAAAAATCAAAGAGAAAGTTTCATCGCGTTTTACGACACGGAGCCGCCGCCAAGCCCTAATCTCTCTCGGGAGGCTGATCTAGAGTCCGTTCGGGGCTCCGGAGAGGGGGATTCATCACTGTCGTCATCATCAACCATCCCCCATCACCAATTTCGTGATGCTCACCACCGTGCATGAGTAATTCCATCGTAGGCTTGCTGGACGGTGATGGGTTGGATGAGATTTACCATGTAATCAAGTTAGTTTTGTTAGCGTTTGATCCCTAGTATCCACATGTTTTGAGATTGATATTGCTATGACTTTGCTATGCTTAATGCTTGCCACTAGGGCCCGAGTGCCATGATTTCAGATCTGAACCTATTATGTTTTCATGAATATATGTGTGTTCTTGATCCTATCTTGCAAGTCTATAGTCACCTATTATGTGTTATGATCCGACAACCCCGAAGTGACAATAATCGGGATACTTCTCGGTGATGACCGTAGTTTGAGGACTTCATGTATTCACTATGTGCTAATGCTTTGTTCCGGTTTTCTTTTAAAAGGAGGCCTTAATATCCCTTAGTTTCTGCTAGGACCCCGCTTCCACGGGAGGGTAGGACAACAGATGTACATACAAGTTCTTTTCCATAAGCACGTATGACTATTTACGGAATACATGCCTACATTACATTGATGAACTGGAGCTAGTTCTATATCACCCTATGTTATAACTATTGCATGAGGAATTGCATCCGGCATAATTATCCATCACTGATCCATTGCCTACGAGCTTTTCACATATTGTTCTTCGCTTATTTACTTTTCCGTTGCTACTGTTACAACTACTACAAAAACCCAAAAACATTTATCTTTACTTTTGCTACCGTTACCTTTATTATCATACCACTTTTGCTACTAAATACTTTGCTGCAGATACTAAGTTATCCAGGTGTGGTTGGATTGACAACTCAACTGCTAAGACTCAAGAATATTCTTTAGCTCCCCTTGTGTCGAATCAATAAATTTGGGTTGAATACTTTACCCTCGAAAGCTGTTGCGATCCCCTACACTTGTGGGTTATCAATGTTGAAGTCTTGTGTGGGAAAGTTAAATACCCTGCTGATTTCTTGTTCTTGGTTCCCCACAAGATAGTGATACGTCTCCGTCGTATCTACTTTTCCAAACACTTTTGCCCTTGTTTTGGACTCTAACTTGCATGATTTGAATGGAACTAACCCGGACTGACACTGTTTTCAGCAGAACTGCCATGGTGTTATTTTTGTGCAGAAATAAAAGTTCTCGGAATGACCTGAAAATCCACAGAGCAACTTTTTGGATTTAATAAAAAATATTGGCGATAGAGTCAACGTCAGGGGGGCCTACACCCTGTTCACGAGGGTGGGGGGCGCGCCCCCTCCCTAGGGCATGCCCCCTCCCTCGTGGGCCCCATGAAGCTCCACCGACGTCAACTCCAACTCCATATATTCACGTTCGGGGAGAAAAAAATCAGAGAGAAGGATTCATCGCGTTTTACGTTATGGAGCCGCCGCCAAGTGATACGTCTCCAACGTATCTATAATTTTTGATTGTTCCATGCTATTATATTACCCATTTTGGATGTTTATGGGCTTTACTTTACACTTTTATATCATTTTGGGACTAGCCTACTAACCGGAGGCCCAGCCTGAATTGCTGTTTTTTTTGCCTATTTTAGTGTTTGGAAGAAAAGGAATATCAAACAGAATGAAACCTTCGGGAGCGATCTTTCTGGAACAAATGCAAACCTGGAGACTTGGAGTGGACGTCAAGCAACAAACAAGGTGGCCACGAGGGTGCCCGGCGCGCCCCCTAGGGGTGGGCACGCCCCCACCCTCGTGCGCCCCTCGAGCGTCAACCGACCTACCTCCTTCGCCTATATATACTCCCGTACCCTGAAAACACCGAGGAGCACCACGAAAAATAATTCCACCACCATAACCTTTTGTATCCGTGAGATCCCATCTTGGAGCCTTCATCGGCGCTCAACCGGAGGGGGAATCGACCATGGAGGGCCTCTACATCATATCCAAGGCCTCTCCGATGAGTTGTGAGTAGTTTACCACCGACCTTCGGGTCCATAGTTATTAGCTAGATGGCTTCTTCTCTCTCTTTGAATCTCAATACAAAGTTCTCCTCGATCTTCTTGGAGATCTATTCGATATAACTCTGTTTGCGGTGTGTTTGTCGAGATCCGATGAATTGTGGGTTTATGATCAAGTTTATCTATGAGAAATATTTGAATCTCCTCTGAATTCTTTTATGTATGATTTGTTATCTTTGCAAGTCTCTTTGAATCATCAGTTTGGTTTGGCCTACTAGATTGATCTTTCTTGCAATGGGAGAAGTGCTTAGCTTTGGGTTCAATCTTGCGGTGTCCTTTCCCAGTGATAGCAGGGTCAGCAAGGCACATATTGTATTGTTGCCATCGAGGATAAAAAGATGGGGTTTATATCATATTGCATGAGTTTATCCCTCTACATCATGGCATCTTTCTTAATGCGTTACTCTGTTCTTAATGAACTTAATACTCTAGATGCAGGCAGGAGTCGGTTGATGTGTGGAGTATTAGTAGTAGATGCAGAATCGTTTCGATCTACTTGTCATGGATGTGATGCCTATATACATGATCATGCCTAGATATACTCATAACTATGCGCTTTTCTATCAATTGCTCGACAGTAATTTGTTCACCCACCGTAATACTTATGCTATCTTGAGAGAAGCTAGTAGTGAAACCTATGGCCACCGGGTCTATCTTTTATCATATAAGTTTGCCATATACTTTTATTTGCATCTTTTAGTTTCCAATCTATATCATAAAAATACCAAAAATATTTATCTTATCTTATTATCTCTATCAGATCTCACTTTTGCAAGTTACCGTGAAGGGATTGACAACCTCTTTATTGTGTTGGTTGCGAGGTTCTTGTTTGTTTGTGTAGGTGCATGGGACTTTTGAGGAGCCTCCTACTGGATTGATACCTTGGTTCTCAAAAACTAAGGGAAATACTTATGCTACTTTGCTGCATCACCCTTTCCTCTTCAAGGAAAACTAACGCAGTGCTCAAGAGGTAGCAAGAATGATTTCTTGTGCCATTGTCGGGGATGTCTTCGCTCAAGTCAAGACATACCAAGTACCCATCACAAAGTCATATCCCTCGCATTACATTATTTGCCATTTGCCTCTCGTTTCCCTCTCCCCCACTTCACCTTTTCCGTTTTATTCGCCCTTCTTCTGTTCGTCTTTTCGTTTGCTTTGATGTCTTACTTGGCTCGTTTGCTCATTTGGTAGGAATAGTTGTTTATTTATTGCTAAATAGAGAACCTAATATCTATGGATCCTCATCCGCTTGCCAATCTTTTTAAGAGATCCAATTATGATCAACCAAATCCTAGTGATTTGAATGCACGAGATTATCTTTATGAGGTTTTGCTTGAAATTCGTGAATCTAAAAATTGTGATGAAGAAATTTATGAAGAGATTCACGATAGCTCCTTGAATAAAAAGCATGATTGCAATGATTTTATTTTAAATTCTCTTGATGTCAATTGTGCTAATAATATCCAAAACCCTAAGCTTGGGGATGCTAGTTTTGCTATGTCTACTACTTGTTGCAATGATCATAATTGGGGTGACTCTTCTTATGATCTTGAGAATTTATTTAAGCCCCACGATGAATATGAGATTGATAATAGTGTTTGCAATAATATTGAAAGTGGATTTGGAAGAGTGTCAACTTTAGATCCCACATATTGGGGAATGTTCAATCTTATGGTATTTTTTATGAAAGTGGGTTTGGAGAGGTCATGACTTTAGTTAATGATAATCCCACTATTTTGGAAGAGTGTCAACTTCACATGCATGTGGATCGTGTTGATAATATGTTATGTGATAGCTATTTTGTTGAATTTGCCTATGATCCTACATTTAATTATTATGAGAGAGGAAAGTATGGTCGTAGAAATTTTTATCTTACTAAACTACCTCTTGTCATGTTGAGATTGCTATCGTCTCTTTCTTCTTCCTTGCATATGCTAGTTTTTACTTGCCTTGCAAATTTGTTTTCTTATAATATGCCTATGCATAGGAAGTATGTTAGACTTATATGTGTTTGTCACGTGTTTCATGATGCTCTCTTTGCGCTTCAATTCTTGTCTTTCATGTGAGCATCATTAAAATTATCAATGCCTAGCTAAAAGGCTTTAAAGAAAAGCGCTTGTTGGGAGGCGACCCAATTTTATTTTATTTTCTTACTTTTTGCTTCTGTTTAGTAATAAATATTTCATCTAGCTTATGTTTAGATGTGTTTTCATGTTTTAGTTAGTGTTTGTGCCAAGTAGAACCTATAGGATAACCTATGGTGATAGTTAATTTGATTCTACTGAAAAACAGAAAGTTTTGCGCGGACGGAAATAATTTTAGTAAATCACAAAAACATGCTTTTGCGTTGATTATTTTTTGCTGTAGATCAATAGAAAAATTTCCCAGGACTTTCTATTTTGGTAGGAGTTTTAGAGTTTTATAAGTATTCGAAAGTTACATATTGCTACAGACTGTTCTGTTTTTGACAGATTCTGTTTTTCGTGTGTTGTTTGCTTATTTTGATGCATCTATGGCTAGTATCGGGGGGGGGGGGGGTACGAACCATATAGAAGTTGGAATACAGTAGGTTTAACACCAATATAAATAAAGAATTAGTTCATGACAGTACCTTATGTGGTGGTTTTTCTTTCTTGCACTAACGGAGCTTATGAGATTTCCTGCTGAGTTTTGTGTTGTGAAGTTTTCAAGTTTTGGGTAAAGATTTGATGGACTATGGAGTAAGGAGTGGCAAGAGCCTAAGCTTGGGGATGACCATGGCACCCCAAGATATTCAAGGATAACCAAAAGCCTAAGCTTGGGGATGCCCCATAAGGCATCCCCTCTTTCGTCTTCGTCTATCGGTAACCTTTCTTGGAGCTATATTTTTATTCGCCACATGATATGTGTTTTGCTTGGAGCATCTTGTATGATATTAGTCTTTTATTTTTAGTTTACCACAATCATCCTTTCTGTACACACCTTTTGGGAGAAACCCACATGTTTTGGAATTTATTAGAATACTCTATGTGCTTCACTTATATCTTTTGAGCTAGATAGTTTTGCTCTGGTGCTTCACTTATATCTTTTAGAGCACAGCGGTGGCTTTATTTTGAAGAAATTGTTGACCTCTCATGCTTCACTTATATTATTTTGAGAGTCTTTTAGAACAGCATGGTATTTGCAATGGTTATAAAACTAGTCCTAGAATGATGGGCATCCAAGTTGGGTATAATAAAAACTATCATAGAAAGTGAATTGGATGCTATGATAAATTTGATGCTTGATTATTGTTTTGAGATATGAGGATGGTGATATTAGAGTCATGCTAGTAGGGTGATTATGAATTTAAAGAATACTTGTGTTGAAGTTTGTGATTCCCGTAGCATGCACATATGGTGAACCGCTTTGTGATGAAGTTGGAGCATAATTTATTTATTGATTGTCTTCCTTATGAGTGGCGGTCGGGGACGAGCGATGGTCTTTTCCTACCAATCTGTCCCCCTAGGAGCATGCGTGTAGTACTTTGTTTTCAATGACTTGTAGATTTTTGCAATAAGTACATGAGTTCTTTATGACTAATGTTGAGTCCGTGGATTATACGCACTCTCACTCTTCCACCATTGCTAGCCTCTCTTGTGCCGCGCAACTTTTGCCGGTACCATACACCCACCATATACGTTCCTCAAAACAGCCACCATACCTACCTATTATGGCATTTCCATAGCCATTCTGAGATATATTGCCATGCAACTTTCCACCGTTCTGTTTATTATGACACACATCATCATTGTCATATTGCTCCTTGCATGATCATGTAGTTGACATCGTATTTGTGGCAAAGCCACCTTCGTAATTCTTCCATACATGTCACTCTTGATTCGTTGCATATCCCGGTACACCGTCGGAGGCATTCATATAGAGTCATATCTTGTTCTAAGTATCGAGTTGTAATCTTGAGTTGTAAGTAAATAAAAGTGTGATGATCTTCATTATTAGAGCATTGTCCCAAGTGAGGAAAGGATGATGGAGAATATGGTTCCCCCACAAGTCGGGATGAGACTTCGGACTTTATAAAAAAAGAGAAAGGCCAAATAAAAAAAGAGAAAGGCCAAATAAAAAAATGAGAGAAAAAGAGAGAAGGGACAATGCTACTATCCTTTTACCACACTTGTGCTTCAAAGTAGCACCATGATCTTCATGATAGAGAGTCTCCTATGTTATCACTTTCATATACTAGTGGGAATTTTTCATTATAGAACTTGGCTTGTATATTCCAATGATGGGCTTCCTCAAAATGCCCTAGCTCTTCGTGAGCAAGCAAGTTGGATGCACACCCACTTAGTTTCTTTTGCTGAGCTTTCATACACTTATAGCTCTAGTGCATCCATTGCATGGCAATCCCTACTCACTCACATTGATATCTATTAATGGGCATCTCCATAGCCCGTTGATACGCCTAGTTGATGTGAGACTATATTCTCCTTTTTGTCTTCTCCACAACCACCATTCTATTCCACGTATAGTGCTATGTCCATGGCTCACGCTCATGTATTGCGTGAAAGTTGAAAAAGTTTGAGGATACTAAAGTATGAAACAATTGCTTGGCTTGTCATCGGGGTTGTGCATGATTAAATACTCTGTGTGATGAAGATAGAGCATAGCTAGACTATATGATTTTGTAGGGATAACTTTCTTTAGCCACGCTATTTTGAGAAGACATGATTGCTTCATTAGTATGCTTGAAGTATTACTATTTCTTATGTCAACAAGAACTTTTATTTTGAATCATTTGGATCTGAACATTCATGCCACAATAAAGAAAATTACATTAAGGATTATGCTAGGCAGCATTCCACATCAAAAAATCTATTTTTATCATTTACCTACTCAAGGACGAGCAGAAATTAAGCTTGGGGATGCTTGATACATCTCCAACGTATCTATAATTTTTGATTGTTCCATGCTATTATATTACCCGTTTTGGATGTTTATGGGCTTTACTTTACACTTTTTAATCATTTTTGGGACTAACCTACTAACCGGAGGCCCAGCCTGAATTGCTGTTGTTTTCCCTATTTCAGTGTTTCGAAGAAAAGGAATATCAAACGGAGTCCAAACAGAATGAAACCTTTGGGAGCGATCTTTCTGGAACAAATGCAAACCTAGAGACTTGGAGTGGATGTCAAGCAACAAACGAGGCGACCACGAGGGTGCCTGGTGTGCCCCCTGGGGGTGGGCGCGCCCCCCACCCTCGTGGGCCCCTCGAGCGTCAACCGACCTACCTCCTTCGCCTATATATACTCCCGTACCCTGAAAACATCGAGGAGCACCACGAAAAACTAATTCCACCACCGCAACCTTCTATATCCGCGAGATCCCATCTTGCAGCCTTCGCTGGCGCTCAGCCGGAGAGGGAATCGACCATGGAGGGCCTCTACATCATCTCCAACGCCTCCCCGATGAGTTGTGAGTAGTTTACCACAGACGTTCAGGTCCATAGTTATTAGCTAGACGGCTTCTTCTCTCTCATTGAATCTCAATACAAAGTTCTCCTCGATCTTTTTTGAGATCTATTCGATGTAACTCTTTTTGTGGTGTGTTTGTCGAGATTCGATGAATTGTGGGTTTATGATCAAGTTTATCTATGAGAAATATTTGAATCTCCTCTGAATTCTTTTATGTATGATTTGTTATCTTTGCAAGTCTCTTCAAATTATCAGTTTGGTTTGGCCTACTAGATTGATCTTTCTTGCAATGGGATAAGTGCTTAGATTTGGGTTCAATCTTGCGGTGTCCTTTCCCAGTGACAGCAAGGGCAACAAGGCACGTATTGTATTGTTGCCATCAGGATAAAAAGATGGGGTTTATATCATATTGCATGAGTTTATCCCTCTACATCATGTCATATTTCTTAATGCGTTACTCTGTTCTTCATGAACTTAATAATCTAGATGCAGGAAGGAGTCGGTCGATGTGTGGAATAATAGTAATAGATGCAGAATCGTTTCGATCTACTTGTCACGGACGTGATGCCTATATACATGATCATGCCTAGATATACTCATAACTATGCACTTTTATATCAATTGCTCGACAGTAATTTGTTCACCCACCATAATACTTACGCTATCTTGAGAGAAGCTAGTAGTGAAACCTATGGCCCCCGGGTCTATCTTTTATCATATAAGTTTGCCATCTACTTTTATTTGCATATTTTACTTTCCAATCTATATCATAAAAATACCAAAAATATTTATCTTATCTTATTATCTCTATCATATCTCACTTTTGCAAGTTACCGTGAAGGGATTGACAAACCGTTTATTGCGTTGGTTGTGAGGTTCTTGTTTGTTTGTGTAGGTGTGTGGGACTTTTGAGGAGCCTCCTACTGGATTGATACCTTGGTTCCCAAAAACTGAGGGAAATACTTACGCTACTTTGCTGCATCACCCTTTCCTCTTCAAGGAAAACCAACGCAATGCTCAAGAGTTAGCACCAAGCCCTAAACTCTCTCGGGAAGGCTGATCTGGAGTCCGTTCGGGGCTCTGGAGAGGGGAATCCGTCGCTGTCATCATCATCAACCATCCTCCATCACGAATTTCATGATGCTCACCGTTGTGCGCGAGTAATTCCATCGTAGGCTTGCTGGACGGTGATGGGTTGGAGGAGATTTACAATGTAATCAAGTTAGTTTTGTTAGGGTTTGATCCCTAGTATCCACTATGTTGTGAGATTGATGTTGCTATGACTTTGCTATGCTTAATGCTCCCGTGTGCCATGATTTCAGATCTGAACCTATTATGTTTTCATGAATATATAGGAGTCCTTGATCCTATCTTGCAAGTCTATAGTCACCTATTATGTGTTATGATCCGCTAACCCCTAAGTGACAATAATCGGGATACTTACCGGTGATGACCATAGTTTGAGGAGTTCATGTATTCACTATGTGTTAATGCTTTGGTCCGGTACTCTATTAAAAGGAGGCCTTAATATCCCTTAGTTTCAAATAGGACCCCACTACCACAGGAGGGTAGGACAAAAGATGTCATGCAAGTTCTTTTCCATAAGCAAGTATGACTATATTCGGAATACATGCCTACATTACATTGATGAACTGGAGCTAGTTCTGTGTCACCCTGTGTTATAACTATTACATGAGGAATCGCATCCGACATAATTATCCATCACTGATCCAATGCCTACGAGGTTTTCACATATTGCTCTTTGCTTAGTTACTTTATCGTTGCCACTGTTACAATTACTACGAAACTGCTACTGTTACTTTTGCTACCGTTACCGTTACTTCCATACTACTTTGCTACTAAATACTTTGTTGCAGATATTAAGTTATCCAAGTGTGGTTGAATTGAAAACTCAACTTCTAATACTTGAGAATATTCTTTGGCTCCCTTTGTGTCGAATCAATAAATTTGGGTGGAATACTCTACCTCAAAAACTGTTGCGATCCCCTACACTTGTGGGTTATCAAGACTATTTTCTTGCGCCCTTGCCGGGGAGCATAGCTCTATTCTTTGAGTCACTTGGGATTTATATCTGCTGTCACTATGAGGAACTTGAAAGATGAATGAACTAAGATTTTTCCCTCAACTACGAGGGGAGGTAGGGAACTGCCATCTAGCTCTACACTTGATTCTCCTTCAGTTTTGAGTAAACTTGCGACACCTAAACCTGCTTCTGCTATTAATTCTGATATGTCGCATGTTATTGATGATGCCACTTCTGCTATGTGATACTTATGATGAAACTACTTCTATGCTTGATACTACTATGCCATTAGGTGAATTTCTTGATGAACAACTTGCTACGGCTAGAGAGAATGAAATAATTGAAACTGATCATATTGATGAAAGTGATGATGAAGATTCTCCCCCTAAATATGAATTGCCTATTGTGCGTGAGGGTTATGTTATGGATGAAGAAACTGCTAGAGATTTTCTTGCTTGCAATGATAGATCAGATCTTAAGAAGTTATTATCTAAGCTTAAAGAAAAGTCTCTGAATGCTAGAATGAAATATGACCCTGCTTTCGCTACTTCACCTATCTGTGTTACTGATAAGGATTATGATTTCTCTGTCGATCCTGAGATAATTACTTTGGTTGAATCTGATCCTTTTTACGGCTATGAATCTGAAACTGTTGTGGCACATCCTACTAAATTAAATGATATAGCCACCCTATTCACTAATGATGAGAAAACTCGTTACTACTATATCCTTAAGACATTTCCGTTCTCATTAAAGGGTGATGCTAAAACTTGGTTTAATTCTCTTCACTACAAAAAAAGACACATCCGTGACATTTTGGGCCGAACGAATTTTTTTCCTGTCATACATATGACACTTCTTTGACGATAATTGTGACAAAACCCGGTATCATCATAGATGTGGTGGGCTCCTACTTCTATGACAAAAAATCATGACAGAAAATGGGCTTTTCATCCTAGGCGGGCCGGAGACGCAGCTGCATGACATTCTTTGGGCCGTCCATGACGGAAAAAACTATGGTAGAAGTGAGGGGGAGGAAAATTTCGGGGAGTTGCCGGTTACGGTGGGAGGTCGGGGGCGGAGCGATGCGCGTTTCTCTTATACGTACGCGCGTGTGTGCGAGGCGTTGGCTCTAACTGAACCCGAGCAAGGTGGTGGGATCTAACTAAACCCGAGCAATTGCACTGCAGGCTACGCGTTACTGAACCCGAGGGATCGATCGATGGCTGTTAATTGAATCCGAGGAGCGATTCCTTCGCTAATGCTGCTAACTGAAGCCGATCGATGCTACCTCTGGGATGAACAGTGAGCGTTGCGGGGGGGGGGGGGGGGGGGGGGTGTGGATGAACAGTGAGCGGTGGCGTTGCCTCTGGATGAACAGGAACCCGTGGTGTGGAGGGCTGGATGAACAGTAGACGATGGAGGGGTGGCCGTGGAGGGGTGGTTGAACAGGACGCCGTGGTGTGGAGGGCTGGATGAACAGTAGATGGTGGAGGGGGTGCCCGTGGAGGGGTGGTTGAACAGTAGCCGGTGGAGTAGCGCGCGGTGGAGGCTGGATGAACAGGAGCCCATGGAGGCTGGAGGAGGTCGACGGTAGCCCGTGGAGGCTGGAGGAGGTCGACAGTGGAGATGAACAGTATCCCATGGAGTCCTGTTTTGTGGTACGCCACACCCCTTCCCCCCCCCCCCGTTTTGACCGTAGCGCTCCAACACAAGTCCGTTTCGTCCGTTTTGTGGTACGCCACACCCCTCCCGATGAACAGGACCCCCGTTTCGACTGTAGTGCTCCAACACAAGTCCGTTTCGTCCATTTTGCAGTACGCCACACCCCTCCCGATCAACAGGACCCCTGTTTCGACCGTAGGAGGTCCGTTTCCTCCGTTTTGTGGTACGCCACACCCCTCCCGATCAACAGGACCCCCATTTCGACCGTAGGAGGTCCGTTTCGTCCGTTTCGCGGTACGCCAGGCCCCTCCCGATCAACAGGACCCCGTTTCGATCGTAGGAGGTCCGTTTCCTCCATTTTGCGGTACGCCAGGCCCCTCCCGATCAACAGGACCCCGTTTCAAACATGGCCGGTCGAACACAAGGCCGTTTCCTCCGTTGTACGCTACGCCAGGCCTCGTATCCATCGCCTGTTCTGTCCAAGCCCTCCCGATGAACACGACCACGCATTCCGTTCCGACCCAGCCGATTGGCTCTCCATGAACACGACGTCGACGCTGTTTCTCCATTTTGACCCAGCCATGTACATATGCGCGAGTAGGCGTTCGAGACCCTGCCCGTATGTACGTACGTGGCCGTATTTTCTTTCTTGCACCCTCGTCGCTATACGTGCGTGTACATGCGCGCCTCTACTACGACCAGTATGTACGTACACGTTCGCGACCAGAATAACAACACTACATACGCTTCGACCAGGTGGGTCCCGACTGTCAATCACTTCCTTGCCTGCGAAGATGTAGCTGGTGGGTCCCAGCAGTGAGGGGGGCGAATCGTTTTGTTTTTTTGCCCGGACGCACTTCCTTGCGTGCGAAGATGTAGCTGGTGGGTCCCAGCAGTTAGGGGGCGAATCATTTGTTTTGCCCGGACGCACTTCCTTGCATGCGAAGATGTAGCTGGTGGGTCCCATTAGTCAGGGGGAAACGTTTTTTCGCGAAATACGGTGGCCCGTCCGGTGGGTCCCAGCTGTCAGGTGGAGGAATAATTATTTTGTGCGTAGTAAGGAGGCACTTCCTTGCGGCCGCCGTGGACCCAACTGTCAGCCTCTCCACGCAAAGTACTCTTCCGATGGAAGTCGGTCGTTGACCACATTGACCATGCCGCGCCGAGAGCACCACGGCGGTGGACGACGGCGAGGCCTAGGAAGGGGACGACGCGGAGCTGGGGAAGACGCAACAGTGGATGCCCACACGAAGAGGAGTACGAGGGTGAGTCTGCCGCCGCCGCAGAATAACAGGGGGTGTGGGTGAGTAGAGGGTGGCCTAGCTAGCGGTGGGAGTAGTAGGGGCGGTGAGGCCTCCACGGTATCACAGCCGGCCACGGGAGGCAGGAGCACGCGACACGACCGGCGCTGCTTTGGGCGGCTGGAGCACGAAGACCAGAGGTTCAAGAAGCACTACGGCCGTTGGATGGACATCGTACGGTCACTGGAGCTAGAGTCGTTCATATTGACTAAGTTGACAAAGCCCTCCGTCCCCGTAAACTTAGTAGGCCCACAAGTCAGCCTCCCACCAAGGTGAGTCCCAGCTAGCAGGGGGAGTATTCATTTTTTTGTGCGTAATAAGGAGGCATTTCCGGTGGGTCCGAGCTGACAGCGGGGGGAACATTTTTTTCGCGAAATACAGAGACCCTTCCGGTGGGTCCCAGCTATCAGGTGGAGGAATCATTATTTTGCGCGTAATAAGGAGGCATTTTCCTGTGTGGGCCCCTACTGTCAGCCTCTTCCGATAGCTGTTGTTTGTTGACCATGTTGACCTCGCCGCGCCGAGAGCACAAACGCGGTGGACGAGGGCGGGGCCCAGGAAGAGAACCACCCGAGCCGGCGAAGCCACCGCAGCGGATGCCCACGCTGAGGGGAGAACGAGCGCTGACTGGTCGGCTGCGGGGTGAGGCTGACGTCGCCGGAAAATAACAGGATGTGTGGGTGGTTAGAGGGATGGCCTGGCGGCAGCACAGCCAGCCACGGGAGGAGGGAGCAGGCAGTCCCGCCGGCGCTGGTTTGGGCGGCTGGAGCAGGAAGATCAGAGATTGAAGAAGCACGGCGGCCGTTGGATGGACATCCAACAGTCACTGCTGTGTGTTGACTAAGTTGACAAAGCCTTGCGTACGCGTCAAAAAAAATTTAGGACAGCGTCATCGTCAACCTAGTAGGCCCAGAAGTCAGCCTCCAAATCTGTGGAAAACAGCATACAACCCATTAGCCATTATTTTCAATAATTTACAGCCCATTTGCTAATTCTTAAGGATATTTGAAGCTCATATTCTTTTTATTAGCATTACAGACCATATATTCTGGGCACTGCTAAAAAATTCAACGAAATTTTGCATATTTCGGTGGGGTCCGAACTCTTTTAATCACGAAATTTCGAGTCACGTTAAAAATAGTTTTCAAAAAATTATATCAAAATAAAATTCAAAAAACAATTCTCCGCAAAAAAATGAATGAAATTTAGAATCTTAACTAGCAAGATGCCCGTTCGTTGCACGGAACATGAAGATGCATTTGTATGAGTAGTTTATCTTGTGGGTGAAAAGATGATATTTTAATGTAATTGCCAGTTGGCTTTGGTTTTTATAAGAGTAGAGAGTAGAGAAATCCTGAAAAAATGATATTTTAATGCAATTGCCGGTTGGCTTTGGTTTAAAAATTTACAGCCCATTTCTTACAACTTATAGCCCGTTTTCTGGGGAAGCCCATTTCTTATCCCTCCTCGTCTTGAAAGATTTGCAGCCCAGCAGGGCTGAGAAAAGCAAGTAGGCCTCGGTTTTGGTATTCTCCAAAAAAAAGAACTGGGCTAGCCAATTTCAGAAAGAAAAAATATCAACTGGGCTCGTCATGTGCTTAATAAAAGCGTAAGCGTGGGCTAGACGGGCCACAGCCCCCGCACAGCGCGCAGTTGAGCTCCGTCTCTGAAACTGAAAAACAACTGGGCGAGCTGCTGGGTCCCTGGTGTTATCCGCTCGTTGTGTAATTTTCTCGTTTATTGACTACATTGACAATGGCGTGGAACCTAGTTGTCAAACAATTAGGAGGAAGTATTGTTTTGGCTTGTAATAACGAGGCACCTGCTTGCGAAATGCAATGACCCTGGTGGGTCCCTACTGTCAGCCTCTCCACGTACAGTCATCTCCTGATTCCTCTTGGTTGTTGACCATGTTGACAACACCAGACGGCGGCGAGCACAGCGAGCTAACCAAGGCGGAGAACGACGGCAAGGCCTCGGACGGGAACGAACAGCAGCCATGGAAAGATGCGGCAGTGTAGTGGCAGGTCGAGGGGAGTACGAGGGCAACAACATGCAAGTCAAGCATACAAATGGTACAAAAAGCCCAAGGATTAATTGTTCATCAAATTTTTAGACAAAACCCAGATTGAACATGACAGTAACATCTAACCCAACCACTCTTTTTTGCAGTCACAAACAAATGGATCGGTCTGATCCATAAAATCAACATCCTGTGCAAAAAAATTATTTTCAGGATGTCTACAACTTGTTGTAAATAGAAGCCGAGCACGTTTAGAAGCCCATTTGTCCACCTGAAACTTCTTTTTTTGCTGTTCAACATGTTCGTCCGTGAGAAATCTCTTGCTGTAAAAATTAAGCCTCATGGACAATAGTAACCTCGCATTCAACAGGAAGAATGTGACAAAGCTTCTGTTTGCCTGGTTGGATGCATATCGTCCCATCGTTATTGTCCTCAAACGAATGTCATGAGAACTGAGAAAATCCTTGTGCTTATTACGCCAACGATTGGTTATATGTTTTTCTCCATGTGGTTCTGCCTAAGTAGACATGAAGATTGAAAACAGTTAAGGTCTGAAAAAAGAGTATGTCGAAAGAACGACAGCTGAACAGTTAATTCTAGTACAATATATACGGGCTTTCAATGTGCATGAAATCATCACCTCTATGTATAAATTCTCCAGAGATCGAAAGCATCGCAGCAAGCCAATAATTATGTCCAGATCAAAACTATACATTCTGATATATATGATCTTGACAGAATCCAGCAGCATTGATAGGCTATCAATGGACGAACTCTTCATTGAGCATATAACATAATATTAGTACCCAAAGTGTACTCCAAGATGATATAAAACTTATGCGCACAAATGAAAAATGCAGCATATGATTACAAATGTGTAGATGATAATATACGGTACCTGAAAAGGTGAGGAGCCAAACACCAACTCCTTGTGATTATTAAACGGGTCACGAATTACACCCAAGGTCTCCAGTTTGGGCGCAGAGACGACAGTTATTTCTGAAGGTGTATAACAATTATGAAGGAGCAACCTTTCAAGTGAAGGGGCATCTTCGATGATGAGCTGCTGTCCTTCAAAACAAATTCCAATGCTTTTAAGGTGAGGCGACTTTATTTGGAGACAACTGATACCGATTTCTATTCCCAAAACAATCAGCAAGCGCTCCAGGGCAGGGCAACTGGAGTGGATGATGCTGTGCAGTGAGGCCTCCGACAGATAAACCACCACAAGCGAAAGTTTTTTTAGCAGTGGGAGTCGAAGCATTTGTACCAGATCGTCTGGTAGATGGCACCGGGCGAAGGTGGCGGTGTGGAGAGAGGAGGAAAACCGCGAGATGGACAACGGTGGTGTGGGCACGAATTCTTGGTATGTTCGTGGTATGAAACTTTCGTGGTAATGGTAGAACTCAAACTGCTGGAGTTTTCCGAATTCAGGGGATGTCAGCCAAGCGTCCACCTTGCCGGGTATGGACAGCAGGTAGCTTGTCGGGATGCAGAGGCATTGAACGGGGCCCTGCTGGTGAGAAGAGACGATGGCTCTGATGAGATCAAATTCAGGAAGGACAGATATCTGACGACAGTCGAGATTGAGGGGCGCGGTGCGCCATAGAGGGCGCCACCGAGTTGAGAGGACTTGTGTGCGGCAGCAATCCTTGGTGGGGAGAAGCGAGATGATCTCCTCAAGGATGACGTCCGGGAGATCGCTGATGCGGTCCACCGGAGATTCTACCGGTTCCTTAGATCCGGGTGGGGGGGGGGGCTCGCCGCTTCTCCCCGCGCTACCGGGTGCGGGATCTACAACCGGCGTCGCCGCTGGCGGGAGCCTCATCTTCTTGGCGCTGGGGCCAGCCGACTCCATTTTCCTTGTGGGCGTCGCGCCAAGCTCACGGGTTTGAGCAGAGTAGCCAGAGACGAGCCTAGTGGCAGTGCGAGTGGGGAAGAAGGAGGGCTGGGGATTTCTGTAGGAGTGGAAGAAGAGGAGCAGGCGTTTTCTGTACGAGTGAGGAAGAAGGTGAGCGGGGTTTTCTGGACGAGTGAGGAAGATTGGGGAGCGGGGGGAATTGGGTGGGGAGACGGAAGCGGGAGAGCGAGCTGTTCGTGTTTATAAGGCACGCTGCACTAACTACTCGCTTTTTCCCAAGAACCGCTCTCTTCTTTTGCGTTGCTGCATGACTGGCCATGCATGCAGGATGCATGTGCCCGCCGGCCACTGCATGCGCCTGGTTTGTTACTAGGCCTATTTAATAGGGTGGTTATGGAGTAAATTAAGGAGATTTATTTTCTCTGTGTGCATCCACCAAATTAGAGGATGCGGTACTGGATGCAGACACTCACATTAAACTAACATTCAGAAGAACAAAAGTTCAGCATGTCTATGCATCTCAATGATTCACCATACTATAACCAATATACAAAACTGTGAGAAGGTGTGGAAATAAAGAAAATCGGTCGATGCTTCTCTGAGCAAAGGGCCTCCCTGCGCACGCATTAATTTCCTGGGCATGCTTGTTTCTTCTCAATGTTGCGAGCACTTTGAGCATGTTGGCAACTCCACAGCTATCTAGCTGCCTCATCTTGCAATTGATGCTGACACATTTGCAGCAAACACATGAGGCAATAGAGATGACTCAACATGGGTCCATATTGTGCAGTTCCCCTGATATCCTATTCATTGTCCTGAATCTGAAAAGATAGGAAAACAGTAGCTATACTTAAACGGTGTTGCAAAACAGTAGCACATATCAATAGCTCGGCATGACAAAACACGATCATCTGGACGAAGGGGATACTGACCTGCCTGAGGAAGATTACATATAATTTCATAAGTCCTTGGTTGATTTCCACCTTCGGCTGCACTGCTTGTTTGCTCCTCCAGACATGACAGGATCGTTCCGCACTGCATTCAGCAAGTCAACGTACGAATAAGCTAATTTCATCTTGCGGTGGTCATTGTACCTAGTTACGAATGTAGGAATACCTGGAGCACCATGAGGTTAGCTGACAGCAGGTAGATGCAGCCATATAAATTTTGTGCGGTGCTACCAAAATTGAGGTTTGTATCCCTTCCCGTTATGAGAATTCTTCTTGAAGTTGGTAGAATGTGACGGCTTGTTCTTTGCATCAAACTTGCCTTTCCCCTGAGATTTGTTCTTGTTGTTTTGGGGCTGGTTGGGCTGGAAGTTCTTCTCGTGTACCATGTGGGCACTAGAAGCTCCCTCGGCGACCCGAGCACATGTGTCTTTTGCTCTCGCCTTCTCCTCAAAATCAAGAGTGCTAATGAGATCCAAAATAGAAAACTCATGTCTCTTGTTTTTCAGAGAAGTAGCAAAATCATTCCACGAAGGTGGAAGCTTGGCAATGATGGTCCCAACAACAAATTTGTCCGGCAACACACACTTAAAGTACTCAAGTTCCTTAGAGAGCGACTGTATCTCATGAGTCTGCTGAACAACAGAGCGCTCATTAGTCATCTTGTAGTCACAGAATTGCTCCATAACGTACAACTCGTTGCCAGTGCCCGAGGGCCCAAACGTGGCCTCGAGCGCAACCCACATGTCTTTGCCGCTATCAAACAACATATACGAATCCACAATGGAATCGTCAAGAACACTCAGCAGGGCAGCTTTGAAGAGGGTATCCATGTTCTGAAAAGCTTCCTGCTGTGTAGGATTAAGATCGCCCTCAGGCTTACCCTTAGTGGCGTCATAGCAGCACATGATCTGAAACCAATATACTGCTCTTACGCGCCACCTTTTATATTGCACCCCCTTGAAAGTAGGTGGCTTCAAAAGCGCAGCAAAACAACTCGGAGTAAATTGCCTGTGATCAGGTTTTTGGATTGGATTGTTGAATATATGAGCAATTTAGTATGAGATTTAATCCGAATCAGTAGTAAATAGATCATGACGACCATTGGAAACATCAAAGTAATGATGCGGACTAAACCAGGAGGATAGAATCACATACTGTACAGCGGGAGCAGAACCGATGTGGTTGATGTTGTCACTCATGTCATTGATGAAGAGGTTACCGAGGTCGCTGGCAGCAGTCACATGAGTGTGCTCCCCAAAAACCTGATCGCCCCTCTCCCGTACAGGATCACGAAAGGCGGGGTTCAGAGGACTACTGTCCCTTCTCGTGGTGCACGCCAGAAGGAGGGCTGGAGAAGAATTGCGTGGTGGCGCTAAGATCTGGAATGGTGCGAAACCATATGATACCGCGGCGGCTAGGGTAGAGCATGTCAGGTCGGAGTATAATAGTAGGCCTTTGGCCCCCAAACCCCACGTCCAAGTCAATAATAGCTCAGAAAAAAGTCAATAATAGCCCCACCAAGGTTTGTCTAAAAAACGGAGTAATTAAGGCGTCCGTTAGTCCCTTTAGTATAAATACAATATCATTAATAATGGCCCCACCTTTTGTCTCACAAAGTAGTGTATGTTGGAGTACAATCGGCTACACGTTTACAATCCACTTCTCTTCTCTCTCCTCTTCTCTCTTCTTCAACTAAGCACAAATACTATATTTAAATCCTTATAGCCTGCTTATGTCATCTAATTATAGTAGTACTTGCTCTAAAAGTTACTATCCACTGTGTAGTCTGAAATGCCAGGCGTGCAACGGGCGGTGCCCTCGGTCGGCGCGCTGCTTCAACGGCGGAAGCAGTGAGAGGTCGCGTCGCCCTGACTTGCCATCAATGTGGAGCGGCGGGCTCAGCTGGCGCCGGGCGGGAAGCGCGCGCAGGAGGGGGGAGGGGTTTTTGTTGGGCCAAGAAGGTGAGAAGCCAACTTGGGATCGGTCCGGACGGGGAAATATCATGTGCTCCCATACTCTGCATATGACACTAGTGTATGTTACTACTCCCTCCTTTCCGGTTTATAGAGATGTTTAGAGTAACATAGTAATATGTTACAGTACAAGTTACTCCCCACTATGACCAGCCTTGGCCTCTCCCAGTGCTCCACCATGTATAGCTGCTAAGCCTGCCACGTAGGCATAAAATATGATGTGGCACCAATAAACTAAGCACCTATGCATTGAACACTTGAGTTACTAAGCCATTTAATGCACTTAGCACCTCATCTAAAGAGCATTAATAGTATAGCCAGCTGCTGGCTATAAGCCTACGGCCCATCTTATAGTCAACATGTACTACAAAGTGCCTAGGAGCACTTGCTAGAGCTGGCTCTTCACGAAGAGCCCGCTTACCTTCTCTCTCCTCTTCTCTTTCCTCGAACTAAGCAGAAATATACTACTGTTTATTCCTTATAGCCCACTGACTCAGCTCTATTGTACTTTCTCTAAGCACATCTAAGCACTTGCTAGCACCCCCTTGACCATGGACCTTGATGGTGTACGTCACCTTGTGTCTCATAATTTTCCTCGTCATCATCTGAGTCCTAGAAGATCTCACCCACATCATCATTGGCATGCAACCACCTTGATAGACAACATGCGCAGAAGGAGTAGAGGCGACTGGGGATGCACCACCACCACGTCGTGGGCACTCCGTATGTGCTCGTGTGCGTGCAGCGTGCGTGTTTTTCCATCGGTGCTAGCTCTAAGGCTGAGGCCGCGGTCATCTTTGTCTCCGACTAGTAGTTAAGCAACGACGGCAAAGAGGTGCTGCAAGAGATGCGTATGCACCGTTGCGTGCGAGCTTCGCCATAGCACGATGAACCGAACGTTGCCGCGGATGGCGCACGCCTCCATGCAGCCGAGTGTGTGCGCATGCATGTGTTATTCACGTGCATTCTGCGGCCGAGCGTGTGTGCACGCACGTCTTGTGTACGTGCGTTGTGTGCTCCATGCTGTGCATGTATGTGCATGAGTTGGATTGGAGTAAGTGCGTTCGCTTGTGTACATATTTTAGAGTGTAGATTCACTCATTTTGTTTCGTATGTAGTCCCTTATTGAAATATCTAAAAAGACTTATATTTGGGAACTGAGGGAGTATAAAACATCTTCAACTTAGCATCCTCATGTACCGTTTCTAGTGGTTAGCGAAAAGTTCATGTTCTTTTAGTTGTTTATAGGTGGGCAGGCGGCAAAAAACAGGGGAAAACGCGCCAGGTTCCTTGCAGACGCTCCACCGCGAGGTTCCTTGCTCCTCCTCGGTCGTCAGGAATCTATGCTCTTCAACTCTTTTTTTACGTGAGCTTTGTTCATCCTTTTCCCAACATGCAAGACATCTAGCATCAAGGTGCACGTGTCATGCAAGAAAATGGAGATAATCAGATAAGCAGTGTGTAAGTGAGTCGTGCGGGGGGGGGGGGGGGAGCGGGGGGAAACCCTTTTCCGTAAGTGAGTCGTGCACTTCGATGGCACCTACACAATATTTTTTCTCCTCGATGGCACGTGAATGGCACGTGAATAGTGCACGTACTCAACTACGGAGCACGGGATGGTAGCAATGACATGGTCAGCCCTTTTTTGGAGAGAGTACGTACTACTAGTAAATAACTTTGATGTGTCCGGTCAACTCGCAGAATGACGAGAAGCTTGATTACGCCTTCTCCCTCGCCAACGCGTGCGCGGTGGCTCGCAGCACGAGGAGAAACTTTTGCTTACAAGCAGTGGACGTGCAGCAGTTCATTTGGTGTCAGATTGCCAGAAGCACTACTGTAGAACCATCGACTTCTGGAAGAGGCGAAGAGCCAAGCGCAAGGTCACCTACTAACCTTAGGCTAGGCATAGTGGGAGTAACATAAGTAGAGGTATCTCCTTTTTTTATTCCAAAAACAACCACACGCAAATATCAAGGTGCTGGTTACCTAGAACAAATTTCCTGCAGTCTGTGCTCAGCACTCCTCTATCTCTCTTCTCAGCCAGCTAGCGGACGCACGGAGCCCATTGTCTGTTTGCTCACATGCGGCCCCACATGTCAGTGAAAACGCAAGAGGACCCACTGTACCTGCACATCTTTCACCTCGACGTGCTGGTGATGAAAAACAAATCCAAGAAAGATCTTCGGTGGCCGCTTTTGGAGTTACTCAAGAGTAGTAAGATTCTATTTACAGTTTAACCCAAGATGCACATCTCGTGGCTTCAACTTATCAACTACCACTCTATTTTCTTTCATGACACGACCTCGATGCTGGATGTCCCACGTGTCGGCAAAAGGAGGAAGAACCCGACCAAATCTTCGGTTGTGCTCTCGGATTAGACTAGTTGTGCTAACTTAAATTTTTTATTGTGTACTCCCTCCGTTCCAAAATACTTGACTTCTATTTGTCCAAAAATGGATGTGCCTATATACTAAAACATGTCTAGATACATATATATTTTGACAAATACTACCTCCGTCCGGGTTTGTTGGTCCCCATTATATTTCATGCCAAATTTGGACCATAGATTAAACTAACAAAATGTTTACGCATGTCACCAAACATTATATTTTTGAAAACTATGTTCAAATACGAATCCAATGAGATAATTTTTCTTGACATGCATTAACATTTTGTTAGTTAAATCTTTAGTCAAAATTTGACACAAACTACAAAGGGGACCTATAAACCAGGACGGAGGTAGTAGAACAGAGGGAGTAGAATGGATGCAAGTTTCTGTATTGGGAAGAAGAGTACATCCATATATTGATAGAGAGTTGGAGTTGGCCTTACAAGTGGGACCACAGTTGAGGAAACCGACTATCGGCAAACCCCCACCTCGCCTGCCGCACAATGGCTGAGTTAGAGAAACGATGAGGTTGAAGAGATTGCTCTAGCATGGACTCCAAGAAATTTGGTGTCAGATGGAAGTCATGCTGGTGGCGTGTGCCGTACTCCTGGACGTGAATGCTTGTTCTGGCCCATGCCACCCTACTACTCCTACTACTTACTATATAGTACTACTAGTATCGAGGATTCGAGGTGCTGGTTACGTATGGCTACAGTAAAAACACCCGCACGACGCGCGAAGCATGTGAAGCTAGTACAAATAGTGTACTACTATTGTTGATGATTGGCCTCATCCGATAACCTATTGCAATGCACATACAATTATGTATTCGGAAAATATTTTTTTGCCTCGTCGGACCACTCACTCACAGAAGCAACTCGAAAGCCATTAATAAATTTAGTAAGTTTATCACAGGCATATCATTTTGTTACATACAACAGGTCATCAACCCACATCGACAACGAGGATACATTATAAATACTAAAGTTTTCACCACACAACAAATAACAAGCAATGAAATGAACTTCAACTCAACCATTCCTCGGCGTTGGAAACACTTGCTTTGAACCACAAGTGATTCTCTGGGATGGGGCATCTGTCGGATTTCGGGTTTCGGTAGACCCTTAAGGTTTGAACACTGGGGTGCGCGCGGAGATCTCGCCCACTACCTACCTGCACCCCACCGCCATGCTAGGATCTAAGCTATGAAAAGAACAACACAAGAGACACAGTGTTTATACTGGTTCAGGCCACCATTGTGGTGTAATACCCTACTCCAGTGTGTGGTGTGGTGGATTGCCTCTTGGGCTGATGATGAACAATACAAGGAAGAACAGCCTCGCGAGGGTCTGTTCTTGGCTGGTGCGATGAACTACTAGGGGGAGTTCAGTCGCCTCTCTCTCTCTCTCGGGTGGCTCTCTAGATGCTTATCCAGATGCCCCGCCCCTGTGGGCGGTTAGTCCTATTTATAGGCGAAGGCCCTGGGCCTCTTCCCAAATATTGAGCGGGAAGGGCGCCAACAATTGGCCATTTTGAAGGGGAACATCTGGTACACTCATCCTGACTAAAGTTGGTCCTTGCCTGGCAAAGGTTCTGGTCGTGACGCCGGCTTGGGATCCACGATGACCTCCATCCTGCCGTTGGGCTGGTCTTGGTCTTGTTGCACCGAAATGGATGCCTTTGCTTGATAGTCTCGCCTGTGCTTGCCCCCTTTGCACCAAAGAGGAAAGGAGGACACTGCGCGGGCTGGCGCCCGCCTGGCGCCCTTGGTCGTCATGGCTTGCTTCACGGGCACCTCGTGAGGTACCCTGCCTACATCTCTCCGCCTCCTCGCGAGCCAGCCTGATGAGGCCGCGCTTGAGGAAGCTCCTCGTCGTCCGCCCCACGAGGCTTGGCCCCTCGCGAGGGTCTTGAGCTCGTGTTGATGAAGATGGGCCATGCTGGGTCCTCCTTTGAGCCACGCCGCAGGCCGCAGGCAGGCAAGTCTGGGGACCCCCGTTCCTAGAACGCCGACAACATCTATTGTCGATCTCAAGACCAACGTAGGACTGATCATCCAGGCTAAAGCGGCCTACTATATCAGTACCAGGGTGGGGAACCACCCAAATGTCTGAGGTATAGACACAGTTGCTTCTCATAACTGGTGCTAGTAACGTTGTTTCAACAGCAGTTGGATCGCCTTTCACCATCATCAGATAGTTTTGTCCAAGGAAGAGCGAGTTTTCTCCAAGACTATCAATTCTATACCAGGGAGAAGGTGTTGGCGCTAGCACACTAGTATGCATCCCGAATACCATGCAACGGGTGTTGGAATAGGTCCGGAGAGTGCGACCATGGGAGACTACACCTGCTTCCTTAGCAGTAACATCATCAGTGGGCTGTATACACACGAGAAGAGGTGATCCATCGGAATTAGTTGCCAGGCGCCAACGAGTATATGGGCGCTGCTCGTCCTCATGCTCGTGATCATCACCATCGTCATCTCCCCCTTGGTTATAAATTTTTTCAAGTATAGGTGGTGGAATTTTCACAGGACCTTGGAAACACAAGAAGAAGGTTAATTAGTAAAGGGAAACTTGCTTACCCGCATGCATGTGGATGAAACAATTATAATTACAGTGGAAGACAAACCTACCGAAATCATAACGATTCCATGCAAAAACAGTGCCATGAGTGGTGGTAGCAAACACAAGGCCCTCGTATTGAATTGCATCACAATACTCATCCGTGTACAGAAACTGATTTTTGAGCAATGTCCATCGAGTCAAACCAGCAACGATGGTAACAAGCTTGTCGAAGATAGCAAGAACTTCATAGTTGTTGTAATTCCAAGAGCGGGTGGGGACTCGAGAAATTGCTATCTTCCGTAGAAGACAGTCACCATGATTGTATTTGAACGTGCGTACAATACCGGTGTGCTCAACCTCTGGGTAGTCTGTTGAGATTTTAGGAAGTGGAACCCGGTCACGAGTGTACACATTCACAAGTTCCCACTCGCAGTTGGACCCAATGTAAACAACCCAATCTCCATTTACGCCTGCCCAGGCCTTGCCCTCAAGCGATGGCATCTTAACATCATACGTATCATTATCAAGCGGCATCAACTTGCACAGGGCGAGGCCTCCGTCGTGACGGCGCTGGTCATTAGGGTCACGACGAAGAAGATAGGGGAGATCAAACCGTTCCTTGACTCTTGGGTTCCTTGTAATGATGTTATTAGATGAGTCAAGAATGGGCTTGAACGAACCTGCCATGCTAGCCGAGGTGATGGTGTCGCACCGATCAATGAGTTCCTCCACCACGTCATCTTTCAGATCGGGGCAAGAATAACAGGGTCGTTTCCGTCCTGTTCCCTCCATGGAGAAGACGATCGAAAAATGGAAGAAGAAAGCGTGAACGGCTGAAGGAAAATGGAGGAGGGAGAGGAAGAGCGTGCGACAACAGTTCCAAATCGAGAGGGAAAGGCGAAGCGTCGGTGGACGGTTACCAGTTTGCCACGGTTCACGAAGGGGCGCCCCGGCCTACACGTCAGTTCGGAAATACTCCTACTACTCGCCATCGTCTCACTGATATGTTGGAACGGGACCACATGTCAATGAAACATGGTGTGTAATTTCTCGTGCAAAATGCGATTTGGCCGCGTTGGCCCGAAGTGCCGCATTAGTTGTTTTTTGAAAGTTTGCCGCATTAGTTATTGACCTTTATTATTTTTAACATGCAATCTGAATGGATAGCTCCTGTGGTCAACACACGTGAGAGGATATAGTGATGGTTGATTCGCCCAAGCTACTTTACTGTGGGAATATGGGAGTACCAGCGGACTCAAGGAACAGAGAAATGATGGTTGCTTCGTCCGAGCAACTTACTGTGGCGAAGGTGGGGCTCTGTGATTTGACTGCTCACTAGTCATTATTACTGTGGTGCAACGACCGGGGTGAATCTTTCCCTGAAGTTGTGTTGTGCACTCAATATTGCTGCATGGCAGGTGGAGCCGGATGAAGGATGTCCAACATGTCGGTGAAACGAAGTTGAATTGTTTCTGGCATTGCTACCAATCCTTCTGGATTTGTTTATATGTACGCATAATTTTGATGAAATTGTACTGTGATGCTATGAAGGTTTCAACTCTGGTTCCCACAGGAAAAAAAGGTTTCAACTTAGTATTCATGTGTCTTGCCTCGAGATTATCTCGTTACAACATTCCATCAAATACAAATGAAACTACCATGGCTAATGCATCTCAATGGTTTGCATATCAGCGCCAATATTCACATCACAACTGAAGACAAAGTTGTGCGAAGGTGTACAAATAAAGAAAAAAATATAATTGATCGATGTTGTTCGTAGGCATGGCTCCATTTCCTTGGCACAGTGTTCATTGCTTGGCAGCTAGTTTCACCCAGCTCTGTAGCCAAAAAAGAGGTGTATGAAGGACACCACGATCCGATCATTTTGTGCAGCTCCACTAAAATTGGGCAGACCATCCCTGTTTGCAAAGATATCCAGTCAGTGTGATTACAATAATAGTGGAACTAGATGATGAAACATAACACACATAAATAGAAGCCGATCACCTCTACGATCTCTCTTTAGGACTAACTTCTTGTTGGAGAAGATTAGGCACGGAGTTGGATGAGGAGGATAGCAAAACCAATCTCCCTTTCCGCAGTCCCACAGAAATGTAAAAACGTTGCCCGTGTGACATTTTGGCGGAACTGCACAAAACACTCTTCAGAAAAGTGATTTATGCAGTTCACCAAAAGGTCGTAATAGCAACAAGGTGAAAATGGATAGCCCTATTTGCAAAAGGAGGTCGAAAGGAAACAACTACTGCCCAATAACACGAGTTGAAGACACATACGCCGACAAAAAAGAAGCATGTTCCTTGTAAAAAGGGAAAGATAGCACATGGTGGTTTATCAAAAATGGTTTGAGGACAAGATTGCAAGATGGAAAGTATGCCAGCCGAGATACGATTTAAGCAAACAACTAAAGAAGATCCGCATGCAGCAACGTGGGAAGATGGGCAGTGGAGCAAGGCTGGAGGAAGCTGTACCTGAGGGTCGTCGGGATGTTACTAGGAGGGCACCGGCGGCCGGGATCTACCCATACTACGGCAGCGAGCAAGTGGCGAAGGCCCTACCGCGCCGGAGCTTGGTCAGAGAGAACGTGGGTACCACTGGGACGAGCTGCCTCAATGCCGTCGAACGGAGAGACGATGCACATCCTCCCTTTCCGCCGGCGAACGGGATGCGGCCGGATCACTGACCAACGCTGAGAGAGAGAGGCCACGGCGGCCTTGTGTGAGATTGTGTGACGAGACTCACGAGAGACAAACCCATTTTTCCATTTTCCCCACGGCAATCGTTTTATATTCTGGGCATGGTACACGACCCTCCTTCGAGTAAACAACCGCTACACGCGTCAAATTATCACATGGGCTGCCTTTTCGTACAGAAACAAACTCCACCGTGTACCCGCGCGGGTGTGGCCGGGAACGAGACGTGAGTACGTGCGTCCTGCATGCACTTCTTCTTTAGGTGCAGGTACGTACGTGGGTGGGTGTGAGAGACATGGTTTGTGCAAAACAGAGGCAATGTGTTGATGATATCTCAATCAGAAAAATGTAACATATGCAATGTGTGTGAAACGGAGTCATGGACGTGAGATATCGATAGAATTGAAAACAGGGATGAAGTGTGTGGCTGCGCGATCGATAAAGAGTGCCATCGAATTTGTGTTTGCCCATGTCAAAGATACAGGACGGCTGGCCTACTGGAATTTGAGAGGGCAGAGGTGCAGTTCTTCTCTGTGGCATGGATACCTACCTATAACGTTCGACTATCGGTGTGTGTGTGGGGGGGGGGGGGTAGAGACCGGTCGACTAGTATATGTCTAGGGAAGGAGAGAGACCTAGCTATGTATTGAGGGAGATTAATCGACATCCATGGATATGTGTAGCATAGGAATAAGGTTGGGAAAAAGACAAAGGTAGAGCATCGGAGGGTTGGTGGTGGAGTGGCGTCTCACAAATGATGGGAGAGGCCTGCTAGACAAACGGAGGGTATGAGTGCAATATCAATAAGAGAGGGCGGGGGATGTCTGTCTGTCTATGCACGTGCGTGTGAGAGACGGGTCGGGAGGTATTCAAGGATGATGAGGGGAGAAGATATGGTTGTGGTAAGCATGCGTAACTACATAGGAAGATCAACCGTCGTGTGTCCGAGAAAAGGAGAGACATAACTAGCGAGGTAAGTGTATCGGTGCTTGGTGAAAACGAATTATAGTCGACCTGGATATATGTAGGGAGATCAGTTCATATACACGCCTGCATGTGTTAGAAGCAAATAAGGTCCAGAGAGGCAGACAGGGGGAGAGAGTGTGGCTAGGAGGTGGTGCGAGAGGCCTACCATGTCGAGGGGGGAGGAGTGTGCGAGCATGTGACTAATGAAAAGAGGGGCGGGAGTGTGCACCTGCGTGGAATCGTATTGGACATATGGGGGCATGGATGGTGAGAAGAGAAGAGGGGAAGTATATATGTGTTTGTTGTAGGCACACTTGGCTAGAGAGGTATATTGACCGGTGTGTGCCAGAAAGAAGGAGCCGGGGGCCTACACACACCACTGGTGGATGACCTAAAGAGATATAATGAATGTGCGCGATGGAGGGGACGCTAAGGGTGTGTGAGGGGGGCGGGCGTGTGCATGCACGATAGAAAGTTAGTGCTAGCTAGCTACAAATAGAAGAGGATCGTGAAGGTGTAAAAGACGAACAAAGATCATAATTCATTATAAAAAGGTGGATACGGATACTTGAAGAAGACATCATAATGTACAACATTCATTATAATTTGGGCTAATATGTGGCTTTTGCAACTTAGGTCTAAATACTTGTCATAATGTAGGGGGTGGGGCACTATACTTTGTGTGATAAACACGGTGTACGTATGGAACATGGTTTAGATTATGAATATATAGTTAGTACATCAAATGTGCTATTATTTGGAATCAACATCAAGCGTATTCAAAAAATAGAATTCGAGTTCATGTAGTACACATAGTTCATATCTATCTCTATAGTAATCATGTGGTGTGTTAGTAAGGTAATACACAAATGATGGTTGAAGTTGTCAGCAATCGTGATTGTAGATTCTTATTGAAAGAGAAACGAATTCAAATTTAGTTCGAATTGCAGCGGTAGTATAGACATTTGGAATGCACTAAAATGTTGGTATGAGTAGGTTACATGCATTATACAGCAAAGTGAAAAAAATTAATCGGACATAACATGGATTCATACTCCCTCCTTCCATCTATATAGGGCGTAATGAGATTTTTAAGACCGCCTTTTACTATTGACAAGATTAATAGTACATGACATGCACAATGTGAAAATTATATCATTGAAAGAACCTTTCACAGACGAAGTTAACGGTGTGCTTTGTGTAAGTTGCATGTCATATATCATTGCTCTAATATTTGGTCAAAGTTAGCATCGAAAAACGCATTAGGCCCTATATAGATGGAAGGAGGGAGTAGCTTTGAATAGCATTTGTATAGTAAAATGGGGCAAGACTGTCTCTTTGTGTGGTGTTAATAGTTTTATTTTTTTGGTTTTCTTTTTGGTTGAGGGAAGTGTGAATTGATTTGGTACGTACAAGTACAATATTACTACATGTTAGGTTTGTTATATCCCGAAAATTCAGATATTGTGCTCCCAAAACTGGCGCCTTCACAACCCATGCCTTGCTATCCCGAAATTACAACGCGCGCGAAAACTCCCTCCAGCTGCCAAATCCCGACATGCGAAATCCCCCTTCTAACCCTGAGCCGAAAGGGCCGCTAGTTCAAATCGGTGGGGGGTACTTTTGTAACACACCCTACATTTTGGACAAGCGCGTCCGTAAGTCATGGTTCACCCCCTCCCATCGCCCCCTTTTCGGCATTCGAAATCCCAGGCCGCCATAACCTCTCCGCTCCAGCCTCGAAACCCCACCCTCATCCGTCCGCCATGTCACCACTGCCCAGCCGGAGCCACTTCCCCGATGACGTCGTCCACCGCAACAGCTCGACGTCCCTCGTCCACCTCCCCAGATGAGGATCCATCGTCCATCTCGCCGTCCCGCCGGTTCAGCCGCCCCGTCCTCCACCTCCAAGGAGCTGCTCCGACGATCGCCTCGTCTATCACGGCTGCTCCATCCCCACAACGCCGCCTTAACCTACTCCACCGGAACCGCATCATCCTCACCGACTCCTTGGACGAAGCCGAGGCCTACTCGGCGCCACCAAAGAGGTTGTACACTCATCGCATCGCACCTTCTCCTTAACTCGACCTCCCGGCACTGACGGTGCTCCACCCCGCACCCCCATGGAGTGGCTACCTTGAAGCCGGTGCCGCGGGTGACATCTCCACGGCGGCTCTCCCCTAGTGCGAGGCCCCTTCGGCGGCGGCGTCCATACCAGCCGGATCTGCTGCTGCTGCTCCGGCTCTCGCTCACTCGCTCGCGCTGCTGCTGCTGCTCCGGCTCTCGCTCGCTTGCTCGTGCTGCTGCTACTACTCCGGCTCTCGCTCGATCGCTCGCTCGCCCAGCTGCTGCTGCTGCTCTCCCCCTCACTCGTGCTGCTGCTTTGCTCCGATTAAGCCACACTTCAGTCGACTGAATTGACTTTTGGGTCAGTCGATCTTCAGGGGTTGGGGGAGGCTCGCCGGAGTTAAGTAAGAACCACCCGCAGCAGGGACGGGGGCTCGCCGGAGAGGTACCCCACTATCTATCTTAGGGTTCAGGGTGGGGGGGCCTAGAGGGCTGGCCGGGGCGGCGATGGCGAGTTGTTTCAGGGCGGCGAGGTGGCGCTGGGGCTGGCGGTTCGGCCGGTGGTGGCAGGCAGCTCAGGGGTGTGCAGGTTGAAGATGAACTGCATGCCCTCCCTAAACAACATGTCAAGTGTCTCTCTGCTACCATTGCGTTCAGTTTCGACAGTAGCATTCAAATTCCACAGTTAATTTCAGTTTCGACAGTTAAGTTCAGAGTCAACCGTTTTTACCTCATCTGTTGTAGTCAGGTGGTTTTTGTTGGTGTTAATTTTACATCCATTTTTCATCATCTATTGGAGATGCTATTAGAATCCCACTTGAGATTGACGATGTATGTCTTGTGCTGCTTTAGCCTTGACGTCTTACGGCTCACCGGAGCTGCTCCAACGACAGAACGATCCATCACAACAGAGCAGTGCCCTGGACGCCGTCTACAGATTCCTTAGATCTTCCTCCACACCTCTGACAGCCACCTCTGCCTCAACTGCTTCAGCGACCAACCCAATGATGTTGAGGTTGACACGGCTACGGCAAACAGGTTGTACACTTATTGCGTCACTTATTACTATACATTCACGTCGATCCATTAGGGCTATTTTGGTTCAACGGAAAAACATAGCAATAGGGAATTTTCCAATGGCACTCTACTATTCAATTATTCATGCATTTTGTTGAAAGGAATGAAGCAAAACATCCACCTGGACCTACTTTTCAAAATCCTATGCATGAAAACAAGACAAAGTGCATTAGTGCCAGAATAACATTCTAACTGTACATGCTTTCATATGGTTTCTCTTTATTTTGGCCATGTTTCTTTGCATTCCTCTGCTCTTCCAATTCCTATAAACCAAACACCCAAGTTGATAGAAATCCTGTGTTTACAAATGCTCTGTTTACCTTGTGCATTTTCCTATCCTATTCCGGTGTTTTTCCTATCCCTGCGTTTTAAGAATCATGCAAGCCAAATGAGCCCTTACAGAATTACTTCAGTTACAGGTACGTGTCGAAGGGAACTTTGTGTGGTTTGTCCTGCTCCTGCTGCGATGTCGTCCACCTCACCTGAGCTGCTCCATCGACAGAAGCATCCACCAAACCAGACATCACGACTCCTGACCGTCTTTCGCTACCTCAGATCTCCTTCCCTGCCGCCGACACGCACCCCAACTGCATCACAATCATCGACTCAGCAGATGAACCTGAGGAGTACACGGGTCCACAAGAGAGGCCACACTCTTTTGTTTCTGCTTATGTTATGCATTGCTTAAACTTACCTGCTACTTTATCATCCTGTTCAGCTCTTGGACTCCCAACTCAGGTCCAAATTCATGTTCAAACTTGAGTTCTAAATTAGTTGCGGGGCACATATCGAGGCAGCAATGAATAGTATGTCTGTCTAATATCTGGTTCACCTAGGGTATGCCTATGTTGTTCATCTTGGGTGTGAAACAAATAGTAAAGCAATCATCATCTGTCTTTTTATTAATTTAAAGCAATCACAGCCTGCTATCATTATTTTTGGATCCATCCAATGGTTGTTACCATCACTCTAAATTTCTGCATGCTCTCCTTACATAATCTCACCATATTGTTTTGTATGCATGTTAGATATTGTACACAGTCATGCTCAACATGTAGAGAAAAAGAGAAGAGTTTTGCGCGGCAATACAATGTCATGCAGACATCGCTCCATGGTGGGTTCAATGGCAAACCCTCCCCACCCCTCTCCAGATTATAATCCAGAGGAAGATATCTGTTCTGAGGCGGATTCAGACGCCGCTGGCCACTCCTATTTACCCCCCAAGGTGTTTGCTCTACCTTGGCATGATGATGTTAGTCATATCATGCATATGTTGCCTTGCAGTTCCTACTTTTGACATCATATATGTCATCTGCTTAGTTTAGGCATGTTCTGTAATGCCACCTATTTAGTTTCTATATCATATATGGGAATTATGCAGTCTCATGTCTTTTAGCCAGCCATAATATATGTGAAATGTGCAATGCCATCCTGTTTAACCAGGCATCATATATTTGAATGATATCTTGCCCATCCTTTTCTTCATTACATTTCCATTTGTCGACAATGTTTGTACATTAAACTACTCTTCCTGTGAATCAGCCATTTGGGTGTGAGATGGAAAAATCTGGAGTGAAAACAAGGCCTTCAGAGCAGACAGTGCTACCTGTCGAAGCAGATCTCTTGTTGGGTCCCGATAGCTCCTTAGAGATGGATTCAAAGACAGATGACCAGTCCTATTCCCTTACTGAGGTGTATGCTCTAACTTGGCACGGTTATACTGCTCATATCATGCATACGGTGTCTTGCATTGCATAGTTTAGACATCATATACACAATATTCAACACCATGTTCTTAGTTCAGACATCATATTGAATGCCCTCTGTTTAGCATATAAATCACATATGTGAATTAAATGATGCGATCCTGATTACTTAGATAACATGTAGGTGAATTATGTCATGCGATCCTGTTTTGTTATTCATCATATCTTTGAATTATGTTATGCTATGCTATCTAGTTTAGATAGACATCATATATGTGAAATTATGTCATGCTATCCGTTTTAGTTAAACAATATACATGTCAACTATTTCATGCCCTCTTTTTTCCACACTATCTATTGCATCTATCTCTCATACAATGTCTGTACATTCAACTATGTTTCCTGTTTATCAGCCATTTGAATTGGAGCGGGTGATGCCAGTATCTAGCGGAATAAAAACACGGTCTTCAAATAAAATAGTGCTACCTATTGGTGGAGATAGCACCCCGGTTGCACAAGAACCATCCCTACCACACATAACCCAAACTCTCGCAGATTGTACCCCTACTGTGATGGACAGAGAACCAGCTTCACCCAATCTAACCCCAACCCCAGCCGATAGTAACCCAGTTCCTGTTGACACAGCACCATCTCCACCACAGAGCTCCCAAACAAGAGCAGTTAGTAAGGCAGCTCCAGTGCCCAAAGGGCCAGTACTATCACGGCGAACCCCAGCTCCACCAGTTAGTACGCCTATTCCCGTGGAGGAAGCACAACCAGCCAACCATAGTTTAGCATCTATCGCATTTGATGTTGTTAAATCGTATGTGCGTATCTTCCCATCTTGGAAATATTATACTGAAGATGAAGGAAAATGCCAGTTGCAGGTGTTTGTCCAGGAGTTATGTGTAAGTAATGTTATTCATGGCAATTACTTTGCTTCGTCCCATTCATCCTACCTCCATGATGTTTATAATACAGCAAATTTTCCCATTTTTCTCTATAGAGAAGGACCGATTTGGAAACTCAGGATGAGGTAACCTGTGCTAATACCTCTGCTATCTTCAAGAATGCTTGGTGGCAGTATCGGAATTACCTGAAGAAAACGTACTTCACCGGCAAAGAAACTCATCAAATTCCCTTACGTTCTCCTGAGACACATTTACTGGACGATGACTGGGAATGCCTTGTTCTGTACTGGTCCCGAACCAAGAATGTGGTAAGGTCTATGAGCTCATTTTCTAGTTTTAAGTATTATATTCTTGCGTCTTACTGTACTCTGTTCATGTAGAACAAGTGCCTAAACCTGAAGAACAACTGTTCTAATTTAATATTCCATTACTATCATAGTTCAAAAAAGCACTAGGCGTTAATTGTGCGTTTTGCCACCGCCTTGCACTTTACTAACCAAAGCGCATGCTTATGCGCAGTTATGCACAGATTAAGCGTAGTTATGCGCAATGCGTTTTGCCAACGCCTAGAGCCTAGGCGCGCTTAAGCGCTCGCTTAGGCGCGCCTTTTTTAACTATGATTGCTTTGCTCTTGTATCATTGTATTTACTCATATAAACTTATTTTTAAATTGAAGGATCCAATCGAAACTCCAATGGCACAGCAGGTATGTTCACGCATGTTTCTTTAATAGGTTTGCTCTTATCAATAGCTCTTTTGATTTCAATTTCAATTGTGTATAAATTTGACTTTCATATCATGCACATTACTAGCATCACAACAGAGCCAATAGTGTTGTTGTACATGTAGACCCGTGGTACCCATCTAAAATCTTGTTGTGCCATGTAGTTTCACACGCTTTGTATTCTTTCACTGCCTTTGTCTTGAACTGATATGATTTGAACCGTGTCTCTATTTACATTTGGCAAGACAATGCAGTGACCATAGGACATAGATATATGTTTGTTTGATGCTTTTATTATGTACTAGTACTTGGCAATAGAAGACTTGGTAGTTTAATCCTGTCCACCTTACTAATGAACTGGTTCACCGGAATGAGTTTCATATACTAGTACATGCTAAACTTTTTATGTGTCTGCTTGTTTCTTCTTTTACAGAATATTGGGAAAGAGTGCCTTATTAAGCAATGGTAAAGGATGTAATGCAGATAAGGTTCAGGATAGTGACACATCCTTGTTGGTCTCCAACAAACCTGATAAAACAGCTAAGGAAGACTATCTTGAAGACAGTGAGACAACCCCAAAGTCCTGTCCTGGTTTAGTGTTCGAGTTACTGGCCACTACCGCTTGCACAAGCTATTCAAACTCACTGTCTGAATCAGTTCGATTTCTTGAGTCTCAACTACAAGCTGAAGGACATCGATCAGCTGTGCTGCGAAAAGAAGCGGAAGGACTGCGGAAGTCCCTGGAGCATCTAGATGCATACTTTCTGGTCCAACAGCAAGCGTTGGAGGATTTTAGTGCCAAATAGGACAAAGCTAATCAGCTTGGTAAGCTTATTGCCAGCATGGTGGATACCCAGGATAACGTTTGTTGAGCTCTTCTGAAGTTGTTTCAGTTATGCTCTTGTTTTGCTGCCACATTTATTTGCACTGGTGGCCAATTTTAACGGCCAAGTGTATGTAATATGCTGCTTTGTTCCCTATATTTGCACTGGTGGCGAACTTTGATGCCCAGTGGATGTAATATGTGTAATAGCGGTAATAGGCTAGCCTTAATTGCTTGCTTATTTATTTCCTTATTGTCTTGTTTACTTGTTTGCTTGTAGTCACTGCAGTTCTTTTTCTGTGTTTTCCTAGTGGCCACAATAGGCTATTTTTTGGTAACTAGGCCAAAATAATCATGGCAACACACTGACTATTGTAACCATGGGCCTCCTGCAGCCCGTATGATCCATGGGCCTTCGTTCGGCCGTAGGAGCATTGGCCTTCTATACGGGCCGTAGTATCCATCGGCCTTCTATATGGGCCTTAGCGATCAATGGGCCTTCTACGGGCCATAGGGTCCATGGGCCTTCTACGGGCCGTACTATCCATGGGCCTCATACGGGCCGTAGGATCCATGGGCCTTCTACGGGGCGTATCATCATTTCGCCAATCATGGGCCGTACTATTTGTGGACCATAACGGGCCATTAATAGGCCATATTTGATAACTCTATGAAAATAGCCCAACGGGTTTTTTTGACATGAAAACGGCCCAACATATTAACGGTCCGCAAACGGGCCGATTGTAACGACGGGCTGAATTTGGCCCACAAGCAAAAGGTGACAGTAATGGGCCGTATGTAACCGAATGCTGCAAATGAGCCCAAGAATCAATAGGCCCTGAGAAGGCCGAAAGATAACTTGGGCTGGAAACGGCCCAATGGAATAACGGGCCGTTAATGGGTATAAAGTGATACACTATTCATTACGGTCCAGTTTCACCACGGGCCGTTAATGGGCCAAGAGTTACAAAGGTCCTCATATGGGCCGAAAGAAGTCATGGGCCACATACGGGCCGGAAGTTAAAACGGGCTGAATCATATTGGACGGCCCAGATGACGCTACCGGGCCTAATTCGGATAGGGCATAATGGACCCTGGGTTAGGGGGCTGTAAATGGGCTATATGCAAACAGGCCGTTAACAAGCTTTCTGTGGGCCGGGCCGCCACCTTTTGACCAAGTCAAACGGGCCGACCTTTTCACAGGAATGGGTCTTTGTTGGGCCGTGCCATGTGTCGCCGTATCATAGGCGCCTTCTGTCCAATGAGCAGATGACATCTGTCCCAACGGTGAGCCGACACGTGTTTCCTCCAGCCAATGATGATTTTACACGTGGAAAATCCCCATTGGTCGGGGCTGTTAACGGGTTATCGGATCCAAAACCCGACCCGATAGCTTAACGGTGTTCCGTTACGGTGGATGCCACGTGTCGGTCACCCTTGACGAAATCAGTTCTATGACGCGCGATTTATCGTCACGGAAGTGGACACTTCCGTGATGATAATTTTGGTAATGTCATGGAACACTTCTATGACAACACAGGTATGACTATCTTGATTCGGTCATAAATTTGTCATGGATGTACATGCATGACAAAAAATGCGACCTACTGTGACAAACACGTATCATCACGGAAGTGTATTTTTTTGTAGTGCTTGATCCTGGTTGTGTGCGTAGTCCCCATGATGTAATTTATTACTTCTCTGCTAAATATTTCCCTGCTCATAAGAAACAAACTGCCTTAAGGGAAATGTACAATTTTGTGCAAATTGAAGAAGAGAGTCTCCCACAAGCTTGGGGGAGGCTTCTCCAATTACTTAATGCTTTGCCTGATCATCCTCTCAAGAAAAATGAAATACTTGATATCTTTTATAATGGACTAACCGATGCTTCCAGAGACCACGTGGATAGTTATGCTGGTTGTGTTTTCAGGGAAAGAACTGTTGATCAAGCTGAACTGTTATTGAATAATATGTTGACTAATGAAAACAACTGGACACTTCCTGAACCAACTCCTAAGCCAACTCCGAAGAAAAGGGGTGTTCTATTCCTCAGTCCTGAAGATATGCAAGAGGCAAAGAAATTTGTGAAAGAAAAAGGTATTAAAGCTAAAGATGTTAAGAATTTACCTCCCGTTGAAGAAATACATGGCCTTAATATACCACCTATTGAATAAATACATGGTCTTGATAACCCGACACTGGTAGTAAAGGTAAATTCTCTCTATAGATATGATAAAGTTGAAATCCCGTCTACTAAGTTTGTTAGCCAATGCTTGGATGAGTTTGATGACTTTATGGATAAACAAGAAAATTTCAATGCTTATGTTGGTAGACAATTGAAAAGTAATGCTTATATGATTGGGCACTTGAGTGATTATATGTCTAGAGTTAAAGGTGAACTTAAACTCATTAGTAAACATGCTTCTATGGTTACCACTCAAGTAGAACAAGTGCTTAAAGCACAAAATGATTTGCTCAATGAATTGAATAATAATAAACATGACTTTGCTGTTAGAGTAGCAACTAGAGGAGGTAAAATGACTCAGGAACCTTTGTATCCTGAGGGCCACCCTAAGAGAATTGAGCAAGATTCTCAAAGAAATAATGTAGATGCACCTAGTCCTTCTAAAAAGAAGAAAAAGAAAAATGATAGGACTTTGCATGCTTCTAGTGAACCTGTTGTAGACACACCTGAGAATCCCAATGATATTTCTATTTCTGATGCTGATACACAATCTAGTGATGAACATGAACCTAGTGATAATGTTAATAATAATGTTCATGTTGATGCTCAACCTAGCAATAACAATGATGTAGAGGTTGAACCTGCGGTTGATCTTGATAACCCACAATCAAAGAATCAACGTTATGATAAGAGAGACCTCGTTGCTAGGAAGCACGGTAAAGAAAGAGAACCATGGGTTCAGAAACCCATGCCTTTTCCTCCTAAACCATCCAAGAAAAAGGATGATGAGGATGTCGAACGCTTTGCTGAAATGATTAGACCTATCTTTTTGCGTATGCGTTTGACTGATATGCTTAAAACGAATCCTTATGCTAAGTACATGAAAGATATTGTGACAAATAAAAGAAAGATACCGGAAGCTGAAATTTCCACCATGCTTGCTAATTATACTTTTAAAGGTGGAATACCAAAGAAACTTGGAGATCCAGGAGTACCAACTATACCATGCTCCATTAAAAGAAACTATGTTAAAACTGCTTTATGTGATCTTGGAGCCGGTGTTAGTGTTATGCCTCTCTCTTTATATTGTAGACTTGAATTGAATAAGTTGACATCTACTAAAATATCTTTGCAAATGGCGGATAAATCAACCGCTATACCTGTCGGTATTTGTGAGGATGTGCATGTTGTGGTTGCAAACGTTAATATCTTAACGGACTTTGTTATTCTTGATATTCCCGAGGACGATAGTATGTTGATTATCCTTGGTAGACCCTTTTTGAATACCGCAGGGGCTGTTATTGATTGCAGCAAAGGCAATGTCACTTTTCATGTTAATGGTAATGAGCATACGGTACACTTTCCGAGGAAACAACCTCAAGTTCACAGTATCAATTCTATTGGAAAAATTCCATCGATTATTATTGGAGGTTTTGAATTTCCTCTTCCTACTATCAAGAATAAATATGACATTCTTATTATTGGGGATGTACATATCCCCGTCGAGGTAACCTAGTGTTGTTCGAAATTTCTCTGGTTTCATGCGATTCGAAATGAGTTTGTTAACAAGACTTGATCAACCTTGTTAGATGATTCCTTTTGATGAGCATGAGATGGATGAAGTTAGAAAGCACAACCTTCTGTACCCTCCTTTTACTTTCTGTTATCTATATTAAATAAAGCAAAAATAGTATTTTTCTATCTGTTTTCTGAATTATCCTTGCAATAAAAATATCCCGAAAATAAAGTTCTCCAAATGCCCTGAAAATGAAATATGATTTTTTCTAGAATATTTAAGAATATTTGGCACTGAGAACACAGCAGGGGGCAAGCACCTGGCCACGAGGGTCCGGACGCGCCCACCCCCTGGGGCGTGCCCCCCTGCCTCGTGGGCCCATGGTGGCCCTGAGGGAGTCCTGGATTAGGGGGTCCTTGGACAGCCGGACTATATACTTTGGCCGGACTGTTGGACTATGAAGATACAAGATTGAAGACTCCGTCCCGTGTCCGGGTGGGACTCTCCTTTGCGTGGAAGGCAAGCTTGGCAATTCAGATATGTATATCTCCTTCTCTGTAACCGACTCTGTGTAACCCTAGCCCCCTCCAGTGTCTATATAAACAGTCCACAGGACAAGAACAATCATAATCATAGGCTAGCTTTTAGGGTTTAGCCTCTAGGATCTTGTGGTAGATCAACTCTTGTAATACTCATATCATCAAGATCAATCAAGCAGGAAGTAGGGTATTACCTCCATCGAGAGGACCCAAACCTGGGTAAACATTGTGTCCCCTGCCTCCTGTTACCATTAGCCTTAGACGCATAGTTCGGGACCCCCTACCCGAGATCCGCCGGTTTTGACACCGACATTGGTGCTTTCATTGAAAGTTCCACTGTGTCGTCACTATAAGGCTTGATGGCTCCTTCAATAATCTTCAATGATGCAGTCCAGGGTGAGATTTTTCTCCCCAAACAGATCTTCGTATTCGGCGGCTTCGTACTGCGGGCCAACTCGCTTGGCCATCTAGAGCAGATCGATAGCTATGACCCTGGCCATCAGGCCAGGTTTGGAAGCTTGAACTATATGGCCAACAACCGCGGAGACTTGATCTTGACAGATTCGAGCCCATGTCAGGTGCGCCGAACAGTCACGACGAGCATGACTTAGATCTGCCATCGGACAGTGTTCGGGAGATCACACCTGCGTCTACCTCGGCCCTCAAGCCGGAGCAGATCGTGCCACCCGAGGACGGGTGGATGGACCCCACCACGGAGGCCGCACACTCAGCGGCGATAGAGCCGAACACAGACTCCACCTCCTATGAGGACGGTGTCATCGGACCCTCGGACTCGTCTCCGGCCACAGGCTCCGAACGGTGTGCGTCCGTGCCTATCTAATCTGATTGGGCACCGATCATGGAGTTTACCTCCACGGATATCTTTCAGCACTTGCCCTTGGGCGACGTGCTAAACTCATTGAGGTCTCTCTCCTTGTCAGGAGACTCTTGGCCGAACTATGTCCGGCTGGAGTGGGAAGCAGACGACAAAGAAATTTGTTCCCCACTCGCCACCCACTTAATAGCCATTGTCGATGACTTAACCGACATGCTTGACTTCAACTCCAAAGACATCGACGGTATGGACGACGATGCAGGAGAAGAACAGGAACCACCGCCCACGGGGCGCTGGACAACCACCTCATCATATGATATATATATATGGTGGACACGCCCAAAGAAGGCGATGGCGATGAGGCAATGGAGGATATCCCCCCCCCCCGAGAAGCAATCTAAGCACCGGTGTCATAGGCGCCACTCTAAGCCCCGCCAGAGCAAAAATAGCATTACCGGCACAAGAGACGATAGCAATCCGAATGGTGCCGAAGACGAAAACGATCCCGCCCAGCCAGACTTTGAGCAGGCCAAACGGGAGGATGGGAAAGCTAGCCCTAAGGAACAGGCAACGGATGGAGAATCAAAGGATGACAATTACATGCCCCTCTTCGAAGATGAAGTGAGCCTTGGCGATGAAGAATTCACCGTGTCTGAGGATCCCATCGAGTAGGAGTGCTTCAAGCGCCGGCTTATAGCCACTGCAAAAAGCCTAAAGAAAAAGTAGCAGCAGCTTCAAGCTGATCAAGATCTGCTAACTGATAGATGGACTGAAGTCCTGGCAGCCGAGGAATACGGACTCGAGCGCCCAACCAAAAGTTACCCAAAGCGCAGGTTGTTACCTCAACTCGAGGAGGAGGTATTAAAGCCTACACTACCAGCGCATGATGCGGCTGACCGGCCACCTCATGGCCGAGACAAACCGGCGTATCAGCCCGAAGTCCAGCCAGCACCCCGACACCAAGCAAGCAAAAACACGAAGGCTCGGGGCTACACGCATGACCTGCGAGACAAATTGAAGAACAAAGCAGGACAGTCAAGATCGATCTACGGATCACGGGGGCGCACCCCAACGCGTGATGATGACCGTCACGTCGGATATACTAAAAACAAATCCGGCCGGACTGAATACAATGTAGCCCGGCATAAAGGCGCCGCACACCCCCTATGCTTCACTGATGAAGTAATGGATCATGAATTCCCAGAAGGGTTTAAACCCGTGAACGTTGAATCATATGATGGTACTAAAGACCCCGCGGTATGGATAGAAGATTTCTTCCTCCACATTCACATGGCCCATGGGAAAGATCTACCAAGTACCTCCCACTAAAACTCAAGGGACCGGCTCGGCATTGGCTGAATAGCTTGCCGGCAAACTCCATTGGAAGTTGGGAGAACCTAGCAGACGCATTCCTGGATAACTTCCAGGGCACTTATGTGCGACCACCGGATGTTGATGATTTAAGTCACATAACCCAACAGCCCGGAGAGTCAGCCAGGAAATTCTGGACTCGGTTCCTAACTAAAAAGAACCAAATTGTCGACTGTTCAGATGCCGAAGCCCTAGCGGCCTTTAAGCATAACATCCGTGATGAGTGGCTTGCCCGACATCTCGGCCAAGAAAAGCCAAATTCCATGGCAGCCCTCACGACACTCATGACCCGCTTTTGTGCAGGCGAGGATAGCTGGTTGGACCGTAGCAACAACACAGCAAACAATCCTGGCACATCAGAGGCCAGAGATAGCAACGGCAAGCCCCGACGCAACAAAAACAAGCATCACAAAAATGGTTATAACACTGAAGACACGACAATCAATGCCGGATTCAGTGGCACACAAAAATTTCTTGCATTTTCCTTGCAGGTTCACCTTTGTGTAGGCCAGGACCGGCGACATGGAAACAACTTGAACGTGTAAGGGAACCTTTAGATATTCCCCTCGATGACCATCTGACTACACTCCGGATCCGCACACAGCTTCCTCCCACCTGGTCTCAGCAGGTTCCACAGTCATATTTCTTTTTATCACATTACCTGTACTCATACGCATCGATGTACTATTTGAATACAACATGTGGATTTACATGATGCTTATCTGCTGTTATTTCTTATTGAAATTCTTTTGTCAAATGGCATCGGTACACCGTGATATGCCTTAATATGCCAGGGGCTTCATTGTACCCATAATACAGCAATAAAGTCCGAGCACCCTCACGGTAGTTTGGCACCCCGAACTTATAGCATTATATGCATCAGCTCCGAATGATGTCTTGGGTCAATAGTTGGGTTTGCCTAGCTCCCATGTTTTGCTACCTTATGTTCCGCTATATCGGCTAAGGTGGCACAGGGAGAACTACTGTGATTGTGTTCTGGTTCTTCTGGACGAGCACCTCAGTAGAGAAAGCCGAAAACTGACTGTCATGATACGGCGAGAGCTGGTCAGCTGTTCGAGAGGATGTAAAATCTTTAAGGATTTCTTCCGCATAATGCCATAACCAATGTAGCGTGTGATGGGTCGGCTTTTCTTTCGATCAGGTGCTTATAGAGCCCCTCGTGCGGTCTTCCGAACACGAGGGGCTGCGCCTACCTTCCTTTTGTCAAGCTCCTATGGCTAAGTGAGAGTGATAAAGCCCTATAGTCTGATTGCCTGGTTCGTTATGCTGAACACCTCCTTCAAGGACCCAAAGCTAGGATAAAGAGTGCTCAGGTTTATCCCGCACCCCCGTACTTCCTACGTGGGGGTAGAAGCCGACGACTGGCCATCTCTCAGGATTAATATATAAAACGGTCGTGCAGGAGGATAAACTTTCAAATAACAGGCAATAAATAATAGAAATGACCTTGTTCAGAATTACAAAGGATAACATGACTGTATTCATGGAAATATAATGTCCTTGGTGCATTGCTCCGCCACAAGGCGGGATCCTTTCAGGACACTATCATAATATAACTCAGGCTTGCGATGCTCCTTCCCCTCCGGTGGTCCTTCGGTCATCAGCTTTTCAGCATCCATCTTCCGCCAGTGCACCTTTGCACGGGCGAAGGCCATTCGTGCACCCTCTATACAAACCGACCGCTTGATGACGTCAAGTCGAGGGCAGGCACTCACAAGCCGCTTCACGAGCCCGAACTAGTAGCTTGGAATCGGCTCAGTGGGCCATAACCGGATAATCAAATCCTTCATGGCTAGCTTGGCCGCCTTATGCAGTTCGATCAGCTGCTTCAGTTGATCGGCAAAAGGCACCGGATAATTCGGTGCCAGATACTGCAACCAGAAGAGCTTATCCGCAGTGTTCCTTTCTTCGGCTTGGTAGAATTGGGCGGCATTAGATATGCTGCATGGCAGCTCCGCAAATACCCCTGGAGAAATCAGAATTCACATTATCAACTTGATTTTCTCCTTTTCAACTACCCACTTTGTATAGAAAAAGCCTTACCAGCCGCAATCTTCTTCGCCTCCTGGATTTCCTTCAGGGCACCTTGGGCTTCCCCCCGGGCATCACTTGCGGCTTGGCGAGCTTGGGAGAGTTCGGATTCTTTCCCTGATAAACTCTGCTCCAAGATCTCGCATTTCTTCACAGCCTCTTGAAGCTCTCGCTCAACTTCGATAACCATGGCCTCGTGCTTGTCATGAAGGGCCTGCTCTACGGCTGCCTTTTTCTCGGCCTTGGCCACAGCCTTCTTAAGAACCTCGACTTCGGTCACCGCCCCTAGAACAAATCATGAAACAAATTTTTATCATACTAAAAATCCGTTCGCACTGAACGCGAGCAAGGTCGGTGCATACCTTGTTTATCCTCCAACTGCATTTTTAACTGGCCAAGTTCTTCTTTGGACCGCTCCAAACTTTGATTCAGTCTGAAGACCTCCGCAGTTTGATCGGAGGCAGTCGCTAGAGACGCTTGCTTATAAAAGAAGAGAGATAGATTTCATCAAGTGAGTCTCCTGTGAACATAAATTTGATCCTCTGTCCGGTTCTTTCTTTCACCGAACAGGGTATCACGGGCTACTATGTATACTATGACACTCTTTGAAACCTCATAAAACATACCTCAAAGCCTCTTACAAGGCTGATGCAGGCTTCATTCAGTCCACTCTCAGCGGACTGAATCTTCTCAATCACCATACCCATAAGGGCATAGTGTTCTTCAATGATGGAAGCGCTCTTCAGTGCCGCTAGTAAAGCATCCGGCACCTCTGGTTTGACAGAGGTTGCCAATGGAATAGGTGCACTCCCTCCAGCTGAGGGATGCTGCCTGCACTATTCCGGAGCCATACCGGTCTCCGGAATTGTGTCCGGCCGGCGGCCGAATTCAAGATAGCCCCCGCCGTCAACGTCCATCAGAGCCTCCTATCCCATGTGTCCGGCCCCTGAAGTCTGATCTCCTGGCACCACCTTTACGATCTTTTCCCCCCATCCTTGGCCCATGTCCTTTGGGGATGAAACCTCGATGTCATTCACATGTTTGGGGGAAGGGGCCTTCGGGGGTGTCTCGCTCTCCATAGCATACGAACCCAACAAATCCTCCGATGAGGATTGTTCGGTGCGGGACCTCACCGGACTACAAAAAAGTATGGCTCAGATTAAAATATTATGCCATGATGAGCCTGGACGCATAAGCATGTTCAGATTTTATATACTCATGAGTTCACCAGGGGCTGGGCCATGGGATCCCACTCTAGGCTGCTATCGGCGGCAGGGGTTCCAGAGGAGTTTTTCCCCTCTTAGGTGACTCAGCCTCCAAGGATTTGGAGGCTGTCCTTTTCTTTCTTCCCGTCGCTGGGGATTCGTCTTCCTCCTCCTCCTCGTCCTCTTTGGAGGAAGAATGGGAATTGGAGTCTTCGGATTTTGTGCCTGAGGCACCGCAACGGCGGAGGCCGCCCCTGGTCTTTTTGGCCTCCTTCTTGGTCTTCTTCTTCGGCGCCTTGTAAGGCACCGGGACCAGCATCTTCGTCAGAAGTGGGCCGGCCAGTTCTTCTGGCAATGGGGCCGGACAGTAGATTCGCCCCGCCTTCTTCGTCCAGGCCTAGGAGGATTATGGAGAACTCATTAAGCATTTCCTCTGGGTTATGCGAATAAAACATATCATGACTTACCGAACTTGCAGGGCGGGACAGTTGGTACCCGCGGTCCTCGGCTAAGTCCGACCATGATTTCCCGGACTTGAAAAGCACCTTCCGTATGTCTTTGTGCGAGGAGCCAAAGAGCTCTTGTAGGGCTGGTGCTTGGCCGGGTCAAATTCCCATAAATTGCAAGCCCGATGCTGACAAGGAAGCATCTGGCAAACTAACATCACCTGGAACACATTGACAAGTTTGATATTCTTGTCTTCCATATCCTTGACGCGCGTCTGGAGTGCCGACAGTTCGTCGGACGAAGACCAGTTCAGACCCTTCTTAGGCCTGGACGTAAGCCGCAGGGGGGCTCCAGATCGGAATTTGGGAGCAGCGGCCCGTTCCGCGCCGCGCGGCTTAGTGATGTAAAACCACTGCTGCTGCCACTCTTTGACGGAATCATTGAAAGTACCCATTGGCCATGTGACGTTGGGCATCTTGCTCACCATGGCGCCTCTGCACTCAGCGTGCTCGCCGCTCACCACCTTGGGCTTCACATTAAAGACCTTCAGCCATAAGCCGAAGTGTGGCGAGATACGGAGAAAGGCCTCGCCCATGACGATGAATGTTGAGATGTTGAGGAAGGAATTGGGGGATAGATCATGAAAATCGATCCCGTAATAATACATGATGCCGCAAACGAATGGGTGGAGGGGAAACCCTAGCCTGTAGACAAAATGAGGGAGGAATACAACCCTCTCGTGGGGTTCCAGAGTAGGGACGATCTTTCCCACCGACGAAAGATGGTGGCTAATTTTCTTGGCCAGATACCCGGCCTCCCGTAGCTTTTTGATATCCTTCTCCCGGACGGTAGAGGCCATCCACTTACCTCCTGCTCCGGATCCGGACATTTTCGGAAGGCCTTTTTGGCGGAGAAGACGAACGCTTGGGCGCTGGGCCTCGAGCGATGGGGAATGGATGAGCAGAGGAAGAAGAAGGCGTGGGTGAAAAAGGGGAGCCCTTATCTCCTTATAAAGGCAGCAGGGATCCTGCGCCTCCCCGCTTGCCTGGTAAACTCGCTTATTCCCCAAGCGACGCGTTGATGGCGCGGTTGGGTTACTCACACCCGTATTGATGAGAATCCCATGATAAGGGGACACGATCTCCGCTTCGACAAGACATTCAGTAAAACCGCCTCGCGACATGTACGGTGGCTGGTTGAGAAAAATGGCTCGAATAATGACCGGGTCGTGGCATGATGTCATGCTATGAAAAGTTGTTAGCAGATTAGATTTATGGAATATTGTACTCTCTACGGTGGTATGTGGAGTTTGTTTTGCAGAACTGGACACGATCCTTGTGTTCAAAATCTTCTATGGAGTATTCGGAGAAGGAACCTGCCTTGCAATGCCGAAGACAATCTGCGCGCCGGACTCATCGTCATTGAAGCCTGGTTCAGGGGCTACTGAGGGAGTCCTGGATTAGGGGGTCCTCGGACAGCTGGACTATATACTTTGGGCGGACTGTTGGACTATGAAGATACAAGATTGAGGACTCCCTCCCGTGTCCAGGTGGGACTCTCCTTTGCGTGGAAGGCAAGCTTGGCAATTCGGATATGTAGATCTCCTTCTCTATAACCGACTCTGTGTAACCCTAGCCCCCTCCGGTGTCTATATAAACCGGAGGGTTTAGTCCGTAGGACAAGAACAATCAAAATCATATGCTAGCTTTTAGGGTTTAGCCTCTATGATCCCGTGGTAGATCAACTCTTGTAATACTCATATCATCAAGATCAATCAAGCTGGAAGTAGGGTATTACCTATATCGAGAGGGCCCGAACCTGGGTAAACATTGCGTCCCCCGCCTCCTGTTACCATTAGCCTTAGACGCATAGTTCGGGACCCCCTACCCGAGATGCGCCGGTTTTGACACCGACAGGCCCCCCTCCACTTATTCCTGCACCCACACACTTCTTCTTCCTCCCAAAAAATCACCAACCAGCTCAAGCACGAGTTCTAGCTCATCTTGTTGCCATTTTCGATCTCCTTGCTCAAAGCTCCATTCACTAAACTGCTTTGGGGGATTGTTCTTTGGTATGTGACTCCTCCAATGGTCCAATTATTTTTTGTTCTAGTGCGTTATTCGTTGCAACTTTTTGCTGCCTAGGTGACGCTGTTCTTGAGCTTGCATGTCAAATTTATATGGTCCCAAGTAGTTATAATGCATGCTATAGTCTCTAGGCACTTATGGGGGTAGTTGCTGCCAATTTTGTTGAGTTTGGTTCACTTTTATTTTGAGTTGCTAAAAATTCCAAAAAATTTCAGGAAATGATGAAGAGATTTTTGAGGGGCTCTTCGAGCAAAAGCTCGAAGGATAAACAAAGTAAGGAGAATAAAAAGCCCAAATATAATCTCCCTCGCGTCGCGGAGGTTTGGCCGTGTGAATGGCCTTGTGATGATTTCTTGAGAGCAGCCGGGATTCATGATGATTTTTATCATTTGGCTGATAATGCAGGCCTCACCGACTTCCTCCACGACCAGCTCGAACAGTATCTCCTACTCACCAATAGTTTCGTGCAAATTTTTTACTTTCATACTAAATAGTCCCCACCTTCAGTGGAGTTTCATTTATATGATGAGGTTAGGGAGATGTCACTACGTGACTTTTGTGGGGTTTGCAAGATACCCTTCAAGGGCAGCCTAGAGGAACCACATCGTAGAGATGTGGATGGATTTATTGATATGATTACTGTAGGGGAAATGAGGAAGGTTTGCGATGCGATAATTACTAGCATACACTTTCCTGTCATACGTTACTTTGCAATATTTGCTAGTAGATGTTTAATTGGTCACGGAAACTATGGAAACCTTAGTGTCCCTGATATTGTTATTCTATGCCATGCTTTGTATCATGATAACACTGTTAGTTTAGGCGCTATTATTGCTAAACGATTGAGTCTGAACCGTACAAAGGGCCCCATCTTTGGAGGAATCTATGCTTCACGACTTGCTAAACATTTTAGGATACCTATAAGGCATTATGAGAAATAGGAAAAGTTGATGCCCTATATTTTTCTAGATTATAAAAGTATGGTAGCACATGAATTTATTATTAAAAATGATGAGATGATGCTTAAGTATAATTTGAGATTTAATAAAACTCACAGTGAGACTATTATCTTGCCTGCACCCTCTCTGTTTGACTTATCTTCAGGCACGTACCTCATCTTGCCGGAGGTTGTTTACGCGTACCGGAGCCAGACACCAGCTCCAGAGCCTGAGCCAGAACCACCACTTGACCCTTATCGACCGTCCTTTTATCAGTGGGATTCGAAGGAGATCGCCAGCCAGTGGTACTCGGATGACACTCCTCAGTACACCGGAAAAAGTAGCTCTGATCCATGGGCATAGACCAACTTAGGCCAAAAGCCTAAGCTTGGGGGAGTACGCATTTCTCACCGACATTACATTCATGTTCGCACACTCATTCTAGTTGTTGGTGATCATACTTTTTCATTGTACTATCCATGCTAGTTTATTTTATTTTTCTCGCTTTCTTCTTGTGTGTTTGAATAACCTTAAGAAAAAACCAAAAAATTAGTTAGTTTACTTTCCATGCTTGTAGTAGTAATATTAAAAGAAAACCCAAAAAGATTTCTCGTTCTTCTTTTGCTTGTTGGGAGCTTTCCCGTGTAAATAGTTTTATTTCTTTTATTTTCTTTGGGGGTCGACAGGAGAAGACCATGATAAAAATGTTGAGTGGATCTAATATGCATTATTGTTGATTTAACCAAGAGCCCATATTACCTTGTCTTCTCCCTTGAATTGAATGCTTGCATATTCCAGCTTAGTCCAATGCACGTGCACTGTTATTATTATCCACACCGTTCGGTCATGCAAGTGGAAGGCAATAATGACGATATATGATGGACTGATTGAAATGAGAAAACTTGGTATGAACTCGACCTATCTTGTTTTTGTAAATATGATTGGTTCATCGTTCCTGATTCAGCCTATTATGAATAGACATGTTTGCAATGACAATTAGAGATTATAGTTGCTTATGCCATGATTAATTAGCTAGGAGTTTATAAGGTTTACCTTGCATGCCAACATGCTATTAAAATGGTTGTGATGTGGTATGATAGGGTGGTATCCTCCTTTGAAGATTCGAGTGGCTTGACTTGGCACATGTTCACACATGTAGTTGAAACAAAATTAACATAGCCTTCACGATATTTATGTTCATGGTGGATTATATCATACTCATGCTTGCACTCAGTGTTGATTAATTTTAATGCATGTTCATGACTGTTGTCGCTCTCTAGTTGGTCGCTTCCCAGTCTCTTTCTAGCCTTCACTTGTACTAAGCGAGAATACTGCTTGTGCATCCACTTCCATAAACCCCAAAGTTATTCCATATGAGTCCACCATACCTTCCTATATGCAGTATCTACCTGCCGTTCCAAGTAAAGTTGTATGTGCCAAACTCTAAACCTTCAAATGAAATTCTGTTTTGTATGCTCGAACAACTCATGTATCAACTAGGGTTGTCTGTATCTTCCATGTTAGGCGGGTTATTCTCAAGAGGAGTGGACTCCGCTCCTCACTCATGAGAAAATGGCTGGTCACCGGGATGCCCAGTACCATGCTCAAATCAAATCAAAATAATTGCAAACAAAACTCCCCGTAGATTGTTGTTAGTTGGAGGCACCCGTTGTTTCGGGCAAGCCATGGATTGATGATTGTCGGTGGAGGGGGAGTATAAACTTTACCATTCTGTTTGGGAACCGCCTATAATGTGTGTAGCATGGAAGATATCGAGATCTCTTGGTTGTTATGTTGACAATGAAAGTATACCGCTCAAAATATTATTTATATCTATTTCAAAATCAAGCTCTGGCACCTCTACAAATCCCTTCTTCCCTTTGCGAAGGGCGTATCTATTTACTTTTATGTTGAGTCATCACCCTCTTATTAAAAAGCACCCGCTGGAAAGCACCGCTGTCATTTGCATGCATTACTATTAATTTATATTGGGTATGACTATGACTGGATCTCTTTTACCATGAATTACAATGTTTAGTCACTCCTTGATCTTCAGTGGTGCTCTGCATTTATGTTTTGCGGTCTCAGAAAGGGCTAGCGAGATACCATCTTGTTATATCATATTATGATTGTTTTGAGAAAGTGTTGTCATCCGAGATTTATTATTATTGCTCGCTAGTTGATTATGCCATTGATATGAGTAAACATGAGACCTAAGTGTTATTTTGAATATGGTTAGTTCATAATCTTTGCTGAAAACTTGAATGCTGGCTTTACATATTTGCAACAACAAGAGCAAATAGAGTTTGTAAAAGTTTTTCTTTATCACTTTCAGTTTGTTAACTGAATTGCTTGAGGACAAGCAAAGGTTTAAGCTTGGGGGAGTTGATATGTCTCCGTCGTATCTACTTTTCCAAACACTTTTGCCCTTGTTTTGGACTCTAACTTGCATGATTTGAATAGAAATAACCCGGACTGACACTGTTTTTAGCAGAACTGCCTGGTGTTACTTTTGTGCAGAAATAGAAGTTCTCAGAATGACCTGAAAATCCACGGAGCAACCTTTTGGATTTAATAAAAAATATTGGTGAAAGAATCAACATCAGAGGGTCCACACCCTGTCCACGAGGGTGGGGGCGCCCCCTGCCTTGTGGGCCCCCTAAATTCCACCGACGTCAACTCCAACTCCATATATTCACGTTTGGGGAGAAAAAAAAATCAGAGAGAAGGATTCATCATGTTTTACGATACGGAGCCACCGCCAAGCCCTAAACTCTCTCGGGAGGGCTGATCTGAAGTCTGTTTGGGGCTCCAGAGAGGGGAATCCGTCGCCCTCGTCATCATCAACCATCCTCCATCACCAATTTCATGATGCTCACTGTCGTGCGTGAGTAAGTCCATCGTAGGCTTGCTGGACGGTGATGGGTTGGATGAGATTTACCATGTAATCAAGTTAGTTTTGTTAGGATTTGATCCCTAGTATCCACTATGTTCTGAGATTGATGTTGCTATGACTTTGCTATGCTTAATGCTTCTCACTAGGGCCCGGGTGCCATGATTTTAGATCTGAACCTATTATGTTTTCATGAATATATGTGAGTTCTTGATCCTATCTTGCAAGTCCATAGTCACCTATTATGTGTTATGATCCGTTAATCCCGAAGTGACAATAATCGGGATACTTACCGGTGATGACTATCGGTTCAATATCCGGCGTATCTCGTAGTAGGGGTCCTAAGCTAGGCGTCTTGGAGCGATGGTAACATGGACACGGGGTTTTACCCATCTTCGGGCTCTCTCGAAGAGATAATACCCTATGTGCTGCTTTTGATTGTATTCATATGGGTGTAATACAAAGTACATGTATCTACCAAGAGATTGTAGTAATGAATATGAGATTGTCTATTGACTAGCCTGGCCTCGGTTTATATATGCACCATAGGCCTAGGGTTTAGAGGAGTCCTTGTATTGGGCGCCAAGTCTTGTGGAATCCTCCTTGTATGCGCCATGGGTTGTCCGAACTGGCCCAATAGTGAACCGCCATGGGGGTCCTCGGCCCAATCCAGCTGGTCGGGAAACGACGTGGTGAGTACCCCCTAGTCCAGGACACCGTCAGTAGCCCCCTAAACCAGTCTTCAAGTTGGGGACGCTCCTCGATTTTTCCAAACTGTTCTTCACCTTCGGTCATCGGTCTTGAAAACTGGTTCAACAAATCTTCTCATCTTCGATCTTGAGGATCGCCGTGTTGACTCCGAAGAGTTTACACGTCGGGTATCCGAGGAGCCCCTTTAAGTTTCCGGCCTTTATCAATGCCTTGTTATTTTTATGCCACACCTCGGGTTTGAAGTTGTTCCCGAGTGGCAGCGTCCTCTTGCATCCGAGCTCGAATGCTGGATTGCATTCGAGGTATCTTTAGCAGCAGAGCACCAATGCCGGACCGCTTACAAGCTCCAACGCAGGAATGTATCCGAGCTCCAACACCGGACTATGTCCAAGCTCCAACGCCAGACTGTATCCGAGCTCCAACGCTAGACTATGTCCAAGCTCCAATGCCGGACTGTATCCGAGCGCCAATGTCGGACTATATTCGAGGTGTCATAGATCACCCTGGTTCAAAAAAGTTGAAGGAGTTTAGCCGAGCTTAATTCCGGAAATGCCCTTTATGGAGCCAGCCACTTGCATTCGAGCTATATTTCGAAATGTGGTTCAGCACCTCGGTCATGGGCTGATTGTTTGCAGATTTTATTTTCGATTGATGCAATCTATTTACCGATGAGATATATAGCCAGTAGCCCTCAATTAATGTGTTTGTCGGTCTAAAAACCTGAGATGCACCTGAAGGATGACATAAGACCGCTGATCCCAGTAGCCCCCGAGACTCAGGTTGATTTGCAAAATCAGCCTGAGGATCAACTCCTAGCTCGGTAGAATACTTCGGGACACAAAAAGCGGTGTGCAAAGTCCTTGGGACTCAGGTTGGGTGCGGCCGACCAACCTTAGGATCATAATCTCCTCGAAAACTATATTGCACTTTAAATTTTCTGTATTGGATTGTCAATGCAGTAGCCCTCGAGACACTGGTCAGGTGGCAATACCGAATCAGGGGATCGATGTACCCCTTTATTATTAGTAAATGATAAGCCCGAAGCCCAGTAGCCCCCGAGCCTTAATGCGGGCACGGGAGGCCGAATTAAGGATCGATGTCCATAGTAAAATCACAAATTATGTGTAATGATTCTATGTATCCAAGTAGTTTACATCATTAATGCTCGGATCCACATTGTACAAAACTTTGTTAACCGACCATTGGCTTCAACCTCTTCGGCCAGTAGCCAAGGAGTGTTTTACTACTTTATAAAGTCGTTATAAGGGCAAAGATTTATGGAAAACAACGCAATCCGGCCATATGGTTCTATAAATAAAGGTACACGGAGAGATATGTTATATTATGTTTGAACGTAAGAAACATCTTCCAAAGAAAATAGTCCCGCTATCAGTTCCTTTCTTTGGGTCGTCATGCTTATCATGATCATGAAACCTCACCTCCAATCAATGTGGGAGGAAAATATTGAGGATTTAGTTCGGGGAAAGTTCCCGAACTCTATGTTATTAATGAATCAAAATTTTCACTTCCGCCATTGCCAACCAATGTGATCCTTTAAGATTTCTAGCTTTCGGCTTCACCCAGTCTGAGGTACTAACTCCGATGACCCGATAGTAACAATCATAGAGGTGCTCCCTTTACCGCCTAGCCGAACAATCGGGAACGTAGGGGTAAGCACAGGAGCCAGGCAACCCAACTTGGCCAAAATCTTAAGTCAAATTGATGCATATTTATGGCTTTATAACGATGATTGCGGAAGGAGGCCCTTGTATATTAAATACAAACGCCGATGATATATATTTGTTTTAACTCCATTGCAACCATTTATCAATTGAAAGTGGCCCATCATCGGCTTCTACCCCTTTGTAGATAATACGCAGGGTGTTTCTGCAATAACCAGACAACCCTTAGCCGACGTCTCGGTGCCCGGAGGCGGTTGTGTTAGCAGAAACGAGGCAATTAGATATGGGCTTTATAACTTTCACTTAGTCATAGGAGCTTAAAGTTGGGAGGCCAGTTACTAGCCCCCGGTTAGTGTTCGGCGACAGTCGAGGTCAAGCCGTAAACACTTCGGCCAATGTTATGAGCGGCCCGTCATTTAACAAAGTCATCGGATCGCTGACCAGTTTACGCTTATTGTGACAGTCAGTTTTTGGCCTTCTCCACTAAGGTGCTTAACCATGCAAGCTGGAAGCACAATCGCAGTGGTTCTCCCTTTGAACACCTATCCGAACAAAGTGGAACATAGGAGGCAAGCACAGGAGTCGGGTGACCCAACTATTGACCGAAGACACAATTCGAAACCATGCATATATAGCAATGTCCGAGAATGTTTTTGCTGAATCTTGAAAGGTGTCCGTCGTTGCACTGCGAGACTAATGCTGGAAAACACAAATAGTTTAAAAGTGTCGTAGGCTTGGAAAACCAAGAAATGTCAGTAAAGACTTGACATTCGAACAAGATCAAGTGTTTAGTCCCAATCCGAAAATTGGTCTTAAAAATTTGTGCTTCTGTCGTGCATTGATATGACACATCCAATCTCAAGACCTCAAGAGGGTCAGCCCATGGCTGCAACCTCCTATCCTGAAGGCGGAGTACTGCTTGTTAGGCCAGTTTAGCGAACTAAACTCGAACGGTTTTGAGAGAGAAACTAGGCTCCCCGGCTATTGACCACACACTCGCATCGAAAAAAGGAGTGATAGAAAAAGATTTTTCAACGACCTAGAAGAAAACACTTATTATAAAATGGCTCATACTAATTTAAGAGCCCCCGAGTGACTTGGGCAAAAGAATTTTATGTATAATGATTGTATGTACCGAAGTACTTATATCGTATCTGTGTTCACCCGAACTTTGAACGCGTCTTAACCGACCGTCGGCTTCTCCCTCTTTGGTCAAGGGCCGAAAAGTGTTATGTACTCCACCTGTCGAGAACATCGACGGTGTTTCCGATAACCAGGCAATCAGGCCATAAAGCTGTAACAGACAAATCTCGCTTAGGGAACTTATGCTATATTACTGACGAAGTGTAAGAAGAATCTTCGAAGGAAATAGTACCTCCACCGATACCTTTCTTCGGTTCCTTATTGTCACTATGAGACTTGTGCAATAGATTTTTTGTACTCATGAGTTCCATTGTGTGCCGACCATGATTCAAAACAATAAGAGCGCTAGCTTTCGGCTTTACCCAGTCTGTGCTCCGAGCTCGGATGACCTGATCGTGACAATAGCAAAGGTGCTCCCTTTACTCCCTAGCCGAACAATCAGGAATGTAGGGGTAAACATAGGAGCAAGGCAACCCAGCTTGCGGAACACTTAAGTCAATATGGTGCATATTGTGGCGCAATACACGAACAAGGAACGAAGCCGTACAAGTATAATCATATGCAAGAGGAAAGACTTCATAAAGGAAGCCCCCAAGTAAATGGGGTATTTGAATTTGTGTGTCACAAACAAAGTTTTGACAAGGAAGTTTTTCACATACAACTTTTTACCAAAAAGGTATAATGCTTGGTCAAACCGAACAAAATTTAAAACTGAAATTTTTTGAGCATGAAAGCGACTTAGCTGGTTAATGTGCTCGGTGTCGATGCGTGGCCCGAGCTTACAGTGGGACAAGGTCCCAACCCCCAAGCCGGTCCCGAGGTGGCGGAGCGATGAGCTCGGCATTCTGAAGTGGTGACATAGCACGGCCAATGTGGCAAGGTGGAACCCCCCAGTCTGTTGGAGGCAACAAAGCAGGCCGGTAGTATGACGCCGAAGTCCCTGGTGTGGGTTAATGAAGTGATAACGAATCCCCAGGTCCAGCCGAGGTGACATGGTACGTCGGTACGCCGAGGTGACAGCGCTGCCCAACCCGGATCATTTATCTGTGCACAGAAAATAGTGCAAGACGAAGATAATAGTAGTAATAATAAATTAAATTAAAAAAATTGTAGCATAATAAATAATTTATGAAAAATGAGTAATAAGAGATATATGGCCCGAGTGCCGAACACTCGATGGGGTAGAGCTCTCTCAGCGATGCCGAAGTCCATGAGGCAACCAAATATGTCGGTATGGGACGATGACATCGGCTTGTCAAAGTGACCGCGTGACACAGTCGAAGTCGATGACCTGGAGTCAAAGCCAATGTCTGTGCGGGGCGCTGGTGTGACGAGGTGACAAAATCCGGATTCGCAAGCTTGGTCGCCGGAGTTACGGACGCAATGCGCGTGGGGCAGCGACGGCATATCGGATCACCCTGAAACGGCGGCCGCAGTGATTGCAAAATCTACAGGATCGAGAGTCCCTGACCAACAGAATATACCTTTTGAAATATTATTAATATGCACATCGTGAATACCTTAGAACGACTGCACCTGATGATTTATCCGACGACTCCATACTAATGGTAGACGAGATGATTATGGACGAGGGACGTCTTGGCTAGAGTGCCCTGAGACTACATAGGGCCGACCGATCTTAATGCGGATGCTGGTTTGGCGAAGGTTCCGACGCGTAGGTCGGCTCGCTGGAGCGACACAAACGGAAAATATCTGTATAAGCGTCAACAAAATATTCCTGCAAAACTAATACGATATAGCCAACAAGAAATATTCCGCGTGTAGCTAAGAAAGATTAAGCATGTTTGAGCGTGTAACAGTTTAGAGCTATAGCAAGGTCAAGGCAAATAAAAGAAATTGATCCAAATTGAACTAGCACCAGATCGTCTTGATCTTTCTGAGAAGTAGTACTAATCGAGCTAGTACTAGTATTTACCAACACGTGGAGTGGTGTTTGTAGCCTAGATCTCGAAGGCCCTACTTGGAAAATAAGTACTTAGATGCAATAACATGGTACTGTTGGCTTTGCACTTTTCGGAGAAAAGTAGCAGATGACCGCGGCCGACCTAGGAGCTGAATTAAAAAAGAAGGAAAGGAATCTTCCTGATGTTGCTCCACCGAGCTGAAGTCTGGTCGGCGGCCGAATTCATCTCGCCCCTGGTGTACTACTCCAGACAAGAAATACTATGCATACGTGCTTGCCCCCGGGATCATCTCCTTATGTGACTTTATGTCCGGATGAGGCCGCCGCATCGACGGATCAAATTTTAAATCGACCGCTAAAAGGTCTACAAAAAAAATCATGCAAACCAGCAGAACAATATCCGGTGCGTATTTGATATATACTGTGCCGGTAACTGGAAAAATAAAACCTCATATGCTTGTTCGGGTAGCGAGGCGTGGAGGCCCCAAGAGAACAAAACCTTCACATGAACTCCCAGTGGATTAGTACTATAGTAGTCAAAAGCATTTTGGTACTCCACGTCCGTGCACTGCTCCATCTCTTCCAAGGATGATTTGACCTTCGTGATGTAGTAGCTATGGAGGAAAAAACCTGCAAACCAGCAATCCGACCAACGACACTGTTGCTACTTAATAAACAAAAGGAAAAGAAGAGAGAGAATCATCCCTGCGCCTGTGCCGCCTGAGGAGGGCAGATCTAGGCTTCCCGTGGCCGCTAGGGAACCGGGATCACGTGAGGCTGGCGCTAAGCCGATTTGTCTTCTATCGCGCCGATCTCTTGATACTTGAAGGCTACACCGTGCACAGTTCCCCTGATCCGATTTGATCTCAAAATCAATCTCGGACGAGCCTGTGAAATATAATTGCAATCCACCAACAATAATTCTTGAAGAAATCAATTCATGCGAAATGAATCTGATTGAAAAAATAGCACTTGATTATCCCATCGCTCCGCGACGAACGCTGAGCAGGCTCTCAATGAAAGCACCAATGTCAGTTCAATATCCAGCGTATATCGTAGTAGGGGTCCTAAGCTAGGCGTCTTGGAAAGATGGTAACATGGACACGGGGTTTTACCCAGCTCCGGGCTCTCTCGAAGAGATAATACCCTACGTGCTGCTTTTGATTGTATTCATATGGGTGTAATACAGAGTACATGTATCTAGCACGAGATTGTAGTAATGAATATGCGATTTTCTATTGACTAGCCTGGCCTCTGTTTATATATGCACCGTAGGCCTAGGGTTTAGAGGAGTCCTTGTCTTGGGCGCCAAGTCTTGTGGAATCCTCCTTATATGCGGCATGGGCTATCCGAACTAGCCCAAGAGTGAACCTCCATGGGGGTCCTGAGCCCAATCCAGCTGGTCGGGAGACAACGTGGTGAGTACCCCCTAGTCCAGGACACCGTCAATGACCATAGTTTGACGAGTTCATGTATTCACTATGTGTTAATGCTTTGGTCGGGTACTCTATTAAAAGGAGGCCTTAATATCCCTTAGTTTCCAATAGGACCCCGCTGCCACGGGAGGGTAGGACAAAACATGCAATGCAAGTTCTTTTCTATAAGCACGAATGACTATATTCAGAATACATGCCTACATTACATTGATGAACTGGAGCTAGTTCTGTGTCACCCTATGTTACAACTATTACATGAGGAATTGCATCCTACATAATTATCCATCACTGATCCAATGCCTACGAGCTTTTCACATATTGCTCTTTGCTTAGTTACTTTACCGTTTCCACTATTACAATTACTACAAAACTGCTACTGTTACTTTTGCTGCCGTTACCGTTACTTCCATACTACTTTGCTACTAAATACTTTGTTGCAGATATTAAGTTATCCAGGTGTGGCTGAATTGGCAACTCAACTGCTAATACTTGAGAATATTCTTTGGCTCCCCTTGTGTTGAATCAATAAATTTGGGTTGAATACTCTACTCTCGAAAACTGTTGCGATCGCCTATACTTGTGGGTTATCAGATAGCTTTTATCCCATCATATTTGGTATACCCTTCTTGAATACTGTTAATGCTAAGATAGATTGCGAAAAGGATGTTATTACTATTGGTTTGGGGGATATGTCTCATGAGTTTAATTTTGCTAAATTTCGTAGACAACCCCATGATAAAGAATTGCCTAGTAAGGATGAAATTATTGGTCTCGCTTCTATTGTCGTGCCTCCTAATGATCCTTTAAAACAATATTTGCTAGACCATGAAAATGATTTGTTTATGAATGAAAGAAGGGAGATAGATGAAGTATTGTTTAAACAGGGACCTATTTTGAAACACAACTTGCCTGTTGAAATCCTAGGGGATCCTCCACCACCCAAGGGTGATCCCATGTTTGAGCTTAAACCATTATCTGATACTCTTAAATATGATTATGTTGATGAAAAGAAGATATATCCTATTATTATTAGTGCTAACCTTTCAGAGCAGGAAGAGGAGAAATTATTGAAAACTCTGAAGAAGCACCGTGCTGCTATTAGATATACTCTTGATGATCTTAAGGGCATTAGTCCCACTCTATGCCAACACAAAATAAAATTGGAGAAAGACGCCAAACCAGTTATTGATCACCAAGAAAGGAAATACTAAAGCTCCTTGAGGCAGGTATAATTTATCCCGTTGCTGATAGTCAGTGGGTAAGTCCTGTCCATTGTGTCCCTAGGAAGGGAGGTATTACTGTCGTTCTTAATGATAAAGATGAATCGATCCTGCAAATCATTGTTACAGGTTATAGGATGGTAATTGATCTCCGCAAATTAAATAAAGCTACTAAAAAGGATCATTACCCTTTGCCTTTTATTGATCAAATGCTAGAAAGATTATCCAAACATACACATTTTTGCTTTCTAGATGGTTACTCTGGTTTCTCTCAAATACCCGTGTCAGCAGAGGATCAAGAAAATACCAATTTTACTTGCCCTTTCGGTACTTTTGCTTATAGACGTATGCATTTTGGTTTCTGTAATGCACCTGATACATTTCAAAGATGCACGATGGCTATATTCTCTGACTTTTGTGAAAAGATTGTTGAGGTTTTCATGGATGATTTGTCCATTTATGGATCTTCTTTTGATGATTGCTTGAGCAACCTTGATCGAGTTTTGCAGAGATGTGAAGATACTAGTCTTGTCTTGAATTGGGAGAAGTGCCACTTTATGGTTAATGAAGGTATTGTCTTGGGGCATAAAATTTCTGAAAGAGGTATTGAAGTTGATAAAGCTAAAGTTGATGCTATTGAAAAGATGTCGTGTCCCAAGGACATTAAAGGTATAAGAAGTTTCCTTAGTCATGCCGGTTTTTATAGAGGTTCATTAAGGTCTTCTCTAAAATTTCTAGGCCTCTGACTAATCTATTACAAAAAAGATATTCCTTTTGTCTTCGATGATTGTGTAGAAGCATTTGAAATACTTAAGAAAGCTTTGATTTCTGCACCTATTGTTCAGCCACCTGATTGGAATTTATCCTTTGAAATTATGTGTGATGCTAGTGATTATGATGTAGGTGTTGTTTTAGGACAAAGAGTTTATAAGAAACTAAATGTTATTCAATATGCTAGTAAAACTCTAGACAGTGCCTAGAGAAACTATGCTACTACTGAAAAAGAATTTTTAGCAGTTGTATTTGCTTGTAATAAGTTCAGACCTTATATTGTTGATTCTAAAGTAACTGTTCACACCGATCATGCTGCTATTAAATATCTTATGGAAAAGAAAGATGCTAAACCTAGACTTATTAGATGGGTTCTCCTACTACAAGAATTTGATTTGCATATTATTGATAGAAAGGGAGCTGAGAACCCCGTTGCAGACAACTTGTCTAGGTTAGAGAATGTTCTTGATGACACACTACCTATTGATGATAGCTTTCCTGATGAACAATTAGCTGTCAGAAATGCTTCTCGTACTGCTCCATGGTATGCTGATTATGCTAATTACATCTTTGCTAAATTTATACCACCTAGTTTCACATATCAGCAAAAGAAAAAGTTTTTCTATGATTTAAGACATTACTTCTGGGATGACCCACACCTTTATAAAGAAGGAGTAGATGGTGTTATCAGACGTTTTGTACCTGAGCATCAACAGGACCAGATCCTACGCAAGTGTCACTCCGATGCTTATGGAGGACACCACGCTGGAGATAGAACTGCACATAAGGTATTGCAATCCGGTTTTTATTGGCCTACTCTCTTCAAGGATGCCCGTAAGTTTGTCTTGTCTTGTGATGAATGTCAAAAAATTGGTAATATTAGTAGAAGTCAAGAAATTCCTATGAATTACTCACTTGTTATTGAACCATTTGATGTTTGGGGCTTTGATTATATGGGACCGTTTCCTTCCTCTAATGGTTATACACATATTTTAGTTGCTGCTGATTACATTACTAAGTGGGTAGAAGCTATTCCAACTAGTAGTGCCGATCATAACACCTCTATTAAGATGCTTAAAGAAGTTATTTTTCTGAGGTTTGGAGTCCCTAGATACCTAATGACTGATGGTGGTTCACATTTTGCTCATGGTGATTTTTGTAAAATGTTTGACAAGTATGATGTTAATCATAGAATTGCATCTCCATATCACCCACAGTCTAGTGGCCAAGTAGAACTGAGTAATAGAGAGCTTAAACTAATTTTGCAAAAGACTGTTAATAGATTTAGAAAGAATTGGTCCAAGAAACTTGATGATGCATTATGGGCTTATAGAATTGCATATAAAAATCCTATGGGTATGTCTCCATATAAAATGGTTTATGGAAAAGCATGTCACTTACCTCTCGAACAGGAACATAAGGCATATTGGGCCATTAAAGAGCTCAATTATGATTTCAAACTTGCCGATGAGAAGAGGTTATTTGACATTAGCTCACTTGATGAATGGAGAACCCAAGCCTATGAGAATGCCAAACTATTTAAAGAGGAACTTAAAAGATGGCGTGACAAACACTACAAAAAAATACACTTCCGTGATGATACGTGTTTGTCACAGTAGGTCACGTTTTTTGTCATGCATGTACATCCATGATGATTTTATGACAGAATCAAGATAGTCATACTTGTGCTGTCGTAGAAGTGTTCCATGACATTACCATAATTATCATCACGGAAGTGTCCACTTCCATGACGATAAATCGCGCGTCACAGAAGTGCTTTCGTCAAGGGTGGCCGACACGTGGCATCCACCGTAACGGAACGCCGTTAAGCTATCGGGTCGGATTTTGGATCCGTTAACCCTTTAACAGCCCTGACCAATGGGAAATTTCCACGTGTAAAATTCTGATTGGCCGAAGGGAACACCTGTCAGCTCGTTAGTGGGCCAGATGTCGCCCGTCCACTAGAGGAGACATGCCTATGATACGTCGACACGTGGCTGGGCCCAACAGAGGCCCATATAGGTTAAAAAGGCCGGCCCAGTCAAAGTCCCGTAGTACTTAATCAGGTACTAGTGGGCCAGCCCAATAACGGCCTGCTTAATGGAGGCCCATTTACGGCCCAAAGCCAGATCTGGCCCGTTAATTTTTCACCCAATATTTGGGCCCATTTATGGCCCGAAGCCAGATATGGCCCGTTAATTGTTCGCCCAATATTTGGGCCCATTTGCGGCCCGAAGCCAGATGAGGCCCATTAATTGTTCGCTGAATATTTGGGCCCAACTACAACCCAGTGACTTTCGGCCTGTTAGAGGCCTGCTGTAGACATGGGCCCATTTCAGCCCGGTGTGACTTTCGTCATGGGAATGGCCCGTGCTGCCCATGGGCCATATATGGTCTGACGGGACATCGGGCCCACTAACGGCACGTGCTAAAGGTGGCAACAGTTAAGCCCAACGTGACTTTGGCCCTATTAAAGGTCTGTCGCGTAATTCGGCCCGTTGATGCCTGTAATAAGCTTTCGGCCTCTTAAAGGCCCATGATATCAGTGGGCCAACTAAGGCCCGAGATATGTTTCAGCCTGGTAATGACCCGTGAGCTAACTGGGCTCAAAAAGGCCCGGACTACATTTCAGCCTACTGAAGGCCCGTCGACGACTAGTGAAAATTGAGGCCCAACATGCATTTTGGCCTGCTAAAGGCCCGTGGTTTCATCTCGGCCGTAACAGGACAGTACAATATTCAGCCTGTTAATGGCCCAACGCTACCTGGGCCAAACTAAGCGCTGGGTCGACAAAAGGCCCAACTAAAATATAGGCCAGTGTAAGTTTGGGCCTGGCGCAATGTGTGAAGGCCCCAATCATTCGGGCCCAAGAAAGATGCAGGCCGGCCCAATTATGGCCCGCTAAAAGCCTGGCCCGTTAGAGTCGAATGTTTCGGCCCGGTCGACTACATCTGATTTTTTCAGAACTAGTAGGAATTAAGAACAAACCTACTCTATACAATAAAGAAATTACGACATAGTAACTAAGAATAAATCTACACTATACAATAAAGGATTTAAGGTATATTACATCCATTGGGCATCGAAGTTCGCCACCAGTGATCATAAACCGCAACGAAGAAGCATATTACAAAAACTGGCACCATTGCAGCATAACAAAATAATACTAAACCGAGACCACTTCCAAGACAGTTCAAGAAAGGTTAGCCTTGCGGGGGAACTGCTGTGCAAGCTTCTGAGCAAGGCTGTGAGACTGGCCTAGCATGTTAGTCATAGCATCCAGGTGTAGCTGTTTAGCAATGAGGTTCTCATTGGTGTTCTCCGCAATCTTTCTTAGAGATAGGACTTCAAGTCGAAGTTGAGTTGCAGAATGCCTTTCTGCTAGAACTTGGGACTGAAGAAGTCGAATTGATTCAGACAACGAATTCTGTGAGCTTGTCAGACTGTTAGTCTCAAGTAACTTGAACACTCCATCAAGACAAGACTTTGGGGTTGTCTCGCTATCTTCAAGATGTTTTGCCTTCTTTGCTGCAATAATGTTGGGCTTGTCTCACAGCCATCAGCAGACTTGTGCATGCCATCAGGCATATCACCCTGAAACAAAGCAGAGAGATGACAGGTTATAAACAAAGATGATAACTGTGCTGTCAATTCTATCCAATTTCAAATTAGAAAATAAAGAGTAAGTTCAAAATATCAATAGCATAATTTGGCATTGTTCATAATGCGGGGAGCTTCACCACACTACTAGATTACCATGTCAACATAACAAGCATAGATGAAGGGCAAAGAAAATCATTGTATCTATTTTGGATAATGTGCATGGCGTGTTGTTCATATCATCAGCCACATCAGTAAGATAAAACAGGAGATGACAAGGTGCAAATGTGGGCTGCTTCACCACACACTGGATTATAGATCCACAAAAACAAGCATAAATATAGGGAGTATTAAGTAATGTGCATGGTATGAATAAGGAATTTGGTTTTATAAGTAAAACTTAGAACTTACGGTTCTTGCGAACATGCATTTTGGTAGAAACAGCAAAGTAAACAGCAGTAAACGATAGGGAGTATGAGCAAATTAAACAGCAGTTGAGGATAAAGGCTTTAGAAGGACTGACTTATATTAACAGTTAACACCGGCTTTATAATGCCCTTCTCCATGTCAAGGGAAGGATAACTCAAGAATTTCAGCACAAAATCTTCTTCATAAGCATTGCCTGTACTCTACATTTTGTAGAGAGTAATTATAGATATGATAATACTGGAAGGGATAGAGGATAATGAAGATAAGATGCAGATTGATGCTACATAATCAACCACCAATCCCTGGAAGTACAAGCGTTACAGGACAAAATGTACTGATAAGAGCGATGGGCTACACTTCTGCACTGGCATTGTCTATGTATTCTACTTGTTGGTAAGATTAAATATAGATCTGATCTTTTTTAGTAAATGGTGGGCGAGGGAGATAAGATGCAGAATGCTACAAAATGAACCAATCCCTCTTCCCATAATACAAGAGTGTTTTGAACACTGGTGTACTGTACAAAACATTATTATATTATGGGACAGAGGGAGTAGCTGTTAATGTAAGTACAGTGATAGACCACGTTCAGTCCTTACAAGAGGATTGCAGAGCTAAACCTCTTCAAAAGCATTGGCTTGATTCTAAATTTATGTAAGAGTCCATACAGATGTTATAATGTCCACCAAATGTACGATTACGAGGCTAACATGTGCAGTGATGCTACATAATCAAACAGCTATGAAAGTAAGTATGGTCATACAGGGCAAGAGGTACTCACAAGAGCAATGCAATGTGCAGTCTAGTTGCGAGATTCTGTGGTCCCTTGAGAACGAATGTTCTTCTGCTAATAGTTTTCGTACAAGTGAGACATTAAGGCAAATGCAGAAATGTAGTTCAAATTGTGATGTGATGTCATAGACAGTACCTTACGCTGCAGCCGAGACCCATGTGTAACAAGATTATTCCAGTCACCGTCGGATAAATGTAACACCGGAGACTTTACAGAAATTTCGTTCAGAGGCTTGCCATCGAAGTGCCCTTGCCTTAGGTAGGAACGATACTTCATCAACGAGTGCTTGAAAAGCGCAACCAACCCTTGCTCGTCATCACAATCCAGTTTGCTCCTCGCCTATTTAAAAGAATGGAATCTTGTGTCTTCTGTCAGCAGAAACATATGCAGTAATGACCATGAATAACATTAGTACATTACTTATGCGTAAGTTGTGGAGGAAGACTGGAAATTGTTTTGTGTCTGCGGTATAATCTTTCCATGAAGGAAAGATGCGCACAAAGTTCCTGACAACAACATAACCTTTGTCTTCTAAACTGGGAAGAAATGGAATAGGGGTCCTATTTGCTGCAATTGGGGCTCTCTCTGGTTCGAAAAGGGATTTGGCAACTGGATTTGGTGTACTCTTTGTTGGAATGGGGGTTTTGCATCGTACAGCTGGTGCTATGTCAACAGGCATAATCACACTGTTTGCTGCAGTTGGGGTCTGCTGAGTTGGGGCATCAGAAATGACCAGTGTAGTAGGGCTAGAGTCAGCTAGAGTTGGGTTGTTTTGTGGGTCAGGTGATATTGCAACTACACCTAATGGGCTATTTGATTTATCGGGTGCCACTACCTTTTCCAAATACTTTGCTTGTGCTCCTCCACGATCAGCAATCGCCCTCTTCCTTTTGAACGTTTGATACACAAGAACATCATTTCAATGGATAAATATGGTATGATGACAGATGGAATATGTACTGAAAATGGATAGGCAGGGCGTATTCACATACATGATGTGTAAACTAAGCTAATGGCAGTTCAACAAAGTAGAAGCAATGCAAAGCATCAGTTGCAAGATATGTGCGAGCAATGTAGCCTTGGACAGTTAGAGCAAGTACCTTGATGGGTGAATAAGATAGGGCATCTTCCTCTGACTCCTCCACTAGGGAGCTACATTGACTTAGGTCTCCCTCTAGCTTAGAATCACTGTTAGGATCATATTCTAAGCATGAAGCTGTAGGTGGAGAGCGTTTTCATTGCATTGCATTGCATCCAGACTTGATTTCAGTCCCTTAATGCCAACTTTGACAGCCATGGCATTGTTCTGCTGTATTCTTTTCATGCACGCAAGCTCATAATCATTATGATGCTGTTCAGAATCTGGTATTCATGAAAACATAAAAAGTAGTCAGATTATCTATGGAATGCATTGCAGATTCAACTTGAAGAGTGTCTCCCTATAAACCCCTGCATATGCAAAGTTCACCTCCCCAACCGTGCTGACCAGACCACACACAGAAATACAAACCCCTTATGTCTCTATAACAGACAGGCACACATTTCAAAACTGAAGTAGAAACATTAGAATCATATGAAATTCGTATTTGAACAAATAAACTAAGCAATTATGAGTGGCATAATGTTTAGCTTCAAGGGTGGAGTGCTGGTAGTGCGACACAAAGCAAGTAGGCAGATTGTATTCCATGTAAAAGATCGAAACCTATGTAAAAGCTGGAAATGACACTTTCTTTCTACACAATGCAGTGTTCGTTGCCCACACATGATGGAAGAGATCACATAGAGAAATACTATTCACTCATGTCTACGGTTCCAGTATTTAGAAACAGGGTGGTTCACCCTAAAAGAATATTGACTACAAATATGACAAGGCAAGCATAGATGTAGTGAATCAATCATTTACTTGTGATCTTACTAGGACAAGTATGCAGAATTGTAGCTGCAGTAAGAGACCGTCCAAAATCTGAATGAAGAAGTTTGTCTAGCACTTATTGTTTGCAACTAATCGACGTGAATAATTGGATATTATATCGAATGAGTAAGAAAGACAAGTAAAATTGTCAACAAACCTGGCTTGCAGTAGTAATCTGGGTCAATGTCACTACAACCAACTATCCAAAATGACTAGTGCCTGTTCCGAGGGACGGAATTTTGAAAACCCTGTGAATTTTAGAGGTACTAAAGATTATCAAAATACATATGAACCATTAAGTGTAGGTAGCACTGAGCACACAACAAAACCCTAATGACAGTCCTGCCTATTGAGTAATGAATCAATTAGAAAATGGGTGATGAGGAGTGGCTGCTGAGTGTTGAGGATGTATCTCAGGATAAATCGGGTTGCCTTGGTGGGTGTTGCACGCCTGAGCCCTGAACGGACTGGGAAGGTAGGCACGGTGGCGCGCCCGGGCAGCGGTGACGCTGTTGGGCGAGCGGCTCCTGGCCTCGTATTAGTCCGGCGTCTCCTCCTAGAGTCATGCCGTCCGGGGGCAAGTCACCGGCGAGGCAGGCGGCTGGGGGCGAGTAGAGATCGGAAGCGCGCAACAGAACAGAGGGGAATCGGGGCCTGGGACGACCCAAAATCCCAGGGTGGGCCGGCCCACCGTGGGCACCCTGTAGAGATACACACCCGAGCAGGCGAACATGCAGTTTCGAAACTAATTTAGGAACATTTAGCTGACCAATTAGACAACTCTGTTTTAATAATATCATATTCGTATTTGAACAACTAAGCTTGATTAGCTTGATGGGTGGAGCAGTGTTATTATGACATGAAGCACGTATTCTGATCGTATAGTGATCATAAAAGGGGGAAACTCTAAGCATATTTTTTTTAGCAAAAGAGGGTTTCCCTTCCGATTTCTATTAAAGAAACCACCACGGAACCAACATGATCAATTAAACCCTAAGCATGATCAATTAAACCGTATTATGGTTGTGCCATGGCAGATTTGAAGCTGCAAACCAGAGAAATGATATTTAGCATCCATTGTTTGCTTCGAACTAAGAACTAAATTCTAAGAGCTGAAAAGAAAGTATAATAACCAAGTTAAGATCTATTTTCTGGTTGAGATCAAAAAGTTGAGGAGATATGAAGTACCACCTCTCTTGCGGCGCTGTGTAGGCATCGGGGGTGCGATGGCTGTCGGTGGCATTGAAGCAGATCTGCGATGGTAGACGGGTGCATCGGGGGATAAGTCCCGTTGCGGTGGAAGAGAAGGTCGTGCGAGCGGCCCCGGCAAAGAGGACGACGGCGTCGATGAAGCAAGAGGACGCGATGCAAGGCTGTTGGTTCGTCGCCGTGGATGAGAAACCTCCATCTCTAGCAGTGGACGACGCGGTCTTGGTAGGCGCTCCGGCATGGTGGAGGATGGTGGCGATGGATGTGGTGGAGGACGGCGGCGATGGATGGGGTGGCGGACGGAGGATGGTGTGGGGATGGGGTGTTCTAGCGCGGACGGTGTATGAATGGGAAAATGGAGGGAGAGGTATGGGGAACCATGTTTTTGGGACACGCCTATCTGAAATATGGGAAAGTTACGAACTTAGCCCCCGTTTAAAATCTGGACGTCTCGTCGGTTGGGGATAGAACGGTAATCTCACATCTCGCCAATATTTGCCCAGAGCGATTTCGGGCGAGGAGAGGGTGGTTGGCGCCCATGGTTGGCGCCCACAGTGTATGAACGGGGCTGACAGGTAGGGCGGTTGTGTCACGTCTGAGTGAAGTTACAAACCTTCCCCTATTGAAAATATTTGCCTACATCGATTTCGGCCTAGTCGAGTTTGTTTTGCTGCCCACCGTGTATGAATGGGGAATGGAGGGAGAAACAGAGGTCTTTCGGACGAGCTTAAATCAAATGTGTTTGTCCGCCCATGTTTGATGCCCACCGTGTCGGAATGGGCTCAGAGGCGGTCGTGTCACGTCTAATTGAAGTTACTAACCTACCCCTATTTAGAGCAGTGGAAATCGGGCCGATGGATTGTCCGTGTAATGGGTAGACAGTAATTTCCATCTCCCCAACACTTTGCTTCGGGCAGCCGACGTGGGAGTGGACATTTTGCCGCTTCTTTCGAATTTTGGGACAATAAGCATCCATGTTTACCCTGGCAACTAAATTCGAATCCATTTTGTATTCCTATACGAATCTTTATAAATCATTCTATGTTTTTATATATCTTCAAAAGGACGACAAAGATGTATTCCACTGTCATATATGAATATGGTTTACAAATGCCAATACTCAAATTCAGAAGCTAGAATCCAGTTTAAGGTGAAATCAAATATTTGGAACACTTCATGTCCAACTCAAATGTCACATGCAGCATAATGTGTACTCCCATTTAGATATGTACACACGCGATGCATCAAGATTCAAATACCGAGTCAATCAACCAAGAATGTACAGAACTAATAGACATATAAACACTTGTAGAGTATATGGATCAATAATATCAACTAACATACATAAGCCAGGCCACTCTACTTTTTTTTGGCTACAACAACATCCTTTTTTAGCCAGCATCTTGGCCCTTTCCGATGCGTGCCACTTATGGTCCATCTATACTACTACTATTGCTGAATGCACATTCAGCCCGATTGGCATATTTGTAGGTCTGGCACAACAATCCAAATGAAATGTCTCCGAGTCTTATCAATTAATACAGACTTGTGCTCAAATAAAATTACAAACCAAAAAACAAAAAAACAATTATTACATGATCTCTAAAACAAATGGTTTGATCGATTTCATGAACAAACAACACAAAGGTTATTCAACGATGGAAAGAACATTTCACCTATGATTTACAAAGTAGGAATTTAATTTCCCTTTTTCCTTGAGGACCTTAACAATCTGGTCAGTCTCAGCTTGCTTCGTTTTGAAATCCACCAAATATTTAATGGTTGTCTTGAGTACTGCTTGTGATTGTGCCGTTTGAAGGAAATATCCCCTAGAAGCAATAATAAAGTTATTATTTATTTCCTCATATCATGATAAATGTTTATTATTCATGCTAGAATTGTATTAACCGGAAACATGATACATGTGTGAATACATAGACAAACATTGTGTCACTAGTATGCCTCTACTTGACTAGCTCATTAATCAAAGATGGTTATGTTTCCTAACCATAAACATGTGTTGTCATTTGATTAATGGGATCACATCATTAGGAGAATGTTGTGATTGACTTGACCCATTCCGTTAGCTTAGCACTTGATCGTTTAGTATGTTGCTATTGCTTTCTTCATGACTTATACAAAGTTCCTGCAACTATGAGATTGTGCAACTCCCGTTTACCGGAGGAACACTTTGTGTGCTACCAAACGTCACAACATAACTGGGTGATTATAAAGGTGCTCTACAGGTGTCTCCAAAGGTACATGTTGAGTTGGCATAATTCGAGATTAGGTTTTGTCACTCCGATTGTCGGAGAGGTATCTCTGGGACCTCTCGGTAATACTCATCACTTAAGACATGCAAGAATTGTAACTAATGAGTTAGTTATGAAATGATGTATTACGTAACGATTAAAGAGACTTGCCGGTAACGAGATTGAACTAGGTATTGGATACCGACGATCGAATCTCGGGCAAGTAACATAGCGATGACAAAGGGAACAACGTATGCTGTTATGCGGTTTGACCGATAAAGATCTTCGTAGAATATGTAGGAACCAATATGAACATCCAGGTTCCACTATTGGTTATTGACCGAGAATAGTTCTAGGTCATGTCTACATAGTTCTCGAACCCGTAGGGTCCACACGCTTAATGTTACGATGACAGTTTTATTATGAGTTTATAAGTTTTCATGTACCAAAGTTTGTTCGGAGTCCCGGATGTGATCACGGACATGACGAGGAGTCTCGAAATGGTCGAGACATAAAGAATGATATATTGGACGACTATATTCGGACACCGGAAGTGTTCCGGGTGATTTCGGAGAAAACCGGAGTGCCGGAGGGTTACCGGAACCCCCCCGGGAGAGTTAATGGGCCACATGGGCCTTAGTGGGAAGAGAGAGGGGCGGCCAGGGTGGGCCGCGCGCCCCCTCTCCCTCTGGTCCGAATTGGACTAGGAGGGGGGGGGCGGCGCCCCCCTCTTTCCTTCCCCCTCTCCCCCTTCCTTTCCCCCTCCTAGTAGGAGTAGGAAAGGGGGAGTCCTACTCCTACTAGGAGGAGGACTCCTCCTCCTTGGCGCACCCCAAGGGGCCGGCCGGCCTCCCCCTTGCTCCTTTATATACGGGGGCAGGGGGGCACCCTAGGACACACAAGTTGATCTACGGATCGTTCCTTAGCCGTGTGCGGTGCCCCCCTCCACCATATTCCACCTCGGTCATATCGTCGCGGAGTTTAGGCGAAGCCCTGCGCCGGTAGAACATCATCATCGTCACCACGCCGTCATGCTGACGGAACTCATCCCCGATGCTTTGCTGGATTGGAGCCCGGGGAACGTCATCGAGCTGAACGTGTGCTGAACACGGAGGTGCCGTACGTACGGTGCTTGGATCGGTCGAATCGTGAAGACGTACGACTACATCAACCGTGTTGTCATAATGCTTCCGCTTACGGTCTACGAGGGTACGTGGACAATACTCTCCTCTCTCGTTGCTATGCCATCACCATGATCTTGCATGTGCATAGGAATTTTTTTGAAATTACTACATTACCCAACAGTGGCATCCAAGCCTGGTTTTATGCGTAGATGTCATATGCACGAGTAGAACACAAGTGAGTTGTGGGCGATACAAGTCATACTGCTTACCAGCATGTCATACTTTGGCTCAGCGGTATTGTGAGATGAAGCGGCCCGGACCGACATTACGCGTACGCTTACGCGAGACTGGTTTCACCGTTACGAGCACTCGTGGTTAAAGGTGACTGGCGGGTGTCTGTCTCTCTCACTTTAGCTGAACCGAGTGTGGCTACGCCCGGTCCTTGCGAAGGTTAAAACAGCACTAACTTGACGAACTATCGTTGTGGTTTTGATGCATAGGTAAGAACGGTTCTTGCTAAGCCCGTAGCAGCCACGTAAAATTTGCAACAACAAAGTAGAGGACGTCTAACTTGTTTTTGCAGGGCATGCTGTGCTGTGATATGGTCAAGACGTGATGCTATATTTTATTGTATGAGATGCTCATGTTTTGTAACCGAAGTTATCGGCAACTGGCAGGAGCCATATGGTTGTCGCTTTATTGTATGAAATGCAAATGCCCTGTAATTGCTTTACTTTATCACTAAGCGGTAGCGATAGTCGTAGAAGCAATAGATGGCGTAACGACAACGATGCTACGATGGAGATCAAGGTGTGGCACCGGTGACGATGGTGATCACGACGGTGCTTCGAAGATGTAGATCACAAGCACAAGATGATGATGGCCATATCATATCACTTATATTGATTGCATGTGATGTTTATCCTTTATGCATCTTATCTTGCTTTGATTGACGGTAGCATTTTAAGATGATCTCTCACTTAAATTATTAAGAAGTGTTCTCCCTGAGTATGCACCGTTGCCAAAGTTCGTCGTGCCCAGACACCACGTGATGATCGGGTGTGATAAGCTCTACGTCCATCTACAACGGGTGCAAGCTAGTTTTTGCACACGCAGAATACTCAGGTTAAACTTGACGAGCCTAGCATATGCAGATATGGCCTCGGAACACGGAGAACGAAAGGTCGAGCGTGAATCATATAGTAGATATGATCAACATAGTGATGTTCACCATTGAAAACTACTCCATCTTACGTGATGATCGGTTATGGTTTAGTTGATTTGGATCACGTAATCACTTAGATGACTGGAGAGATATCTATCTAAGTGGGAGTTCTTAAGTAATATGATTAATTGAACTTAAATTTATCATGAACTTAGTACCTGATAGTATTTTCCTTGTCTATGTTTGTTGTAGATAGATGGCTCGTGCTGTTGTTCCGTTGGATTTTAATGCGTTCCTTGAGAAAGCAAAGTTGAAAGATGATGGTAGCAATTACACGGACTAGGTCCGTAACTTGAGGATTATCCTCATTGCTGCACAGAATAATTACGTCCTGGAAGCACCGCTGGGTGCCAGGCCCCCTGCAGGAGCAACACCAGATGTTATGAACGTCTGGCAGAGCAAAGCTGATGACTACTCTGTAGTTCAGTGTGCCATGCTTTACGGCTTAGAACCGGGTCTTCAACAACGTGTTGAACGTCATGGAGCATATGAGATGTTCCAGGAGTTGAAGTTAATATTTCAAGCAAATGCCCAGATTGAGAGATATGAAGTCTCCAATAAGTTCTACAGCTGCAAGATGGAGGAGAATAGTTCTGTTAGTGAGCATATACTCAAAATGTCTGGGTATAACAATCACTTTATTCAACTGGGAGTTAATCTTCCGGATGATAGCGTCATTGACAGAATTCTCCAATCACTGCCACCAAGCTACAAGAGCTTCGTGATGAACTATATGCAAGGGATGAACAAGACAATTCCCGAGCTCTTCGCAATGCTAAAGGTTGCGGAGGTAGAAATCAAGAAGGAGCATCAAGTGTTGATGGTCAACAAGACCACTAGTTTCAAGAAAAAGGGCAAAGGGAAGAAGAAGGGGAACTTCAAGAAGAACAACAAGCAAGTTGCTGCTCAAGAGAAGAAACCCAAGTCTGGACCTAAGCCTGAAACTGAGTGCTTCTACTGCAAGCAAACTGGTCACTGGAAGCGGAACTGCCCCAAGTATTTGGCGGATAAGAAGGATGGCAAAGTGAACAAAGGTATATGTGATATACATGTTATTGATGTGTACCTAACTAGAGCTCGTAGTAGCACCTGGGTATTTGATACTGGTTCTGTTGCTAATATTTGCAACTTGAAACAGGGACTACGGAATAAGCGAGCACTGTCCAAGGATGAGGTGACGATGCGCGTGGGAAATGGTTCCAAAGTCGATGTGATCGCAGTCGGCACGCTACCTCTACATCTACCATCAGGATTAGTTTTAGACCTGAATAATTGTTATTTGGTGCCAGCGTTGAGCATGAACATTATATCTGGATCTTGTTTGATGCGAGATGGTTATTCATTTAAATCAGAGAATAATGGTTGTTCTATTTATATGAGTAATATCTTTTATGGTCATGCACCCTTGAAGAGTGGTCTATTTTTGTTGAATCTTGATAGTAGTAATACACATATTCATAATGTCGAAGCCAAAAGATGCAGAGTTAATAATGATAGTGCAACTTATTTGTGGCACTGCCGTTTAGGTCATATCGGTGTAAAACGCATGAAGAAACTCCATACTGATGGACTTTTGGAATCACTTGATTATGAATCACTTGGTACTTGCGAACCATGCCTCATGGGCAAGATGACTAAAACACCATTCTCCGGTACTATGGAGAGAGCAACAGATTTATTGGAAATCATACATACAGATGTATGTGGTCCGATGAATGTTGAAGCTCACGGCGGATATCGTTATTTTCTCACCTTCACAGATGATTTAAGCAGATATGGGTATATCTACTTGATGAAACACAAGTCTGAAACATTTGAAAAGTTCAAAGAATTTCAGAGTGAAGTGGAAAATCATCGTAACGAGAAAATAAAATTTCTACGATCTAATCATGGAGGAGAATATTTGAGTTACGAGTTTGGTTTACATTTGAAATTATGCGGAATAGTTTCGCAACTCACGCCACCCGGAACACCACAACGAAATGGTGTGTCCGAATGTCGTAATCGTACTTTACTAGATATGGTGCGATCTATGATGTCTCTTACTGATTTACCGCTATCGTTTTGGGGTTATGCTTTAGAGACGACTGCATTCACGTTAAATAGGGCACCATCAAAATCCGTTAAGACGACGCCTTATGAACTGTGGTTTGGCGAGAAACCAAAGTTGTCGTTTCTTAAAGTTTGGGGCTGCGATGCTTATGTGAAGAAACTTCAACCAGATAAGCTCGAACCCAAATCGGAGAAATGTGTCTTCATAGTATACCCAAAAGAGACTGTTGGGTACACCTTCTATCACAGATCCGAAGGCAAGACATTCGTTGCTAAGAGTGGATCCTTTCTAGAAAAGGAGTTTCTCTTGAAAGAAGTGAGTGGGAGGAAAGTAGAACTTGATGAGATAACTATGTCTGCTCCCTCATTAGAAAGTAGTTCATCACAGAAATCAGTTCCTGTGACATCTACACCAATTAGTGAGGAAGATAATGATATTGGTCATGAAACTTTAGATCAAGTTTCTACTGAACCTCGTAGGTCTACCAGAATAAAATCTGCACCAGAGTGGTATGGTAATCCTATTCTGGAAGTCATGTTACTTGACCATGATGAACCTACGAACTATGAGGAAGCGATGATGAGCCCAGATTCCGCAAAATGGCTAGAAGCCATGAAATCTGAGATGGGATCCATGTATGAAAACAAAGTATGGACTTTGGTTGACTTGCCCGATGATCGGCAAGCCATTGAGAATAAATGGATCTTTAAGAAGAAGACTGACGATGATGGTAATGTACCTGTCTATAAAGCTCGACTTGTTGCGAAAGGTTTTCGACAAGTTCAAGGGGTTGACTACGATGAGACTTTCTCACCCGTAGCGATGCTTAAGTCTGTCCGAATCATGTTAGCGATTGCCTCATTTTATGATTATGAAATTTGGCAGATGGATGTCAAAACCGCATTTCTGAATGGATTTCTGGAAGAAGAGTTGTATATGATGCAACTGGAAGGTTTTTTCGATCCTAAGGGAGCTAACAAAGTGTGCAAGCTCCAGCGATCAATCTATGGTCTGGTGCAAGCTTCTCGGAGTTGGAATAAATGCTTTGATAGTGTGATCAAGGCATATGGTTTTATACAGACTTTTGGAGAAGCCTGTATTTACAAGAAAGTGAGTGGGAGCTCTGTAGCATTTCTAATATTATATGTGGATGACATATTGTTGATTGGGAATGATATAGAATTTCTGAATGGCATAAAAGGATACTTGAATAAAAGTTTTTCAATGAAAGACCTCGGTGAAGCTGCTTACATATTAGGCATTAAGATATATAGAGATAGATCAAGACGCTTGATTGGACTTTCACAATGCACGTACCTTGATAAAGTGTTGAAAAAGTTCAATATGGATCAGGTGAAGAAATGGTTCTTGCCTGTAATACAAGGTATAAAGTTGAGTCAGACTCAATGCCCGACCACTACAGAAGATAGAGAGAAAATGAAAGGAATTCCCTATGCTTCAGCCATAGGCTCTATCATGTATGCAATGCTGTGTACCAGACCTGATGTGTGCCTTGCTATTAGTTTGGCAGGGAGGTACCAAAGTAATCCAGGAGTGGGTCACTGGACAGCGGTCAAGAACATCCTGAAATACCTGAAAAGGACTAAGGATATGTTTCTCGTATATGGAGGTGACAAAGAGCTAGTCGTAAATGGTTACGTCGATGCAAGCTCTGACACTGATCCAGACAATTCTAAATCGCAAACCGGATACGTATTTTTGTTAAACGGTGGAGCTGTAAGCTGGTGCAGTTCTAAACAAAGCGTCGTGGTGGGATCTACATGTGAAGCGGAGTACATAGCTGCTTCGGAAGCAGCGAATGAAGGAATCTGGATGAAGGAGTTCATTTCCTATCTAGGTGTCATACCTAGTGCATCGGGACCAATAAAGATCTTCTGTGACAATACTGGTGCAATTGCCTTGGCAAAGGAATCCAGATTTCACAAGAGGACCAAGCACATCAAGAGACGCTTCAATTCCATTCGGGACCAAGTCCAAGTGGGAGACATAGAGATTTGCAAGATACATACGGATCTGAATGTTGCAGACCCGTTGACTAAGCCTCTCTCACGAGCAAAACATGATCAGCACCAAGACTCCATGGGTGTTAGAATCATTACTATGTAATCTAGATTATTGACTCTAGTGCAAGTGGGAGACTGAAGGAAATATGCCCTAGAGGCAATAATAAAGTTATTATTTATTTCCTCATATCATGATAAATGTTTATTATTCATGCTAGAATTGTATTAACCGGAAACATGATACATGTGTGAATACATAGACAAACATAGTGTCACTAGTATGCCTCTACTTGACTAGCTCATTAATCAAAGATGGTTATGTTTCCTAACCATAAACATGTGTTGTCATTTGATTAATGGGATCACATCATTAGGAGAATGTTGTGATTGACTTGACCCATTCCGTTAGCTTAGCACATGATCGTTTAGTATGTTGCTATTGCTTTCTTCATGACTTATACAAAGTTCCTGCAACTATGAGATTGTGCAACTCCCGTTTATCGGAGGAACACTTTGTGTGCTACCAAACGTCACAACGTAACTGGGTGATTATAAAGGTGCTCTACAGGTGTCTCCAAAGGTACATGTTGAGTTGGCATAATTCGAGATTAGGTTTTGTCACTTCGATTGTCGGAGAGGTATCTCTGGGCCCTCTCGGTAATACTCATCACTTAAGCCTTGCAAGCATTGTAACTAATGAGTTAGTTATGAAATGATGTATTACTTAACGAGTAAAGAGACTTGTCGGTAACGAGATTGAACTAGGTATTGGATACCGATGATCGAATCTCGGGCAAGTAACATACCGATGACAAAGGGAACAACGTATGTTGTTATGCGGTTTGACCGATAAAGATCTTCATAGAATATGTAGGAACCAATATGAACATCCAGGTTCCACTATTGGTTATTGACCGAGAATAGTTCTAGGTCATGTCTACATAGTTCTCGAACCCGTAGGGTCCGCACGCTTAACGTTACGATGACATTTTTATTATGAGTTTATAAGTTTTCATCTACCGAAGTTTGTTCGGAGTCCCGGATGTGATCACGGACATGACGAGGAGTCTCGAAATGGTCGAGACATAAAGATTGATATATTGTACGACTATATTCGGACACCGGAAGTGTTTCGGGTGATTTCGGAGAAAACCGGAGTGCCGGAGGGTTACCGGAACCCCCCCCGGGAGAGTTATTGGGCCACATGGGCCTTAGTGGGAAGAGAGAGGGGCGGCCAGGGTGGGCCGCGTGCCCCCTCTCCCTCTGGTCCGAATTGGACTAGGAGGGGGGGGGGGCGGCGCCCCCCTCTTTCCTTCCCCCTCTCCCCCTTCCTTTCCTCCTCCTAGTAGGAGTAGGAAAGGGGGAGTCCTACTCCTACTAGGAGGAGGACTCCTCCTCCTTGGCGCGCCCCAAGGGGCCGGCCGGCCTCCCCCCTTGCTCCTTTATATACGGGGGCAGGGGGGCACCCTAGGACACACAAGTTGGTCTACGGATCGTTCCTTAGCCGTGTGCGGTGCCCCCCTCCACCATATTCCACCTCGGTCATATCGTCGCGGAGTTTAGGCGAAGCCCTGCGCCGGTAGAACATCATCATCGTCACCACGCCGTCGTGCTGACGGAACTCATCCCCGACGCTTTGCTGGATTGGAGCCCGGGGAACGTCATCGAGATGAACATGTGCTGAACACGGAGGTGCCGTACGTTCGGTGCTTGGATCGGTCGAATCATGAAGACGTATGACTACATCAACCGCGTTGTCATAACGCTTCCGCTTACGGCTACGAGGGTACGTGGACAATACTCTCCTCTCTCGTTGCTATGCCATCACCATGATCTTGCATGTGCGTAGGAGTTTTTTTGAAATTACTACGTTACCCAACACTGTTTGCTTCCTCAACATGTCAACTTCATCTCTAAGTGTAGAAGCAGAATCTCTTTCTACCACTAGTTTAGCCTCTAGAGCATCAGCAGTTGGCAATTCATAATGCACGATTAGGCCGGTGCCGTTGCTGTGGGATGATGCAACATCCATGGGGACCTCGCTCTTTGATCTTGGGCTAACCTGTTTTTCCATTAAAGTTCCGATTAGATTCAGAAAAGTTGAAGTTAGCAAAACATCTCAACTGGGAGTTATAACAGCAAACCAGTTAAACACACAAGGAATTAAAGAGTTTCAATTGGATGCTGAAAAGTAGTTATTACCATCATTGTAACCCGCTGTTGCAGAAGCAAAGTAGTTAAACAAACAAGTAGATATTTAAATTAAGGCAAACAGGTAATTCTTAACAGTAAGTATCAAACACATAGATAGGCGCAGTCTACAATATGATTAACAGGTTGTGGCATTATGTAATCAGTAGCAAACTGAATTAAGCCAAGCAACGTAATTGAACTTTTGCAATAAGTGGCTAACTAAAATTCCAAGAAGCAGGTAACTGAACTTATGCTAGTTCTTTGTACAGGCACACTACAACTTCTTTTTCGCTTACAAGGTTGTACGAAGGAGTCCATGGCATCAATTGCTTGGATACACAGTCCCAATACTTCTTTCTTCCCACACTGCATGGGTAAGTCGAATGGTTAATCTGGTAAGATGGTGCGTCCTTGATATGTTATATGAGGATGTGTACTCAGACTAGTTGTAGCCACACACATCACACTGGCTTTTACTATATATTTCATGCAATTAGTTTTGGCATATCGAGATCTAAGCAATCTACAATAGGATGAAAAGACTGGCATCCTTCACATTATTGGCGAACTCAGTTCATAGAAACAAGCAATTCAACCATTCTGTGGGTAAATCAAAAGCGCCACTGGAATATTTTTCACTATCCAATCATACACGCAAAAAGGGGCGACGCCACCATAGGGGCTGGTATGGGCGGCCGCCTCAGGTGGCTGGAAAGTGTGCACCTAGTTTGAGTCGTCCAGGTTGGCCCACGCTAGTTTTGTTCATCCCAACGCACGAGCAGGCAATGTAAAAAATGAAGAAAAATGTTTCAATTTGGATGGGCCAATAACATAAGTGCAAGGCAGGCCCTATAGCAGGCTCACGACCCAAACGAGCGCCTCCCATATCGATCGACAGCAGGAAAAATCCCAATTCATTCGCTCTAGCCTCCAGTCTGGTTCGCTCCTAACCTAGCCGCCGCTGGACAGACCGACACAGCACTTCCTCGTGCCCTCGTTGGAGGGCGGTCGCAGGGCTTCAAGCGAACGGAAGGACAAGAAGATGAAGATCCAACCCTGGGTGTAGTCTGCATGGGAGGCAGCGGCGGCAGCACGGGCATGGCATCGAGCTTGCGCAAACGGACAGTCGTAGCTTGCAAGAGTAGCATGTGCTACGAGCAGGTACACCACATCCCTGATTATATCTAATTCAACTCTTCAATTTCTGGCCAATAGTTAAACCTAACGGTGTTGTAAAACTGCTTGTATGTAGGGAATCAATGAGAAAATGAAACCAATTTCTACTTATTTTATAACTCCCCCAACCAATACTGAACTGACTGAATCTGATGTATCTAATCAAGTTTTCGGTGCAAACATACAAGCTCATGTTGTTCTTGAGCCTGAAGTGTCTAATGAACAGACTGCTATGAAGGATTTGATGCAAACATTTTACATGCTCCTGGTGATGAACATATAGTGTCTAATGAGGGATCTAATGCAAGCATTTTGCAAGCTCATTAAAGGATTTAGTGTCTAATGATGATCTACTGTGTTGAGAGAGACAGAGATTTGCAGGCATTGATGACAAGCAAATTATAGTGCATTTTCATAGCTTGAGGAAACGTCGAGGCCATCTACCATAAAGTCCCCGTATCATGACAACATAGCATAAATACTTTTCTAATCTGTTGTTTGAAACTATTGTCATACTTGTGCAGGATAGATATATTGATATGCAGTTTGCGCACTGGTTATACGTGCAATTACACTTCGATATTTTCAGCAAGAGAAAGAATAATTCAAGTAGGTACAGACCATGTTTGTAGTCCTTGTACACCATGTTGCATTTTGTGTATTTTGGTGCTTGCATCATTTAGTGTTCATAATATGAACTACTTTGGATCATTAGCTAGTTTTCAAAGTGCATGTAGCTTCACATTTCTCAAGTTATGTTGATTTCCGGAGTGCAAGTGCCTTCGTATTTTTAAGTTAAATGTTCGCCCCTGGTAACTTGAATTCGTGGATCAGCCACTACACACAAATCATACACGAATGCCGGTATGAATTAAATGAAATACAGGGACTTATGCTAGCTCGTTGTACAGGCTCACTGCAGCTCTGCTTGCGCTTGGGATGTTCCATGTACAAGTCCATGTTACCACTTGCTTGGATGTGCAGGCCTTGTGCTCCTTGCATCCCCCTCTGCATTTTTGACACGGCGAATGGTTGATCAAATAAGAGGAATCGACCTTGATGTTGTACCGAAGGACAGATATTTACAAGGTTATACGGGTGTGCAGGATGTGTACCAGATCCCGTAGCGCCATCATGCTTCGCTAAAAAATGGATTTGCTTGTTTCAGATGATATCTCCAGAAGAAATAAGAGTTAAAGTCAGAGTTGCATAGGCGTGTAAGCTAAGAGAGCAGTGACAGTATATCCAAACATCGTTGGAACAGTGCACAAGGGAGTGATGTGTGGATACCTAGTTCGGGCCGGCATTTGGGCATGCTCGCCTAGCTAGAGTGCAGGTCACTTCAGAGCCGTTGAGGGTGATGCTCTGGCGTTGGCTGGCCGCGCACGGATGCAGATCTTGGGTGGCAGCGGAGTGCTAGGATGCGGTGGACGAGACCGTTGGTGAAGCCCCAACGGCCTCGGGGGGCGGAGCTGCGACAATGTGCTCGGTGAAGTAGCCCTGGTGAGCTGGGAGATGGCGTCGGTGAAGCACACCTGATGCGGTGGAACTCGGTGTCTGTGAGGCACGTCGGTTGCGGTGGCCGACGTTGTCGGTGGACCACCCGATGTGGTGGACGAGGGCATAGACGAGGACGTTGTCGGTGGACCACCCGAAACGTGGCACACCCTACCGCGCGGTTTCGGGGTCCTCCCGGGTGGTGCACGCATATATTCTTCCTGACATGGACGCCCTACCGTGCGTTTTCTGGGTCCTCCTCGGTCATAGCACCGAAGCAAGTAAATGAGTCATCAAATCACGAAAGTCCACCTTTCCCGCCGAGTACACTAGTGAAGCACGGTTTCTAGCTAGTTGGGCTAGTTCGACCGATTAGCTAGGCCGCCGCCACATATGTTTTTTCACCCCTTTTTTATCTACTTGCTGGCAGGTAAATTTAAATATCCACCGCGACATTGATCTGGTGTTTGGGTGCGGCAGGATTTTTAATTTTTTGATTGACGGGAGCAGGCGTGGCAGGATTATTAATGTTTTGATTGACGGGAGCAGGCGCGGCAGCAATTAGTCATGATGACTCCGCCTATAAAACCCACTGCTCCCTAATGTGAGAAGTCGTCGACTGGTGTTTTACCGTGGTGAAAACCAAAAGATTCCCCGCTCCTCGGCTAGTTCCATCTGCCTTCCCATAGATTGCATTGCCTTTAAGCTATTTCGCCCCCTTTGCTTCCTCTCCCCATTGCTTCTACCTGGTGCCATGGCGGCGCAGCAGATCACGGAGTCAGAGGTGAGGCGCCTGACACAGGAGCACCATGCCAAGGATGCGGAGCTCAGGGCCAAGGACGTGGAGCTCCGTGAGCTGAAGGAGGAGAGGAGTGCCATGCTTCTTCGTTGCGATGCCTACCGTCGTGCCAGCGCGATGATGCCGGCCGTTGGGCTAAACCCGTTCGACCACCCGGTTAACTTCAACAAGCTGCGGCTTCCTGACCTGGTCTCCTTCTTCACCTATATCTCCGAGGAGCCGAGCCATCTCCACGCGATGGTGGGGGCTGAGCTAGACAAGGAGGGGTTGCAGGCTGTCGTCGCCGTTGCCAGGCGAATCCTTTCAGGGCTCCGTCACCGGAATCCATTCGTGCCATTGGACGCTGTCTTTGACGAGCTCGCTCCCGTCGACAGGGAGCGGGCTCTGCGGGCGTTTGCACCCTGCATCACCAACGTCATGCGCCTCGAGAAGCAGAGGATTTCGGTGGTGTTTAGGCGCCGTCTGCATGGGCATGTCCATGTCAACATGACCATTGGATCAAACTCAGATGGTGCAGATCAGTCACTGTAGCACAAAGCGTGTGGGTGTGTTTGGTTGCATTCTCATCTCAATATTGTTGTTTCCTCTTCGTGTATTTTTGTCAACCTACTAGTGTGGACTCATGCACCCTTCATGCACTCTGCCAAACACCCAGAAGTGGGTTGACAAGGGAACTTTTGCTCCCATCCCGTGCACCCTTCATACACCCTGCCTAACACTATCCGTGCTTCATATGGTTCATGTTTCATGGAGTACTGTAGTACCGTACTCTCCGTGCGCTATGGACCTAGTTCTGTTAACATTGATCTCACCGTTCATTCTTGACTGGACAGTCGAAAAAGCGGTACTATGTTACATATAGGAGTAGTTGACATGCTCACAACATCATTTGTTATCGTCATATCTTACTACACTAGCAACAAGATTGTGTAGTACTGACGTATGAACCACTGCACATGCCTAGTAGTAAGAGCACTGTGTATATTCAAGTGGCTGCTGTGTTTCGCACTCCTCCGTCGTAAGAGTGGAAACGCTTGCTGTAATCATTTTTTTCTTCAGAAAAACAGTGGACGCGCTCTACCGTGCGGATACCCCTCCAGCCAGGCACTAAATTACTCACTTTCGCCGACGTGTGGGACAGCCAGCACCTGGGTCCATTAGCCATGCACTAAATTACTCCGTAGTAGAGTGATGGTAGACTACCCCGATTGAACCACTGCAGTAATGCCCAATGAGCCATCAAATCACAAAACCCCCTCCTTTCCAGCAGTAAGTTGGACGGATGAAGCAACCATCATTTCACTGTTCTCTCTCAGCTTCCTCTCTTGAAGAAAACCCCCACTCGCTTTGCTTCTCCCTCATCTTGTTCCTCCTTTCACTCTTATCTCTCAGCTTCCTCTCTTGGATGGACGCCGGAGCACCGGCCGACGTGATGTCCATGGCCCTGGCCAAAACTGTCGAGGCTCATGGTACGAAGAAGCGCAAGCACCCCGCCGAGACTACCGCAGACAAGCTCAAAGCCATCGCCCTGTCCAAGCCCCCCTCTCCGGGATCCCTCATTAAGCAAGTCCAGGTAATGTCTCTTGTTGACGATCTTTTTCTCGATCTTGATCATGTTTTTTCATCTAACACGCAGTACATGTACTGGTAGTACAACTTTCTGGGTGATCTTGCATGTGATTTTAGTGTTCCAAATGACAGTTCTAAATTCCTCTTTTGACCAAAACATGCGAGAGGTTGACACTGATTTCTTATAGATTACTTTCAACTACTCCCTCTGTCCCAAATTTCTTGTCTTAGATTTTTCTAGATACGGATGTATCTAATACTAAAATGTGACTTGACACATCCGTATCTAGATAAATCTAAGACAAGAATTTTGGGACGGAGGGAGTACTTTATGAACATCAATGCTACCATTTAAGAGGGTATATTTGCCTCAGTAACTTGTGTTATGGATATTGCAAGTGATCCCTCTGCTCTCATGCCTTTGAAGACATGTTCTAGTGTGTTTGTTCACTCATTTCTGTGCGTATATGTAGTCATATATGGAGTATAATATCAAAAATCATCTTATATTTCTGAACAGAGGTAGTAATAAAATATGGTTTGTGTTTGAATTAAAACCAGCTCCGCGGCGGAGATGAAGTTCTCAGAGTCATGCCGTGTGAACTGGAAGACCTCATGATGAGTTCTACTGCTGAACTATCCAGCTGCTGTGTCCTTGTCGCCACGTGTCCTGAACTAGTGTTTTCCTGTAGCATTGTCGTCAGGCGTGTTCTCAAGGCTGTACTTGACCACAACAATTTCCTGGATGTGCCTTCGATTACGAAGGGTGTGGTTCTTGTAAAACTTCCCAACAAATCTGATGCGGCCTGTCTTCATCATCATATTTATGAGTGGACAAGATGGTGATGGTGCATGTACCCATCTCACACGAAGTCCATGGCCTAGTCAGTTATGCGGGGTTCATCCCGTAGGTCGGTGGCAAGAAATAGTCTGCAGAGTTTAGTTAGTGCAATTTTGCTTGTCTGTAGTAAGAACTATTGTTCAGTACTTGATTTGTGTTTGTGAACCCTGTATTGTTTATTAGTACTACCACTTTTGGTGTGTGGTCGGTCCTGAGAACGGTCTGTGTTAATGTCTATCCACTCAATTCAGTCTGTATATTTTGAAGTATCCAGATCATATTTTTTGTGAGGCCAGTTTATCAATTATGGTTACACTCCAATATATTTATGCATTGCAGGGTTTATCACACCCACCCGGATTTCCAGTCCCATGGATGTTCGGTCCATACGATTTGTCATGACCTTTGGACTGTCCTGCTTGTGGGAGTAGGCGGGGCCCTGCATGCACGCGTAGTTGGACGATCAATCTTCTGTTCAGTACTTCAACATAGTGATTTCCTGGTAAGGATTCACTCGTGTCACATCAAGTAAATCTTATTGATTTACTGTCTAAATCTTACTGATTTAATGTCATGTTTTCTTTCTTTTCCTGCAATTTTGTGATGCAGTTTTTGCCATGTGACATTCATCACAGAATAAACCGTTTGGTTTGCTCTATGATGGCTATTTTTGCAGCTTTCGCTTCTTATGTTGTGTCAGTAACAAAGGCACTGCCCATCACTTATATTACTAGAAAAAATTGGATCAGTCTGTTGTCTGAGTACAAGCTGAATCCCTATGATGAACTGCAGTTTGGTTTAACAAAACGCCACAATTAGTCCTTCTCATGTTTAAAAGAAATGAAGAAAAAAACTGGATCACGGTCACGGATCCTAGTCAAGTTAGAAAGCTGATCATAGCAGACCAGACACAACACAATCGCCGCTGTCTTCCACATCGGTACCACCTTCAGCAATGGATAGAGCACCGGCAGTTGCTCTAGCACTGACAGCGGCAGCAACTCAGTCTGATCCAGCTGAGGATTGGGCACCGACCGCGTCAGCGGATCAGTATGATCTACCGGAGGATCGGCCATCGACACCGGCACCTGCTCCGACACCGGCACCAGCTCTACAAGGAGCACCATCTCTGGCAGCAGCGGCGGTTTCGGCACCTGCACCAACACTTGCACTTGCATCTGCTCTGGCCCATGCAGTTGCATCCGCAATAGACTGGGCTGCAGTTCACACTTCATATACCAAAGTCCTTACAAAAACTGACATGTCCACCTTCTTAGTAAGCATTAGCCGCCCAAGTGCTTCGTTCCTTTTTCTTTCCATGTTGTTTCACATGATTCACTGTGTTGATCTAACTGTTTGGGTATGTCTTCTTGTTTGCAAACAGAGAATTCCTAGAGCAACGAGGGAGTCATTCAATAATCCGGGCAACCGCGGCCAAGTTTCTCTTACCATGCGCAGCCTTGGTGTGAATGAACCTGCTCAATATACTGTAAGTACAAAGGATGGTCGCATGATGATTGATGCTAAAGGATGGTCAAGGTTCAAATCTAAATCATATCTTGCGGTAGGGGATGATGTCAAAATCGAACTTTCTCGGCAAGGAGAGCTGGTCCAAATCAACTTTGAAATTCCTCAGTAGCAGCACGCCATTGCCGAACTGATCTATCCTCCGAGAGATTTTGATGTAATAATCTGGCATGGTGAAACAAGTGTCCTATGTGTATAAGTAGTACAACAGTATTATTTATCACATGGTATATCGTTGATAGAATTGCAACTCTGATTCCTGGTTAGGAACTGTCGCTCGATTTCATTCCAACAGCTGCCGTGCTTTATTCAATTTTGTGTATTCGCCTTGCGAGAGCATCTAAAACCAGCGCCGTACCGTTCGCTTGCAATATGAAAAGCGCTGAGGTAGAACACATGGGCCCCCAAACATGCAGGGTTGGCCTGCGGCCCAAAGTCCAGAACCGTGAGCCTATCTGAGTATTATATTCTCAGCTGAACCCCCATAAAAAAAGCTGAACCCCCATAATGCCCGTGTGTTGCAGAGGGAGTATATTTCTTGGCAAGGTGAGCCTGTGATATAAAAGATTTGTATATTTCTTTACAGAGGGAGTATCTCTCTGTCAAAATATATATTTATGTGTAACTAGTTACTTCTGTCTTTCTACTTCGTTTCGTCGATATGTGGGGCAACCGGCAACGGGGTCCACGTGCCATATGCACAAATTAGAGTGCACAACTTCACGGTAGATACACCCCGGTCATAGCGCCGCAGTAATGCCCAGTGAGCCGTCAAATCACAACCCCCCCTTCCAGCTTTAGCAGTAAGCTGGACGGACGAAGCAGCAATATTTCACTGGGCCTGAATCCCCTTCTCCCTCGTCTGCTGGTTTAGAGAAAACCCCCTCTCGGCGATTGCATAGGGTTTTCTCATGGAGAACCAGGTACGAATTCTTCATCCATCCCTGATAAATCCAAGTCCCTTGGCCACAGGTAATCCTAGGATGGCAGTCGCCGCAGTTGATGCATTTTTCTTCCTACTGAATCTAGTGTGTTTCATGTGCAGTGCCCAAAGTGCGAGTACCCTACAGGTTTCTGCGCCCTCGGTGAGACGCCACACTTGTTCCTTCTCATCCTAACACAGCATTTTGAAACGCGCACAGTACATTCCTAGAATCCTCTATTCTATCCGGGAGGGTGGGTTTTTTTGAACATGTTGTGTTCTCATATTATTTTTCCTGCAGTGTATTATTTGCTCTGCCAGAACACATGTACTCAAGATGCTCGGCCTTGCAATAACTGAATACACTAGTTTAATGGTCACGATGAAGACAAGCCATGGATATAAGTTCGAGTTGGCTTCATGAACCAAGAAGATTGCTGCTTTTTTATGGCCGAACTCGGATAAACTTTCTCAAGTGTTACGGACTGAAAGTTGGCGCACGAATGTTGATGGAAATAGCAGAACCTGGTCTCATCTTCACTGCGATCTTTCACCCCGACGTCGTTCCAATTGTTCATCCATGTTAGTTTTGTATCTGGTTCTTGCTTGTTGCCTCGATTACTTCTTAATCCACCTATTTTGTCTAACTAATCACAACTTAACTTTAGAAGTAGCAACGAATCTCTCACGAAGATGCTACTTCTAACTAATATTTTCTTATAATTTGTGGCACGTGTATGTTTTTTCAGAGTTAAGCAGTCTGTTCGTTTGTTACTCTGTAATAACTCGACTATTACTGATGGCACTGAAGTTGACTGGATCGACATCCACAAGTTCCTACACTTTATTGATCGTCTTGAGGTGCTTGTGGGGTGTTTCAATGGTGGAAGGCCACGTGGGATATGTGTGCCACTGCTGCACTCGTTGAACAGGTCCAACTGTGTGGAGAAACTTATGGTATGAGCTATTTTCTGTTATATATGTTGTTCATAAACTATTACTTATACATAGTTTTACAACTGTGATCTTCTTGAAATAGGAACTGCCCAGTTCTATTGTTCCTACACAGATGCCTGACCATGGTCGGGTCAGACTTGCGCTTGGTCACAACATGATGTTTATGTCGACCTACTCAATTCCCCTTGGAGGTGAAAAGATACTTATTCATGGGTGGTCTCAAATAATGAAGGCCCGTCCATCCTGGAGAATAGGACAGAAGATTATGTTCATGCTTTTCCATGGCTCTAAAGCGAATATCCTGTTTATTGACCACGTTGCGAGATGAAGCCGCTTTTAGAAGGTTGTGGATGCGCGGGGTGGCGCATGGGCCTTGTCTTGGGGCTTGGCGGCCTCACCCTTTGTTAACTGTAGGAAAAGTAGCACTATTCGAGGCGTGCCTTGTACGGTTGAACCTGTATAAGTACTCATACTTCTTTCAGCTTTGGTTGTTAAGTGCCCCTGCTGGTTTTAGTTAAGGTTGTTAAGTACTCCTGCTGCTTTTACAGCCTGTCGTGTTTCTTCAGTCCTGTCTTCCTCCATCCGCCAAAACCAAACCAGCGTCGGCGGGGCCGCCTGCTTCCGCCTCCCACGGCTGGCTGCGCCTTAGCGCATGCATCGCCACCCCACCGTCTCCTAAATCGTTAACGCCGACGTCCTCCGTGCGCTTTGGTGCACTTGCCGCGGTGCCGCCCTCTCGCGTTGTCAACATGGTCAACAAACAACAGGAATCGGCAGAAGTACGTGGAGAGGATGACAGTAGGAGCTCACCACGTTATGGAAAAACAAAATGCTTCCTCCTAGTGTTTTCCTGACATCTGGGACACATGACATTGTGAGCATATATAGTCAATAGACAAGAGAACAGCGCAAGATCGACTGACACCTAGGACGTAGCTACTCAAGCTGTATTTTTCTTTTGTTATTGTTGAGACGGAGCAGGGTTTGAACTGGGTTGTGGCCCGTCTAGCCCAGGCTTATATTTTGTGTTCACCATGTGACCAGCCCAACTATTTTTTCTTTGTGAAAATGAGCCCAGTTTATTTTTTCTAAACAATACCCAATCGAGGCCTACTTATTTTTCTACGCCCTGATGGGCTGCAATTCTTTCAAGATGCCTGCAAATCTTGAAAGTAATACGAAATGGGTTGTAAATATAAAAACAGATCAAAAATTGGCAATTACTTTATAATTTCTGAATTTTTTTCACATTTTCAGATTCCTATTTCACTGGGCATTAACCTAATTTAAATATATCTTCAAAGTACTTTAAATCTGGCTCGACATTTCGGTATTAAAAATAGTTTGGAACCCACAGAAATATGCGAAATTGACCCTGGCCAACCAAAAAAATGACTACAATAAATTGCATAAGAAGTTGCCATGAGCTATATATAAATTATTAAAAAAAGAGGGAGTGGTCTGACTTGTGGGCCTGTTTAGTTGACGCGTATGCAAGATTTTTTTAGTTATTATATACGTCAACAAACGATTCTAGCAGACGTAACCGTTGGATGTCAATCCAACGGCCGTCGTGTTTCTACAATCTTTGATCTTCTTGCTCCAGCCGCCAAAGCAACGCCGGTGGGACCGCCTACTCCCGCCTCCCGTGGCCGGCTATGCTGCCGCGTAGGCCTCAGCACCCCCTACTACTCCTACCGCTGGCCAGGGCATCCCTCTACTCACCCAAACCCCCTGTTATTCTGCGGCGGTGGCAACCTCACACCGCAGCCGAACCGGTGAACCCTCCTACTCCTCTCCGCGCGGGCTTCCACTGCCGCGTCTTCCCCGGCTCCGTGTCGTCCCCTTGCTAGGCATCTCCGTCGTCCACCGTCGTGGTGCTCTCGGCACGGTGTGGTCAATGTGGTCAACGACCAACTTCCATCGGAAGAGTACTATACGTGGAGAGGCTGACAGCTGGGTCCACGACAGCCGCAAGGAAGTGCCTCCTTATTACCCGGAAAATAATTATTCCTCCACCTGACAGTAGGGACCCACCGAACGGGCCACCAGTATTTCGCGAAAAAATGTTTTCTCCTGACTGCTGGGACCCACCAGACGGGCCACCGTATTTCGCGAAAAAACCGTTCCCCCCGCTGTCACCTCGGACCCATCGGATGTGCCTCCTTATTACGCACAAAAAAATGAATACTCCCCCTGCTAGCTGGAACCCAGCATAGTGGGAGGCTGACTTCTGGGCCTACCAAGTTGACGGGGACGGAGGGCTTTGTTAACTTAGTCAATATGAACGATTCTAGCTCCTGTTATCGTACAATGTTCATTCAACGGCCGTAGTGCTTCTTCAACCTCTGGTCTTCTTGCTCTAGCCACCCAAACCAGCGCCAGTCGTGCCGCGTGCTCCTGCCTCCCGTGGCGGGCTGTGATGCCGCGAAGGCCTCACCGCCCCCTACTACTCCCACCGCTGGCCAGGCCCTCCCTCTACTCACCCAGACCCGATGTTATTCTGCCGAGACAGCAGCCGAACCAGTGAACCCTCGTACTCCTCTTCGCGTGGGCATCCGCTGCTGCGTCTTCCCCAGCCCCGAGTCGTACCCTTCCTAGGCCTCGCCGTCGTCCACCGCAGTGGTGCTCTCGGCGCGGCATGGTCAACATGGTCAAGGAACGACTTCCGTCGAACATGGACTGTATGTGGAGAGGCTGATAGTTGGGTCCACGGCCGTAGCAAGGAAGTGCCTCCTTATTACGCACAAAAAATTTATTCCTCCATCTGATAGCGGGGACCCACCGGACGGGCTACCGTATTTCGTGAAAACAAATGTTTCCCCCTAACTGCTGGGACCCGCCATCTACATCTTCGCACGCAAGGAAGTGCGTCCGGGCAAAAAAAAAACGATTCGCCCCCTGACTGCTGGGACCCACCAGCTACGTCTTCACACGCAAGAAAGTGCCTGACAGTTGGGACCCACCTGGTCAAAGCATATGTAGCGTTGTCATTCTAGTTGCGAATGTGTACGTACATATATACTGGTCGATCTAGAGGCGCACACGTGTCGTAGTAGAGGCGCGTACATGTCGTGGTAGAGGCACGCACGTAGCATGTACATGTACATACAGTGGCCAGGGTGCAAGAAAGAAAATACGGCCACATATGTACATACGGGAAGGGTCTCGAACGCCTACTCGCGCATATGTACGGTCAGGGATCGTCTACATGGCTGGGTCGGAACGGAGAAACAGCGTTGTCGTCGTGTTCATGGGGAGCCAACTGGCTGGGTTGGAATGGAATGCATGGTCGTGTTCATTGGGAGGGCTTGTACGGAACAAGTGATGGAAATGAGGCCTGTCGTACCGCAAACCGGAGGAAACGGACCTCCTACGGTCGAAACGGGGGTCCTGTTGATTGGGAGGGTTATGGCGTACCGCAAAACAGAGGAAACAGACCTCCTACGGTCGAAACGGGGGTCCTGTTGATTGGGAGGGGTGTGGCGTACCACAAAATGGACGAAACGGACTTGAGTTGGAGTGCTACGGTCGAAACGGGGGTCCTGTTCAACGGGAGGGGTGTGGCGTACCACAAAATGGGACTCCATGAGATACTGTTCATCTCCACCGTCGACCTCCTCCAGCCTCCACGGGCTACCGTCGACCACCTCCAGCCTCCACGGGCTCCTGTTCATCCAGCCTCCACCGTGCGCTACTCCACCGGGTACTGTTCAACCACCCCTCCACAGGCACCCCTCCACCGTCTACTGTTCATCCAGCCCTCCACACCACGGGGTCCTGTTCAACCACCCCTCCACGGGCACCCCTCCATTGTCTACTGTTCATCCAGCCCTCCACACCATGGGGTCCTGTTCATCCAGAGGCAACGCCATCGCTCACTGTTCATCCACCCCCCCAACACTCACTATTCATCCAATCGATCGGCTTCAGTTAGCAGCAGTAGCGAAGGAATCGCTCGATCGGGTTCAGTTAACAGCCATCGATCGATCGCTCGGGTTCAGTAACACGTAGCCTACAGTGCAATCGCTCGGGTTCAGTTAGAGCCTAATGCCTCGCTTGGGTTCAGTTAGAGCCAACGCCTCACGCACACACACACGTATGTGTACGAGAGAAACGCGCATCGCTCGGCCCCCGACCTCCCACCGTAACCGGGAACTCCCCGAAATTTTCCTCGCCCTCGCTTCTACCATGGTTTTTTCCGTCATGGACGGCCCAAAGAATGTCATGACTCTACATCTCTGGCCCGCTCAGGACAAAAGGCCCATTTTCAGTCATGAATTTTTGTCATAGAAGTAGGAGCCCACCACATCTATGATGATACTGGGTTCTGTCACAATTATCTTCATAGAAGTGTCATATGTATGACAGGAAAAAAAAATTGTTTGGCCCAAAATGTCATGGATGTGTCTTTTTTTTGTAGTGAAAGGATACAAAAGCATGAGTTTAATGTAGGTGATTATGTGTTGCTTTTCAACTCTCGTTTAAGATTTTTTGCAGGAAAACTTCTCTCTAAATGGGAAGGTCCTTACGTTATCGAGGAGGTCTATCGTTTCGGTGCCGTAAAAATCAACAACTTCGAAGGCACAAGTCCGAAGGTGGTGAACTGTCAAAGGATTAAACATTATATCTCAGGTAATCCCATAAATGTTGAAACCAATGTTATTGAAATCGTAACCCCGGAGGAATACATAAGGGACACTTTCCAGAATGTTTCAGACTCCGAAAAGGAATAGGTATGTGGTACGGTAAGTAAACTGACTCCAAAACAGTTCTAATAGCAATTTTTCTCCATTTTGGAATATTTAAGAAAATAGGAAAATAAGAAGTAGTCCAGGAAGGACACGAGGCGTCCATGAGGGTGGAGGGCGTGCCCTACCCCCTGGGCGCGCCCCCTGCCTCGTGGGCACCTCGTGTACTCTTCGGACACCATTTTCTTGCATGATACTTCTTTTAGTCGGTAAAAATCCATTATATAATCTCCCATAGGTTTTGACCACCGTATCACACAAATATCCTCTGTCTTTATCTTGAGTTGTTTCTGTCGCAGATTAGAGCAAGATGTCTTCTCAAGAGTCAGTAAGGGAGAGTCGGGTGTCTCATCCAACACCGGGTACAGGAGCAAACAGCGATGCCTATCACTTTGGGCTATCAACAGAGGAGGAGATGGAGGACGACTTGAAAAGGATAGATGCCATGGAGGAGGATCAAGAAGTTACTTCTTGCTTTCGAGCCGGATTCACGACGGGGGAACTACAGAGCTCAGTTATTCCAAACTCGGTCATCCCTTCCAATGTTAGATTTTTTTCTTATGAAAATATGAAAAGGAGTGTCACTTGTTCTCCAGCGGCTATGCAACATCCATGGGTGAAAGGAGCTTTAGCCATCACGAGTAAGCTCCACAAGGAAAATATGGATCTCAAGCAGCAAGTCAATAAGCTCGAGGAGGAGAATCGTATCCTGAGGGGCATCATCGCCAAGAATATCACGCCACAACCTCCGAAGAAGGAGACATAATTACATGGGTATGGGCACTCCCCTTGGCAACTGCAAGCTTGGGGGAGGTGCCCCGGTATCGTATCACCATCACACTCCTATCTTTACTGTTTTCTTAGTTCGATCCTTTTAGTAATATCTTGATCTAGTAGAATAAAGTCTTTTGGTATGAATTAGTTTTGAGTTTTGCCTTATGATCCTACGTACTATGTAATCAAGTCCGTGAGCTATACATAATAAAGATTAGTGTTGAGTCAAGGGCTTTGCTATCTTACTATGATCTTGAGGGAATAAAAGAAAAAAGAAAGAATAAAAAGAAATAAATAGATCATATTGATCTTATGGAGAGTAATGACTTCACATAAAGAGTATGATGAATAAAAGTTGTTGAGAGTTGGCAAACATAGTTTTGGTCATCGTTGCAATTAATAGGAAGTAATAAAGAAAGAGAGGTTCTCACATATAAATATACTATCTTGGACATCTTTTATGATTGTCAGCACTCATTAAAATATTACATGCTAAAGAGCTGATGTTGGACAAGGAAGACAATGTAATGGGTTATGTTTTCGTATATCCAAAATAAAGTATATTGTCATGGATCATCCAACATGTTGAGCTTGCCTCTCCCTCTCATGCTAGCCAAATTCCTTGCACCAAGTAGAGATACTACTTGTGCTTCCAAATATCCTTAAACCCAGTTTTGCCATGAGAGTCCACCATATCTACCTATGGATTGAGTAAGATCCTTCAAGTAAGTTGTCTTGTTGCATGAAATAAAAATTGCTCTCTTAATATGTATGACTTATTAGTGTGGAGAAAATAAGCTTTAGACGATCTTGTGATATGGAAGCAATAAAAGCGACAGACTGCATAATAAAGGTCCATATCACAAGTGGCAATATAAAGTGACATTCTTTTGCATTAAGATTTCGTGCATCCAACCATAAAAGCACATGACAGCCTCTGCTTCCCTCTGCGAAGGGTCTATCTTTTATTCTTGTCTTTTAGATTATGCAAGAGTCAGGGTGATCTTCACCTTTCCTTTTTACATTTTATCCTTTGTCAAGCACCTTGTGTGGGAAAGATCCTGATATATATATCTAGTTGGATGTAAGTTAGCATGAACTATTATTGTTGGCATTACCCTTGAGGTAAAAGGTTGGGAGGCAACACTATAAGCCCCTATCTTTCTCTGTGTCCGATTAAAACTCCATACCCGTAAGTATTGAGTGAGTGCAAGCAATTGTGAAAGAGATTGGACGTGAGTTGAGTATGTGGACTTGCTGAAAAGCTCTTATATTGACTCTTTCCGATGTTATGATAAATTGCAATTGCTTCAATGACTGAGATTATAGTTTGTTAGTTTTCAATGAAGTTTCCGACTCATACTTGACATTGTGGATAGATTGTTACTTTAACATAAGAAATCATATGACAAAATGCTATTATAAGAATGATCATGATGCCCTCATGTCCGTATTTTATTTTATCGACACCTCTATCTCTAAAGATGTGGACATATTTTTCGATATCGGGTTCCGCTTGAGGACAAGCGAGGTCTAAGCTTGGGGGAGTTGATACGTCCATTTTGCATCATGCTTTTATATTGATATTTATTGCATTATGGGCTGTTATTACACGTTATGTCACAATATTTATGCCTATTCTATCTTATTTTACAAGGTTTACATGAAGAGGGAGAATGTCGGCAGCTGGATTCTGGGCTAGAAAATGAGCAAATATTAGAGACCTATTGTGCACAACTCCAAAAGTCCTGAAACTCCACGAAAGTTATTTTTGGAATTAATAAAAAATAATGGGCGAAGAAAGTACCAGAGGGGGCCCACACCCTGGCCACGAGGGTGGGGCGCGCGCCCTACCCTCCCTGGGCGCGCCCCCCTGCCTAGTGGGCCCCCTGGCAAGCCTCCGGTGACCATCTTCTGCTATATGAAGTCTTTTACCCTGGAAAAAATCATAAGCAAGCTTTCGGGACGAAACACCGCCGCCACGAGGCGGAACCTTGGCGGAACCAATCTAGGGCTCCGGCGGAGCTGTTCTGTCGGGGAAACATCCCTCCGGGAGGGGGAAATCATCACCATCGTCATCAACAACGATCCTCTCATCCGGAGGGGGTCAATCTCCATCAACATATTCACAAGCACCATCTCCTCTCAAACCCTAGATCATCTCTTGTATTCAATCTTTGTCCCAAAACCTCAGATTGGTACCTATAGGTAGCTAGTAGTGTTGATTACTCCTTGTAGTTGATGCTAGTTGGTTTATTCGGTGGAAGATCATATGTTCGGATCCTTAATGCATATTAATACCCCTCTGATTATGAACATGAATATGATTTGTGATTAGTTACGTTTGTTCCTGAGGACATGGGAGAAGTCTTGCTATAAGTAGTCCTGTGAATTTGGTATTCGTTCGATATTTTGATGAGATGTATGTTGTCTCTCCTCTAATGGCGTTATGTGAATATCGACTACATGACACTTCACCATTGTTTGGGCCTAGAGGAAGGCATTGGCAAGTAATAAGTAGATGATGGGTTGCTAGAGTGACAGAAGCTTAAACCCTAGTTTATGAGTTGCTTCGTAAGGGGCTGATTTGGATCCACACATTTCATGAAATGGTTAGGTTTACCTTAATACTTCTTTTGTAGTTGCAGATGCTTGCAATACGGGTTAATCATGAGTGGGATGCTTGTCCAAGAAAGGGCAGTACCCAAGCACCGGTCCACCCACATATCGAATTATCAAAGTAACGAACGCGAATCATATGAGCGTGATGAAAACTAGCTTGACGATAATTCCCATGTGTCCTCGGGAGCATTTTCCTTCATATAAGAATTTGTCCAGGCTTGTCCTTTGCTACAAAAAGGATTGGGCCACCTTGCTGCACCTTATTTACTTTTGTTACTTGTTACCCGTTACGAATTACTTTATCACAAAACTATCTGTTCCGATAATTTCAGTGCTTGCAGAGAATACCTTACTGAAAACTGCTTGTCATTTCCTTCTGCTCCTCGTTGGGTTCGACACTCTTCCTTATCGAAAGGACTACGATAGATCCCCTACACTTGTGGGTCATCAGATAGCAGTAGCAACAATAGTAACTTAGCAAGAACAATATAAGATAAATTCGTAGGCATTGGATCGGTGACTTGTTGGATGATATTCATCATGTGACAGTTATAACCTAGGGCGATACAGCACTAGCTCCAGTTCATTGATATAATGTAGGCATTTATTCCGTAAATAGTCATACATGCTTTATTAAAAGAACTTGCATGACATCTTTTGCCCTATCCTCCCGTGGTAGCGGGGTCCATATTGGAAACTAAGGGATATTAAGGCCTCCTTTTAATAGGGAACCAAAACAAAGCATTAACACATAGTGAATACATGAACTCCTCAACTACGGTCATCACCAAGAGTGGGCCCGGTTGTTGTCGCTCCGGGGTTATCGGATCATAACCGTAGTAGGTGACTATAACTTGCAAGATCAGATCTAAAACATGGATATAATGATGAATTCATAAAGAGTTCAGATCTGAGTTCATGGCACCCAGGCCCAAAGTGACAAGCATTAAGCATAGCAAAGTCATAGCAACATCAATCAAGAACATAGTGGATACTAGGGATCAGGCCCTAACAAAACTAACTCGATTACATGATGAATCTCATCCAACTCCTCACCGACCAGCGAGCCTACAAAGGAATTAGTCCCAGTGGGGAGCATCATGGAATTCGCAATGGAGATGGGTTGGTGATGACGAACAACAAAGACCCCCCTCTCCGGAGCCCCAAAGGGACTCCAGGTCTGCTCCCTGAGGAAGGACAGGGCTTGGCGGCGGGGCCACCAGGTGGGTACAACCCACCTGGGCGCGCCAGGAGAGGGGGCGTGCCCTGGTGGGCCGTGCCCACCTAGGTGCCCCTCTCCGGCGGGTCTTGGCTCCAGAAAATCTGATTATTGATCTAAAAAATCCTCGCAAAGTTTCGTTCCATTCTGAGAACTTTTATTTCTGCACATACAACACCATGGTACTTCTGCTGAAAACAGTGTCAGTCCGGGGTTAGTTTCAACCCACCCAGGTGCCCCTCTCTGGCGGGTATTGGCTCCTGAAATTCTTATTATTGATATAAAAAATCCTCGCAAACTTTCGTTCCATTCTGAGAACTTTTATTTCTGCACAAAAACAACACCATGGTACTTTTGCTGAAAACAGTGTCAATCCAGGGTTAGTTTCATTCAAATAATGCAAATTAGAGTCCAAAACAAGAGGAAAAGCGTGAGAAAAAGTAGATACGTTGGAGATGTATCAACTCCCCCAAGCTTAAACCTTTGCTTGTCCTCAAGCAATTTAGTTGATAAATTGAAAGAGAGAAAGAAAAACTTTTACGAACTCTTTTGCTCTTGTTTGCATAGATAAGCTTAGTCAGCACCCAGGTTTTCATCCAACATTATAACTAACCATGTTAACAATAACATTTAAAGATTATAAGGACTCATATCAATGACATAATTAGCTAGCGAGCAATAATAAAATATCTCAAACAACAACATGTTGTCAAAACAACCATGATATAATATGACAATAGTGGTATCTCGCTAGCCCTTTGTGAGACCGCAAAACATAAATGCAGAGCACCCTCAAAGTTCACGCAGCGACTAAACATTGTAATTCATGGTAGAAAAGATCCAGTCATGATGCACCCAACATTAGCTACACATAATGCATAAATCATGACGGTTGTGCTCTACTTAGTTTCTGGCGCTTGTTTTAGAAGGTGGTGACACAACATAAAAGTACATAGATAGTCCCTTCGCAGAGGGAAATAGTGATATGCAGAGGTGCCAGAGCTCAATTTTTGAAACAGAGATAAATGATATTTTGAGACATGCACCCTTCTTATTCACTTCACGACCATCAGTTATCAACATCTTCCATGCTAGGCATGCTAGTGGCAGTTCCCAAGCGATAAAAGTAAGGGTTTTGACTCCATTGGGAGTTTTTGTTTGATTATTTAAGAGATGAACTCTTTTTCATGTTTGCAGTTTGGGACTGGGCATCCCTATTACCGCCCTTTTCTTGTGCGATGGCGAGTGAATAAACACTCGACCTGAGAATAACCGGCTTAGCATGGAAGATACCGACCACCTCCTGTCGTTCCACAAACGATCCAGGCACACAAAAAGGATAATTTTTAGAAGTTTTTAGAGGTGGCACATGCAAATTTACTTAGGATGGCAGGTTAATACCGCATATAGGTAGGTATTGTGGACTCATTTGGAATAACTTTGGGTTCAAGGTTTTTGATGTACATGCAGAATTCACACTTAGTATAGGCGAAGGCTAGCAATTTAGATTGAGAAGAGGCCATCTAGAGAGCAACAACGATCATAACCATGCATTATGCGTAAGTAACATTGGACACTAGCATGAGTAGGATATGAGCACCATGAACATAAATATCATAGAGGCTACGTTGGTTTTGATTCAACTACATGCATGAACATGTGCCAAATCAAGCTGCTCGAACATTCAGAGGAGGATACCATATCATCATACTACATCACAATCATTTTAACGCTATGTTAATATCCAAGATAAATCATTATTCACTCCCAGCTACTTATGCATGGCATGAGAAACTATAATCTCTAATTGTCATTGCAAACATGTTTAATCATAATGGGCTGAATCATGGATACTAGGAAGTTAAACATATTTACACAAACAGAACAAGTCGAGTTCATACTAGTTTCTCCCTACCACGACCAGTTCATCGGATGTCGTCATTATTGCCTTTCACTTGCACGACTGAACGATATGAAAATAACAATAGTGCAAGAATGTCGTGGACTAAGCTGGAATCTGCAAGACATTTTATTCAACAGGAGAAGACAAGGTAAAATGTGCTCTTATTAGTTCAACAATTATTCATATGAGAGCCACTCAACATTTTCATCGTGGTCTTCTTCTTGGTAAGACTCGAATAAAAAGAAAAGAAGTTCAGAGATACACACTGAAATATTTTTGGAGTTTTTGATTCTCTAGAATGGCCAAATAGAAGGGAAACGCAAAAATGAGAAAAACTATTTACAAGGAAAAGCTCCCAACAAGCAAAAGAAGAACAAGGAAATCTTTTTGGATTTTCTTTTTAAAACTACTAAGCATGCAAAGAAAGTAGGGATTTTTACATCTGTGCCCCTGGTTCCTTAGCTCTACTCATTCATCCCCGTGCTCTTAACTTTTGCTCAATTTTCCCCACTTCCTTACCAGAAACCCTCATAACTAGGCACAATGGACGTTGACGTCGGGTCAAAGGATTGACCGTTAAGTCTGACTAGTGGGGCCATGCTGGACTGTGTCATCCGTTCGACCTGACAAGTGGGGTCGCATTGAGTGGTGTCGCTATTTGACCATTGGGCCATGGTTTTGTTGGGCCGTCCCTTGCATTAAACGTCTGTGCGCGCCCCTGGGACAGAAGCCTGCTATGCATGCACCTAGCAAAGCCTGCATGCCTGCGCCGATGCCAAGATCCCACAATGCGCCGACCGAGCCTGCATGCGCTGATGCATCCGACATGATGCACTGACCGAACAACTTTCTTGCACGCCAGCTGCCACGGATGCAGCGACGGTCACTGCCGCTGGTTCCTCTCTTCGAGCTAGGTGGCTACATATTTGTGGCTTGTGTATAGAAAAGAGCCACTCCCTTGCTTAGCTCTACTCATTCATCCCTACTAACAAAGCTTACTTGCATGCACTAGGTGGTTACTAACAAGGGAACCCTACTAACAAGTCGAGCTCTCTAAGAAAACAATCAACAAATATGTAGTCCCAATATGTAGATAGGGCCAACAAGCCCATAGCACGATCATATAGTTCAAACTACGAAGAACTTAATAATAGAATAGATATAAAATTTAAGCCAAGAAGCCCATAGCAACTCCAACGTAGTTCAATCACAACTTAACATAACATAGATTAAAAAAGATAGAGCATGTAGAACCCTAGTCGCCACCTTCTCCACCTCGCTACTCCTCCGGGCTCCCTTTTCACTGCTCCTCCGGGGCGTTGTCAATGGGGTACAGAAGAGTGTGCATGCGCGTCGCGGTGGGGAAGATGTTGCTGGACTCCATGAACCTATTGTGGGTGGTGAAAGCGATGAACTCGGAGCCAAACCAAAACACCCGGCCGAGGAGGTAGAAGGCATCGAATGTGTTGGTGAAGTGGGCAAGGAGAGCAACCACCACCCGGTTTTGGATGACCTCCTCGATGCGTAACATCATTGGAGATCCCCTTGGGAGGTGGCGGTAGCCGGACGCGGGGAAGAACTCGGTGAAGTTCCTTGCGGTCCTCAGCCTTGATATCGCCCACACACGTAGTGTGCGATCAACGTACACGCCGGTAGGGTAGATCCTCTCCAGCACGGTGGGTGGGAAGCGGTAGGTTGGTCCGGTGTACTCCATGGCTGAGGGATGTGTAGAAGAAGGAGAAGGGGTCAAAGAGCAAGAAGGGCAGATGTATGAGGGATGACAGAGGCAGAGGGTGGGAGATGGCAAAGGCAGAGTGTGGCTTAAATAGCCGTAGTTCTATGTGTTATTTTGCCGAGGCAATAACGGGGTCAAATGTGAAGTTAGTATCCCGTTTGTCAAACCCACCGCAGGATCGGGAGTGTACACGTGTGGGAAATAGTGGTTTGAAAAGAAGAAGAAAAAGAAGCTAATTGCACGCATGGAAATCCGTGGTCATATATATATTATATGAACAAAAAGAGATAACTTTTGAAGGTCTTGTGGCCATTTTGCATGATAAAAATAAATTTAAAATTTTGGTCATTCTGCATGACAAAAAAAACATAGAGGGCTTGTGGCCATTATACAAATGCAAAATGACCCATTTTTTTAATAGTTTGTGGCCATTTTGCATGATAAAAATAAATTTAGCCCTTATAAATTTGGTCATTTTGCATTTGTATAGAACAAAAAGAACTAAATTTTCTATGCAATGTCAATTGTTGAGTAATTTCAAACAATGCAAAAAAACAGAGCAAGGACGTTCACAAAAAATGTCGCAATTCGACAGCCCAACCAGAGCTTGGTTTACTTTTGGGCCCATAACAACGTTTTTCGTGGAGTCAGTGGTGGGCGAGAAGCCAAGCACAACCAACAAGATCGTCGCTCGCGGATCGCCCCACAATCCAACGATGCGGAGCCGTCCTTATGATCCAATGGCCCGGAGGGTGCATGCAGCCTGCCCACTGAATTCCTTCTAGAAGACCACATCTGAGGGCTGTCGCTTGGCACCAGGGTATGATCGGACGGCTAATGATCGGAGCTAGGGTTAGGCGAAACCCCGCGGGGTTAGAGGGGTTTTGAGGTGGTCAACGGGGTTACGAAAGCTTTGACTGAGCATAACTAATTTAAAAAAAATATGAAACCTTTGCCGTTCGTCGTTTTATAAGACACACTAACGAGGAAAAATACTAAACTTGGTTTATGGTCATTTTCATGAAAAAACCCTAGCTGGCACGATCGAGGTCAAATGAGCACCATTAATTTAAAAAAATCAAAAAAAATATGAAACATGCGCACAATGTTGTCTTATGTGACATGTTACTAACCAAAAATCATAAACTTAGTGTATGGTCATTTTCATGAGAAAACCTTCACACATATGAGCTATCACCTACAAGATTTCATAGAGTTCAAGGAGATGAGGTAGGGTTACCTTCTGTTTTTGAAAAATTTAAAAAAATCAAAAAAATCACCAAAGCTTTATTTCAAAGTGAATAAGAAGGATCTGAACTTAGTTTTCCATTTTCATATTTTAAACGTGTTTTTAATAGTTTGACCACGGATTACAAACATTTGGCTCATTTACAGTAGGTCCAAAAAAGTGAGACTTCGAATATACACTATATAGATTGAATATGTGTTAATAAAAAAACATTTGGCTCATTTAGAGTAGGTCCAAAAAAACTTGATTACAAATGGGCTATTTGCCCTAGCCTGGGAGCTCATTTGGAGCACATTTCTCAAATTCAAATTTCTTTGACCTCCTCTAAATCACCTCAAATTTTGCACACATGATCTCCTACAAAAACATAGATAGTTTGCCAAGGTTTTATTTTGTTTGCATTTTCTTGAATTTACACAAACATACACAGATAATTTTCTGGTGGGAAAAGCATGCATTTGATTAATAAACATGAGATCAATAACATGTGCGATCAGTGAAGCAACACTAAAACAACATTTGTGATTAGTGAAGCAACACTGAAGTGATCAGTGAAGCAACATTGAAACAACATTTCTAATCAGTGAAGCAACACTGAAACAACATGTTTGATCATTGCGGCACCTAAACTCAGAGTTCACAACATCTAAACAGAACTAACCATACACCACAGGCAAATATAAGGACATAAAAATATAGATAGAATAATACATTACTAGCATCACCATAAATTAAGTTCACACCATAAACAGCCACATTAAGTTTACCATAAGTAACCAGACCCTAAGTACCCAATAGATTAAGATTCAGTTCACGCATCACACCATCACAACATCATCACATCACTTCACGCCGGAGTCAGGGCCTTCACAAGCGCAGCATGCTGCCCCTGATCATGTAGTCCTCCCCGCGGATCGCTACATCCTCTGCATGAGACAGAAGGTGATCGAAGCGGCCATCCTTGGGCTTTGGCTTGGTGGTGCAGTAGGGGCAGTGCCACCTCTTGTACTTGCGGTTGTAGAAGGAAGCAACTCCCTTGGCCTTGATCTTCTCCACCTCCTTGGTTGTGAAGGACATGGCGTTGGCCTTGTACACATCATCTCCAGAATCATACTGCACACATGAATGAATTGGATTACTACATTATAGATTCATGTACACCATGTCAAAGGAACTAAATGAACAAGGGATAGGCTTACCTCATATTCAGAATCGTCACTAAACGCCCCCTCGTACGAGTCATAGTCGGCCTGCTTCCTCTCCCCCCAACCATCATCCTCCTTAATATACAATTACATCCATCACTAGTAGCTAATTGAAAACTTAGATATGCACACATGACACATTGATCATAGGGCTAATATACTCCCAATATCAGAAATGTTTTAGAAGTGGGTTTTTTTTATTTCTGTGCCCCTTAGCTCTATGCATTCAAAAACCACATCCATCACTAGTATATCAATGTATTAGATTTGTACACACATTGATCAAAAACCCCAATATGACATTTAAATAACACACTGATCATTGGTTATGCACACACATTGAAGAAAACAGAGCTAATGTAACTACATATTGTGGACAAATTTATATACTAATGAATCAAATAACTTCTTAATCAATGGATTCCATTTGGGCATTTGACATTCAAAATCCCAATATGAGTAGCATTCAAAAACAAATCTAATACGGACCCGACTCTCCCAATCAAATAAGCATACATGTCTGTAGCATTAAAAACCCCAATCTATGAGCATTAAAAACAAATCTACTAAGCATACATCTATGTAACATTGAAGCACATCTAATAAACAAATCTATCTAGCATTTTTGCAACAAATTTATCCAACAAACCCTAGTACAAAAACCCCCATCCCCCCAATACAGAAAACCCCGGCCGATCCGTAAAACCAACTACTATAACCATCTGAACTACGGTATGAATCCATAATCTAACCAATCCAACTAACTCTACGTAACCTTCTCCTTGTAGACGTTGTTGGGCCTCCAAGTGCAGAGGTTTGTAGGACAATAGCAAATTTCCCGCAAGTGGAAGACCTAAGGTTTATCAATCTGTGGGAGGTGTAGGATGAAGATGGTCTCAATCAAACAACCCTACAACCAAATAACAAAGAGTCTCTTGTGTCCCCAACACACCCAATACAATGGCAAATTGTGTAGGTGCACTAGTTTGGCGAAGAGATGGTGATACAAGTGCAATATGGATGGTAGATATAGGTTTTTGTAATCTGAAAACATAAAAAAAGCAGGTAACTAATGATAAAAGTGAGCGTAAACGGTATTGCAATGTTAGGAAACATGGCCTAGGGTTCATACTTTCACTAGTGCAAGTTCTCTCAACAATAATAACATAACTGGATCATATAACTATCCCTCAACATGCAACAAAGAGTCACTCCAAAGTCACTAATAGCGGAGAACAAACGAACAGATTATTGTAGGGTACGAAACCACCTCAAAGTTATTCTTTCTGATCGATCTATCCTAGAGTTTGTACTAGAATAACACCTTAAGACACAAATCAACCAAAACCCTAATGTCACCTAGATACTCCAATGTCACCTCAAGTATATGTGGGTATGATTATACGATATGCATCACACAATCTCAGATTCATCTATTCAACCAACACAAAGAACTTCAAAGAGTGCCCCAAAGTTTCTACCGGAGAGTCAAGACGAAAACGTGTGCCAACCCCTATGCATAAGTTTACAAGGTCACCAAACCCGCAAGTTGATCACCCAAATGTACATCAAGTAGATCACGTGAATATCCCATTGTCACCACAGATAAGCACATGCAAGACATACATCAGGTGTTCTCAAATCCTTAAAGACTCAATCCGATAAGATAACTTCAAAGGGAAAACTCAATCCGTTACAAGAGAGTAGAGGGGGAGAAACATCATAAGATCCAACTATAATAGCAAAGCTCGCGATACATCAAGATCGTGCCAAATCAAGAACGCTTGCGAGAGAGAGAGATCAAACACATAGCTACTGCTACATACCCTCAGCCCTGAGGGCGAACTACTCCCTTCTTGTCATAGAGAGAGCCGGGATGATGAAGATGGCCACCGGTGAGGGATCCCCCATCCGGCAGGGTGCCGGAATAGGGTCCCGATTGGTTTTTGGTGGCTACAAAGGCTTGCAGCGGTGGAACTCCCGATCTATTGTGCTCCTGGATGTTTTCGGGGTATATGGGTATATATTGGAGGAAGAAGTAGGTCGGTGGAGCTGCGAGGGGACCAAGAGGGTGGGGGCGCGCCCAGGGGGCCAGGCGCGCCTCCCTGTCTCGTGGCCTCCTCGCTTCTTTCTTGATGTCCACTCCAAGTCCTCTGGATCATGTTTGTTCCAAAAATGACTCTCCCGAAGGTTTCATTCCGTTTGGACTCCATTTGGTATTCCTTTTCCGCGAAACACTGAAATAGGCAAAAAAATTGCACTGGGCCTCCGGTTAATAGGTTAGTCCCAAAAATAATATAAAAGTGTATAATAAATCCCATTAAACATCCAAAACAGGTAATATAATAGCATGGAACAATCAAAAATTATAGATACGTTGGAGACGTATGAAGCATCCCCAAGCTTAATTCCTGCTCGTCCTCGAGTAGGTAAATGATAAAAACAGAATTTTTGATGTGGAATGCTACCTAACATATTTATCAATGTAATTTTCTTTATTGTGGCATGAATGTTCAGATCCGAAGGATTCAAGACAAAAGTTTAAAATTGACATAAAATAATAATACTTCAAGCATACTAACAAAGTAATTATGTTTTCTCAAAATAACATGGCCAAAGAAAGTTATCCCTACAAAATCATATAGTCTGGCTATGCTCTATCTTCATCACACAAAATATTTAAATCATGCACAACCCCGGTTTTAGCCAAGCAATTGTTTCATACTTTAGTATTCTCAAACTTTTTCAATCTTCATGCAATACATGAGCGTGAGCCATGGACATAACACTATAGGTGGAATAGAATGGTGGTTGTGGAGAAGACAAAAAAGAGAGAAGATAGTCTCACATCAACTAGGTGTATCAACGGGCTATGGAGATGCCCATTAATAGATATCAATGTGAGTGAGTAAGGATTGCCATGCAACGGATGCACTAGAGCTATAAGTGTATGAAAGCTCATCAAAAGAAACTAAGTGGGTGTGCATCCAACTTGCTTGCTCATGAAGACCTAGGGCAATTTGAGGAAGCCCATCACTGGAATATACAAGCCAAGTTCTATAATGAAAAATTTCCACTAGCATATGAAGGTGACAACATAGGAAACTCTCTATCATGAAGATTATGGTGCCACTTTGAAGCACAAGTGTGGTAAAAGGATAGTAGCATTGCCCCTTCTCTTTTTTTCTCTCTTTTTTTGGGCCTTCTCCCTTTTTATGGCCTCTTTTTTCTCTTTCCTTTTTTTATTTTTTGTTCGGAGTCTCATCCCCACTTGTGGGGGAATCATAGTCTCCATCATCCTTTCCTCACATGGGACAATGCTCTAATAATGAAGATCATCACACTTTTATTTACTTACAACTCAAGAATTACAACTCGATACTTGAAAAAAAATATGACTCTATATGAATGCCTCCGGCGGTGTACCGGGATGTGCAATGAATCAAGAGTGACATGTATGAAATAATTATGAATGGTGGCTTTGCCACAAATATGATGTCAACTACATGATCATGCAAGGCAATATGACAATGATAAAACGTGTCATAATAAACGGAATGGTGGAAAGTTGCATGGCAATATATCTTGGAATGGCTATGGAAATGCCATAATAGGTAGGTATGGTGGCTGTTTTGAGGAAGGTATATGGTGGGTGTATGATACCGGCGAAAGTTGCGCGGCACAAGAGAGGCTAGCAATGGTGGAAGGGTGAGAATGCGTATAATCCGTGCACTCAACATTAGTCATAAAGAACTCACATACTTATTGCAAAAATCTACAAGTTATCAAAACAAAGTACTACACGCATGCTCCTAGGGGAAGGGTTGGTAGGAGTTAACCATTGCGCGATCCCGACCTCCACACATAAGGAAGACAATCAATAAATAAATCATGCTCCAACTTCATCACATAACGCTTCACCATACATGCATTCTACGGGTCACAAACTTTAACACAAGTATCTCTCAAATTCACAACTACTCACTAGCATGACTCTAATATCACCATCTTCATATGTCAAAACAATCATAAGGAATCAAACTTCTCTTAGTATTTAATGCACTTCATATGAAAGTTTTTATTATACCCATCTTGGATGCCCATCATATTAGGACTAAATTCATAACCAAAGAAAATTACCATGCTGTTCTAAAAGACTCTCAAAATAATATAAGTGAAGCATGAGAGTTCATTAATTTCTTCAAAATAAAACCACCACTGTGCTCTAAAAATTTATAAGTGAAGCACTGGAGCAAATGACAAACTACACCAAAAGATATAAGTGAAGATCAATGAGTAGTCAAATAATTGTGCAACTATGTGAAGACTCTCTAACATTTAAGAATTTGAGATCTTGGTATTTTATTCAAACATCAAGCAAATACTAACAAAATAAAATGGCGCTCCAAGCAAAACACATATCATGTGGTGAATAAAAATATAGCTCCAAGTAAAGTTACCGATAATGAAGGCGGAAGAGGGGATGCCTTCCGGGGCATCCCCAAGCTTAGGCTCTTGGTTGTCCTTGAATATTACCTTGGGGTGCCTTGGGAATCCCCAAGCTTAGGCTCTTTCCACTCCTTATTCCGTAGTCCATCGAATCTTTACCCAAAACTTGAAAACTTCACAACACAAAACTCAACAGAAAACTCGTCAGCTCAGTCAGTATAAGAAAATAAATCACCACTTAGGTACTGTTGTGAACTCATTATAAATTCATATTGGTGTAATATATACTGTGTTCCAACTTCTATATGGTTCATACCCTCCGATACTACTCATTGATTCATCAAAATAAGCAAACAACACATAGAAAACAGAATCTGTCCAAAACAGAATAGTCTGTAGTAATCTGTATCAAACATATACTTCTGGAACTCAAAAAATTCTGCAATAAATTGGTGGACCTGAGGAATTTTTCTATTAATCATCTTCAAAAATCAACCTAAAAACACTCTCCAGTAAAAAAATGGCAGCTAATCTCATGAGCGCAAAAGTTTCTGTTTTTTACAGCAAGATCGCAAAGACTTTACCCAAGTCTTCCCAAAGGTTCTACTTGGCACAAACACTAATTAAAACATGAAACCACATCTAACCAGAGGATAGGTGAATTATTTATTACTAAAAAGGAGCAAAAGTCAAAGAACAAAAGTAAAATTGGGTTGCCTCCCAACAAGTGCTAACGTTTAACGCCCCTAGCTAGGCATGGTGATTTCAATGATGCTCACATAAAAGATAAGAATTGGAACATAAAGAGAGCATCATGAACAATATAACTAGTACATTTAAGTCTAACCCACTTCCTATGCATTGGGATTTTGTGAGCAAACAACTTATGGGAACAATAATCAACTAGCATAGGAAGGGAAAACAAGCATAACTTCAAAAATTTCAACACATAGAGAGGAAACATGATATTATTGCAATATGTAGAAGCATATGATCCTCTCTCATAATAATTTTCAGTAGCATCATGAATGAATTCAACCATATAACCAGCACCTAAAGCGTTCTTTTCATGATGTACTTGCATTGAGATTTTACTACTCTCCACATAAGCAAATTTATTCTCATCAATAGTAGTGGGTGAAAACTCAACAAAATAAACATCATGTGAAGCATAATCCAATTGAAAATTAAAATCATGATGACAAGTTTCGTGTTTATGTTTATTCTTTATGGCATAAGTGTCATCACAATAATCATCATAAATAGGAGGCATGCTTGTATCATAATAAATTTGCTCATCAAAACTTGGGGGACAAAAAATATCATCTTCATCAAACATAGCATCCCCAAGATTGTGGCTTTGCATATCATTAGCATCATAGGTATTCAAAGAATTCATACTAACAACATTGCAATCATGCTCATCATTCACATATTTTATGCCAAGCATTCTATGTAATTCTTCTTCTAGTACTTGAGCACGATTTTCGGAATCCTTATTTTCATGGAAGACATTAAAAAGATGAAGCATATGAGGCACCCTCAATTCCATTTTTTTGTAATTTTCTTTTATAGACTAAACTAGTGATAAAACAAGAAACAAAAAGATTCGATTGCAAGATCTAAAGATATACCTTCAAGCACTCACCTCCCCGGCAACGGCCCCAGAAAAGAGCTTGATGTCTACTACGTAACCTTCTCCTTGTAGACGTTGTTCGGCCTCCAAGTGCAGAGGATTGGAGGACAGTAGCAAATTTCCATCAAGTGGATGACCTAAGGTTTATCAATCCGTGGGAAGTGTAGGATGAAGATGGTCTCTCTCAAACAACCCTGCAACCAAATAACAAAGGGTCTCTTGTGTCCCCAACACACCCAATACAATGGCAAATTGTATAGGTGCACTAGTTCGGTGAAGAGATGGTGATACAAGTGCAATATGGATGGTAGATATAGGTTTTCGTAATCTGAAAATATAAAAACAGAAAGGTAACTAATGATAAAAGTGAGCATAAACGGTATTGCAATGCTAGGAATCAAGGCCTAGGGTTCATACTTTCACTAGTGCAAGTTCTCTCAACAATAATAACATAAATGGATCATATAACTATCCCTCAACATGCCAAAAAGAGTCACTCCAAAGTCACTAATTGCGGAGAGCAAATGAAGAGATTATTGTAGGTATGAAACCACCTCAAAGTTATTCTTTTTGATCGATCTATCCTAGAGTTCGTACTAGAATAACACCTTAAGACACAAATCACCCAAAACCCTAATGTCACCAAGATACTCCAATGTCACCTCAAGTATCCGTGGGTATGATTATACGATAGGCATCACACAATCTCAGATTCATCTATTCAACCAACACAAAGAACTTCAAAGAGTGCCCCAAAGTTTCTACCGGAGAGTCAAGACGAAAACGTGTGCCAACCCCTATGCATAAGTTCACAAGGTCATGGAACCCGCAAGTTGATCACCAAAACGTACATCAAGTAGATCACGTGAATATCCCATTGTCACCACAGATAAGCACATGCAAGACATTCATCAAGTGTTCTCAAATCCTTAAATACTCAATCTGATAAGATAACTTCAAAGGGAAAACTCAATCCATTACAAGAGAGTAGAGGCGGAGAAACATCATAAGATCCAACTATAATAGCAAAGCTCACGATACATCAAGATCGTGCCAAATCAAGAACACGAGAGAGAGAGAGAGAGATAGATCAAACACATAGCTACTGGTACATACTGAGGGAGTCTTGGATTAGGGGGTCCTCGGACAGCCGGACTATGTACTTATGTCGGACTGTTGGACTATGAAGATACTAGATTCAAGACTTCGTCTGTGTCCGGGTGGGACTCTCCTTTGCGTGGAAGGCAAGCTTGGCAATTCGGATATGTAGATTTCCTTCTTTGTAACCGACTCTGGGTAACCCTAACCCCCTCCGGTGTCTATATAAACTGGAGGGTTTAGTCTGTACGACAACAACAATCATAACTATACGCTAGCTTCTAGGGTTTAGCCTCTACGTTCTCGTGTTAGATCAACACTTGTAATACACATATCATCAAGATCAATCAAGCAGGAAGTAGGGTATTACCTCCATCGAGAGGGCCCGGACCTGGGTAAAAATTGTGTCCACCGCCTCCTGTTACCATTAGCCTTAGACGCATAGTTCGGGACCCCCCACCCGAGATCCGCCTGTTTTGACACCGACATTGGTTCTTTCATTGAGAGTTCCACTGTGTCGTCATGGTAAGGCTTAATGGCTTGCCTTGTTATCAAGGACAAAATCACCTCTAGGGGAGCCCTGGCTTTAGGCCAAACCCTCCGACTAGGCGGCTTCGTCATGACCGCCCGCTCGTCCGCCGTGTTGACGATGACTTCTGGGGTCATCAAAAATGGCCTCCACGTCAGATCATAATACGTCGAGCAGATGGATCCAATGGAACTCTCGTCTTTGAACGAGCTCTTGGATCGCATCGCCGGCTTGGGAGTCGCTATGGACTATGATCGGATTGGGCTTAAACCCGACCAAAGGGAGATTAACTATCTGCCGGTCACCCATCAGATAGCGGTGGCGAAGGAGCAATGCAGTGATTCTTCTTCTATTTTGAGGACGAACTATGTCCGGATTCCCGAGCTCTCCGAGCCGGATACCCGTCTACGGGAGGACATGGCTCAAGCTCCGAACCTAGAATCGAACAGCGGGCCAGAAAAATTGGGCAACATCCCGGAACCCGACCCACCAAGTTCAGAAGCTCCTTTGCCCCTGGGTCTCAGATCGGGTCAGGGTTCGGACTTAAATCCAGCCACCCACCCAGATAAAAGCGATCTTTCCCACATTAGACAATAATCCCAAGAGATAGTACATCACTTTTAGGCCAGATTCCTCCTTGTAATGAACAAGGTCAATTTTTCTGGCGTGCTGGACCATTTCAGAGGCCTGCGTGATAGGGTGTCCTCAATATCAAAGATGATAGGCGTGCTGGACCATTTCAGAGGCCTGCGTGACTCGACGGGTGGTTCTGCCGCATTGACTTCCCGCACCCATTGTTTGAGCTGGCGGTGTGAAGTATGCAGAGAAGCACCGCCGTCAACGCACAGGACCTCTGTGGCTTTCTGGAACTCCTGCTCATCAGTCTCGTCATCATCGATGTCTTCGTCATCGTCGTCATCTTCATCCTTGTCGCGGCCGCGGGGAGGTCTGTCTCCTTGCCGCTGCTTGGCCTTGCCGCGGTGTCCTCCTCGGCCGGGACGTTTCTTGCCGGATCCTCAAGCACCTTCCTGGGCTTTCTCCTTGTCGCGCCGCTCGTATTAGCCTTTTGCTGCTCGACAAGCTGCTCGACTTTCTTGCAGCTCTGGAGGTCATGGCCCTTGGTGCGGTGGATCTTGCAGTACTGCTTGTTGGTGCCGTCCCGCTTGTCGGTGACCGCCACAGCCTCTGCGGTAATCTCCTTGCCGGAGCCACCAGCTTTGGCTTTCTTGGCGCCACCTCCGTTGCCGGACTGCTCGACAACTAGCACCTCTTTGCCTTTCTTCTTTCTGTTATTCCGCCGCCGGATTTTCCTTGCCGGGGCAGTATCCTCACTGTTAGATCCTCCTGCTCCTATATTCTCTCCGGGGAGTCTCCTCCCTTCCTCAGCATGTGCACACTTGTCGGCTAGGGCATATAGCTCACTGACGTCTCTGATCTTGCACATCGCCATCTCCTTCCGCATCCTGCGGTTCCGCACGTTCTGATGGAACGCGCTGATTACTGCGGCAGGGTGGATGTCTGGGATGTTGTGCTGTACATTGCCGAATCTCTATATGTACTTGCGCAGGGGCTCTCCTTCCTTCTGGGAGAGCAGATGAAGGTAACTCTCTTGGCCATGAGGCTTGTGGCCACCTGTGAAGGCGCCGACAAACTGATGGCACAGATCCGCCCAGGAAGATATGGAGTTGTCCGGCAAGTGCATGAGCCAGGATCTGACGTTGGGTTTGAGTACCAGCGGGAAGTAGTTGGCAAGGATCTTGTCGTCCCACCCTCCGGCAGCTTGCACCGCGATGGTGTAGATGCTGAGGAACTCCGACGGGTGCGTCTTGCCGTCGTACTTCTCCGGTACATCTGGCTTGAAATTCTTCGTGCTGGGCCACTGGACTTGCCGCAGCTCACGAGTGAACGCAGGGCAACCTACCGCGTACGGCAAGTCGCCTGGTTCCCCTGGCGCATGCATGTCAACAGAGGGCCCAGCGCGCTTGTTGGATTGACGCCGCGCTTCTCTTCGTCGCTCGATGCGAGTTCGAGCGTCTTCTTGTTGTCTATCATGAAGAACTTGGCGCTGATCGCGACGAGCTCGTGGATCCGACAATGCGGTGGAGTCGCTGTCGAGGTGGATCCGGAGAGTCAGCGATCTTGGCCTTCGGGGTGGAGAGTGCATGGTGGTTGCACCCCCACCAGTTTCGTCGCCATCGGCTCGTGCCTGGCAGTCCTGCCGCGACAACGATGTGCTCGGTTGCCGCGGAGTGTCACCGTTGGCGAAGCCGATGAGGCTCTGAATGGTGGCCCTCCATTCGTCGATCTTGTCCGACGTCGGTGGGTAATCCAGGAGCAGTTGAGCTCACGCTAAAGCTTCCGCTGGAGTGGTGGGCGGCAGTGGTGAACGGCGCGAGGAGCGGGACATGCTCGGACTTCTAACTATGTTAGAAGGAGCAGTGTCCCGTCCAGGCGACCGTGTCTCGCTCGTGCCGGCGTGTTGACGTGCACGCTGATCTCGAGCATCCCGAGACCCACCAACTCGATCTTGATCCAACAAACGTATGGTACTGCGAATACCATGGCGCTGTTGGTCCTGCGCCTCCTGAGATGGGCGCGGTACATGCACGGACGCCGAGGTCTATGCCACCTTCTCCTTGGATCTGGCAGCACCGTGGGTTTCCTCGTCGACGTCCGATCTTCCATCGGCGTCTACCCCACCACCCGCTTGCTCCGGTGGTGGTGGGATCGACGCGGATGGAACAGCTGCCTCCGAAGCCTTCTTCTTTGGTGGCATGTCGATGAAGAAAATGAAGATCTAGCTCGTGTGAACGCCGGATCAGGTTCACACAATCTCGACGCCCCCCTACCTGGCGCGCCAAAGATGTCGGGGAAACTGATCCACGAACACCTATGGGACCGGCGGACCGAGCCCCTTTCGGTTCGGCGGGGGGCGGAGGTCGCATGAAGAGCAGATCGAGGCGAAGCACACGAGCAGTTTACCCAGCTTCGGAGCTCTCCGGAGAGATAATACTCCTACTGCTGCTTGTCTGATTGTATTGTGTTCTTGCCCCAGAGAGCTAAGTGTTTTTCTGGCTTCCAAATGATCCGAACCCCCCCTACGTTGTGCATGGGCCTCCTTTTATATGCTCAAGGGGTCACCGACAGGTGGCAATACAGAGAAGGGTAAAAATGTAAAAAGAGAGGTGGTTGGTACAGCTACCTATACAGTGTACTCTACCTAACCCTGACGGCAGGGGACAAGGGCATTAAATGCCCGTCTGTGTCGCCCAAACAGTGTAGAAAAGGACCGTCAGGGGCGCCACCACCTGCCACGATGGCGATCTTGTCAGCATCGCATGCCACCGCTTACCGCTGGCTGCACAGCCTTCCGCCACGCATGCCTGGAAAGGCCCCCAGGGCGACACGTTGGTGGATGCGCTGGAGAGTGGGCACAGAGTGGCCGCTTGCCGCGGCAAGCGTCTTGCCGCGGTTGTGGTCTTGTCGCGCCCGGAAGCTTGTCGCTCACCGGGCCTTGCCGGGACGCGTGGTGTGTCGCCGAAAGTTCCTTGAGATGCCTCGTCTGGCCTTCCCGGCAAGCTCCTCTTGCCGGGGCCTTGTCTTCTTTACTGGAGTACTTTGTTCTTGAATGGCTCCAAAGGAGCCACGGAGTATCTTGGCGGTCACCCGGCAAGCCCTGCCGCGGGGTGCTGCAACTGCCCGTGCACAAGTTCGGGATACTAGGGTACCCCTATTCTAGTACACCGACAGGATCCCCCGGGCCTGGGCCACACACGGTGCCGAGCGCTGTTGGGCCAGGCCCAAAACAGGGCACAGGCACGCGCGGCCCGGGTAACGCCGAATCTTACTCCGTATCCACCACGCCCTCTCCCAATGGCACGCGTTGAATGCGGCATCGTGGGAGAGATCGTGGGTGGTTTCTTTATTCGGAAGGGCAAAACGTCCGCCCCCTCCCTCTTTATAAGCAGGGGAAACAGGGGCAGTTCGCCCATCTCGCCGTTTGTTGCTTCAACTCCAAAAATCTCCGCCGCAGAGAGCAACGCTCCGCCCCCCATCGCCACCAGCACCACCAACGCCGTCGATCTCCCCTGCCACCTCCGCCATGGCTCCGAAAGCCGACAAGGGGAAGGGCGTGAAGTCGGCCGAGGCGCAGCGGCTCGCGGCGCTGCGGAAGGAGCGGGCCATCTTCCCCCCTCAGCTCGGCGCCAAGGAGCTGAGGGAGTACTACTACCTCTTCTGGTCGACGGAGACGCGAGCGCACCCGCGCACGAGGGTACTCCCGGCCACCGCTTCGGAACTGGCTCCGACCAGGTACCCCTTCTTCGCGCTGTTCTTCTACTGCGGGCTCTGCCCGCCCTTCTCGGAATTCTTCTGCGACATCATGAACCCCTACGGGCTCCGCCTCCTTGATTTCACCCCCAATGTCATTCTGACCATGGCAGTTTTCGCACATCTGTGCGAAAACTTTGTCGGAGTCCACCCAAACGTAGCCCTCTTCCGCCATTTCTTTATGCCCCGAGTCGAGAGAGGAGAGCCCCTTGCCGAGGAATTGCCTGGATCTCGAGAGTCGGCAAGAAAGAAGCTTATCTGGAGGGAGAGCTTCGCAGCAAATGGGAGGAGTGGAGAGCGGAGTGGTGCTGGATCGTTGAGGAGAACCCGCAGCCGTTCACTGCCGTGCGCCAAGCCCCAATAGTACGCGGCAACGATTGGAGCAACGTGGCCCCGGAAGACGACGGGCTGAAGATCGCCGTCACCCGAATCCTTCGCCTCAGGCTTGCCGGGCTCACTGTAGGCGCCGTTGGCGCAGATTTCCTTCGTCGCCGCATCGCCCCACTACAGGAGAGAGGGAGACCCGCCTGGGAGTTTAAGAACTCGGCGGATATCATGAGGTTTCACCCGGGCCTCAATTTCAATTTCACCGTCCTGGAGCTGGATGCGATGCTCCTGGAGCTGTTCAAACGCGATCCTCAGCATCCATTCATGTTGCCGAGGAGCGTTGTTCCGTTGTCCAACAATTCTTCGCTCGACCGGATCCGCGCGATGATACCGTTGTGCGATTCGCATGGAATCGCCCCAACTTGGCAAGAGCCTGCGGATGACGTCGTGCGGGCGTTCTTCGACAGCCTGGAGGAAGTGCTAATCTGCGCCGACGAGCAGAAGAGCCTCACCCATGACACTACCTACGCGGAGCTGCAGCGCATCGCCACTAGGACGGAAGAGGCTGCGGCAGCAGCTGCCGCGGGCGAGTTCGGGTTCACCGTGGAGAAGGCAGAGGCAGCAGAGGTAGCAAGCCTTGCCGAGCGCGAGGAGTTTGCCAGCAAGGAAGATCTTGCCGGCCCTGAAGCTGAGCCGAGCGAGCCCGGCGATGAAGAGCCCGAACCTGCAGACAGCTTGCCACAAGTGGAGCCCCCGGCTGCACCAAGAAGGCGCCTCCACAAGGCCGGGGATGTAGCGGGGCGGCAGACGGGTCAACAGCCGCCGAGCCGTGCGACACGCTCTATCGCGGCAAGCACTGTTGCCGCGGGAGCGCCTCACACCGCTGCGGCAACTGGAGCGGGGTCTTCCCGATCCACCGCCACTGCTCCTGCCAAGTGGGCAAGGGAGCCTACTCCTCCGCCTCGTCGCACCGGAGGCGAGCCGGACTTCGATCTTTCCGCGCTCAGCTCCGACAAGGAAGAAGAAGAGTAAGATTTCTTGCTGTCCGCGTAGTTCTTCAATCTTGTTGCTTTCGTCCTGTATCTGACTTGCTTCGATCTGAATCCATTCCTTTTCAGGACACTGGCCCAGAGAGCGGCGAAGAGAGCCAAGGCCTCGGTGATTGTCATCGAAGATGATCCCACCGCGTCAGCAGGGGGTGTGTCTGAGACCACCTTGACGGACCTGGCAACTACTCCCCAAAGCAGCCCCCAGCGTAAGTACATGGTTTTACTTCTTGCTGACAGGCGCTCATGGTTGCTCTTTCTTTGCTGATATCTTGATTGTTGGATTTGTGTAGGAGCAGAGCAGCCTCACCAGGAGGGCCCGGAAGCCGCCCCCGAAGTGCCATATGCTTCGACTACACCGCGAAGGGAGGAGTCCTCGGCAAGGGAGCGCTCTCCGGCAAGGGAGAACTCCCCGACAAGGGCCAGTTCTCCGGCAAGGGACGACACCAGTGATCCTCCGGTAGTTGAGACCGCGACCGCAGATCCTAGCACAGGTAATCCACTTGCCTAAGAACTTGTCCTTGGGTTTTTCTTCTTCTTACTTTCTTTTTGCATATTCGCTTGACTTCTCTCCCTTCTTCGTTCTTCAGATCCATCCGCCATAGAGCCGATGGAAACCGAAGCCGCTGAAGGAGAGGCCGGCGCTGATGAGCCCGCCGACGAAGAGGCTGCCAAAGCTGCCACCGCAGAAGCCGTCAAGGGATCCGGCGATCATACTGACGGCCTCGAGGCCGCAGGAGCGCCAGGCACTGCACCGACCGCCGATCCCCCTGCCGCTGCCGCAGAGCCAGGCTCCGAAGAGCCCCAGCCCGGCGCCTACTTGAAGGCCGGCGATGGCGTCTTCATCAAGCTCCCCTGGGCTTCGAGCTCCAGGGCGCCGGTCGAAGGAGAAACCTTTGACGGAGAGGTGCTCGCTTCCGCCGGATTGACGCTGGTTGACGCGCCAAGCAGCAGCGACGAGCCTGAAGAGGAGCGGCTGCTGCGGAAGCTGACGTCGCTCTACCGCACCCGACAAGCCAAGCTGGCCTCCCGAGAAGCGCTTGTCGCAAAGGCGGGAGTCGACATTGAGAAGCGCGCGGAGGAGCTCCGGGGTCTCAGGCAGGAGGCTCTTTGATCCCTGGCAGAGGAGCGGGAGCAGCTTCTCGAGGAGCGGAAAGCTTTCCTCCTCGAGAAGGCCGAAACCGAAGAGAAGCAACGGCTTGCCGCTGAAAGCCTATTTGCGCAGGAAGGAGAGTTGGCGCAGCGCAAGGTGAACCTTGACAGCCACGAGGAGGAGCTCGCCGCGCGGGAGCTAGCGATTGGCGGGGCTCTCAAGGAGGCAAAGGACGCTGCCGCAGCTGCCGAGGCCGCCAAGAAGGAGCTGGAGGCGAAAGTAGCGCAGCTGGAAGCCGATCTCAGGGCGAGCAGCGAGGAGCTTGCCGCGCTCAAGCGCGAGCGCGAGAAGGATGCTGCTGCCCACGGTGAGCTGCAAGGTCTTCTTGCTGAGAGGAGCAAGGAGCTCAGCGCCGCCAAGGACTCCAACGCAGATCTCGAGTTGAAGCTGGCTACGCTGACTCAGACGCTGGAAGGCGCCAGGGAGCGAGAGGTGACTTTGTCGGAGAAGATCAAGGCCGACGAGGCGCTGCTGGCGAGCATTGCTATCACCCAGAACTCATTCAGGGAGACGGTGGAGCACTGGACCGAGGGTCTGGTGAATATCGCCGCAGTCATCGACGGGGAGCTGGCGCAGCTGGGAATGGAGGACTTCGGGTATTCTTCCGACGAGCATCTCCAACCCAGCGCCAAGCTCAGCTTGTTCTTCAAGGGCGTGGCGACGGCCCTCCAGCGGCTTCGAGAGAAGATCCCAAAGCAGCTGGCCGACGAGTCGCGCAAGATTTGCGCGGGAGTTCTTTAGAAGGTGTTGGTGAAGGTGGCCTTCCGCAACCCAGGCCTCAACCTCACCAACGTCCTCAGGTCTTTGCCGCCCGACGCTGATCTGGAAGCGCTCAAGGCCCTTGTCGCACCCATCGTGGACAAGGTGAGCGGGATCAAGAGGGTTGAGGGCGATCACGTAGACTAGGCCGCCCGTTTTATCTTTTTCCTTGTCGCTGCTGGTCATGTCATGGGAACAATGTGTTAGAACTGCGACAAGTTATCTTGTAATATAACTTTATTTTGGATAATGATCGCTATGTTATTTCCTTTACTAGATCCCTTGCTTTGTATGTTTTTACCCTACGCTTTTAGGGAACTTGTCGGCGCAGGCACCCGAGCCGCGAGCGCTGAGTGCGGGACGTCAGCAGCCTGCTGGCAGTGCCACTCCGACAAGAAACCTTGTCGCGACTAGTTGCAGCACACTTAAGTTGTTGAGCGGACTCGAAACTAAGTAAGGGCGCAACTAGCTACGAGTTGGTTCCTCCGCGCACAGGTTTTCCATACAAAGCACAGTCGTTCGAGGAAGATAACTTAAAAATTAAAACTAATTGCTCAGACTTTGGCAACTTAGCTTTTCTGTCGTTTGCTTCCCGGCAAGGCGAACCTTCCTTAAACGACGCCTGGTCCACACCATTATCTTCTCCTCCCCCCCCCGGCAAACTTGTGTGCGAGGGGACCTTTCTTTCCTTTGTTTGAGAAAAAGAAAGAAGAGAAAATAAAGACATGGGGCCTTTCGGCTCGTTATTGCTTACCGGGGTAGGTGCTGCACAAAGTGTCAGATAAAGCATGCAAATATAAAGTAAAAAGCATGAAATTGACAAGATGTGCGGAGCACATGAGCTTTACTTATGCACGGGGTCTGCGCCCGGCTTTGTACAAAGGATTACATGCAACATCGGCAAGACTTGTACAAAAGGTGGTTTCCAGAATAGGTTCCGGCAACCGCGCCCTACGGGTAAAACTTACGAAGATGCTCAATGTTCCAGGAGTTGCTCACCGGAATGCCATCTTCGGCCTCAAGGCGGACAGCGCCAGGCCTAGTGACTCGTTTCACCCGGTAAGGGCCTTCCCACTTCAGCATCAACTTGTTGGAATTCTTGGCGGACTGAACGCGCCAAAGAACAAGGTCGCCTTCCTCGAAACTTCTGGCATTAACTTTGCGGCTATGGTAGCGGCGCAAAGCTTGCTAGTATCGAGCAGCTCGTACAGCAGCCAGAAGACGGTCCTCCTCAAGGAGCAGCGCGTCATCTTGTCGCAGCTGCTCTTGCTCAAGCTCATCATAAGCGAGCACTCGAGGCGACCCGTATACGAGTTCCATGGGGAGAACTACCTCTGCTCCATAGACTAGAGCGAAAGGCGTCTGGCCAATGGCTCGATTTGGCGTCGTCCTGATCGACCAAAGAACCACCGGCAGCTCCTCGATCCAGTTTCTTCCGCACCTGTGCAGCCTGTCAAAAGTCCTGGTCTTGAGCCCACGCAACACTTCAGCATTTGCCCTCTCTGCTTGACCGTTGCTTCTCGGATGAGCAACAGAAGCGACGCAGACCTTGGCGCCAAGATCTTGGACGTACTGCATGAAGGTGCGGCTCGTGAATTGTGTGCTGTTGTTGGTGATGATCCTGTTAGGGATCCCGAAACGGCAAACAATCGACCTGAAGAACTTGACTGTTGACTGTGCTGTCACCTTCCTCACTGGTTCCACTTCCGGCCACTTTGTGAACTTGTCGATTGCAACGTACAAGTACTCAAAGCCCCCGACAGCTCGGGGAAAGGGGCCGAGGATGTCGAGCCCCTAGACCGAGAATGGCCAGGATAAAGGGATCGTCTGGAGAGCTTGAGCTGGCTGGTGTATCTGCTTGGAATGGAACTGGCACGCTTCACACTTGGTTACTTGTGCAGTTGCATCCTGCAGGGCTGTCGGCCAAAAGAAACCTTGCTGGAAAGCTTTGCCGGCAAGTGCTCTTGCGCCAATGTGGTGACCACATATGCCTCCATGTATCTCTGCCAACAGCTTTTGTCCGTCTTCTTGGTGAATACACTTCAATTTCACACCGTTGAGTCTTCTTCTGTATAGTATGTTGTCGACAAACTGGTACATACTTGACTGCCAGGCTACTTTTTCCGCTTCTTCTTGCTCTTCGGGAAGTTCCCCTGTTTGAGGGAAACGGACAATTTGCTGTGCCCATGCTGGAGCTTGTGGCTCGACAACAAGGACTAATGGCACATCTACTGCTGCGGGAACATCCGCTTCTACGGCGAGAACCTGCGGCTCAGCCGGAGCTTGATGTTCCCCGGCAAGCTTGCCGGAGCAAAACTTGTCGGGAGCGTCTGCTTCAACGGAACAATCCCTAAGGCTTGCCGGAGCAGACTGCTCCTCAGCACTCTAGGTGTTGATCTTGAGGGCTTTCTTGGCGGTGGCTTCAGGAAGCTCTGCCGGAAAATAGTCGCCAGAAATAAACTTTCTCTTCTTGCTCTGTCCAGTTGATGGTGTTACGGACGGTTGAGTCAGCTTGAGCACAAAGATCCCTGGTTCCACAGGTAACTTAAGTGCGGCGCACTTTGACAGGCCGTCTGCAATGTCGTTCTGAGCTCTTGGAACATATTCCATCTGCAGGCCGTCAAAGTGTTCTTCTAGCTTCCTCACTTCATCAACGTAAGCTTCCATCAATGGACTCTAGTAATTCTTGTTCACTTGGCGGACGACAAGCTGTGAGTCTCCCCTGACAATGAGCTTCTTGATCCCAAGGTCTGCTGTGATCCTGAGACCGGCAAGCAAACCTTCATACTCTGCAGTATTGTTCGTTGCTTGCTCCTTGGGAAAGTGCATCTGGACTACGTACTTGAGGTGCTCTCCGGTGGGTGCGACAAGTAGCACGCCCGCACCGGCGCCCTGTAGTGAGAAGGCACCATCAAAGTACATCAGCCACTCTTTACTTGCTTCCTTGACGGGGATGCTCGTTTCCGGAATTTCTTCATCTGGTGTTGGCGTCCACTCTGCTATGAACTCTGCCAATGCTCTGCTTTGGATAGTTGAAGTGCTTTCAAACTTGAGGTCAAAGCTTGACAGTTCCAGTGCCCACTCGACAATCCTGCCAGTTGCTTCTGGATTTTGCAGTATCCTCTTCAGCGGAAAACGAGTGACAACTGTGATCTCATGTGCTTGGGAGTAATGGCGCAGCTTTCTCGAGGCCATGAGAAGGCCGAAAAGCAACTTCTGCACACCAGAGTACCTTGTCCTAGCCCCCTGCAAAAGGGAACTGACAAAGTAAATTGGGCGCTGCACCATTCTCTTCTGCATCTCCTTATGCGTCTGCGCAGATCCATCTTTGTCGGGACCAGAGCTTGCCGGATCAGAGCTTGTCGGACCAGATCTTGCCGGTGAAGCCCCCTGCTTGTCGCTGGATGCATCTGCCGTGGTTGCTGGCTCATCATCTGCCTCCCTCTCCGCCACTAACGCAGCACTAACCACTTGATTGGTTGCCGCTATATACAGCAGCAACTTCTCTTGTGGCCTAGGTGCGACAAGTGTTGGAGTGGAGGACAGGTATCTCTTCAAGTCCTGTAGCGCAGCCTCCGCTTCCGGAGTCCATTTCATTGGACCTGCCTTTTTCAATATTTTGAAAAACGGCAGGGCGCGCTCGGCAGATCTAGAGATAAACCTGCTGAGAGCAGCCACGCAACCGGCAAGTCTTCGTACATCCTTGACGTGCTTTGGTGCTTCAATCTGGTCAATGGCCTTGATCTTGTCGGGATTGGCTTCAATTCCCCGCTGAGACACAAAGAACCCGAGAAGCTTGCTGGAGGGGACTCCAAACACACACTTCTCAGGGTTCAGCTCGAGGTTGATCTTGCGCAGATTTGCAAATGTTTTGGTCTAAATCTTGAATCAGGGTCGTCCTGTCTTTGCTCTTGACCACTATGTCATCCATGTAGGCTTCCACATTTCTGTGCATTTGCGGCTCAAAAGCGTGATGGACTACCCTTGCAAATGTTGAACCAGCATTCTTTAAACCGAAAGGCATCCGTATGAAACAGTACGTGCCACATGGGGTGATGAATGCGGTCCTCTCCTCATCCTCTTCTGCCATGAAGATCTGATGGTATCCTGAGTATGCATCAAGAAATGAAAGCAAGTCACATCTGGCCGTGGAGTCAACAATCTGGTCAATGCGCGGCAAGGGAAATGGGTCTTTGGGACAAGCTTTATTGACATCGGTAAAGTCAATACAAAGCCTCCATTTTCTGTTAGCCTTGTGCACGACTACAGGATTGGCCAACCACGTAGGATGGAGCACTCCTCTAACAAGGCCTGCTGCTTCCAACTTCTTGATTTCTTCCGCGAAGAATTCTTGGCGCTCCACTGCCTGTTTCCTAACTCTCTGCTTGACGGGCCGCGCATGAGGACAGACGGCAAGATGGTGCTTGATTACCTTCCTGGGAACACCAGGGATGTCAGACGGTTGCCACGCAAACACGTCGACGTTCGCCCGCAGGAAAGCAACGAGCATGCTTTCCTATTTAGGGTCGAGAGTGGCACTGATGGTGAAGGTACCACCAATGCCGTCCTCCTTGGCGGACACCTTCTTAGTCTCTGGTGGAGCTGCCATTGCCTTCTTACACTTGCCGGTGGAGCTCGATGGTGCGTCCTCGACGGTAGCGCAGCACTCCGAAGAGGTGCGTTTGCCGGAGTGGGCATCAGAACTCTTGCCGGACTTGTTCTTCTTCTTCCCCCCGGGAGCTTCAGCGGCAAGTGATTTGCGATCTATTGCAGCTGTTGCTTCCCGGTAGATCTTGTCGGCGCAGATAAGAGCATCGTTCTTGTCGCCAAGGACAGAGATGACGCTTATCGGGCCTGGCATCTTCAGTACGTTGTATGCATAGTGAGAGGCTCCCATGAATTTGGCGAGTGCTGGACGGCCGAGTATCCCATTGTAAGGCAATGGGAAGTCTGCAACGTCAAAAGTGACCCTCTCAGTCCTGAAGTTTAGCTCGCTGCCAAATGTCACCGGCAACGTGATCTTTCCCTTCGGCTTGCTCCTTCCCGGATTGATTCCTTGAAATGTGCTGGTCTCTTCGAGCTCGCTGTCAGGGATCTGGAGTTTCTGGAGCACCACGGAGGAGATCAGGTTGAAGCCGGCCCCGCCGTCAACTAGCATCTTAGTGACCTTGAGGTTGCGGATAGTTGGTGAAACCAACATCGGCAAGCACCCGACCGCAGTTATGCGGTCAGGGTGGTCCTCAATATCAAAGATGATAGGCGTGCTGGACCATTTCAGAGGCCTGCGTGACTCGACGGGTGGTTCTGCCGCATTGACTTCCCGCACCCATTGTTTGAGCTGGCGGTGTGAAGTATGCAGAGAAGCACCTCCGTCAACGCACAGGACCTCTGTGGCTTTCTGGAACTCCTGCTCATCGGTCTCGTCATCATCGATGTCTTCGTTGTCATCATCATCTTCATCCTTGTCGCGGCCGCGGGGAGGTCTGTCTCCTTGCCGCTGCTTGGCGTTGCCGCGGCGTCCTCCTCGGCCGGGACGTTTCTTGCCGGATCCTCCAGCACCTTCCTGGGCTTTCTCCTTGTCGCGCCGCTCGTATTCAGCCTTTTGCTGCTCGACAAGCTGCTCGACTTTGTTGCAGCTCTGGAGGTCATGGCCCTTGGTGTGGTGGATCTTGCAGTACTGCTTGTTGGTGCCGGACTGTTGGACTATGAAGATACTAGATTGAAGACTTCGTCTGTGTCCGGGTGGGACTCTCCTTTGCGTGGAAGGCAAGCTTGGCAATTCGGATATGTAGATTTCCTTCTTTGTAACCGACTCTGGGTAACCCTAGCCCCCTCCGGTGTCTATATAAACTGGAGGGTTTAGTCTGTAGGACAACAACAATCATAACTATACGCTAGCTTCTAGGGTTTAGCCTCTACGTTCTCGTGGTAGATCAACTCTTGTAATACACATATCATCAAGATCAATCAAGCAGGAAGTAGGGTATTACCTCCATCGAGAGGGCCCGGACCTGGGTAAACATTGTGTCCCCCGCCTCCTCTTACCATTAGCCTTAGACGCATAGTTCGGGACCCCCCACCCGAGATCCGCCGGTTTTGACACCGACATTGGTTCTTTCATTGAGAGTTCCACTGTGTCGTCATGGTAAGGCTTAATGGCTCGCCTTGTTATCAAGGACAACATCACCTCTAGGGGAGCCCTGACTTTAGGCCAAACCCTCCGACTAGGCGGCTTCGTCATGACCGCCCGCTCGTCCGCCGTGCTGATGATGACTTCTGGGGTCATCAAAAATGGCCTCCATGTCAGATCATAATACGTCGAGCTGATGGATCCAATGGAACTCTCGTCTTTGAACGAGCTCTTGGATCGCATCGCCGGCTTGGGAGTCGCTATGGACTATGATCGGATTGGGCTTAAACCCGACCAAAGGGAGATTAACTCTCCGCCGGTCACCCATCAGATAGCGGTGGCGAAGGAGCAATGCAGTGATTCTTCTTCTATTTTGAGCATGAACTATGTCCGGATTCCCGAGCTCTCCGAGCCGGATACCCATCTACGGGAGGACATGGCTCAAGCTCCGAACCTAGAATCGAACAGCGGGCCAGAAAAATTGGGCAACATCCCGAAACCCGACCCACCAAGTTCAGAAGCTCCTTTGCCCCTGGGTCTCAGATCGGGTCACGGTTCGGACTTAAATCCATCCACCCACCCAGATAAAAGCGATCTTTCCCACATTAGACAACAATCCCAAGAGACAGTACATCACTTTTAGGCCAGATTCCTCCTTGTAATGAACAAGGTCAATTTTTCTGGCGTGCTGGACCATTTCAGAGGCCTGCGTGATAGGCGTGCTGGACCATTTTAGAGGCCTGCGTGATAGGGTGGTCCTCAATATCAAAGATGATAGGCGTGCTGGACCATTTCAGAGGCCTGCGTGACTCGACGGGTGGTTCTGCCGCATTGACTTCCCGCACCCATTGTTTGAGCTGGTGGTGTGAAGTATGCAGAGAAGCACCGCCGTCAACGCACAGGACCTCTGTGGCTTTCTGGAACTCCTGCTCATCGGTCTCGTCATCATCGATGTCTTCGTCATCGTCGTCATCTTCATCCTTGTCGCGGCCGCGGGGAGGTCTGTCTCCTTGCCGCTGCTTGGCCTTGCCGCGGCGTCCTCCTCGGCCGGGACGTTTCTTGCCGGATCCTCCAGCACCTTCCTGGGCTTTCTCCTTGTCACGCCGCTCGTATTCAGCCTTTTGCTGCTTGACAAGCTGCTCGACTTTCTTGCAGCTCTGGAGGTCATGGCCCTTGGTGCGGTGGATCTTGCAGTACTGCTTGTTGGTGCCGTCCCGCTTGTCGGTGACTGCCACAGCCTCTGCGGTAATCTCCTTGCCGGAGCCACCAGCTTTGGCTTTCTTGGCACCACCTCCGTTGCTGGACTGCTCGACAACTAGCACCTCTTTGCCTTTCTTCTTTCTATTATTCCGCCGCCGGTTTTTCCTTGCCGGGGCAGTATCCTCACTGTCAGATCCTCCTGCTCCTATATTCTCTCCGGGGAGTCTCGTCCCTTCCTCAGCATGTGCACACTTGTCGGCCAGGGCATATAGCTCACTGACGTCTCTGATCTTGCACATCGCCATCTCCTCCCGCATCCTGCGGTTCCGCATGTTCTGATGGAACGCGCTGATTACCGCGGAAGGGTGGATGTCTGGGATGTTGTGCTGTACGTTGCTGAATCTTTGTATGTACTTGCGCAGGGGCTCTCCTTCCTTCTGGGCGAGCAGATGAAGGTCACTCTCTTGGCCATGAGGCTTGTGGCCGCCTGTGAAGGCACCGACAAACTGATGGCACAGATCCGCCCAGGAAGATATGGAGTTGTCCGGCAAGTGCATGAGCCAGGATCTGACGTTGGGTTTGAGTACCAGCGGGAAGTAGTTGGCAAGGATCTTCTCGTCCCGCCCTCCGGCAGCTTGCACCGCGATGGTGTAGATGCTGAGGAACTCCGACGGGTGCGTCTTGCCGTCGTACTTCTCCGCTACATCTGGCTTGAAATTCTTTGTGCTGGGCCACTGGACTTGCCGCAGCTCACGAGTGAACGCAGGGCAACCTACCGCGTACGGCAAGTAGATTGGTTCCCCTGGCGCATGCATGCCAACAGAGGGCCCAGCGCGCTTGTCGGATTGACGCCGCGCTTCTCTTCGTCACTCGATGTGAGTTCGAGTGTCTTCTTGTTGTCTATCGTGAAGAACTTGGCGCTGATCGTGACGAGCTCGTGGATCCGACGATGCGGTGGGGTCGCTGTCGAGGTGGATCCGGTGAGTCGGCGGTCTTGGCCTTCGGGGTGGAGAGTGCATGGTGGTTGCACCCCCACCAGTTTCGTCGCCACCGGCTCGTGCCTGGCAGTCCTGCCGCGGCAACGATGTGCTCGGTTGCCGCAGAGTGTCACCGTTGGCGAAGCCAATGAGGCTCTGAATGGTGGCCCTCCATTCGTCGATCTTGTCCGACCTCGGTGGGTAATCCAGGAGCAGTTGAGCTCGCGCTAAAGCTTCCGCTGGAGTGGTGGGCGGCAGTGGTGAACGGCGCGAGGAGAGGGACATGCTCGGACTTCTAACTATGTTAGAAGGAGCAGTATCCCGTCCAGGCGACCGTGTCTCGCTCGTGCCGGCGTGTTGACGTGCACGCTGATCTCGAGCATCCCGAGACCCACCAACTCGATCTTGATCCAACAAACGTATGGTACTGCGAATACCATGGCGTTGTTGGTCTTGCGCCTCCTGAGATGGGCGCGGTACATGCACGGACGCCGAGGTCTATGCCACGTTCTCCTTGGATCTGGCAGCATCGTGGGTTTCCTCATCGACGTCCGTTCTTCCACCGGCGTCTACCCCACCACCCGCTTGCTCCGGTGGTGGTGGGATCGACACGGATGGAACAGCTGCCTCCGAAGCCTTCTTCTTCGGTGGCATGTCGATGAAGAAAATGAAGATCTAGCTCGTGTGAACGCCGGATCAGGTTCACACAATCTCGACGCCCCCCTACCTGGCGCGCCAAAGATGTCGGGGAAACTGATCCACGAACACCTATGGGACCGGCGGACCGAGCCCCTTTCGGTTCGGCGAGGGGCGGAGGTCGCACGAAGAGCAGATCGAGGCGAAGCACACGAGCAGTTTACCCAGCTTCGGAGCTCTCCGGAGAGATAATACTCCTACTGCTGCTTGTCTGATTGTATTGTGTTCTTGCCCCAGAGAGCTAATTGTTTTTCTGGCTTCCAAATGATCCGAACCCCCCCTACGTTGCGCATGGGCCTCCTTTTATATGCTCAAGGGGTCACCGACAGGTGGCAATGTAGAGAAGGGTAAAAATGTAAAAAGAGAGGTGGTTGGTACAGCTACATGTACAGTGTACTCTACCTAACCCTGACGGCAAGGGACAAGGGCATTAAATGCCCGTCTGTGTCCGCCCAAACAGTGTAGAAAAGGACCGTTAGGGGCGCCACCTCCTGCCACAATGGCGATCTTGTCAGCATCGCATGCCACCGCTTACCGCTGGCTGCACAGCCTTCCGCCATGCGTGCCTGGAAAGGCCCCAAGGGCGACACGTTGGTGGATGCGCTGGAGCGTGGGCACAGAGTGGTCGCTTGCCGTGGCAAGCGTCTTGCCGCGGTCGTGGTCTTGTCGCGCCCGGAAGCTTGTCGCTCACTGGGCCTTGCCAGGACGCGTGGTACGTCGCGGCAAGTTCCTTGAGATGCCTCGGGTGGCCTTCCCGGCAAGCTCCTCTTGCCGGGGCCTTGTCTTCTTTACTGGAGTACTTTATTCTTGAATGGCTCCAAAGGAGCCACGGAGTGTCTTGGCGGTCACCCGGCAAGCCCTGCCGCGGGGTGCTGCAACTGCCCGTGCACAAGTTCGGGATACTAGGGTACCCCTATTCTAGTACACCGACACCCCGTTCAGTAGCGGATACCACGCCCTTTTAGGGCGGGATGCATTCACGAGCTTCCAAGCTATCCCCCAATACGGGTACATGAAGCTCAAGATGCCCGAACCCAATGGAATCATCTCTCTAGCCAGTGATCCGCATGTAGCACTCAGCGCCGAAAATAAAACCGCCGCCCTGCCCCTTGAGGCATTATCCAAAGCCCTCGAGACCGAAGAACTAACTGCGCTGCTCTCTACAGTGGACGGGAACAACGTGATACTCGACAAGCGATCCAAGTCCACCTCTTCCAAACCAGTGGACGAAATAGCCAAATTCCAAGTCCACCCAACAGACTCTACAAAAACATCATCCATTGGGGCACAACTGAACCCCACAATAGACGCCGCACTGCGAGCGTTCTTGCGCAAGAATTGGGACATCTTTGCCTGGCACCCTTCAGATAAGCCAGGTATCCCACGCAGGCTGGCCGAGCATAGCCTAAACATACTAAAGGGATACAATCCGGTCAAGCAGACTCTTCGGCGCTTTTCAGAACCTAAACGACAAGCCATGGGAGAGGAGCTAGCCAAGTTACTCGAGGCCGGATTCAACAGGGAAATAAAACCCCAGGACTGGCTAGCAAACCTGGTGATGGTACCAAAGAAGGACAAATCCTGGCGCCTATGTGTCGATTTTAAGGACCTCAATAAGGCTTGCCCCAAGGATCCCTTCCCTCTCCTCCGCATCGATCAAATCATCGACGCTACCGCAGGACACGAATCATTGTGCTTCCTCGAGGCATACTCCGGATACCATCAAATCAAGATGGCGGAGTCCGATCAAGCCGCAATGGCATTCATCACTCCATACAACCGCTTCTGTTTTAACACCATGCCTTTCAGGCTAAAAAACACCGGTGCAACCTATCAACGCATGATTCAGACATGCCTGGAAAAACAAATCGGCAAAACAGTTGAGGCATACGTAGACGACGTGGTCATCAAAACCAGACATGTTGAGTCTTTAACAGACGACCTGAGGCTTACGTTCGACAATCTCCGAACATATGACATCAAGCTCAATCCGGAAAAATGCATTTTTGGCGTTCCCATCGGAAAGCTCCTGGGCTTCATCATTTCCAATAGAGGAATTGAAGCAAATCCGGCTAAACTTCGAGCTTTGTCACAGTTGGCTGCCCCAACGGACCTCAAGCAAATCTAGAAATTAACTGGATGTGTGGCTGCCTTAAGCCGCTTTATCTCCCGATTAGGAGAAAAGGCACTACCTCTCTATCGCCTTCTTCGATGCACTGAACACTTCGAGTGGACGGATGCGCTACGGCCAGACTGGAAGAAATAAAGGCCCTCTTGGCCAGCAATCCAATCCTGGCCGCACCAAATATCGGCGAACCCATGTTGTTATCATAGCTGCAATGCACCAAGTTGTAAGCGCAGTGCTCGTCATCGAACAAGAGGAGGATGTACATAAGTTCCCGCTTCAAAAGCCGGTATACTACGTATCCACTGTCCTCACACCATGCAAGTCACGATACCCACATTATCTAAAGATAGCATACGCGGTCTTCATGGCATCCCGGAAACTACGACACTACTTTCAAGAGTGTTCAATCACGGTGGCCTCCGAAGTACCACTCAACGATATAATAAATAACCGCGATTCCACGAGCTGGATTGCTAAGTGGGCCATCGAGCTCCTCCCGTTTGAAATCATATATAAACCATGGCGAGCCATTAAGTTGCAAGTAATGGCTGACTTTGTCGCCGAATGGACAAAAGCCGAACTCCCTAAAGAGTATGGCGCATACTCCAATTGGATCATGCACTTTGATGGCTCTAAGATACTGGCTGGTCTGGGAGCGGGTGTTGTCCTGAAATCCCCCACCGGAGATACACTCCAATATGTACTCCTAATACTATACACAGACTCCAACAATGCAGCCGAATATGATGCTCTATTGCACGGTCTTCGGATGGCGGTCTCCATGGGCATTCAATGCCTAGAGGTGTGTGGGGATTCAAACCTCTCAATATCTCAAATAAATGGAGACTTTGACGACAAGGACCCAAAAATGGTGGCTTACTGTAATGCCGTCCTCAAAATGTCAGCTCGGTTCAAGGGGCTCGAATTCCATCATGTGGTCCGAGAAAACAATCAAGCGGTGGATATCCTCGCCCGCATTGGCGCTAAGCGGGACCCCGTCCCACCTAATATCTTCTTGGAAAGGTTGTTCAAGCCGTCTGTGGTGTGGCAAGGGGAGACCGGCAATACTAGTCCGGATCCGACCACAACCCCAGATCCCGAACACACTGACATAATCGGAGGCTCCACCACCGAAATAACACCTTCCACACGATCATGGCTGTCATTGCCCCGTGGACAGAACTCTACTTAGCCTACCTAAATAGGCAAGAACTCCCCAAGGACCAAAATGAGGCACGTTGCATTGTGCGGCGTTCTAAAGCCTACAAGGTCCACGAGGAAGAGCTTTATAAGAAAAGCGCTACCGGAGTACACCAAAGATGCATCTCCGAAGAGGAAGGGCGACAGCTCTTGGCTGAAATTCATGCTGGACTCGGCGGCCACCACGCTGCAGCTCGGGCCCTTGTAAGCAAGGCCTTCTGTAAAGGTTTCTACTGGCCGATAGCCCGAGCAGACACACAAGACCTCGTCCAACATTGGCATCAGTTGCCAGCTTTTCGTAAACGAAAGCCATATGCCACCTACCGCTCTCCAAACAATCCCTATTACTTGGCCCTTTGCGGTCTGGGGGCTCGATATGGTTGGACCCCTTAAAGGAGGAAGCCATAAGAAAAAATACCTATTGGTCATGGTGGATAAATTCACCAAATGGATAAAGGCCAAACCAGTTAAAACGGCCGAATCCAGACCAGTGATAGACTTCATATCGGGGGTTGTACACCGTTACGGTGTCCCCCACAGCATCATCACCGATAACGGCTCTAACTTCACAGCCGACAAGGTGAAAACTTGGTGCGCCAACATGGGCATTAAGCTCGATTACGCCTCCGTCTATCACCCGCAAACAAACAGTCAAGTCGAACGAGCAAATGGTCTTATTATGAGCGGCATCAAACCCAGACTAGGGCGATCCTTGAAGGAATCGGATACGCACTGGGTCGAGGAGCTCGACTCCGTACTATGGGGACTGCGGACCACGCCGAATCGCACTACCGGATACACACCATTTTTCATGGTGTATGGCGCAGAGGCGGTATTGCCCTGCAATATCATTCATGACTCACCACGAGTGCGCATGTATGAAGAGAGAGAAGCCGAGCTTGATCGGTAGGACGGTCTAGATGCCCCGGAGGAGGAGCGCGGCATCGCAAAAGCCCATTCCGCATTCTATCAGCAACAGGCTCGAAGGCATCAAAATAGAGAAGTGTGGGCCAAAACTTATAACGTTGGCGAACTTGTTCTACGCCTACCGGAGAAGAAAAAGGACAAGCTCAAGCCCAAGTGGGAGGGTCCCTTCATTGATAAAGTTCTCACCGGAGGAGCATACCGCCTGCGTGATGCATGAGATAATCGACTCGAGCGAACCCATGGAACGCGGCCAGACTTCGAAGATTCTATGCCTAGCGCCGAACTCTGTGTTCGTCTCCTTACCTCCATACTTTTTAAATTATATTCTCTTTCATTCTTTCTTTCTTTTTTATGGCCCTAAAAGGCTTCAATTGTGACTCGACTACACAATCTTGACGCGCTATGCGAGCTCATTATACCTGGGGGCTTCTTATACAGAAGCTTAATTATCTTCCGGGCTTCATGCCCACTACATATGTGCTACTCTTCCATATGTACCTTTGCTTCGCCATTATATGCATCGATATGACTTAAGTTTTGGCCAAGTTGGGTTGCCTGGCTCATGTGTTTATGCCCTATGTTCCCGTTAGTTCGGCTAGGGCATAAGGGGAGCACCTCTGCGATTGTTACTGCCGGGTCCGCCGGACGTGTACCTCAGACTGGGTGAAGCCGAAAGGTAGCGTTCTTAAGGGAATATTCGGTCGGTGAACAAAAGATGTTTCTTACCTGTTACAATATAAACCCCCAGATGTTTTATATCCCGCGTCTCTGTTCGTAGTTCGGATAAGCACATTAATGCATGTGTACCCAGGGAAAGGAACCCTTAACGGAACTATTCTCCCTGGAAGATGTTTCTTACTATCCATGTAATATAACATAGCTAGTCGGGTACTTGCCTGTTCAAGCACTTATGACCCCTACGCCTGGTTTCCACGCGTACCCCGGTTTACATAACTGAGAGGGTATTCGGATACACTTCGGACTGTCGGGTCTGAAGGTTGAAGCGAAAAGGTCCGCCATGACCAATGATTTACAATCCGGCTAGGGACAAAATATGTCAATTGAAGTACACAGTCACTTAGAATGGCTAAATTCTTCTTCTATACCATCCAACAGGCTGTCTAGCCTACAATCCTGTTGGGAATACTTTGCAGCAAATCCTACCTGGTCATATACCAGACTAACGGGAATCTCTTTCTCATCTGCCCTACAGGTCCGACCAGGGCCATGTGATTCGGATCAACCTTGGTGTACCGAGTTTTTACCATGGCCCAGGCTTCCCCCGCACCTTGTCAGCTGATACGTCTCCAACGTATCTATAATTTATGAAGCATTCATGCTAATATATTATCTATTTTGGATGTTTATGGGCTTTATTATACACTTCTATATTATTTTTGGGACTAACCTATTAACCGGAGGCCCGGCCCATATTGTTGTTTTCTTGCCTATTTCAGTGTTTCGAAGAAAAGGAATATCAAACAGAGTCCAAACGGAATGAAACCTTCGGGAGCGTTATTTTTGGAACGGATGTGATCCAGGAGACTTGGATTTAAAGTCAAGGAAGCCTCGAGGTGGCCACGAGGGTGGGGGGCACCCCCCCTACTCGGCGCGCCCCCCTATCTCATGGGCCCCGCGAGACTCCCCCGACCGACTTCTTTCGCCTATATAGTCCCATATACCCTAAAAAGATCGAAGCGAACAATAGATCGGGAGTTCCGCCGCCGCAAGCCTCTGTAGCCACCAAAAACCTCTCGGGAGCCCGTTCCAGCACCCTGCCAGAGGGGGAATCCCTCACCGGTGGCCATCTTCATCATCCCGGCGCTCTCCATGATGAGGTGGGAGTAGTTGACCCTCGGGGCTGAGGGTATGTACCAGTAGCTATGTGTTTGATCTCTCTGTCTCTCTCTCTCGTGTTCTCTCTATGGCACGATCTTGATGTATCGCGAGCTTTGCTATTATAGTTGGATCTTATGATGTTTCTCCCCCTCTACTCTCTTGTAATGGATTGAGTTTTCCCTTTGAAGTTATCTTGTTGGATTGAGTCTTTAAGGATTTGAGAACACTTGATGTATGTCTTGCCGTGCTTATCTGTGGTGACAATGGGATATCATGTGAACCACTTGATGTATGTTTTGGTGATCAACTAGCGGATTCCGCCCAGGAACCTATGCATAGGGGTTGGCACACGTTTTCGTCTTGACTCTCTGGTAGAAACTTTGGGGCACACTTTGAAGTACTTTGTGTTGGTTGAATAGATGAATCTGAGATTGTGTGATGCATATCGTATAATCATGCCCATGGATACTTGAGTTAACAATGGAGTATCTAGGTGACATTAGGGTTTTGGTTGCTTTGTGTCTTAAGGCGTTATTCTAGTATGAACTCTATGATAGATTGAACGGAAAGAATAGCTTCATGTTATTTTACTATGGACTCTTGAATAGATAGAACAGAAAGGATAACTTTGAGGTGGTTTCGTACCCTACCATAATCTCTTCGTTTGTTCTCCGCTATTAGTGGCTTGGGAGTGACTCTTTGTTGCATGTTGAGGTATAGTTATATGATCCAAGTATGTTATTATTGTTGAGAGAACTTGCACTAGTGAAAGTATGAACCCTAGGCCTTGTTTCCTACCATTGCAATACCGTTTACGCTCACTTTTATCATTAGTTACCTTGCTGGTTTTATATTTTCAGATTACAAAAACCTATATCTACTATCCATATTGCACTTGTATCACCATCTCTTCGCCGAACTAGTGCACCTATACAATTTACCATTGTATTGGGTGTGTTGGGGACACAAGAGACTCTTTGTTATTTGGTTGTAGGGTTGTTTGAGAGAGACCATTTTCATCCTACGCCTCCCACGGATTGATAAACCTTAGGTCATCCACTTGACGGAAATTTGCTACTGTCCTACAAACCTCTGCACTTGGAGGCCCAACAACGTCTACAAGAAGAAGGTTGTGTAGTAGACATCATCGGCAGGCCGATATCTTCCATAATCGGAAGCGCCGCCGCGCTCCCTTGAGCATCTCTACAAGCTCCCCCATGCCTCCTGGTAGGGAGGCGGATGGCCACAAGGCTTGGGAAATACCATGCATCACCTGCCGAACTTGTTCGTGCAGTTGTGAAAGCTCTTGCAGAAGATCACCTGCGAATCCGGCCATATCCTCTTCGGGACGACCTGTCAGCATACCTACAGACATAACTCTGTTAGCCCATTTCTTTGCCGAACTGTATCAAGGTTCATTTGAGCACATACTAAAAATGCCGCGTCGAAGCCTCTTGTTCTCCTTCACGAAGTCAGCAAGATGGGCCCGAACGTCTTCCAATTCAACGCCCAGCCGGGTATTGGCATCTTGGAGATCTTTTTCTCTCGCCTAACCCACGTAAGCACGTGCTCGCCGGCCTCTAGCTGTCGTTGAGCATGTTGCTCATCCTCTTGTACGATCTCCGGATTCACTCGGGGATTGTCTGCAGAATCTATTGTTAGATTTGCAAACATGCCAAATACTAACTGGTACACGTAATTATGTTCATTTTGATCAAGACAACTATTACCAGATGAGGCCTTCTTGGATTCCTCCATTCCGGCAACTGCGGCCCTTAGCTGGGCTTTGCACTCCTCCAGCTCTCGAGACAAATGGGTGTTCTTCTCTGTAAGAACCTATTCATACAATGATCCTTAAATCAGTTGTGCCAACCATTTCAACTCTTATGGGCTACTGATATACATAATTATCAGATTTTTCTTACCCGTATATCATTTGAATACTGGTCTGTGGCTCTAGCAAGCCCACCTTGAGCTGCTCAGATGCACGCGTCTCCCGTGTTGAAGGCATTAAATGCCTCTTCAGAGAAATTAGGGTCGCGAAGTACGGCCCGCCGACGCCGGTGATTAATAGCACTCTCCACTTCGGAATTTGTGGCGGATATTCTATCTGCATCCTCTATAGGAGGACCGTCCAGCGTTGTCCCCATGTTAGCCTCCGCCCTTGAGTCCGGATCTGGAGTCTGGCTGGTGGAGGCGTGGCCGGCAGGATCTCCGGACACAGTCCGGCGAGTGCTTTTTCTGCCAGGGGACAATAAACATTGTTATATTTTAAAGACGATAATCACGGAGCAGGTTTTTAAATCATACCTCTGCGACGGCGTCTCGATCCTGACCACCTTCCTTTTAAGCCTACTTGGCTTCGGTGCCCCTTGTTGGTGAGTCACCGCGGGTTCGGCACGGCGCCCCGATGGCCTTCCCTATAAAGCGCAATACATGTGCGATGGGTAAGGCATAAGGAAGGGATCCTTCTCGGAAGTTAGGACTCCAGTTTTACTTACACGTGGTGTAGGGAGTAGGCCGGGATAGTCAGCTATGATAGCCACCAAGGTGCCATCACAAGTTGCCTGGTAAAACGTCCTATCGACAAGCTCCACAAATATGTCCTGATCTTCTTCAAGTCTGGGGTCGGGGGCCTGGTTTTGCTCCTCTGGCTGTGGAGGCGGGCTGTGGACCTCCCTCACATCTTTTTGCAGTTCCTGCTATGAATTAGCAAGGTAAATATTTGTGATGAAGGAATGCGGGAACAAATAGAGTTGAGTGAAACATAGCAGCTCACCCAGCTAGGGGGGTTGTACATCGAAAATCCATCCCCCGACTTAATGCGGATAAACTCCTCTTCTTATCCTTTATACAAATCAGACAATATTTTCGCCAGGGCGGTGGCGGAGTTCGGACCTTTCCGACCGCAGCGAGTGGCATTGTCCTCTCCATTAAAGTGCCACATGGGACGCCCCCGATACTGGAGTGGTTGCACCCCCCGCATTATGCATATTGACATAACCTTGATTATTGTCAATCCAGATTTGGCATGTGTTTTTATCCTACCCATCAGATAAAGGACCTCTCTGCTATCTTCCTCCTGGGGGCTCCGGGGATGCCAGTTGCGGTGTTTCATCAGTGGGGCATTGGTAAACTCAGGAAAACCCATCGGAATAGGGTCCGGAAGGGGGACATCCTCTATATAAAACCACTCCGAATGCCAGTCTTCGGATGTCTTCTTTGGAGTGCCGGACAGGTATCCGGTCCCGGCGATGCGCCATATTTCGGCTCCGCCCACTCGATATATTGATCCCTCCTGATTGCAATGGACGAGGTAGAATAGTCTCTTCCATAGCTCGAAGTGAGCTTCGCAGCCCAGAAATAGCTCGCAAAGGGCGACATAACCTGCGATGTGCAGTATGGAGGCAGGAGTGAAGTTATGCAGCTGGAGGCCGTAATAATCCAGAAGCCTGCGGAGGAATGGATGGATTGAAAATCTAAGGCCCCTCAGCAAGTAAGGGACAAGGCATACTTGCTCCCCCCTGGATGGGTTGGGGAAACTCTCTGCTTGCTCCCAGCCGTCATAAGTGGCTAATCAGGCTCGGACAGGGACAAGATATGCAGGCGGGAGAAACCTCTGGGTCTGCAACTCCACCAGCTGGATGTGGGATACGGTGCACTTCACCCAATCACTTGGATTAGTGCTACGGGAGCGAGAGAAGGAGCTATGACGGCCGGCCATGCTGGGATGGATTTTTCGGGCACGCTCTGATGGATCCTCGCTTTGGGAAAATGGTATGATTTGGATCTGAGGATCCCCGTCTCTTTAATAGATGATTTACTTACATGGTCAGGGTGGCAAATGTAAAAATGTCCCGACTTCTCGCATTCGCTCGACACGTGGAGACTGCCATTATTACGGTACGGAAGCCGAGGAGTGCAACATTAATGGGAAGCTGGACACTGCTCGTTACAACGGGTACTCAGGGATTTGGAGAAGAACCCGCCTTGCAATGCCGAAGACAATCTGCATGCCGGACTCATCGTCATTGAAGCCTGGTTCAGGGGCTATTGAGGGAGTCCTGGATTAGGGGGTCCTCAGACAGCCAGACTATGTACTTATGCCGGACTATTGGACTATGAAGATACAAGATTAAAGACTTCATCCCGTGTCCGGGTGGGACTCTCCTTTGCATGGAAGGCAAGCTTGGCAATTCGGATATGTAGATTCCTTCTCTGTAGCCGACTCTCGGTAACCCTAGCCACCTCCAGTGTCTATAAAAACTGGAGGGTTTAGTCCGTAGGACAACAACAATCATAAATATAGGCTATCTTCTAGGGTTTAGCCTCTACGATCTCGGGGTAGATCAACTCTTGTAATACTCATATCATCAAGATCAATCAAGCAGGAAGTAGGGTATTACCTCCATCAAGAGGGCCCAAACCTGGGTAAACATTGTGTCCCCCGCCTCCTGTTACCATTAGCCTTAGACGCACAGTTCGGGACCCCCTACACGAGATCCGCCGGTTTTGACACTGACACATACCCTCAGCCCCGAGGGTGAACTACTCCCTCCTTGTCATGGAGAGCGCCGGGATGATGAAGATGGCCACCGGTGAGGGATCCCTCCTCCGGTAGGGTGCCGGAACAGGGTCTCAATTGTTTTTTGCTGGCTACAGAGGCTTGTGGCAGCGGAACTCCTGATCTATTGTGCTCCTGGATGTTTTCGGGGTATATGGGTATATATAGGAGGAAGAAGTAGGTCGATTGAGCTGCGAGGGGCCCATGAGGGTGGGGGCGCACCCGGGGGGGGGGGGGCAGGCGCACCTCCCTGCCTCGTGGCCTCCTCGCTTCTTTCTTGACGTCCACTCCAAGTCCTCTGGATCATGTTTGTTCCAAAAATCACTCTCCCAGAGGTTTCATTCCGTTTGGACTCCGTTTGGTATTCCTTTTCTGCGAAACACTGAAATAGGCAAAAAAACAGCAATTTGCACTGGGCCTCCGGTTAATAGGTTAGTCCCCAAAATAATATAAAAGTGTATAACAAAGCCCATTAAACATCCAAAACAGATAATATAATAGCATCGAACAATCAAAAATTATAGATACGTTGGAGATGTATCAGTTACCTCCTGCTGCTCGCTAGGCTGCGCATTGGGGGTATCGGGATTGACTACGCCGCTCGACGCCGTCACCTTCTGCAGCGCTGAGGCGGAGCCCGCCACCTCCTTCTCCACATCCGCAGCGATTGCGAGTTTCCACGCACTGCCGTGGACGCCGCCGTCATCTGCGGTCGCCACGCCCTGCAGCTCGACCACATCTCCGGCCGTTGCGCCCGCATCGCCACGGGCTTCGGCCATCTCCGGGTGAAGGTGATGAAGGTGAGGAAGAGGATGCGGTGGGGTAGAGCGAGACGGTGGGGTTGAGGCAGTGTAGGAGAGCGAGACGACGCCGGTGGGGGAGAGGAAGATGATGCGGCAGGGAGGGGATTTGGGGGGGAAATGGTAGGGGGCAATGGAAGTGGTTGCCCCTATTTATACGATGGGGCATTTCAGGCCTGTCAAATGGACACGTGCTACCCCACGACCGCGGTCCATTGCATGCGCCCACGTATACAAATACCTATACGGTCAGCATACAAAACAACTATACAGGTAATGGTCAAAGGTGTACTCGGTCCTACGTGGCCCCACTTGTCAGAGTTAATGGTCAAAGGCATTGACCCGATGGCAACGTCCGTTGTAACTTATTCCGAGGGTTTGGGCAAGGGAGTGGGGAAAAGTGAGCAAACGTTAACAGAGTGGGGATGAATGAGTAGAGCTAAGGAACCAGGGGCACAAAAATAAAAAAAAACCAAGAAAGTAAATTACTACAACTAATTTTTTAGTTTTTCTAAAGTTTTTCAAACACACAAGAAGAAAGCAAGAAAATAAATCTAATCATGGATTATACAATGAAAAAGTGTGAACACCGACAAATAGAATGATAAGTAGACATGAATATAATGTTGGTGAGAAACACATACTCCCCCAAGCTTAGGCTCTTCGCCTAAGTTGGTAATCGGTCAGTAGCCTGGAGGGTAGTAGTCTGCGTGGTAGCTCACAGAGGCTCTCGGTGCGGATGCCTTGGCACGCCATGCTGCCACCACTACTGCGTTAGGAGATCGGGCCTCGCTCTCAAGAACAAAATATCTCGCCTTGATGTGATAATCGAAAAGAGCAGGCGTAGGCAAATATGTGTCCCCAACAGAATTTTGGTTAAACATTAGATTGTAAGTGAAATTATCAACCTTTCCCCTTAAGGATCTTATGTTCTTTTAAAGTGTCAAAATCTAAATACCGCGTGGGTAGGATAGGATCAAAGGGAAAAGGTGAAACACCCAGCTTTGGTGCCAAATGTGTGGCATAAATTCCACCATAGAACCAGCCACTGTTAGAATTATGCTGAAGTCTACATGCAACAATCGCTCCAAGGTTATAATTCCTTTCACCAGTGAGAGCGGTCTGAATGAGGCTCAAGTCTGGCGCACAAAGTATGCTACAGTCTTGCTTGCCTACTATGCATTTCCCATTAAATAATGCAAGATACTGAATTGCGGGAAAGTGAATGCTCTTTATTCTTCCTTGTCTTACTCCCCTATTTTCACCGTAACAAAGGCTAGTCAAGAAAGACGCGTACTCAGCCTTCGGTGGTTCATCAAGCGAACCCCAAAATGGCAGTTTGCAATGGTAAGCAAAATTCTCCAATGGGATAGTAAATGGTTATCATAAAGCATAAAAGACACCCTAGACTATGCAAATCTTTTGACAAATGACTCAATGAGAAGTTGGCATTGTTCACACTTATCTGAAAGGTAGGGACCGAGGCCAGCATTGTGAACATATTGCTCAAATTCCTCCTTAATGCCCACACTCACCATATATTCATCGCAAGGCCATAAGCATGTTTTGGTGGCGGCATCACGTGTGGAACTTTCACTTGGTTCAACATAAGACCGGCGAGCAGAACTGTCACTAGAAGATGCCCCCGAGGATCATCTCCTCGAAGAGCTCCTTCCAAATAGGTTCATCATGTCCGCGTATAATTTTTTTAAAATAAAAATTTGGGGGTGACAAAAATTTGTCAGCAAAACTTTATAAAATTGATAGCGGCTACTCATAGGGATAAATAGAGGCCATATCAAGCATTCAAACTACCTACAACACTAAGAATTCAATACGCAAGCTCATCTACAGCAGCACCAAGAGTATCTAATTATTCAAAGTATAAACCACTAAAACAAAAACTAATTGGACAAACAGTGGAGTCACACACCAAGCAACAATTCCCCGAAATAGTTTCATAAACGGAGCTTCGAGCAAAGAGATCAAAATTCGCGGTTTTGAGCTCAAGAACACGGGAGAGAGAGCAATGGAGATCTTTTTCTGGAGGTAAGTGATGATGTGGGCTAAAGAGATAAGTGAGGGGGCCCACATGGGGACCATAACCCACCAGGGCATGACTAGGTGTCCTGGCGCGCCCAGGTGGGTTGTGCCCACCTCGTGCACCTCCCTCTGGTATTATTTGCACCAGAAATTCAGAAATATTCAGAAAACAATCGTGTAAAAATTTCAGGGCATTCTGAGAACTTTTAGTTTTGGGTCATTTTTCATTGCACGGGAAATTCAGAAAACAGACAAAACATAGCATTTTATTTTATTTAACTAATAAAAACAGGAAAAAAAAGTAAGGATAGAAGGTAGTGCTTACTAAATTCATCAACTTCATACCTCTCAAAAATGATTCATTAATAAGGTTGATGAGATCTTATTAACAACCACTTTCGATTAGCATGAAACCGAAGAACTTTCGTATATCACTAAGTTACCTCAATGGGAATATGCATCTACCCAACAATAAGCATTTCATATTTCTTTTTGACTGTAGGTAGAGGTATTTGAAAACTTCCAATAGTGATTGTTGGAGATTTTTCAATAACATTAATACCATTCACTTGGAATTGTTTCTTCGGAAAGTGCACCATATGCTCACTACCATTAATATGAAAAGTGGCATTGCTTTTATTGCAATCAATAACAGCCCCTGCAGTATTCAAGAAGGGTCTACCAAGGATGATCGACATGTTATCGTCCTCGGGCATCTCAAGTATAACAAAGTCAGTCTAAATAGTAACATTAGCAACAACAACAGGCACATCCTCACAGATACCGATAGGTATGGCGGTTGATTTATCAGCCATTTGCAAAGATATTTCAGTAGGTGTGAGCTTATTCAGATCAAGTCTTTTGTATAAAGAGAAAGGCATAACACTAACACCAGCTCCTAAATCACACAAAGCAGTTTTCACATAATTCTTTTTGATAGAGCAAGGTATAGTTGGTATACCCAAATCTCCAAGTTTTTTAGGTACTCCATCTTTAAAAGTATAGTTAGCAAGCATAGTGGAGATTACACCTTCCGGTATTTTTCTCTTATTTGTGATGATGTCTTTCATATACTTTGCATAAGGAGGCGTTTTTAAGATGTCAGTCAAGCGAGTACGCAAAAGATTGGCCTCAGCATTTTAGCAAAGCGTTCAAATTCTTCATCATCTTTCTTTTTAGTTGACTTGGGTGGAAAAGGCATAGGTTTTTGAACCACGGTTCTCTTTCTTTACCGTGTTTTCTAGCAATGAAGTCTCCTTTATCATATCTTATATTCTTAGGTTATGGGTTATCAAGATCGATAGGTGGTTCTATGTCAACATCATTATCTGGTTCTTTATCATTATTTTTTTGAGTGTCTTCATGAACCTCATCATTGTCTTTTTCATTATCATTAGGTGGATGTTCATTACCAGATTGAGTTTCAGCATCAGAGAAAGAAGTTTCATTTTCATTATCAAGAGGTTTATCTATTTCAGGTTCACTAGAAGCATGCAAAGTCCTATCATTTTTCTTTTTCTTTTTCTTTTTAGAAGGACTAGGTGCACTAGTGTTATTTCTTTGTGAATCTTGTTCAATTCTTTTTGGGTGTCCCTTAGGATAAAGTGGTTCCTGAGTCATTTTACCTCCTCTAGTTGCAACTTTAACAACAAAGTCACTTATATTATTGTTCATTTCATCAAGTAACTCTCTTTGAGATTTAAAAACTTGTTCTAATTGTGTTTGAACCATAGAGGCATGTTTTCATACACCTCTAACATCATTTGAGATTCTAAATAACATGTCACTCAAGCGAGCAATCATATCAGAATTATATTTCAATTGTTTCATAACATTTGCATTGAAGTGGTCTTGTTTTCTAATGTAGTTTTCAAACTCATAAAGGCATTGGCTAGATGCATATTGTGAGGATTATCATTTTTATTGAACTTCATAAGAGAATTTACCTCTACCACCATAGGAAGTGGTGGTGGGTCAAACCCATGTATTTCTTCAATAGTTGGTAAATTTTTAACATCCTCAGCTGTAATACCTTTTTCCTTCATAGATTTCTTTGCCTCTTGCATATCTTCAGGACTGAGATATAATATACCCCTGTTCTTTGGAGTGGGTTTAGGTGGTAGTTCAGGAATAGTCCAATCATCATAATTTTTCAATATGTTATTCAATAATTCTTCATCTTGAGCAATAGTTCGTTCCCTGAAAACACAACTAGCACAACTATCTAGGAAGTCCCTAGAAGCATCGGTTAGTCCATTATAGAAGATATCAAGTATTTCATTTTTCTTAAGAGGATGATCAGGCAAAGCATTAAGTAACCGGCAAAGCCTCCCCCAAGATTGTGGGAGACTCTCTTCTTTAGTTTGAACAAAGTTAAATATTTCCTGTAAGGCGGCTTGTTTCTTATGAGCAGGAAAACATTTTTCAAAGAAGTAGTAAATCATATCCTGGGGACTACACACACAACCAGGAGCAAGAGTATTGTACCAAGCTTTAGCATCACCCTTTAATGAGAAAGGAAATAAATTGAGAATAAAGTAGTATCGAGTTTTCTCATCATGAGTAAAAAGGGTGGCTATATCATTCAACTTAGTAAGATGTGCCACAACAGTTTTAGTTTCATAACCATGGAAAGGATCAAATTCAACCAAAGTAATTAACTCTGGGTCGACAGAGAATTCATAATCCTTATCATCAATAAAGATATGCGAAGTAGCAAACTCGGGATCACATTTCATTCTAGCATTCAGAGACTTTTCTTTATACTTGTGTAATAATTTCTCTAGATCATCTCTATCCTTACAAGCAAGAATATCCCTAGTTGCCTCTTCACTCATAACATAGCCTTCCGGTACCTTAGGAAATTCATATCTAGGAGGGCTAGCTCTAGCAGGTGTTTCAGGAGTTTCAGTTTCAAGCTCATCATCAGATTCAACAACATCATGTTGTATTACTCTAGCAATTTGTTCATCAAGAAATTAAACAAGTGGCACATCATCATTATCGAGCATGGTACTAGCATCATTATAAGCATCACTCATAGTAGAAGTAGCATCATCAATAACTTGCAACATATCAGAATTAATAGCATGTGGTGGTGGTGTTGCAAGTTTACTCATAACAGAAGGTGGATCTAAAGCAGAACTGGATGGCAGTTCCTTACCTCCCCTCGTCTTTGAGGGAAATATCTTAGTCTTAGCATCTTTCAGATTCTTCATAGTGATAAATTGTTAATAATCCCAAGTGACTCAACAAATATAGCTATGCTCCCCGGCAACGGCGCCAGAAAAAGGTCTTGATAACCCACAAGTATAGGGGATCGCAACAGTTTTCGAGGGTAGAGTATTCAACCCAAATTTACAGATTCGACACAAGGGGAGCCAAAAAATATTTGAAGGTATTAGCAGCTGAGTGATGACACACAAGTGTAGGGGTTCTATCGTAGTCCTTTCGATAAGTAAGACTATCCAACGAGGAGCAAAAGGAAATGACAAGCGGTTTTCAGTAAGGTATTCTGTGCAAGCACTGAAATTATCGGTAACAGATAGTTTTGCGATAAGGTAATTTGTAACGGGTAACAAGTAACAAAAGTAATTAAGGTGCAGCAAGGTGGCCCAATCCTTTTTGTAGCGAAGGACAAGCCTGGACAAATTCTTATATAGAGGAAAGCGCTCCCGAGGACACGTGGGAATTATCGTCAAGCTAATTTTCATCATGTTCATATGACTCACGTCCATTACTTTGATAATTTGATATGTGGGTGGACCGGTGCTTGGGTACTTCCCTTCCTTGGACAAGAATCCCAGTTATGATTAACCCCTCTCGCAAGCATCCGCAACTGCAAAAGAAGAGTTAAGGTAAACCTAACCATAGCATGAAACATATGGATCCAGATCAGCCCCTTACAAAGCAACGCATAAACTATGGTTTAAGCTTCTGTCACTCTAGCAAACCATCATCTACTTATTACTTCCCAATGCCTTCCTCTAGGCCCAAACAATGGTGAAGTGTCATGTAGTCGACGTTCACATAACACCACTAGAGGAAAGACAACATACATCTCATCAAAATATCGAACGAATACCAAATTCACATGACTATCACTACAAAAAAAAGACACATCCATATGACACTTCTATGACGATAATTGTGACAAAACCCGGTATCATCATAGATGTGGTGGGCTCCTACTTCTATGACAAAAAATCATGACAGAAAATGGGCTTTTCGTCCTGGGCGGGTCGGAGACGCAGCCGCATGACATTCTTTGGGTCGTCCATGACGGAAAAAACCATGGTAGAAGCGAGGGGGTGGAAATTTCGGGGAGTTCCCGGTTATGGTGGGAGGTCGGGGGCCGAGCGATGCACGTTTCTCTCGTACACATACGCACGTATGTGCGAGGCGTTGGCTCTAACTGAACCCGAGCGAGGCGTTGGGCTCTAACTGAACCCGAGCGATTGCATTACAGGCTACGTGTTACTCAACCCGAGTGATCGATCAATGGCTGTTAACTGAACTCGATCGAGCGATTCCTTCGCTAGTGCTGCTAACTGAAGCCGATCGATTGGATGAACAGTGAGCGTTGCGGGGGGGTGGATGAACAGTGAGCAGTGGCATTGCCTCTAGATGAACAGGACCCCGTGGTGTGGAGGGCTGGATGAACAGTAGACGGTGGAGGGTTGGAATAGTAGCCGATGGAGTAGCACCCGGTGGAGGCTGGATGAACAGGAGCCCGTGGAGGCTGGAGGAGGTCGACGGTGGAGATGAACAGTATCCCGTGGAGTCCCGTTTTGCGGTACGCCACACCCCTCCCGATGAACAGGACCCCCGTTTCAACCGTAGCGCTCCAACACAAGTCTATTTCGTCTGTTTTGCGGTAACGCCACACCCCTCCCGATCAACAGCACCCCCGTTTCGACCGTAGTGCTCCAACACAAGTCTGTTTCGTCCATTTTGCGGTACGCCACACCCCTCCCGATCAACAGGACCCCCGTTTCGACCGTAGGAGGTCTGTTTCCCCCGTTTTGCAGTACGCCACACCCCTCCCGATCAACAGGACCCCGTTCCGAACGTAGGAGGTCCGTTTCCTCCGTTCTGCGGTACGCTAGGCCTCATTTCCATCGCCTGTTCCGTCCAAGACCTCCCGATGAACACGACCACGCATTCCGTTCCGACCCAGCCGGTTGGCTCCCACGCGTTTCGTTGGCTCCCGATGAACACGACACATTCCGTTGCCTCCCCATGAACACGAGCCCTTGCCGTACGTATGCGCGAGTAGGCGTTCGAGACCCCGCCCGTATGTACGTACGTGGCCGTATTTTCTTTCTTGCACCCTGGCCGATGTACGTACGTGTACATGCTACGTGCGCGCCTCTACTACGACATATATGCGCCTCTACTACGACACGTGCGTGCCTCTACATCGACCAGTATATATGTACATACACGTTCGCGACCAGAATGACAACGCTAAGTATGCTTCGACCAGGTGGGTCCCGACTGTCAGGCACTTCCTTGCGTTCGAAGATGTAGCTGGTGGGTCCCAGCAGTTAGGGGGGCGAAATGTTTTTTTTCGCCCGGACGCACTTCCTTGCGTGCGAAGATGTAGCTGGTGGGTCCCAGCAGTCAGGGGGGCGAATCATTTTTTTTTGCCCGGACGCACTTCCTTGCATGCGAAGATGTAGCTGGTGGGTCCCAGCAGTCAGGGGGAAACGTTTTTTTCACGAAATACGGTGGCCCGTCTGATGGGTCCCTGCTGTCAGGTGGAGGAATCATTATTTTGCGCGTAATAAGGAGGCACTTCCTTGCTGCGGCCGTGGACCCAGCTGTCAGCCTCTCCATGTACAGTCCACATTTGATGGAAGTCCTTCCTTGACCACGTTGACCACGCCGCGTCGAGAGCACCATAGCGATGGACGACAGCGAGGACTAGGAAGGGGATGACTCGGAGCCGGGGAAGACGCAGCAGTGGATGCCCACGCGAAGAGGAGTACGAGGGTTCATTGGTTCGGCTGCGGTGTGAGGCTGCTGTCGCCGCAGAATAACAGGGGGTGTGGGTGAGTAGAGGGATGGCCTGGCCAGCGATGGGAGTAGTAGGGAGCGGTGAGGCCTTCGCGGCATCACAGCCGGCCACGAGAGGCAGGAGCACGCGGCACGAGCGGCGCTGGTTTGGGCGGCTGGAGCAAGAAGACCAGAGGTTGAAGCAGCACTATGGCTGTTGGATGAACATCGTATGGTAATAGGAGCTAGAATCGTTCATATTGACTAAGTTGACAAAGCCCTCCATCCCCGTCAACTTGGTAGGTCCACAAGTCAGCCTCCCAGTATGTTGGGTTCCAGCTAGCAGGGGGAGTATTCATTTTTTTGTGCGTAATAAGGAGGCACTTCCTTGCGTGCGAAGGTAGCTAGTGGGTCCGACATGTCAGCGGGGGGCACGTTTTTTCGCAAAATACAGAGGCCCTTCTGGTGGGTCCCAGATGTCAGGTGGAGGAATCATTATTTTGCGTGTAATAAGGAGGCATTTCCTTGTGTGCGTCCGTGGACCCAGCTGTCAGTCTCTCCACGCATAGTCTACTTCCGACGGTGTCGTTCGTTGACCATGTTGACCACACCGCGCCGAGCGCATCCAAGGTGGTGGACGACGGCGAGGCCCCGGATAGCAACGAGCCGGAGATGGGAAGATGCGGGAGTAGAGTCGCAGACGGAGAGGTGTACGAGGGTTAACTGGTTCTAGTGCGGTGTGGTTCGGCAGTCGATGGAGAAGAACAGGAGGTCTGGAGGGGTGGAGGGATTGCCTGGCCAACGGTGGAGTAGCACTTCATAGCGAAGCGTGCTAAGCAGAGCTGCTAGCAGCAGGTGGCGGGAGGTGGTCTCGGTGGCACTGGAGGAAGAAGATGAGAGATTGAAGATGGATGCCGGTCGTTGGATGTAAGTCCAACAGCTAACATGTCAGAATCATTTGTTGACTAAATTGACAATGACTTGCATTGCCTTCGACCTATTGGCCCACATTTCAGCCTCAAAAAATGTGGCATGTATTCAACCCATTTTTTCACAATTTGCAGTCTTTTTTTGCGAGGTAGAATTTACAGTCAATTTGATCTTTTTTTGAATTACAGCCACTAGCTGGGCTGGGTGAACAAATAATATAGCGTCCATGCGGCCCATTTATTTTATTTCCTAAAAAATTACAGGCCATTTGCACTTTCTCGAAATACATGATTTTGTCGGGTTGATTCTAATTATAATGTTGGGTTGGGCTAGCAATGTTATCAAAAAATAAAAAGGGGATGAGCATTTTGTTATAAATATATTTAAATAATAAGTGATATTATTACATTCATCCTTAAATCTTACCAAGCTTTTGTACACAATCACTAGGATTTTCGTGCCAAAACAATCCAGGATTTTATTTGTTAAGAAATTATTTTTATAAGTTAATAAGATGTGGGATATTGTTTTCTTACATATGTAAGTAATTGTTAAATATATGATGACCATAAAAATAATATATAATAACATATAAAATAATTTAAATATCTATAATATAGTTAGAAGGGAAACATAAGTTGGACCTGGCGTTCCTATTCTTATATAGAAAAATAGAACAGACCTCTGTGTTTTCTTCAAAAAAATACATAAATTGGGCTGCCAAAAATAAAACCTCGAATGGGAGGTCCATAAGTCGGTCGATACATGACGGCCCTAAGAAAATACAAACAGGCCTATGGACCTCCCATCTAAGGTCGTGGGTTGCGCATGTTAAAAATGAAAGCCTAGACGGGGCAACCCAAAACCACGTCCAACACTTGCCAAAACTCTGTCCCTCATTTTCTCTTTGTTTCACACACTCGACATTGTGTGGGCATTTTGACTGTGCATCATATGAAGATGTGCTATGCATGAATGTTGATCAGCATGATGTTAACTGGCTGGTAGTTCCATTTTCGACCATGAATAAAACTTCCAACATGATGTTAACCCTGTTTGAAAAGGCCGTGTTAATATACATGCTCTGCCTTTGAAAGTTGCAGTTTCTTATCTGAAACTGAACTTGCAGTTTCTTATCTGAAACTGAAACTTGCAGTTTCTTCTCTGAGAATCACATTGTCTACACTTTCATACTCCTATGAAACTAAATTTTTTTAAGTGCTAAAAATAGATCTCTAGAATTCATAAAATACTTCATATGCTCAATACTACAAATCTGAAATTCAAAAGACATTCATATCTGAAAGTACTCTCAAAATACACAACACAAAACACAATTCACAACCAACAAATACTGACAACCCTAAGCTCCTCCTGACAATTCACAACCTGCCTGACTATTGGGCTAGGAGGGCAGCCCCCTCTTATTCCTCAGCGGCAGACAGCCGCCCCATGAGACAATGTTAACGGCGAGGGAGAAGGTGGCGGGCAAGCATCGTCAGGCCAACTGCTTTTCTCCTCTTGCAGTTGGGTTCGATCGACGAAGATTCCACCGGCTCGCTCTGGCAGGACACCCTCACAAATGGCACCCTGTAGATGCTCGATACTTTAATCTCTGGTGGATGCTCCATCTGGGATCGATACTCCCACCACCGCTCCCTCACGATCGGATTCAGTGAATCTGTTTGATCCATGGCCCAGAGGAGCAGCTCTATGTACTCCGGCGCGACTCCCTCCGGGAGTATCGCCGCCTTTTCGCTCTCTTGTAGATATTTGGCCATGGATGTCGCCGTCGTCACTAGTTGGTCCTTGTTGTCAAACCAAGACTGTATCTCCAACATCCTAGCTAGCTTCACAGGGTCGCCGTCTGCGATCCTCACGTATTGGTTGTACTCCTCCATCGATCTACTTCTCCACAGCACCTTCACTCGCCGGCGATGGTTTTTGAATGGAAGAGGAGAGGAGCAGCGCTGGTTTTGGATTAGAACGGGAGAGGAGCGACGCTGGTTTTGGACTGGAACAGGAGAGGAGGGGCGGTGGTTTTGAAATGGAAGAGGAGAGGAGCGGTGCTGGATTTAGATTGGAATAGGAGAGGAGCAGCGGTGTTTTAAGAGGAGAAGAGCAGAAGAGCGGCGCTGGTCTTGGAAGTATTTTTTTGTTGTTTTGCGTATTTTGGGTCAAAGTTTGACCATGTACTGTATTTGACAAGCAAAATGTGACTGCATGTCACCAAAAATTGTATCGTTTGGTTCGTATCTGAATGTACTTTCAAATTATATTATTTTTGCAATGTATACATATATTTTATGTGCGAAAATCATGGTCAATTATGACCCAAAATAAAAGGGAGACTAGTTAATGTGGGGTCGCTTTCTTAATTGAAGGGTAAATTGATTTTGATTTTGATCCTGTCACAGCACGCCGGCCCTCTCGTCCAATCCTAAATCGCTGCCACATGCTCCTCTCCCTCTTCTCCATTGCAAAACCACCTCCTCTCCTCTATATCATCTCCATTCCAAAACCACCATCTCGCCTCTCCCTCTTCTGATCTTCTCCATTGCAAAAACACCTCCTCTCCTCTCCATCATCTCCATTCCAAAACCACTGTCTCGCCTCTCCCTCTTCTGATCTTCTCCATTGCAAAACCACCTCCTCTCCTCTCCATCATCTCCATTCCAAAACCACCATCTCGCCTGTCCCTCTTCTCTATTGCAAGACCACCGTCTCTCCTCCCATCTTCCAAAGCTAGCACCAGACCACTCAGAAGGACATCTATGGAGAGGATGCAGAAGCGAATCAGGCAGATCGCCGACGGCGACCAGGCAAAGTTAGCCAGGTTGAAGGAGATCCTTAGGTTGTTTGACAATGAGTGGGAGATTTCAAGGACGGTGTGGGCCATGTGGCAATGTATGAGAAAGAGCGAGACGGCGGAGATGAGGGCGGCGATGTACATGTACTCCTCGGCGGCAATCACGCCGTAGTCCTCCGAGTTCATCAAGTATCTCCTCTGGGTGATGGAGCAGACAGATTCGCCCGAGGTGATAGTCAGGTGGAGGTGGTGGGCATATAGGTCGAAGGTCGAGCACCCAGAGGATAACGAATCGATCAAGTATGGTGTGCCGTTCGTGAGGGTGCAGAGCCAGCCGGAGCCACAGGAGTATTCGTTTTCCCACCACAAGAGGAGGCCGGATGGCGTGACCTCACTTCCCCGCCGTTCTCCACGGTTCCCTCGATGCTCGCCTCGTTTCAACGGCGGCGGTAGGGTTTAAGGTAAGCTTCGCACTAACCTAATCTTCCACCTGCTCATGCTTACAATCAGTGTGACAGCTAATGAAAGTCATGCTTACAATCAGTCTCCGAGTACTACGCTAATCACCCTAAAATAGCTCTGGACCTTTGGGTCAAAGTTGTGACACAGTGTACAAATAAAGAAAAATAGATTAGTGCTTCTTTCAGAAAAGAGTACTCCCTAGAAAACTGCCAATATAAGCTACTAGTATTTGGTTAGAGGATTTGCTGCCGAGAAAGATTCGTCCACAGAGAGCGCCACACATCCCACTGGTGGTGGTGGATGCCAATGCGTGCATGCAGCATGGTTGGTGTCGGTAATTTTTACTTGGCACACCTCGCACTCTGCATACATGCCGGTTCCATATGTACATTTGTGCAGTTCCACCAAAATGCAGCTGAATAACCCTGTTTGCACAGATAATGAAAAAGCGTGATTACATTATAGTGGCACTAGTTGATGAAGCACACAAAATAAATAGAATAAAATGTTGTGATATTATCATAGTATGCCATGCTGTGAGGGCGAGATGGGCCCTGCGACGCCTAATACGGTATGCCTCATACTGGACATCGTCCCAAGTCTCCCAGATACACCTTCTGCCAGTGATGAACATCAGTGTACAACGGTAGTACAAGGAGGCGTCTTGAGACATTCAAATCTCTATTTTTGTAAAATCAACTAAAATTAAGCACCCCAGTTTACAGAAACGCTTAAACATTAACAATGGGACTAGTTGATGAAACATACATTAACAAAGACAACCACTTTCTTTATCTACATTGGAAATGAAATGATAGAGATGACACTCGCTCTATTTTAACTGTATTATTACTTCATTTTATCAGTGACACTTGGGTCGAGCAGGTGGCAAATGAGGTGTACCGTGCGTCGCAAGGATGGAGGCCGGGGGTGCTTAGACTGGGATGCTGAAGCTGGCTCTTTCAGTCACCAACATGGATGATTAAATTCATGGGACCTTTTGGTGCAGTTCACCTAAAATGAAGCAATGTTCCGTGAGCTAGCAGCTTCTTCAAATTTTTTTAAGAAAAGGGCTCCAGCCCCGGTTCCATTTCCATCAGAAAACGAAACCCACAGAGCTTCTTCTTCATTAGTTGCAATAAAATTGAGCAACATCAAGGTTGGTTGTGAAGCTCCTAGAATGCTCAACTATAATTTGGATATCATTTGTGCAGTTCAACTAAGATCTAGCGTGGAATGTATATCTCTGTTTGCACAAAAAAGGTGGAAAGGAGGGTGACTAACAAGTGATGAAACATGCATCAATTGAAAAGAAGCATGTTCCTTATCTGAATGGCAATCCTACAAGGACAGCAACAATTTCTAAAGCAGTGGCATTGCTAGATATTAGTGTGGGCATTAGGATTAACTATGACAACGGTTAAATACGAAATTACTTTGGGCACGGGAGAGTGGGCGGACCAGGACAGTTGCATTTCTAACGAAAAGAACCAACTTATCTTAAAGGGAAATTTTAGCAGGACATGTAAAGAAGTGCCATTGATTCATATTACTGGAGGCATTACATTGAAAACAACATTGGTTTAACGTGTCCTTACTTTTAACAATGCGACTGCTACATTTTACCAGTGGCATTACATAAGAGTGGCTCGGGGCAACAAACATCAGAACAAGATATCTGGGTTGGTCCCATTTTTGTTTAGTATAGCCACCTTATACTGTGTGAAGCTAGCAAATCTAGTGCTGGACTTACTCTGTTGACTTGTCCCCCAGTCCCCACTTTCTTTCCTTTTTCAACCAATAGATCGGGTTTATATTGAGTTTGTACTGTGTTTCCCTTTATTTCCCTATTAGACCTAGCGACCAGTTGAATAGCCAGTCTCTGCTACTTTTCGGCCCCGTTATTTCCTCTTTCGACCAAGTCCTAGATTCAGGTAACAAATCCTCCCCCACCCCCACCCCCTTTCTTCCTTGTTTGAACCAAGTAGTACTAGAGTCAAGTGCATGAACTAGTTTTACCTCTTAAACGTAAAAAAATTAGGTGGTTTTTGAACAGCCGATCGATCCTATCTACGAGGGGGCCTGAGAAATAGTAAAAGATACAAATGCAGCGACGTCAGGAGCTCGGGAAGTAGAGCAAGGCCGGTTTCGAAGGAAGTTATACCTGATGGTCACCGGGATGTCGCTAGGTGGGCGGCGGGAGGCCGGATCTGCCCACACTATGGCAACGAGGAAGAAGGGGTCAGAGGCCCTTCCTCGTCAGCGGTGCTTGGGAGAGAACGGCAAGGCAGGCTGATGAGGACGCGCCCAGCAGTGGGTAAGAGCCGTCGCCGAGGACGACCGCGTGAACGTTGTACCTTCTCACCTTCCCCGGCGGAGAGGATCCGGCTGGATCTGTGACCAGCGGTGAGAAGAGAGAGAGTGTGTGGCCACCGTTGTCGTGTTTAGATCTGGAGAGGCCAAGACAGTGTGAAGAGAGCAACACTAGCAAGCAAGCGCGGAGGCTCCTGCCTATATAGTGGAGTAGTAGTAGTTTTCTTTTGTCTACCGGAGCCGGCTTGACCTCTTCAATGACTATGAAGAAGTCTTCATGCACGTGGCCCGGAGGCGCAGTTGTCGTCATTTTGATCTGAAGCGCCGGATTATAACATATAACATGAAAAAATTCCACATGACAAGAAATCATAACCTCACTGCCCAAAGGAGACAACATGAATCCGGACGGACAAACTAGACGAGGAACAAAGCTCAAATTAAAGATAAACTCATAGAAAAGGGTTCCGTCGATAGATGTCCTAATTAACATAGACGGCTTGACCTAGATGGTAGCCGAGTAGTCACTGTTCGTGCATGTGCCCCCAATGACTAACCCAACTCAGTTGTCGCTGTTTAACCCTCGCAGTGATTCGAAGCACATGACACCTAATTTTGCAAGATGACAAGAAACATTTTTTTAGATTTCTCACCACAACTACAGCCATGTACAACACAGCCTGCACGATATGTAGACGATAGCAAATCTAAGCGTGTCTGCTGGAGTCTAGTCACATGCATGGACGAACTGATCTTCCGTGTCTTGCAGGGATCGTCCAGGCACAAATGTAGTACAACACTTCTCTAGTACTATCGCTCGTCTCCCTCTTCTATTAAGCCACCCGACTTGCGGGCCGGGGAGTGTGCCTATGGTCGGTTCTCAATTGCCGTCCCACATGTGTGTGCAAACGCAATATGGCGCGCGTTTCATTCAGAGCGCAGCGTGCCAGACCGACCGACCGTCTGGGGTGCGACGTGAACGCGACGGGCGTGCTGTATACTCCGTACATGTGTACCACCATTTTCTAGACGCTTTGCTCCATGGCGCGGGCGCAATCCATGGATACAAAATTAGTATACTGTATACTATTTAAAAGTCGAGGGCGAGGCTTTTCCTGCGCGGTAGGCGGCGGGGCAGTTCCGCCTAATCGGTTCAACAGAGAAAAGGGAAGACGAGGGAGTAGGCTGCTGCAAACGTAGGGCTATGTGATTTGACAGCGAGTTAAGCAAAGAAGTATCGGCCAAGAGGAAGAGGGACAAGGACGAAGTCGAGGACGTGGACGAGGACTCCGAGTAAGGTGGCAGTGTCGTTGCTCATGGTGGTTCTAATGCAGTGTCTATCAGAATAGTTGCAAAGTTTAATTTCAGGTGTGCTTAATTTAATTTGAGGAGTGTGTTGTGCTGAGCCCCCAGCAGAACTACGTTATGTTTCTTCTCGTTACTTTAACTCTTTAGTACATACATACTAGTATTTCTTACATTTCACATTTTAGTTGGTATAGTACTACCACTCATTTCTTCACATTATATACGTGCAATATATATGGCCAACATCATATAGCCAGCAGTTTAGTTGTCAAAGAATTTCAGGGTGCTTAGTTTTGTCAAAGAATTCCAGGATGCTTAGTTTTATTTGAAGGTGGGTTGTGCTGGACACCATTATTGTGACTAGCCTTTTTAATAGTACTATATGCATAATTTGGCGACGAGCGCTCTCTATATGTACCACCTTTTTTAATTTCATTTTTGCTCCATGGCGCAATCCATCGATACTACTACTGAACAAAAGAGTATACATTTTTTAAAAGGCTAGAGGGCGGGGCAGTCTAGCTTGGTCGGTTTCACGAGAGGCGAGGGCCTTTGTGATTTGATGGCTCATTACTGCCGGAAGGCGGGGCCTTGTGATTTGACTGCTCGTATAAATGCATCGACGACCTGATCGAGGAGGAGCAAAGAACCGTGCGGTATACTCAAGTTTTCCACTGGAGTAGTACTGCGACGGAGGAGCACGAAACACGGCAGCCCAGTGCCATATGGCAATAAAAATGATCTAATTTGCTAGTCATCTCATTGTTAGCATTGTTCTATTCATTCTCTCAAAAAAAACATTGTTCTATTCATGCCTCGCAGAGAACGTGACACGTGCGGTGAAACACCCGAAGCAAAAGATGAAACACAGCAGCAAAAGAAGAAGGAAGATTATCACCCCAAATGATCTAATTCACCACGGAGTCGTAACTGCTTCTTCATCGTCTCAACGACCTCCATCTCCTTGCGCGTCTCCTCTGCCATCTTCTTCATTCTATCCATGACGCGGGATTTCTCGACGCGAGCCTTCATCATCTGTTCCACGGCCGCATTACGTACCTTGTCAGCAGTCGGGTGCTCGATGCGGAGCTTCGCCAACTCCTCCTTCTGTTCCATGACGAGGGCCTGCAGCATCTTCATCGAGGAACTACTATTCTCATGCAGCTTCTTTCAGTCGGCGTTCTTCTCCTTCAACAGGTCGATCTCGTGGCAGAGCTTCACCTTGTCCTCCTGAAGTCGCAGGATTTTGCCGATCGCCTTCTTCTCCGAGGCAATGCTCTTCTTCAGCAGCATCACCAAGCCAGCGGTCAACTCCCCCTGCTGATTGAGCTCAGCGTGCATGTCGTCGAGGCTCTCCTTCAGCAACTCCATCAGGCCTTGGATGAACTCCTTCTGCTTATTGAGCTGATCGGGCATGCCGTCGAGGGATAACGACTCCAGCTCCGCCGGCTCGGCATGTTCACCTCCACGGCTAGGGCGCTCCTGGGAGCCATCGCCTGCCCGTGAGAGATCTTTCGAGGTCTCTGCGTGGCGGCGAGCCCTCTCTTTTTTTCCGCAGCCTTGGTTACCGCTCCCTTGTTACGAGTAGTTCTCGACCTAGAGCTCTGCTCACTGGCCATGGCAACGACGGACGAAGAAGAAGTACTTATGAGGAGGAAAGTTAGAGTAATTTTCGGTTAGGTAGTTCCCCTTTTTATAACCTAAGTACTAGCACTAGTACTAATACCTGCATAGTGGGAACACGTTCAGGTTTGGTACGTACTAGTAGGTGTGAGCAGGCTTTCGAATGTGATGGGAACAAGGTAAAGCTTAATTGATGGTTTTGGTTTCGAGGCCCGAAACGGCTCCCGATGAGTTTAGCGGAACATAAATTTCAAGTACTACACTGCTCAAATGCATAAATATTATGTTACTGTCAAAAATTGGCACAAAATACGAAGGAGACCAATGGAAGTACTACTATCAACCCACGATTTAACTACTCGCATGCGCAGTGGAGTAATAATGTCTTTCTTCCGCCCTCACGTCCACTCAATTTGCATGCACTGTATTAATTGACCATCAATGAAGTGAATGACCTTACACGCATCAAATTATCACATGGGGTGGATCTTGGTACAAAATTGCGTCCGCCCATGTACCCGCGTGTGCGTGCGAGGGAATGAGTGTGTGCGTGGCATGCGTGCACATCTTCGCTTCGTGCATGTACCGCCAGTATGGCTCAGGGAGGATGAGTACATTTCTGGAACCAGCAGCACGTCACTGTGATCAATCCACGCAAGGAGGTCGCGACAACGCCTCCACATGTGCCACATGGCTTCATGAACTATAAGAGAGACAATGTGTAGCGTGCCATTGGTATTCTAACTTACGTGTTTTGCACATACTCGAAGTACTAGTAAGGTACACGTGCATTGCATGCATCAGATTTTGCAACCAAATTATGAATAAATACCACGCTATAGCATGTAAGCTCTGAGTCATATATGCCTGATGTAGCCCTTCGTTTAATTCTTATAGTTCATCTCATTCAAAATCACTTAGTTTTTATAAAAAAGCTAAGAATGCGGGAATAGGAAAAACATGGGATTATAGTGGAATGTCGTCTTGAATCCTACAGGATTGTATGAGTGTTTGATTGTGCATAGAAAAAACCCAGAATTCTTTCAAAGAGGTTTGAGTGGATGGGATGTTTCCTATGAAATCTAGTGCAAATGAATCATATGGAAACATTCCTATGGTTTACAATCCTACGAATCAAACAACCAAGATAGGAAAAATTCCTAATGATTAGAATCCTCCAAAATTCCTTTGAGAATCCTTTGAATCAAAGAAGCCCTTAATCTATTTTATGATTCATGGAATTGTGTGTTGTAAAGCATAAAGTAAAAACAAATAATGGCAATTCAACTAGAAAAAAAGTTTGGGCAGTTATGATACGGAAGATTCTAGAACAAAAGAGAACCACTGTTGTTTTGAGGTTTGTGCATTATGCTTAAGTTCAACCATGGAGTCTGCTAGATTGTACGTGTGGTAAAATCCGGTGGGGGCTAGAAGATGGTGCGAGGGGCCGAGTGGAGGGAGACTATGAAGAAATGCACAAGTGCGAGATCGATATTTAAAGAGAGGGGGCGAACACGTGCGCTGTTGCACGCAGTGGCGGAGCCATGAAAAATAAATGAGCTAGGGGGGAAAGAATTGCTAATTGTTTACGAGGAGGGTCAATTCATGAACTTAAACCATTTTTAGCAGCAATTGTCTAATGATCACATTCATATTAGCCTCGATATATAGTGATGTTAGGGGGGCAGGGCCCTTACTGCCCCCTGTCTTCGCCATTGTGCACGCGTCTGAGAGATGAAGCGGAAGGCATGGATGATGATAGGGGGACGTTGGGTATATAATTAATGTGGGTGTATTATCTATATATGTTAATCCTATATAGAGAGGTTTAGATTGATCGATGTGGACGTGGGAAAGAGGGTGGGACCTCACTGGATATATCGATTGATCGGTTTGTGTGGAAAACTATGAAAGACCTAGCTATATACACACATACATAGAGGAACATCGATCGTTGCGCATGCACGCGTGAAAGATAAAGAATGCCCGATATTATGGAGAGGGGGATGTGTGTGGGTGTGTGCCTTCATGGGAGACCAACTTGAAGAAAAAGATTGCATGCGTGCTATGGATAATGCCGACTGGTAGTGTGTGTGCATGCATGCACGAGAGAAAGTTAGTGGTACAATTATAAAGAGAAGACTACTGTGTGGGTGTAGAAGAATAGGTGAGGTCATAATCAATGTAAAGTTGAATTCAAATATTTGAATAAGAGATCCTGATGTTTGAAACCCATGCATGCATGAATATAACTGAGATCTGCGCGATGTGGTTTGGAAACGAGCATGTTGTAATGTATACACATTGAACAAGGTCAGACTAATTTGAATTTGAGATACCGATGGCAGGCATCATTTGGCCACATCGCATCCGTGCATGGACACACTATTCTAATTTGAGATGATGGCCGGCTTTCGCATCACATATCTATATCTATACCCCTATATATATATATATATATATATATATATATATATAATAATTTTTTTATATTGTGTGCGGGAAAATTTAACTTTGAAAGATGGTCGTTGGATGAGGCGAATTCGATGGTCCAAAGATGGCAAATTTGAGCACTACTGGCCATTGGATATCATCTAGATTCCACCAGATTTCGCCACATGTATAATATAGAAGACTCCATGGTTGAACTTAAGCATAATGCACAAACATCAAAACACAAGCACTTCTTATTTGTTCTAGAATCTTCCGTATGAGAATTGCCCAAATGTTTTTCTACATGATTTGTCATTATTTGTTTTTACTTTATGTCAATTCCACGAATCTTAAAATAGATTAGCTTTCTTATAAAAACTAGATGATTTTGAATGAAATGAACTATAAGAATTAAACGAACATCTACATCATGCATATATGACTCAAAGCTTGCATGCTATAATGTAGAATTTATTCATAATTTGGTTGCCAAATCTCATGCGTGCAATGCACGTGTACCTTACTCTAGTCTAAATGGTGTTTGTGTGTGTGTTGTGTGTGTTGAGGTGCAAATTGTCTTTTTTTGTGTACACGTTAAGCTTGTTCTTCCGAAATTTCAAGCCGCGCCTTGTTATGCCGAAAATTCAAGCTAGTGTCTCTGTCTATCGTGCTGTGAAACTCCCGCCTCTTCAACCCGCGCCTTGTTAGCCCGAAATATTTAAGATATTGATACGTCTCCGTCGTATCTATAATTTTTGACTCTTCCATGCCAATATTCTTCAACTTTCATATACTTTTGGCAACTTTTTATACTAATTTTGGGGACTAACATATTGATCCAGTGCCCAGTGCCAGTTTCTGTCTGTTGCATGTTTTTTGTTTCACAGAAACCCAATATCAAACAGAGTCCAAATGGGATAAAAAAGAAAGGAGAATTATTTTCGAATATTTGTGAGTTTTGGGAGGAAGAATCAATGTGAAACAGTGTCCGGGGTGGCCACGAGACAGGGGGCGTGCCCTCCACCCTGGGCGCGCCCTGGACTCTCGTGGGCCACCCGTAAGGCGGTTGACGCTCTTCTTTTGCCGCAAGAAAGCTAATTTTACGAGAAAAATCTGGGCAAAAGATTCACCCCAATCGGAGTTACGGATCTCCGCATATTAAAGAAATGGTGAAGGGGTAGAATCTGAGAACGCAGAAACAGAGAGATAGATCCAATCTTGGAGGGGCTCTCGCCCCTCCCAAGCCATGGGAGCCCAGGACCAGAGGGTAAACCCTTCTCCCATCTAGGGAGAAGGTCAAGGAAGAGGAAGAAGAAGGGGGGCTCTCTCCCCCTTGCTTCCGGTGGCACCGGAACACCGCCGGGGGCCATCATCATCACCGCGATCTTCACCAACACCTCCATCATCTTTACCAACATCTCCATCACCTTCCCCCGTCTATATTCAGCGGTCCACTCTCCCACAACCTGCTGTACCCTCTACTCTAACATGGTGCTTTATGCTTCATATTATTATCCAATGATGTGTTGCCAACCAATGATGTCTGAGTAGATTTTCGTTGTCCTATTGGTGGTTGATGAATTGCTATGATTGATTTAATTTGCTTTTGGTTATGTTTCTATCCTATTGTGCCCTCCGCGTGGCGCAAGCGTGAGGGTTCCCGCTGTAGAGTGTTGCAATACGTTCATGATTCGCTTATAGTGGGTTGCTAGAGTGAAAGAAGCTTAAACCCGAGTAAGAGGATTGTTGCGTATGGGATTGAAGGGGGACCAATATATCTTAATGCTATGGTTGGGTTTTACCTTCATGAATGTTAGTAGTTGTGGACTGCTTGCTAATAGTTCCAATCATAAGTGCATAGAATTCCAAGTCAGGGATGACATGCTAGGAGTGGCCTCTCCTACATAAAACTTGCCATCGGTCTAGTAACATAGTCAATTGCTTAGGGACACTTTCACAACTCCTACCACCACTTTTCCACACTCGCTTTCTTTACTTTATTGCATCTTTATCTAAACAGCCCCTAGTTTATGTTTACGTGCTATTTATTATCTTGCAAACCTATCCTATCACACCTACAAAGTACTTCTAGTTTCATACTTGTTCTAGGTAAAGCGAACTTCAAGCGTGCGTAGAGTCGTACAGTGGCCGGTAGGACTTGAGAGAGTATTTGTTCTACCTTTAGCTCCTCGTTGGGTTCGACACTCTTACTTATCGAAATAGGCTACAACTATCACGTATACTTGTGGGTTATCAAGACCTTTTTCGGGCACCGTTGCTGGGGAGTCATAGCATGGGGTGAATATTCTCGTGTGTGCTTGTTTGCTTTATCACTAAGTAATTTTATTTGCTGTTCTAAGTTGTTCTCTATCTTTAGTTATGGATATGGAACACAAAATACCAAAAAAATTAGGTGTACTTTCTACTCATGAAGATGGGGTAACTCCTAAAACCCTTGATTCTCATTATGTGAAAGATATTATGTACTACTTTGATAATCCTGAGAAAACCCCATTCAACTTTATAATGGGAGACACGTTGGATCGACGTGAATACTTTAGGGATTATCGCTCGACACAAAAAGGGAAACTATTATGGGATAAATTTATTATGTTGCGTTGGTATGCCCGGGATCTATCCTTGAGATATGATATTACTTGTTTCTCTAGGATGAAGGCTCCACACCTTCCCTTTTCATGCAAATTTAATGATAATGAAACCTTATCTTCTTATGCTAATGGTATATATGATTACTATGATGTTGAACAAATAGAAGAATTTGTTGCTTTTAAGGCTGCTTATGAAATTGAATCTTTGTTTGAAAAGTATGAAGCTTTTGATGATGATGGTGTTTATAGGCCTGAAAATCTTGCTATACTTAGATATTGCTATGAAAATTATGAATACAATTTCTATATTAATGCATTTATTGAGAAAGTCTCCGCTGTCCAAGAAGAGATTAATATTTTGCAGGAAGCTATGGAAGAATAAATTGATGAAACAGTGAGCTCATTGGATGAAAAAGATGATGAGGAGAGCGAAGAACAAAAGGAGGAAGACTGGATTAGCTACCCGTGCCCACCTTCTAATGAGAGTAACCCTCCAACTCATACATTGTTTAATTCCCCTTCGTGCTTACCGAAGGATGATTGCTATGATGATTGATATGATCCCATTGATTCTCTTGAAATATCCCTTTTTGATGATGCTTGCTATGCTTGTGGCCAAGATGCCAATATGAATTATGCTTATGGAGATGAACTTTCTATAGTTCCTTATTTTAAACATGAAATTGTTTCTATTGCACCCACGCATGATAGTCCTATTATCTTTTTGAATTCTCCCGACTACACTATATCAGAGAAGTTTGCGCTTAGTAAGGATTATATTGATGGGTTGCCTTTTACCATTGCATATGATGATTTTGATGAATGTGATTTGCATGTGCTTGCTTCTCCTACTTGCAATTATTATGAGAGAGGAACTATGTCTCCACCTCTCTATGTTTCCAACATGATAGAATTGCAAGAAACTGCTTATACTATGCATTGGCCTTTACTTGGTGTGCATGAATTGTTCTTTTATGACATGCCGATGCATAGGAAGATGGTTAGACTTTGTAATTACATGATATATGTTGCTTTGTGCTCACTACTAAATTACAAATCATTGTTAATTAAAATTGGCTTTGATATACCTTGGGATCCGGGTGGATTCATTGCTTGAGCACTAAATGCCTAGCTTAATGGCTTTAAAGAAAGCGCTGCCAGGGAGGCAACCCGGAAGTTTTAGAGAGTCATTTGTTTCTGTTGAGTGCTTTTATATAGTTTAAAAACAAAATAAATAAATAGGGGAACCTAAAAACTTTTCAAAAAGGAAAGTGAAAATGAGAAAGACAGGCATTGTTGAAGTGGGGGAGCACGTTGAACTTTGTTCATGCTCACGGAAACTTTGTGAATCTTGATTACAGAAACTTTTCATCAAAAATAATTATCCCCTTGTACAATTCCATTGTATTATAAAACTAATGTGCCAAGGTTTGCCTTTAGGATGTTTACAATGCTTGTTGGTTTCTACGGTGCAGGACAGAAACTTTGGCTGTAGTGCGCGATTTTACATTTTTAATTGGAACGTCAATTGGTTCGGATTACTTATTCAATTTCTTTCCCGACAACTTGTTTATTTTTCAGAATTTTGGTAGAATTTTTGGGGTACCAGAAGTATGGTGGATGTTCAGATTGCCACAGACTGTTCTGTTTTTGACAGATTCTGTTTTTGATGCATAGTTTGCTTGTTTTGATGAATCTATCAATTTATATTAGTGGATTAAGCCATGGAAAAGTTATATTACAGTAGCACAATGCAAAAGCAATATATGAATTGGTTTGCAATAGTACTTAGAGTGGTGATTTGCTTTATTATACTAACGGATCTTACCGAGTTTTCTGTTGAAGTTTTGTGTGGATGAAGTGTCTAAACGAGGAGGTCTCGATATGAGGAAAAGGAAGAGAGGCAAGAGCTCAAGCTTGGGGATGCCCGAGGCACCCCAAGTAAATATTCAAGGAGACTCAAGCGTCTAAGCTTGGGGATGCGCCAGAAGGCATGCCCTCTTTCTTCAACAAGTATCGGTATGTTTTCGTATTCGTTCCGTTTGTGCATTATGTGCAAGTCTTGGAGCGTCTTTTGCATTTAGTTTTCACTTTTACTTTTATGCACCATGCTGGTATGATATAGTCCTTGGTTGATTTATAGAATGCTCATTGCACCTCACTTAAATCTTTTGAGTATGGCTTTATAGAATGCTTCATATGCTTCACTTATATCATTTGAAGTTTGGATTGCCTGTTTGTCTTCACATAGAAAACCGCCATTTGTAGAATGCTCTTTTGCTTCACTTATATTTGTTAGAGCGTGGGCATATCTTTTGTAGAAAGAATTAAACTCTCTTGCTTCACTTATATCTATTTAGAGAGATGACAGGAATTGGTCATTCACATGGTTAGTCATAAAATCCTACATAAACTTGTGGATCACTGAATATGATATGTTTGATTCCTTGCAATAGTTTTTGCGATATAAAGGTGGTGATATTAGAGTTGTGCTAGTTGAGTAATTTTGAAATTGAGAATTACTTGTGTTGAGGTTTGCAAGTCCCGTAGCATGCACGTATGGTGAACCGTTATGTAACGAAGTTGGAGCATGAGGTGCTCTTTGATTGCTTTCCTTATGAGTGGCAGTCGGGGATGAGCGATGGTCTTTTCCTACCAATCTATCCCCCTAGGGGCATGCATAGTAGTACTTTGCTTCGAGGGCTAAGTAGAATTTTGCAATAGGTATATGAGTTCTTTATGACTAATGTGAGTCCATGGATATACGCACGCTCACCCTTCCACTTTGCTAGCCTCTATTGTGCCGCACAACTTTCGCTGGTATCATGAACCCATTATTTACCTTCCTCAAAACAGCCACCATACCTACCTATTATGGCATTTCCATAGCCATTCCGAGATATATTGCCATGCAACTTTCCACCGTTTTGTTATTATGACACGTTCCATCATTCTCATTTTGCTTTGCGTGATTGTAAGATAGGTAGCATGATGTTTTCATGGCTTGTCCATTTTTTGATGTCCTTGCTATGCTAGATCATTGCACATCCCGGTACACCGCCGGAAGAATTCATATAGTCGTATCTTTGTTCGAGATATCGAGTTGTAATATTGAGTTGTAAGTAAATAAAAGTGTGATGATCATCATTATTAGAGCATTGCCCGAGTGAGGAAAGGATGATGGAGACTATGATTCCCCCACAAGTCGGGATGAGACTCCGGACTTTATGAAAAATAAAAGAGGCCAAAGAAGCCCACCAAAAAAAGAAAAATAAAAAAATGAGAGAAAAAGAGAGAAGGGGCAATGTTACTATCCTTTTACAACACTTGTGCTTCAGAGTAGCACCATGTTCTTCATAGAGAGAGCCTCCTATGCTTTCACTTTCATATACTAGTGGGAATTTTCATTATAGAACTTGGCTTGTATATTCCGATGATGGGCTTCCTCACACGCCCGAGGTCTTCATGAGCAAGCAAGTTGGATGCACACCCACATAGTTTCCAGTTTGAGCTTTCATACACTTATAGCTCTTAGTGCATCCGTTGCATGGCAATCCCTACTCACTCACATTGATATCTATTGATGGGCATCTCCATAGCTCGTTCATATGCCTAGTTGATGTGAGACTATCTTCTCCCTCTTTTTGTCCTCACAACCACCATCTTTTACCACCATAGTGCTATGTCCACGGCTTGTGCTCATGTATTGTGTAAGAGTTGAAAAAGCTGAAGCACGTTAAAAAGTATGAACCAATTGCTCGGCTCATCATCGGGGTTGTGCATGATGGGAGTATTTTGTGTGATGAAGATGGAGCATAGCCAGACTATATGATTTTGTAGGGATGAGAGTTCTTTGGCTATGTTATTTCGATAAGACATAATTGCTTGGTTGGTGCGCTCGAAGTATTATTGTTTTTATGTCAAATTATAGACTATTGCTTTGAATCACTCGTGTCTTAATATTCATGCCATGATTAGACATATGATCAAGATTATGCTAGGTAGCATTCCACATCAAAAAAATTATCATTTACTTACTCTAGGACGAGCAGGAATTAAGCTTGGGGATGCTGATATGTCTCCGTCCTATCTATAATTTTTGACTGTTCCATGCCAATATTCTTCAACTTTCATATACTTTTGGCAACTTTTTAGAGTATTTTTTGGGACTAACATATTGATCCAGTGCCCAGTGCTAGTTCCTGTCTGTTGCATGTTTTTTGTTTCGCATAAATCCAATATCAAACGGAGTCCAAACGGGATAAAGACGGACAGAGAATTATTTTGGAATATTTGTAATTTTTGGGAGGAAGAATCAACGCGAAACGGTGTCTGGGGTGGCCACGAAACAGGGGGGCGCACCCTCCCCCCTGGGCACGCCCTAGACTCTTGTGGGCCACCCGTAAGGCAGTTGACGCTCTTCTTTTGCCACAAGAAAGCTAATTTTACGAGAAAAATCTAGGCGAAAGATTCACCCCAATCGGAGTTACGGATCTCCAGATATTAAAGAAACGGTGAAGGGGTAGAATCTAAGAACGCAGAAACAGAGAGATAGATCCAATCTCGGAGGGGCTCTCTCCCCTCCCAAGCCATGGGAGCCAAGGACCAGAGGGGAAACCCTTCTCCCATCTAGGGAGGTCAAGGAAGAAGAATAAGAAGGGGGGCTCTCTCCCCCTTGCTTTCGGTGGCGTCGGAACGCCGCCGGGGGCCATCATCATCACCGTGATCTTCACCAACACCTCCATCATCTTCACCAACATCTCCATCACCTTCCCCCATATATATTCAGCGGTCCACTCTCCCTCAACCCGCTGTACCCTCTACTTGAACATGGTGCTTTATGCTTCATATTATTATCCAATGATGTGTTGCCATCCTATGATGTCTGAGTAGACTTTCGTTGTCCTATTGGTGGTTGATTGTCACACCCAATATGCGACCCTATCCAAAAGGAACTCGAAGGTCCCACCAAGGATAGACCCGCATATTGAAACGCTTTTGCAAGGTGGATATCATTATCAACATTACATAATAGATGGGGATACATACAAGAGGCATACAATGCCACACGAATACAACATCACAATACATAAGAGCATCATCCGACTACGGATGAAACACAAACAGAAACTCAAACGACATCCACCCTGCTAGCCCAGGCTGCCGACCTGGAACCTATCCCCTGATCGAAGAAGCAGAAGAAGAACTCCAATACAAGCAAACATCGCTCTCACGTCATGATCATCGCATAACCTGTACCTGCAACTGTTGTTGTAGTAATCTGTGAGCCACGAGGACTCAGCAATCCCATTACCATGGGTATCAAGACTAGCAAGCTTAAAGGGAAAGGAAGGGGTAAAGTGGTGAGGCTGCAGCAGCGACTAAGCATATATGGTGGCTAACATACGCAAATAAGAGCGAGAAGAGAGCAAGCGGAACGGTCGTGAAACTAGCAATGATCAAGAAGTGATCCTGAACTTCTACTTACGTCAAACATAACCCAGAAACCGTGTTCACTTCCCGGACTCCGCCGAAAAGAGACCATCACGGCTACACACACGGTTGATGTGTTTTAATATGGATCTGGTGCCAAGTTGTCTACAACCGGACATTAACAAATTCCCATCTGCCTATAACCGCAGGCACAGCTTTCGAAAGATTATACCCTGCAGGGGTGTCCCAACTTAGCCCATGACAAGCTCTCGCGATCAACGAAGGAATAGACCTTCTCCCAGGAAGACCCGATCAGACTCGGAATCCCGGTTTACAAGACATTTCGACAATGGTAAAACAAGACCAGCAAAGCCTCCCGCTGTGCCGACAAATCCCGATAGGAGCTGCACATATCTCGTTCTCAGGGCACACCGAATTGTCCAAACTTCCGGTAGGCCAGCCCAGAGTTGCCCCTGGTGGCCACCGGCGGTTGACAGGTTGGACCAACACTCACGACGAGCACTGGACCGGGGGGGTAATATAAAGATGACCCTCGAGAGCGCGACTCCCAAGGGAAAAAGTGCTAGGTGAGGCAAATGTAAAACCAAGGTTGGGCCTTGCTGGAGGAGTTTTATTCAAAGCGAACTGTCAAGGGGGTCCCATAAATCACCCGACCGCGTAAGGAACGCAAAATCCGGGAACATAACACCGGTATGACGGAAACTAGGGCGGCAAGAGTGGAACAAAACACCAGGCAAAAGGCCGAGTCTTCCACCCTTTACCAAGTATATAGATGCATTAATAATATAAGAGATATTGTGATATCCCAACCAAAATCCTGTCCACCATGGAGCAATCTTCAACTTCACCTGCAACTAGCAACGCTATAAGAGGGCTGAGCAAAGCGGTAACATATCCAAACAACGGTTTGCATAGGAAGGTGTCAAAGGTTAGAGGTTCATGGCAATTTGGGATGGCTTGATAAAACAGGTGATAGGTAGCGCAGCATAGCGATAGAACGAAGCAACTAGCATAGCAATGATAGTAGTGAGATCCAGGGTAGCGGTCATCTTGCCTGAAATCCCGCAAGGAAGAAGAACGAGTCCATGAAGAAGACGAACGGATGAAGCCGAACCAAGCGTAGATGAACGAATCCTCACGATCGCAACGAAACAGGAACTATCGAAAAGAAGCACACAACATGGTAAACACACCACACATGAACATGACATGATGCACAACAAGCATGATGCATGACAAAACTAGATGAGGCTACTCATGGCAAGAGATGATGCAAACAAGAGCAACACATCAAGGCAAGTTTAAATGAGGCCGGGAACAACATATAACAATTCCGGTAAGTCCTCATATGCATATTTCGAAATTGGTCCAGATCTAAATAAACCTTATGTTCAAGTTGTTAAACAGCAAGTTAATATGCACCAAGATGATCTACACGAGATTCTAGTCAAGTTACATATAAAGTTCATTTAGTTCGGAGCTACGGCCTAGAAGATATGAGCAAAACAAGTTAAACATGGCATTGATGCAAAATGCACTCAAACATCAAGCAAACACCTCAAAACAAGAAAGCAACATGATAATATGAAACTACATGCAATTCTAAGCAAGTTTCATATAGAGCACACTCAAAACGGAGCAACGGTTCAACACACACACGCTATACAAGTCATAACAACAATCTGTCCAAAACAGCAACTAGGCATATTGCAAGCATCAAAATAATAAGCTACAGCATCTCAACATGAAAACAAAAGACATGGGCATGATGTACAGGTAAAGCATAACAAAACATGAACACTGAGCTATCTCCAGAAATCACTAGAACATGCTCAAACACACGTGGTAAGATTGCAAGTTATAACAGTTCAGACTTTGCAGAAAATAACATCATGTTGCAATGTTTAGAGCTACCAAACAACATGTTACAGGAACTTATAATGGTAAACAAAGCCATGGCATGAACCTACTAATTGCATAGATCAAAAGTCCCTTACTGACCATAAGCCAAAAAGGATCAGAAAATATGATGGCACTCATGTAAACATAGAAAGTTATATTACAGATTTGAACACGGCAGGAACAGAATTATGAAGGCATGTAGATGAGCTTGTGTAACTCACTACATATCATTACATGGCATGGAAAGGAAAGCAACAGTAATAAGACATATTTGTTAAGCTAAGCATGGCAATAGCAAGTTCATAGGGTGCATGGATCACTAGGAAAACACATGGAAACAACTGAACTTAATGTTAACAGGCTGACAACAACATTATGAAGCAACTTTGGAGCAAGATATGAACAATCTACAGCAAGCTATAAATGCAACCAGGGGCATGTATGGTTAGAGGATGAGATGTAGATCAAACATATTTAGAGCACATCTCCAGATTATGCATAGAATGATTAGTAGCAACATGTTTATATAGCATCGCGAAATAACAGATTCAACCTAGCAAAACAGAAACATCATGTACACTACTTAACAAGCTCGATTCACTCACCACAAGTCATTGCATGACAAGATAAGCATATCATCATCAAGAAGACATGTTTGCGAAACAAACCAAGTCAAGAACAAGTTCATAGCATGCACGGATCAACTATAGCAACCTTGGCCAAATTGAATACAAGTAAACAATCTGCCAGGAAACATTTTGAAGCAAAAGTAGAGCACGAAAATGACATGCTAGACTACTCCATAATTCAAACCAAGGGCAGGGATGGATAGAGCATAACCACATGTTCAAAACACCCTTACTGAAGTATCTCAAAATATGCATGGATCTCTCTGTAGCATCAAGTTTACATGGCATCAAAATAACAGCAGAATAGGAACTAAAAACAGCAACATCACGACGGCTAGTTTGCATGCTTGTGCTAGTCACCACATTGATCACAAAAATACATGGTAAGCACCTCCGTAAATAATACATAGCATAGATCAAAACACATGAAGACATCAACCTCATAGGATGCACACATCAATCATGGCAAAAATGACAAAAGAGCTCGTTCTGATAACAGACAGCAGAAAACATCATGAAGCACTCTTACAACGATGATTCAGGCATCAAGATGAGCTCAAATTAATATGATGCAATGGAATTAAATGATGTACTCGTTGAGACGAATAATTTGACATATTACACGCACAAAATGGAGCTACGGGTGCAGAGATACGACAGGTCAAACATGGCATGAAAATTAACACAGACTGGGACTTGGCAGAATTTTGGAGGGGGGGAACTCAACCTTCCGTGGATCTCGCCGGAATCCCGCCGGAGTTGGAGGAGACGGCGGCCGGAGCGCGGGAAAGGTCGGGGAGGCCGGGAGAGGACGGATCCGGGCCGGATCTCGCCGGATCCGGCCGGAACCCGGCAAGGGACGGCGAGGGGCGCGGGGAGGAGAGCCCGCGAGCTCGCCGGAGCTCGGTGCGTGGTCGGGCGCGGCACGGTGGCACCGGCCGGCGAGGAGGCCGAGGGCGGCGGCGCGAGGGGACTGGGGGCGGCGGAGAGGAGATCCGCGGCGGCGGCCAAGCCGGGAGGCGGCGCGGACGGGCGACAGCGGGCGCGGAGGCCGGCGGCGAGGCGCGAGGCGGCGGCGGCGAGAGGCCGCGGCGAGAGGCCGCGGCAGCGGGCGGCGGCGGCCGCGGCCGGCGCGGGAGGCGGGGCCTCGGGCGCGGGCACCGGTGGACGGTCCTGCGCGGGCCCGCTACGGGCTCGGCGGGCCCCGGCGGCGGGGAGTGGCGGCGTGGGACAGGCGAGTCGGGCGGCGACACGTGGCGGCGGCGGGGCGACCCGGACGTGTCCGGCTGCGGTCGGACGTGTCCGGTGGCGGCGGGGACGAATCTTCTAGGGTTAGGGGGAAATGATCCGGAATTTCGGGGGAGAGGGCATATTTATAGGTAAAGGGAGCTAGGAGTGTCCAAATGAGGAGCGGTTTTCGCCCACACGATCGTGATCGAACGACCGAGAGCATGGAGGGGAGTTAGATGGGTTTTGGGCCACTTTGGAAGGGTGTTGGGCTGCAAAGAGAAAGGGGGTTTGCGGTTACCCGGTTAACCGTTGGAGTATCAAACGACCTCCAAATGGCACGAAACTTGACAGGCGGTCTACCGGTGGTATACCAAGGCCACTTGGCAAGCCTCGGGCCATTCCGAGAAAGTTTAACACCCGCTCACAACGAGAGACAAAAGGGGGGACGTCGGAGGGCATAGGAGCGCCGGATTGCAAAACGGACAACGGGGAAAATGCTCGGATGCATGAGACGAACACGTATGCAATGCAATGCACATGATGACATGATAAAATGCAACACGCAAGCAAATGACATGGCAACGATGGCGAATAACTGGCAAACACCTGGCGCAATGAAACCGGGGTGTTACATTGATGAATTGCTATGATTGAGTTAATTTGCTTGTGGTTATGTTGCCGTCCTATTATGCCCTTCGTGTCGCGCAAGCGTGAGGGATTCCGCTATAGGGTGTTGCAATATGTTCATGATTCGCTTATAGTGGGTTGCTAGAGTGACAGAAGATTAAACCTGAGTAAGGGGATTGTTGCGTATGGGATTGAAGGCGGACCAATATATCTTAATGCTATGGTTGGGTTTTACCTTCATGAACGTTAGTAGTTGCGGACTGCTTGCTAATAGTTCCAATCATAAGTGCATAGAATTCCAAGTCAGGGATGACATGCTAGCAGTGGCCTCTCCTACATAAAACTTGCTATCGGTCTAGTAACTTAGTCAATTGCTTAGGGACACTTTCACAACTCCTACCACCACTTTTCCACACTCGCTTTCTTTACTTTATTGCATCTTTATCTAAACACCCCTAGTTTATGTTTACGTGCTCTTTATTATCTTGCAAACCTATCCTATCACACCTACAAAGTACTTCTAGTTTCATACTTGTTCTAGGTAAAGCGAACGTCAAGCGTGCGTAGAGTCGTATCAGTGGCCGATAGGACTTGAGAGAGTATTTGTTCTACATTTAGCTCCTTGTTGGGTTTGACACTCTTGCTTATCGAAAGAGGCTACAACTATCCCATATACTTGCGGGTTATCAGATATATCTTTGTCTTGTTGTGCTCCGACAACTCCCTCCATCTCAACCCGCACCTTGCTATTCCAAGATTACAACGCGTGCAAAAACTCCCACCTCCTGTGAAATCCCAACACGCGGAATGCCCGTGGTACCCCTGAACCGAAAGAACCGCATCAAATTGGTGGGGGTACTTTCGTAACTTACCCCACATTTCGGACAAGTGCGTCTCTAAGCCATGATTCCCCACTTCCATCCCATCCGCCCACCCATTCGTACACTGAGGCCGCGAAAACCCGCGACGAAACCCCACACCCTACTCCGTCCCTGATCCACCGTACAGGATGAGGATCCATCGTCGATCTCATCTTCACGCCGGTTCAGCCACCCCGCCCTCCACCTCCAAGGAGCTGCCCCGATGTTCCCCTCGTCTTTCGCGCCACCTCCATTCCCACGCTGCCGTCTTCACCTGCACCACCAGAAGAGCATCATCATCACTATTTCCTCTGAGGAAGCTGCGGCCTAATCGGCGCCACCAAAGAGGTTGTACACTAATCGCCGCATTTTCTTCTTGATTCGATCTCACGATGCTACCGGTGCTCGGTCCCGAGCCGACACAGCGTGGCTCCATCCACGGCGGCGTCGCCTGCCACTTACTCCACGGCGTCTCTCCCTCGGCGACGACGTCCACATTAGTAGGAGTTGCTGCTGCTTTTGCTCTCGCTCGCGCTGCTGCTCTGCTCTTGCTCTCGGTCCCCTGCCTGGTCTGCTCTTGCTATTGCTCTTGCTCGCGCTGCTGCTCTTGCTTGTGATGCTGCTCCGATTTAGCTACACTTCAGTCGACTGAATTGACTTTTGGGTCAGTCGATTTTCAGGGGGGGGGGGGCTCGCCGGGGTGAAAGAAGAACCAGCCGCAGCAGGGAGGGGGCTCGCCGGAGAGGTACCCTACTATCTATATTAGGGTTCAGGATGGGGCGGTGGTCGCCGGCGGTGGCGGGGCGTTGGTGGGGTGGTGGCGTGGGGATCGCCGGAGAAAAAGCTCGGCACAGGTGTCGGTGTCAAAACCGGCGGATCTCGGGTAGGGGGTCCCGATCTGTGCGTCTTAGGCTAATGGTAACAGGAGGCAAGGGACATAATGTTTACCCAGGTTCGGGCCCTCTTGATTGAGGTAAAACCCTACTTCCTGCTTGATTGATATTGATGATATGGGTATTACAAGAGTTGATCTACCATGAGATCGTAGAGGCTAAACCCTAGAAGCTAGCCTATGATGATTATGATTGTGCCTCTAAGGACTAAATCATTCAGTTTATATAGACACCGGAGAGGGCTAGGGTTTACATGGAGTCAGTTACAAAGAAGGAAATATAATATCCGGATCGCCAAGCTTGTCTTCCACGCAAAGGAGAGTTCCATCCGGACACCGGACGAAGTCTTGAGTCTTGTATCTTCACGGTCCAACAGTCCGGCCAAAGTATATAGTCCGGCTGTCCGGATACCCCCTAATCTAGGACTCCCTCAGTAGCCCCTGAACCAGGCTTCAATGATGATGAGTCCGGCGCGCAGTTTGTTTTCATCATTGCAAGGCGGGTTCCATCTCCGAATACTCCAAAGTAGTTGTCGAACACGTAAACCGTGTCCGGATCTGCAACATAATCCTCACAGCATAACACTTCATAAATCTGATCTGCTGGCAATTTTCGCACGGCGTGCTCCTGCATCGTGGCCCGGCCCAACACAAACCGGTTTTACTTGGCCTTCCCCGATACGCGTCGCGAGGCGGTTCTACTGGCACACCTTGCCATATCAAGGATCGTGCTCCCCTTAGCGCGGGATCCTCCATTAATATAGGTGCACGCGTCCCCATGATGTCTGTTGGTATGACTCTGTGTTTTTAGGTAAGTCCCGAGCGATTATGCTAAGGACGCTTGATATTCACCCCCTATATAAAGGGGTCGAGGCCTATCCCTCTTTTACACCACCTGACGGTGTCCTGGACTAGGGGGTACTCAACGCGTCGTCTCCCGATCAGTTGGATTGGGCCGAGGACCCCCATGGCCGTATACTCATGGGCCAGTCCGGACAGCTGCCGCATACAACGAAGAATCCACAAGACTTGGCGATCAAGACAAGGACTCCTCCCCCACCGGCGTATTCGGCTAGGACTCTTGTTATCCTAGGCCTCTGGTGCATTATATAAACCGGGGTCAGGCTAGTCGATAGAGATATAATACAACAATCATACCATGGGCTAGCTTCTAGGGTTTAGCCTCTCTGATCTCGTGGTAGATCAACTCTTGTACTACCCATATCATCAATATTAATCAAGCAGGAGTAGGGTTTTACCTCCACCGAGAGGGCCCGAAACTGGGTAAAAACATCGTGTCCCTTGCCTCCTGTTACCATTGATCCTAAGACGCACTGCTTGGGACCCCCTACTTGAGATCCGCCGGTTTTGACACCGACATTGGTGCTTTCATTGAGAGTTCCGCTGTGTGATTGGCGAAAGGATCAATGGCTCGACTGCAGGTCAACTGCGACGTCGGCTTCTTCGTCACCAGCTCGATTGGTCACCTTGGCTTGACAGATGACTGCGCCCTACCTCCGATCGTCATGTTCGGATGAAGGCCTTCATCAACACCAACTCCGATCTCTATCAAGATCATGGAGGAGTCATCCATGGAGCTCGGAGGCTCAACGTCAACATTGCCCTCAGGCGACCGTGCTGTTTTTCTGGACAGCAAACTTGTATTCGCCGCCGCCGCCTCCTCGAGTGTCGCTTAAACGATTACTTCGGTGGAATTATGCGGAATTAAGTCTACAACAACCCTGCAAAAATTTCGTCGAGTTCCGATGGAGGAATCTCCGGCAATCTCCGATATACCGGAGCCCTATGGAATCTGGACGAGAATCCGGACGATTTTAGGGCGTGGTATCCAGCACCTAGCTCGGATGTCCTTTGGAGGATCCAACCGTTGATTTGCTGTGGAATTCCCATATCTACCACCTGCCAAAAATTCAGCTTGATCCGACCGTCCAAACTCCGGTAAACTTCCGATTAGTGCATCACTTTTTGGATCTGTTTTCTGCGCGAGAATAAATCCGACCCGAATTCATCTTCCTTATGAACGGGATCTCGGACATCCTTTTTGAAGGAACTTTTCGTATGGGGTGTTGTGTTTTATTCTCAAACACATCCCAGTAATATTAAAAGTATTCTTGCAATACGAACTTCACCGTCGCGCCGGTGTCAAACCAGCCCGACAACATCACTCCACGGCGGCCGACCTGTGTTAGACACGTCGTCGCTTTGTTGAGCCGAGCTCAATTTCTTCGGATCATCATCTCGGCCAGCCGAACAATAGTTCGGCATCGCGAAGGATAAATCGTCACCAACATCGTCACCCCACGGATTACACGGAGCGGGCACACCTGCATCGCCACACGGTCACTTCATCAAGCCGGCATCGACCATGTCACGACCTGCATCGCTGGACCGGGGGCTTCATCATCTCTTCGTCAACCTACTCCGGAGACTTCGGCGTCGCTGGCCGACCAGCTCCGTCACGTTAGCTGGACCGAGGGCTTTGCCTCGGCGAGCCAACCTTTGCCAGCATCGCCATGTCGTTGCTTTATCGCCCATCAGGCGATAGGTGTGCGGATCGAGTCCCAATTTTAGGAATCACCTTTCTTCGGATGGCTACAACAAATAAGCCAGGTACTATTAATCCTAGTATTTTTTGCTTGTTAGGGTTTATTTTTTCCAATGAATTATTACTCTGGTTTGTCCGTCATATGTACGCAGGTCTATCAAATGGTGGCCGCATTAACGATGGTCGCATGGTGGTTCGGTCAGTTTCCGTACATAGTCCGGCGAACGCCGCATCCGGAACTCGAACGGACCTGTGAATTCAGGCCTTGCCATGCCTTTACCGCATCACGCCGCCGCCCTGCATCGACATTGACTTCGGCGCCAGGCCATATTTCTTTTATTACTCACTTTGCATAAATTATTTGTTATGCAACGATTTTTTATTATTATTATTACTATTATCTCCGGTTTGCACTATTTTTTGTGCACAGGAAAATTATCCAGCCGGACTATACCCTTTGGCGTCACCTCGGCTGGATGGGGGGCTTCGTCAACACTTCATTACCCCATGCCGGGGACTTCGGCATCACCCTGCCGTCCTGCATTGACCGTGCTATGTCACCACTTCGGAGTGCCGAGCTCTTTGCTCCGCCACCTCGGGACCGGCTCGGGGATGGAACCTTGTCCCGCATCAAGCTAGGACCGCGTCATCAATACCAAACACATTAACCAGCTAAGTTCTCTTCATGCTCAAAGTTTTAAATTTTTAACTTGTGTTCAGCTTAGCCAAGCATTATACTTTTTTGGAAAAAAGTTGCTTGTAAAAATTTCCTTGTCCAAACTTTGTTTGTGACGCGCAAATTCAAATACCCCGTTTACTTGGGGGCTTCCTTCATGAAGATTCTTCCTCTTGCATATGGTTATACTTGTATGGCTTCGTTCCTTGTTCGTGTATTACGCCACAATATGCACCATATTGACTTAAGCGATTTGCAAGCTGGGTTGCCTGGCTCCTGTGCTTACCTCTACATTTCCGATTGTTTGGCTAGGGAGTAAAGGGAGCACCTCTGCGATTGTCACGATCGGGTCACCCGAGCCGGACCTCAGACTGGGTGAAGCCGAAAGCTAGCGCTCTTATTGTTTTCAATCATGGTCGGTACACAACGCAACTCATGAGTACAAAAAATCTATTGCACAAGTCTCATAATAACAATGAGCACCGAAGAAAGGTATCGGTGGGGGTACTATTTTCTTCGAAGATGCTTCTTACTCTTCGCAATAATATAGCATAAGTTCCCTGAGCGCGCTTTGTCTATTACAGCCTTATGACCTGATTGCCTGGTTATTGGAAACATCGTCGATATTCTCGATAGATGGAGTACATAACACTTTTCGGTCCTTGACCGAAGAGGGAGAAGCCGACGGTCGGTTAAGATGCGTTTAAAGTTCGGTTGAACATAGATATGATATAAGTACTTCGGTACATGCAATCATTCTTTTACCCAAGTCACTTGGGGGCTCTTAAATTTATATGAGCCATTTTACGATAAGTGTTTTTCTTCTTAGTCGTTGCAAAGTTTTTATTATTATTTATCACTCCTTTTTTCGACACAAGTGTGCGGTCACTAGCCGGGGAGCCTAATTTCTCTCTCAAAGCCGCTAGAGTTTAGTTTGCTAAACTGGCCTAGTAAGAAGTACTCCGCCTTCGGGATAGGAGGTTGAAGCCGTAGGCTGACCCGCTTGAAGTTTTGAGATAGGATGTGTCATGTTAAAGCACGGCAGAAGCACCTTTTTTTTCTAAAGTCCAATTTTTGGATTGGCACCGAACACTTGATCTAGTTCGGACATTAACCTTTTGAATAAGTTTTTTGGCTTTTCGAGCCCATGGCACTTTTAAACTATTTGTGTGTTTTCAGCACAAGTCTCGCAGTGCAACGCCGGACACCTTTAGAGATTCGGCAAAAACATTCTCGGATATTGCTATATATGCATCGGTTTTGAATTGTGTCTTCGGTCAATAGTTGGGTTGCCCGGCTCCTGCGCTTGCCTCCTATGTTCCGCTTTGTTCGGCTAGGTGTGCAAAGGGAGAACCACTGCGATTGTGCTTCCAGCTCACATGGTTAAGCACCTCAGTGGAGAAAGCCGAAAACTGACTGTCACAATAAGCGTAAACTGGTCGGCGATCCGATGACGGCGTTAAACGACGGGCCATTCATAACAATGGCCAAAGTGTTTACGGCTTGACCTCGACTGTCACCGAACACTACCGGGGGCTATTAACTGGCCTCCCAGACTAAATCCTCGATATTTTGCTCTTACATTGGAGCTGAGGTTTCATGATCATGCTTAGCATGACAACCCAAAGAAAGGAACCGATAGCGGGACTATTTTCTTTGGAAGACATTTCTTCTGTTAAACAGTAATATAACATGTCTCTCCGTGTACCTTTGTTTATAAAACCGTATGGCCCGATTGCCTTGTTTGTTGTAAATCTTTGCCCTCATAAAGGCTTTATAAAGTAGGACAAACACTCCTCGGCTATTGGCCGAGGAGGTGGAAGCCGATGGTCGGTCAACAAAGTTTTGTACAATGTGGATTCGAGCATTAATGGTGTAAAGTACTTAGATACATAGAGTCATTACACATAATTTGTGATTTTACTATGGATATCGATCCTTAATTCGGCCTCCCGTGCCCGCATTAAGGCTCGGGGGCTACTAGGCTTCAGGCTTATTATTTATGAATATTAAAGGGGCACATCGATCCGCTGATCTGGTGTTGCCACACGACCAGTGTCTCGGGGGCTACTGCATTGCCTGTTCTATGCAGAAAATTTTAAGTGCAACACAGTTTCTGAGAAGATTTTGATCCTCAGGTTGGTCGGCCGCACCCAACCTGAGTCTCGAGGACTGAGCACGCCGCTTTTTGTGTCTCGAAGTATTCTGCCGAGCTAGGACTTGATCCTCAGACCGATTTTGCAAATCAACCTGAGTCTCAGCGGCTACGGGGATCAGCGGTCTTATGTCATCCTTCATGAGCATCTCTAGTTTTAGACCGATACCCACCTTGAGGGCTACTGGCACCAATCAAAAATATTGACAAAAATCGGCCCACATTCGGGGTGGTGCACCACCTCGGAAGCAGTCCGGCATAAAGCTCGGGCGCTAGTGGCTGGCTCCATAGAGGGCATTTCCGGCATTAAGCTCGGCTAAACTCCTTCAAACCTCTTTGAACCAAGGTGATTTACTACACCTCGGATACAGTCCGGCGTTGGAGCTTGGATACATAGTCCGGCGTTGGAACTCCGATACAGTCCAGTGTTGGAGCTTGGATACATAGTCCGGCGTTAGAGCTGGGAAGCAGTCCGGCATTGGTGCTCGGCTGCAAAAGATACCTCGAATGCAGTCCGGCGTTGGAGCTCGGACGCAAGAGGACGTTGCCGCCCGGGAACAACTTCAAACCCGAGGTGTGGCATAAAAATAACAAGGCATTGATAAAGGCCAGAAACTTAAAGGGGCTCCTCGGATACCCGATGTGTAAACTCATCGAATGCATTTCAGCGATCCTCAAGATAGAAGATGAGAAGATTTGTTGAACCAGTTTTCAAGACCGGCAACCGAAGATGAAGAACAATTCGGAAGAATTGAGGAGCGTCCCTAACTTGAAGACCGGTTCAGGGGGCTACTGACGGTGTCCTGGACTAGGGGGTACTCAACACGTCGTCTCCCGATCAGTTGGATTGGGCCGAGGACCCCCATGGCTGTATACTCATGGGCCAGTCCGGACAGCTGCCGCATACAAGGAAGAATCCACAAGACTTGGCAATCAAGACAAGGACTCCTCCCCCACCGGCGTATTCGGCTAGGACTCTTGTTATCCTAGGCCTCTGGTGCATTATATAAACCGGGGCCAGGCTAGTCGATAGAGATATACAACAACAATCATACCATAGGCTAGCTTCTAGGGTTTAGCCTCTCTGATCTCGTGGTAGATCAACTCTTGTACTACCCATATCATCAATATTAATCAAGCAGGAGTAGGGTTTTACCTCCACTGAGAGGGCCCAAACCTGGGTAAAAACATCGTGTCCCTTGCCTCCTATTACCATTGATCCTAAGACGCACTGCTTGGGACCCCCTACCCGAGATCCGCCGGTTTTGACACCGACACCACCCTTGCGCCTTTTTGCATCTCGAGTTCTAACACCCGAAGCCCAAGCTCAAGCACCTCAGATCCTTAACCATGTCCAGATCCGACCTTCAAGGCCGGTGGGTGGCCTCCTCGGTCACAGAGGAGGATATTGAGAAGCTTAGGGAGGTCGGATATCTGACCGCCGACATCAAGCACAGGCTTCCTGCTCCCGGGCAGGTCATCCCTACTGCCGAGCCCAACGAGAGCGTCGTATTTGTTTCCCACTTCCTCCGCGGCTTAGGCTTCACCCTTGATCCCTTTGTGAGAGGGCTCATGTTCTATTACGCGTTAGATTTTCACGATCTGGCTCCGGACGCTATCCTCCATATCTCGTCGTTCATCGTTGTGTGCGAAGATTTTCTCCACGTCACTCCACACTTCGGCTTGTGGTTCAAGACCTTCAATGTGAAGCCGAAGATGATCGAGGGGCGACACACGGAGTGCGGAGGTGCTGTAATAAGCAGAAATGTTGACGCCACATGGCCAGAGGGCTCCTTCCCAGAGGTGTCCGATCTATGGCAGCGGAGGTGGTTTTACGTCACGGCTCCCAAAGGCACAAAGTGGGTGGCTGCCCCCAACTTCCGTCTAGGCCCTCCTTCTCAACTGGCGTCATGGACCAATGTAGGACGGGATTGGGGATCTGCTAGTGATGTACCAATACTGCAGAGCCGTATTCGGGAACTTCTTGAGCGGGATATTAGTCTTGTCAGCATAATTCAGTTAATGGTAATCCTATGGATGTTGCCGTGCAAACGCCGGCCTCTCTGGATGTGGGAGTTCAATCCGGAAGGTCCGCGGACTATTCTGCACTTCTTCGGCCTGACGCTCGAAGGGATGTGTAAATTATTCTTCGAACCACAAGTAAAGTGTCCGGATACCACCGAAGATGCGGGCCTGAGCTGCAATCGCCAATATGCCCAAGTAAGTAATCCAAAAACCAAACACTTCGTCTATTTTTGTCATAGCCATTATTCTGGAAATCCTCCATGGACAGGAATGGCTTAGCAGGGCAGAGAGAATCAGGTGTCCGGCGCCACTTCCCGAAGGCTCGCCAAGTCCCACCATAGCCAAGATGCTTGGCCGTGTGCTAAGCAAAATGCCCTCAAGGAAAGACGAAGGGAAGAACATGGAAGCAGAACTTCACACATTACACATCCAACCCGGGGGAATTGCTCCCTCCCCAAAGGAAGATAGTCGGGAGTGGGAATCTAAGGCCTCCTCCCCTCGCGGGAAGAAGAGGGCCGCCTCCAAAGACTTGGAGACGGAGGTGTCCAAACAGGGGAAGAAAGCTTCACCGGGGGGGCCTGCCCCGAAGGGCATCCTCGTCGCGTCATGCCCGCCAACAGGCCAGCCCTAAACCAAGCTGTAAGTTAATCGTAAATACGAGGGTAATGCTTTTCTCCGAGAATAATAACCAGGATCCATTCTTTGCAGTCCGGCTAGTAGCTCTTCTCGACAGAGTTCGTCTTCGGGGGATCTCCTTCCAGAGATGATGGAGAGTGAGACCCCACCAACCTCTCCACCTCATGAGGCGGGCGACCCCGAGGTGTCGTCACGGAGGAGTCCAGATCTGCCGATGCCAGAAGTTAATCCTTCTACCGCCCTGAGCCCGGAGCGTTCGGCTCCCATGGGGGGCGATGAGAAGGGTCCGACACAGTTCGGCGTCCGGCCGGACACGCTGACGGGTCTTTTGGAGCGAGCTGCTCTCTCGGAGGAGCACCGTTCATTAATAAGCATGGTGCTCGAGAAGATTTCATCCGCCACAAGCGGTTTGAATGAAGCCTTTACGAGCCTGCTTAGAGGCTTCGAGGTATGTAATGAAAAATACATAATTTTTTGGCTGTGACGCACGGGCTAGGTGTGCTCCATATGGATAGTAGCCCCTGAGACTCTGGTTGCCAACCCTCGGCGGCAAACGGAGGATCACATTGCTAAGTAACGATTGCGCTGTAATTATGCGCAGGTGTCCAAGGATCCGGCAGCTAACCGGTCCGTTGAAGTTGCCAAACTAAGGAGGCAAATTGGGGTTATTGATGTCGATATCACATTGGTGAACGAGCGGCTTAACGAGTCACAAGGTATGTGCTCTGCTATCCTTTATTAGTTTTTATAGAAAAAATTGAGAGGAGCATAATATTAAAGCGATATGTTTGGACTGTAGACGGTGCTGCTGCCGTGGAAGCCCTGAGGGCGGAACTTGCTAGCCAAGGAACAGGCCCGGGCTAGCAATGCGGCTGCCCTAAAGGCGGCCGATGAGTTGAGAGCCGAATAGGCTGCTCATCGCCGAAGCGAAGAGAGAATAGCCGAAATGGCTATGGAGCTAAAAGACGCCGCCAACCATTATGAGCTTCTTGAAAAAGAAAATCATGCGAATAAGGCTGACCTGAAGAAGGCTCTTGATGCAGCCAAGGAGACGCATTCCGACCTTAGGGATGCGTGGGAGGAGCTTCGACAGGCTGGAGAAATCACGGCTGGAAACCCCTATTTGTTGCGGATGAAGTTTTTAGATCCGAAGTACGCTCCTCTGGATCGACGCTGGAGTCCTGCAGACGCCTATGCGGATTTGTCGAAGACTATTGCTGATGCAGCCAAGTTTTTTGAGGATCAGAAAGATGATGAAGTGGAAAAGTTGTTCTGGTCGCAGTTCAGGGCTCCAATGCGCAAATTGCCTTTGAGTGAGAAGATGATTGCTGTGGCCAAGCTCCACAGGCTGTCCGGTCTTGCAATGCGGTCTGTAGTAGACCATCTATGGCCGAAGGGGCCGAAGCCGGACAGTTATTTTGGTTTAGTGCAACAATTCCTTGGTGCCGTATCATGGATCGATGCCATGAAGAGGTCGGCGTGCATAGAGGGTGCCCGGATGGCTCTTGCCCGTGTTAAGGCATACTGGAAAGATATGGAGGCCATCGTCGTTGCGACCCAGAATCCGGCGGGGGGCCAGGGTCCGGCCGAGCACATCTTGGAGCAGGTAGCGGCAGGTGCTCGCTTAATAGAGGTGCAGTGCTCGAAGAATGTCATGTTCGAGTGACAAATCGTGTCATTGTAAAAACAATGTTATTTTGATTATGAGGCTATATTTATACTTTTTGCCTGAAAGTATTATTGTGCCTCCTGTGCGGCCGTTTTTATGTATATGTGTAATCTAAAAGTTAGCAGTCATTGGCTTCAGCCCCCACACATACAATGCGGGGGTGTTTGTGAAAAATATGCGTAATCACACTTGATCCAATGTCTTGGTCCATTAAGGAGGTGATCGCACATCGAACTAGGCAACCGAACTATATAGCTGTACCACTTTCACTTAGCCATAGGAGTTTGACGGTGGGGCTAGCCCCTGGTACCTTTGCGTGCATCCGAATACGGGCGCGTGTGTACATGACCGGAAAACGGTCCTTCGTTAATGCGGCGGAATCCTAAAGATTCCGATAAGTCTTCGAGTGGTTGAACAGTCTCTCGCTATATCATGACAGTCAGTTTTAGGCTTTCTCTACTGAGGTGCTCACCAGGAATAACCAGGGCACAATCGCAGTAGTTCTCCTTTGGCCGCCTTAGCCGATAAGAACGGAACGTAAGGTGGCGAACCCAGGAGCTGGGCAAACCCAACATTTGACCACATACATGATTCGGAGCTGATGCATATAAGACCAAACTCGTGATGCCGAACACTCCCGAAGGTATTCGGACTTTATAACACATACTAAGCTGAGTAACGCCCTTTATTATGAACGCTGTGTTCCCAGGTACGTGTCATTAGTCTGTCGTGGCGAAATGCCAATGACGGCAGTATCCCCTGTGGGTGTAGTACCCGTGGGATGTGTAAGCAACAAGAGACAATAAAGAAGGTTTACACAGGGGCTTAATCTAAAGAGAAACCTTTGAGCGGGGCCCTGCTGCACGTCTGCGCCTTTTTCTCCGTTGTGTCGTGTCCTGGGAGGGTGTCGCATGAATGGTGTCTGTAAAAAGAAAAACTCATGTAGAAGAGTATGACGTAAGCGTGCGAAAAGTTGGTTATCACTAATGGATAGTAAAAGTGTAAAACAGTGGCCTGTTAATAAGGTCAGGCCAAAAGGTGGGCTTTATTGATTATCTATAGCCCCTGGTGTCCTCTATGGGATTACGTGTGTGATGCCTAGATAAGGTTTATCTAGGCTACCAGACTCGTCTAACAGTATCCGTGGTCTTAACAACAAGTTATGTTTTCAGGTATCAGAGGCCGCTTAGAGTCCGGCGGCTGGAGCCGTCGTGTACTCTTACGCGCGTAAGGAACGCTCTGTGTTTCCATTAACGGTGATGATGCCAAGTGGACCGGGCATCTTGAGTTTATGGTAGGCATAGTGCAGTACTGCGTTGAAGCGGGCGAAGGCCATTCTCCCTAGCAATGCATGATAGCCTCTTTGGAGTGGGCGATGGTGAAGAGTAGTTCTTCGCTTCTGGAGTTGCCTGGGGAACCGAATGTTACCTCCAGTACGAGGGAGCCCCTGCCATTGGCTTCAACGCCTGGTATCACCCTTCAAAGGTGGTGTTACTGTGGTTGATTCTGATGGGTCTATCCCCATCCTGTGGATAGTGTCCTGGTATATTAGATTAAGACTACTGCCGCCGTCCATGAGGATGTGAATAAGATGGTATCCGTCGATTATTGGGTCGACCACCAAGGCAGCTGATCCATCATGCTGAATACTAGTCGGGTAGTCCCTGTGATCGAAAGTGATCGGGTAAGCCGACTAGTGGTTGAGTTTGGGTGCGACGGGCTCTATAGAGTATGCATCTCTAAGTGCGCATTCGCGCCTTCTCATGGATACGTGAGTCGCTTGGATCATGTTTACCATTTTTATTTTTGGTGGGAATTTTTTCTGTCCCCCAGTGTTCGGCTGGCGAGGCTCATCCTCGTCTTCACTTGGTGTTTCCCTTCCCTTGTGTTCGGCATTTAATTTGCCGGCCTACTTAAAGACCCAGCAATCTCTGTGAGTGTGGTTCGCAGGCTTTTCGGGGGTGCCATGAATTTGGCATAGTCTGTCCACGACTTTGTTCAGGCCGGACGGTCCTTTTTTGCCGCCTTTAAGTGGCTTCTTTTGTGGACGGGGTCGAGAGCCCCTGAATCCGGCGTTGACCATTGTATTGTCCGGACTTTCTTCCTTGTTTTGATGTTTGTTTTTGTTGCGCCGTGGCCTCCCGTTGCCATCCCTGATTTCAGATGTACTTGGGTCGCTGGTGCTTTTACGGGCCAACCAGCTATCTTCGCCTGCGCAAAAACGGGTCATAAGGCTTGTTAAGGCTGCTATTGTCCTCGGTTTTTCTTGGTCGAGGTGTCTGGCGAGCCACTCATCCCGGATGCTGTGCTTGAAGGCCGCTAGGGCTTCGGCATCTGCACAATCGACGATTTGATTCTTCTTAGTGAGGAATCTGTTCCAAAGCTTGCGGGCGGACTCTCCGGTCTGTTGAATTATGTGACTTAAATCGTCCGCATCTGGAGGCCGGACATAGGTCCCTTGAAAATTGGCCCTGAAAGCATCCTCGAGTTCCTCCCAACTTCCAATTGAATTTTCGGGGAGGCTTTTCAACCAGTGTCAAGCTGGTCCCTTCAACTTGAGGGGAAGGTATTTGATGGCGTGGAGGTCGTCCCCACGAGCCATGTGGATATGCAGGATAAAATCCTCAATCCAGACCCCAGGGTATGTCGTTCCGTCGTATGCCTCTATGTTCACAGGTTTAAAACCCTGTGGAAATTCATGGTCCAGCACCTCTTCGGTGAAGCAGAGGGGGTGAGCAGCCCCTCTGTATCTGGACGTGTTGTGGCATGCTGTCGGCTGTTGTTGTGTCCGGTGTTGATTCCGAACTGGTATCCGATCGGTATGATCGTTTTGGTAACCATAGTCCTATGCCAGGGTGTCTCCTTTAGGTCCATAGATGGACCTAGCCGCGCCGGCCTTTTTATCCAGGAGCTCGCGTCAATCGTGTGCGGCGTTGGTAGATGCTCTATTGTGGTTACGAAGTGGTTTCTCCGGCCTCCTGCCCGTATTGTTCTTTGGCGGAACGGCCTCATCGTCGAATTCTGGCAGCAGCTTGCGCTTTGGATAGCTCTTTGTGTGGCGATCATCGCCGTACTTTTCTTTAGTGTCTAGCACTTTATTCCATCTGCGATTGAGCGTTTCCTGTGCGGCCTTAAGCCTTTGCTTCTGCTTCTTTAGACTACTCGCAGTGGCCATAAGCCTTCTGTGGAGCTTATCTCGTTCCAAGCGAGCTTCCGGGATGATGAATGCATCGTCATCCGGACTGTGCTCTTGTCCCGGGGTGGTTTGATGAATTTGTCCCTCGGGATCATTTTGATCGGGCATCTGCTCCGAGCTGTGTTCGGCGTGACCTGGCTCATCCTGCTCCATCGTTGGGTCCATATGGTCGTTGTTGCCTTCGGAGTTGACTGGGGTGTCGATTTTTCTAGCGCTGTTATCGCTATTTTTACTGTTGCTTGACTTGGAGTGGCGTCTGCGCTGTCATTTTGGCTTTTGTCCGGGGGTTTTATCCTCTGGTTTGTCGTCATTGTCTTCTTTGGGCGTATCCACCATGTAAATATCATATGTCGAGGTGGCAGTCCAGCGCCCCGTTGGTTCTGAATCGTCTCCTGCGCCGACATCCATACCGTCAGTATCATCGGAGTCGGAGTCAAGCATGTCCGATACATCGTCGACAATGGCTATGAAGTGGGTGGTGGGTGGGCAACGGATTTCTTCGTCACCTTCTTCCCCCTTGAGCTAGAAATAGTTCGGCCAAGAGTCTCCTGACAAAGACTTTAATGAGTTTGGTATGTCGCCAAAGGGCGAGTACTGGAATATATCCGCAGCGGTGAACTCCATTACCGGAACCCAACCAGATTCGGCGAGCTCGGGAGTGCGCGGACTGGAACCTATAGCCGGCTACGGGTCCGGGGGTCCGGTGTCACAGGATTCCTTAGGGGTGAGGCCTGTGTTCGGCTCTACCGCCGATGAGTGTGCGGCCCCTAGGGCGGGGTCCATCCACCCGTCCTCGGGCGATGCAATCTGCTCCAGATTTAGGTCCGAGGCTCCTGCAGGGGCGATACCATGGGCATTGTCCGACAGCAGCTCTAAGCCGTGCTCATCATGACTGTCTGGTGCTCCGGGCGCAGGCCCAAATCCATTGAAGATCAAGTCTCCGCGGATATCGACTATGTAGTTCAAGTTTCCGAACCTGACCTGACGGCCAGGGGCATAGCTGTCGATCTGCTCTAGATGGCTAAGAGATGACCTTGAGGACTACACGGGTCCGCAAGAGAGGTCGCACTCTTTCGTGTCTGCTTACGTTATGCGTCGCTTAATATGATGACATGCTACATTATTGTCGTGTTCACCTATTAGCCTCCAAGTCAGGTCCAAACTAATGCTGAAACTTGAGTTTTTAAATGGTTGTGGGGTACATATTGGGGCAGCAATCAGTACTATCTGTCTACTATCTGGTTAATCTCCGATGTCTACTATGAGTTTCATGTTGGGTGCAAACAAACATTAAAGGAGCCATTATCTGTATTTTTTAACTAAAGCTATCTTCTGCCTGCTATCATTGGTTTTGGGTCTATCCATAGTTTGCTACCATCACTCTGGATTTGTGCATGCACTCCTTACATAATCTCACTATGTTTTATTCCTATGCATGCCAGTTATTGTACACAATGGAACTGAACATGTAGAGCAAAAGAGACGAGCCTTGCATGGCAATAAAATTTCATGTAGACATCGTTCCATGGTGGGTGCAAAGGCAGCCCCCCTCCACCCATTTCGGATCGTAATCAAGAGGAAGATAACTGTTCTGAGGGGGATTCAAAAGGAGAAGACCACTCCTATTTACCCCATGAGGTCTTCGCTCTAACTTGGCATGCTGATGTTGGTAATATCATGCATATGGTGCCTGTCGGTGTCAAAACGGACGGATCTCGGGTAGGGGGTCCCAATCTGTGCGTCTAGGGCTAATGGTAATAGGAGGCAAGGGACACAATGTTTTACCCAGGTTCGGGCCCTCTCGATGGAGGTTAAAACCCTACTTCCTGCTTGATTGACCTTGATGATATGAGTATTACAAGAGTTGATCTACCACGAGATCGTAGATGCTAAACCCTAGAAACTAGCCTATGATGATTATGATTGCCCTTCTATGGACTAAACCCTCCGGTTTATATAGACACCGGAGGGGGCTAGGGTTTACATAGAGTCGGTTACAAAGAAGGAGATCTAATATCCGGATCGCCAAGCTTGTCTTCCACGCAAAGGAAAGTCCCATCCGGACACGGGACGAAGTCTTGAGTCTTGTATCTTCATGGTCCAACAGTCCGGCCAAAGTATATAGTCCGGCTGTCCGGATACCCCCTAATCTAGGACTCCCTTAGTAGCCCCTGAACCAGGCTTCAATGACGATGAGTCCGGCGCGTCGATTGTCTTCGGCATTGCAAGGCGGGTTCCATCTCCGAATACTCCAAAGAGAACCTCGAACACTTAAACCGTGTCCGGCTTTGCAAGACAATTTTCACATACCACCGCAGAGAGAACGATATTCCACAAATGTAATCTGTTGACAACTTCAGACAACGTGACATGACACTATGGTCGAGTCATTATTCGAACCGTTTTCCCACAACCAGCCACAACACATATTGTGAGGTAGTTTCCTCAGCATGTCTTGTCGAAGCAGAGATCATGTCCCCTTATCACGGGATTCTCATCAATATGGGTACGGGTAACCCAACCACGCCATCAATCGTGGCGCTTGGGAAATAAGCGATCTTCAATGGGCAAGTGGGGAGGCGCATCGTTTTTGTTGCCTGTATAAAGGGATAAGGATTCCCCATTTTTACCCACGCCTTCTTCCTTCTTCGCTTATCCATTCTCGCACCCTTGAGCTCCAGAGCCCTAGTTCACGCCTTCTCCGCATAGCCAAACATATCCGGAGCAGGAGGCAAGTGGGTGGTCTCCACCGTCAAGGAGGAGCATATTACGAAGCTCCGGGCGTCCGGATACTTGGCAGCAGATATCGCGCATCGGCTGCCAGTCGTAGGGCAGATCATTCCGACTCTGGGACCCCACGAGAGGGTTGTGTTCCTTGCCCACTTCGTCCGTGGATTGGGATTTCCACTTCATCCCTTTGTCTGCGGGCTCATGTTTTACTATGGGTTGGACTTCCATGATCTAGCCCCAAACTCCATCCTCAACATTTCGGCGTTTATCGTCGTGTGCGAGGCCTTCCTCCGCATCAGGCCTCAGTTCGGCTTGTGGCTACGAACCTTTTGCGTGAAGCCGAAGATCGTGAGCGGCCAGCAAGTGGAGTGCGGAGGCGCCATGGTGGGCAGGATGCCCAATGTTACCTGGCTTGACGGCTCCTTCACGGAGACCGTGAAAGGGTGGCAATCGGGGTGGTTATACATCACCGAGCCGCACAGCGCCAATTGGGCGGCGGCCCCCGTATTCCGATCCGGAATTCCCATGCAGCTCACCTCCTGGGTAAAGAAGGGTCTGGCCTGGGGTGAACCTGCAGAGCTGATAGGACTTCAAAACTGCATCAAAAACATGATGGACAAGAAAATAGAGCTTGTCAACGTGGTCCAGGTCATGCTCGTCCACTGAATTCTTCCGTGCCAAAGACGGGCATTTAATCTGTGGGAGTTCATTCCGGCCGAACACCAGACACTTCAAGAGCTCTATGGCACGACACACAGGACACATGAAAGGTGCTGTTCAAGGCCTCTGAAATACCTCCTCCCACATCTGAGGACCGCGGACTCCAGGCCATGCGGCTCCCCCATCCAGTGAGTTTTCTGACCATCATCAGGTGTAGCTTTCTCAGCGTACTCATGGGAGGATTTTAAGTCATCGTGTGTATTTAATCAGGATTACGTGGTGACGACGGAGCGGCACGACTGTCTGGCTCCACTGCCAGAAGGTCCAGCAACCACTCTCCTGACAGAGATGCTAGTCCCGGCGCCCTACAAGGTGCCGGAAAAGAAGGCCGAAAAGAAGGCCCTGGGGACCAGGAAGGGTCTCCGGCGTAAGGTCGTACCGGACGCCTCGTTCGAAGATGATGAGGCACACTCCTCCCACGAAGGGGAGGAGGAAAAGGAAAGGGCCGCCCCATCTGGGGAGGCCGAAGGGCCTAAGAGGGCGGCCTAGGGGACCAGGAAGGGTCCCCGGCGCAAGGCCGTCATAGACTCGTCGTCCGAAGATGACGAGGCAGATTCCTCCCGCGGAGGCGGGGGGAAACATGAGGAAACTCCGCCTCCCCTCACTGGGGAGGAGAAGAAAAGGAAATCCGCCCCGGAGGGGGAGTCTAGGACGCCCAAGAAGGGAAAGGCGTCCCTTCCGGATCACTCCACCACGGCCGCCTACAGCGAGGAGGAGTGGCTGCCCAGGGGGAAGCCCCTAGTAAGATCGTAAGTATCTGCACTCTGTTGTACTTAAGTGCGACTTTGCTTCATAGTTTGTTATAACGCTGAACACGTATATGCAGTCCGGCAAGGGCCCATCCCGAGGTATCCTCTTCGGATGGGTCTTTGAGCGATTCAGCGATGAATTCACTCCCGATGGCCACTTCCCCTCGGCCTGCGGATGACACGGATGTGTTGTCCCAAAGGCTCCCAGAGCAGGGGGATGCAACTCTGGAGACACCCCAAGGCAAAATTCCAAACGCCGGGCACACGGGGCGTAAGATCCCCGCAGATTGTGCCGATGAGAGCCGCAGCAAGTTGGGCTCGTAGCCGGACACTGTACCGGAACCTCCAAAGGTTCCGGATTCGGGCAGGCAGCCCCTCGCTAAGGAGGGCGAGCCGACCGTGCCGACGACTTCCATTACGCCAGAGGCGTCGGATAGTCTACTGGAAGTGCTTCGCAGCGCTTCCATGGATGAAGAGCACCGTACTCTTATGAGTGCGGTGATTCAGAAGGTTTGGTCCGCCGAAAGCGGATTGACCGACGCATGTACCAGCCTCCTAACAGGCTTTGAGGTAAGTAATTAAAAGTGTGGGAAATTATCACCCAATAGACAGTAGCCCCTGATACTCTGTTTGGTGTTCGAAAAGAAAAGACAAACGGAGGGTCAACTCTACACCGCAGGAGTCTAATAGTATGTGTCTATGTGAATAAGCAGGCGGTGCTGCTTGCCGCTGCTGCCCGCACAGCAGAGGTCACCGGACTCAAACGGGACCTGGAGCGGGCCCAAGGGGAGCTCAGCCTCATGAAGAGGCAGCTCGAAGAGAACAAAGGTGAGTGATACCTCGTTCACATATCACATAGGGTAAGAAAAATTTGTGACGTTAACAAAAAGTGTCACGATTTTGTAATAGGGGCCACGACCGAGGTGGCAGCCCTGAAGAAAGTGTTGTCCGAGGCCGAAAACAAGGCGGCCATGGAGCGCATTGAGCGTGAGAAGCAAGATGCTAGGGCGGGCGAGGTACAGCAAGAGCTCCAGGAGCTCGGCAAGAAGTTCGAGTTCTTGGAGCGTGACTTCCAGATGAAGGAGTCTGAGCTTACAAAGGCCCTTTTGAGCACGAAAGACGCCAAGGCCGAAGCCCAAAAGGCCTAGCAGGAAATCCAAGCGGCTAAGAAGATAGCAGCGGGTAAGGAATTCATTATGCAAAGCAAGCATGTGGAGGAGACATTTTGCTTACTTACCCGAATTCGGAGCTCTCCAGGGGCATTCACAGATCTGCCATGCAGCATATCGGATGCCGCGGAGTTCTACCGTGCTGAAGAGGGGAGCTCAACGGAGAAGCTATTTTGGTCCCAGTATGCTGGAGCCAAACACCCAATTCCTCTGAGTGACCAACTGAAGCAATTGGTTGAACTCCACAGGGTGGCCGAAGTGGCTATGAAAGATTTTATAGTCCGGATGTGGCCTGGTGAGCCCCTGCCCGCCAGCTACTTCGGTCTTATAATGCGGATGGTAAATGCATGTCTGCGGCTTGAAGTTATCAAGCGATCCATTTGCATTGAGGGTGCCCGCCGGGCCTTTACCCGTGCGAAGATGCATTGGGCCAAGCTGGATGCGGAGAAGCTAGTAAAGGAAGAACCGCCGGAGGGCAAGGCGCATCGCTACCCCGAGAAGTATTATGATGGCGTTATGAAAGGCGCTCGCCTTGTGGCCGATGAATGTGCCAAGGACACAATCTTTGAGTGAATGTACTCCTGTCATTTTTGTAATATAAAAATGAATTTGTTTGCGGTATATAGCGCTTTGTTGATTTAAAATATTACCTTCTGTGTGACTATTTATAAAATTATGAAAGTAGGCCAGTCGTCGGCTTCCGCCCCCACGTAGCTAGTACTGGGGTGTTCGTGGAAAACCCAGACACTCTTTATCCAAATATTTGCTCCCTGAAGGAGGTGTTTGGCGCAGTGAACAAGGCAATCAGACTATGCGGCTTTATAACTTTCACTTAGCCATAGAAGTCTACAATTTTAAATTTCTGCGAAGCCCCTAGAATTCGGAAAGCTGAATTGGGGCACTATATACGCCTAAATTGGACGAGGCCGATTCCTCGCCTAAAGTGGAAAAAAATCTTTAAGGATTTTAAGACCTCTCGAACAACGACCAGCTCTCGCCGCATCATGCCAGTCAGCTTTCGGCTTTCTCTATTGAGGTGCTCGTCCGGAAGAACCAGGACACAATCGCAATAGTTCTCCCTGCGCTACCTTAGCCGATATAACGGAACGTAAGGTACCAAAACAAGGGAGCCGGGCAAACCCAACTATTGACCCAAGACATGATTCGGAGCTGATGCATATAATGCTATAAGTTCGGGGTGCCACACTGTTGAAAGTGTTCGGACTTATCTTGCCGTATTATGGGGCGCCATAAGAAGCCCCTGGCAAACTGAATGTACCAAAGTGTACGGATTCAATATTAAATAAACATTTTTTAGAAAAAAATGTGAAGATAGGAATAATAAGCTGATACTATATATTATCTCCCATTGATAAATAATACGTCCAAGCGTATCTTTACAATTAATGTGTTGAGCAGAAGTAAAGAGGACTATTTGACATGTCCAATCCAAGGGCGGGTCGCCTGTAGGTATATAAAACAGGTATAACGATCATTGATAGATACCACCTGGGTATTCCCTGTGTGCGCAAAGCCTTTTGCCTCCTTGGTTGTCCCTCCTGTTATGAGTCCAATGATCCGGCTCTCTGAAGGGGCTACCCGAAAGTAGGGTCCTAAAAGATAAAAAGGGGGTTATTAAAGTATGTTGCGGCTGGCCCGCACTGTTGACCGCATCACTATTGCGCCTCCGCCTATGTCCATGGTATTTTGAGTGCGTAGTTATGTACGCGCGGCACGAATGATGCCTGAATGGGACTGGGGTGGAGGACGGACTGCTAGTCGCGCTCTTGGCGTGCCTGGCGATCCTGTTGCAGGGTACTCCAGACTCGCTTGATGGTGTTCGGGGTTGTTGTCACCGCATTGGTGGTTTGCCGAAGAAGGCTGCTTTGTACTTCTGCTGCGAGGGCTGCAGTATGCTCTTCTGTACGGAGAGAGCGTTCCGTGTTTCCATTGACTGTTATAACCCCGCGAGGTCCTGGCATCTTGAGCTTGAGGTATGCATAGTGTGGTACCGCATTGAATCGAGCGAATGCGGTTCGTCCAAGCAGTGCATAATAGACACTACGAAAAGGGACGATATCGAAGATTAACTCCTCGCTTCGGAAGTTATCCGGCGATCTGAAGACCACTTCCAGTGTTATGGAGCCCGTCCAACGAGCTTCTACTCCCAGAATTACACCTTTGAAGGTGGTTTTGGTGGGCTTGATCCTTGAAGGGTCGATGCCCATTTTGCGCACTGTGTCCTGATAAAGCAGGTTCAGGCTGCTGCCGCCGTCCATAAGGACTCGCGTGAGGTGAAATCCGTCAATGATTGGGTCTAGGACCAATGCGGCTGAACCGCCGTGACGGATGTTGGTCGGGTGATCCCTACGATCAAAAGTGATCGGACAGGCTGGCCATGGGTTGAACTTTGGGGCGATTGGCTCCATCGCATAGACGTCCCGTAGTGCTCGCTTTCGTTCTTGTTTGGGAATGTGGGTGGCGTAGATCATATTGACTGTTTTCACCTGGGGAGGAAATTTCTTCTGTCCCCCCGTGTTCGGACGTCGGGGCTCCTCGTCATCGTTGCTGTGCAGCCCCTTGTCCTTGTTCCCAGCATTTATTTTACCAGCCTGTTTGAACACCCAACAATCTCTGTTAGTGTGGTTTGCTGGCTTATCCGGGGTGCCGTGAGTTTGGCACGAGCAATCGAGTATGCGGTCCAGACTGGACGGTCCCTGATTGTTTCTTTTGAACGGCTTTTTCCGCTGACGGGATTTTGAGCCGATTCCGGCATTGACTGTCGTGTCTTCAGTGTTGTCGCCATTGTTCCGGCGCTTATGTCTGTTGCGTCGTGGGTTGCCGTTATTGTCGCGGACATCTAAAGTGCCGGAGTTTATTGGTGTGGTGCTGCTACGAGCCAACCAGCTGTCCTCGCCCGTGCAAAAGCGGGTCATGAGTGCCGTGAGGGCCGCCATGGACTTTGGTTTTTCCTAGCCGAGGTGTCAGGCGAGCCACTCGTCGCGGATATTATGCTTAAAGGCCGCCAGGGCTTCGGCGTCCGGACAGTCGACAATTTGGTTCTTTTTAGTTAGGAACCGAGTCCAGAATTTTCTGGCTGACTCTCCGGGTTGTTGGGTAATGTGGCTCAAGTTATCGGCATCCGGTGGTCACACGTACATGCCCTGGAAGTTGTCGAGTAACGCGTCCTCTAGGTTTTCCCAACTGCCAATGGAATTTGCCGGCAGGCTATTTAGCCAGTGTCGGGCCGGTCCTTTAAGCTTAAGGGGAAGATACTGGATGGCGTGTAGATCGTCACCGCAGGCCATGTGAATGTGGAGAAGGAAATCTTTGATCCATACTGTGGGGTCTGTTGTGCCATCGTATGATTCGATGTTTACGGGTTTAAACCCTTCTGGGAATTCATGATCCATCACTTCGTCAGTGAAGCAGGGGGTGTGCGGCGCCTCTAGGTCGGGCTATGTGGCTACGTAGTTCGAATGAGTCTGGTTGGTTGTGCTCGGCCCGGCCGGACTTGTTGATAGTGTATCCAGCATGACGATCATCGTCACATGTTGGGGCGCGCCCCCGCAATCCGTAGATCGATCTTGGTTGTCCTGCCTTGTTTTCCAATATGTCTCGTAGGTCCTGCCTATTGCCCCGGGCCGTAGTGTATTGGCGTGGGGGTGCGGACTGGTATTCGGGCTGATACGCCATTTTATCCCGGCCACGACGTGGCCGATCAGCCTCGTCCTGTGTTGGTAGTATAGGCTCCTCCTCGAGTTGAAGTAGCCACTTGTGCTTTGGATAACCTTTAGTGTGGCGCTCGAGTCCATATTCCTCGACCGCCAAGACTTCAGTCCATCTATCTGTGAGCAGATCTTGATCAGCTTGGAGCTGCTGCTACTTCTTTTTCAGGCTCCTTGCAGTGGCCATAAGCCGGCGCTTGAAGCGCTCTTGCTCTACGGGGTCCTCAGGCACGCCGAATTCGTTGTCGTCGAGGCTAATCTCGTCTTCGGAGGGGGGCATGTGGTTGTCCTCCTTCGGGTACCCGTCCGTCACATGTTCGTCTGGGCTGACCTGCCTGTCTTCCTGTTTGGCCTGCTTGAAGGCAGGCTGATCGGGGTTGTATTCATCTTCGGCACCATCCAGATTGTTTTCGTCTCCTGTGCCAGTATTGCTGTAGCGGGGCTTGGAGCGGCGCCGATGATGCCCATGCTTTGCATTCTTCCTTGAGGGGTTATCCTCCATTGCCTCATCGCCATTGCTTTCTTTCGGAGTGTCCACCATATATATATCATATGAGGAGGTGGCTGTCCAGCTCCCCATGGCGGTGGTTCCTGTTCATCTCCTGCATCGTTGTCCACACCGTCGATGTCTTCAGAGTCGAAGTCAAGCACGTCGGTCAAATCATCGACCGTGGCAATGAAGTGGGTGGTGGGTGGGCAACGAATTCCCTCGTCGCCTGCTTCCCACTCGAGCCGGACATAGTTCATCCAAGAGTCTCATGACAAAGAGACTTTAACGAGTTCAGCGTGTCACCAAAGGGCGAGTGCTGGAAGATATCCGCAGTGGTGAACTCCATTACCGGAGCCCAGCCAGAATCGGCGGGCTCGGGGGTGCGCGGTCTGGGACCTACAACCGGACACAAGTCTAGGGGTCCAGAGACATAGGCTTCCTTGGGGGTGAAGTCTGTGTTCGGCTCTACCGCCGATGAGTCTGCGGCCTCCGGGGCGGGGTCCATCCACCCGCTCTCGGATGACGCAATCTGCCCCGGATTTAGGTCCGGAGCTCCTGCAAGTGCGATATCCCGAGTATTGTCTGACAGCGGGCCTAAGCTGTGCTCGTCGTGACTGTTCGGCACTCCTGGTGTAGGCCCGAATCTGTCGAAGATCAAGTCTCCGCGGATATCGGCCATGTATTTCAAGTTTCCGAACCTAACCTCATGGCCAGGGGCGTAGCTGATGATCTGCTCCAGATGGCCAAGCGAATTGGCCCGCAGTGCGAAGCTGCCGAACACGAAGATCTGCCCGAGGAGAATAGTCTCACCCTGGACCGCGTTGTTGTTGATGATTGAAGGAGCCATCGAGCCTTGCAGCAATGACACAGAGGAAATCTCAATGAAAGCACCAATGTCGGTGTCAAAACCGGCGGATCTCGGGTAGGGGGTCCCGATCTGTGCGTCTAGGGCTAATGGTAACAGGAGGCAAGGGACACAATGTTTTACCCAGGTTTGGGCCCTCTCGATGGAGGTAAAGCCCTACTTCCTGCTTGATTGACTTTGATGATACGAGTATTACAAGAGTTGATCTACCACGAGATCATAGAGGCTAAACCCTATAAGCTAGCCTATGATGATTATGATTGCCCTTCTATGGACTAAACCCTCCGGTTTATATAGACACCGGAGGGGGCTAGGGTTTACACAGAGTCGGTTACAAACAAGGAGATCTAATATCCGGATCGCCAAGCTTGTCTTCCACGCAAAGGAAAGCCCCATCCGGACACGGGGCGAAGTCTTGAGTCTTGTATCTTCATGGTCCAACAGTCCGGCCAAAGTATATAGTCCGGCTGTCCGGATACCCCCTAATCCAGGACTCCCTCAGCGCCTTGCATTGCTTACTGTATACATTAAAGATGTCATCTGCCTAGTTTAGACATGCTTTGTGTCAATGCCATCTGTTTAGTTTCTTTATCATATATGTGAATCATGCAATGCCATCTTGTCTAGCCAGGCATCATATATGTGAATTTTGCAATGCCACCCTGGTTAGCCAGTCATCTTATATGTGAATTATATCATGCCATGATTTTTTTATTACGCGTTAAATTTGTCAACAATTTTAGTACATTCAATTACTCTTCCTGTGCATCAGCCATTCGGCATGATCATGGAAAAATCTGGAGTGGAAACAAGGTCTTCAGAGCAGACAATGCTATGTGACGAAGCGCATGTCTTGCTAGTTACCAATAGCTCCTCAGAGGAGGATTCAGAGACATATGACCAGTCATATCCCCCCCCCCCCGAGGTGCATGACCTAACTTGGCAAGGTTATGTTGCTCATATCGTGCGTATAGTATCTTGCATTGCTACGTCATTTGCTTAGTTTAGACATGATTTGTGTGAATGCCACCTGTTTAGTGTTTAATTACCATATATGTGAATTATGCAATGCCATCTTGTTGCAAGACATTATATATGGGAATTATGCAATGTTATCTTGTTGCAAGGCATTATGTATGTGAATTATGCAATGCCATGTTGTTTAGGCAAGCGTCATATATGTGAATTATATCATGCCGTTCTTTTTTTGTATTTCTCATTGCTTTTGTCGACAATGTTTGTGTATTCAACTGCTCTTCCTGTGCATAAGCCATTTGAATTGGTGATGGAGAAATTTGGAGTGAAAACAAGGTCTTCAGAGCAGACAATGCTACCTGCTGAAGCAGATATCTTGCTGGTTACAGATAGCTCTTCAGAGGAGGATTCAGAGGCAGATGACCAGTCCTATTATCCCCCTGAGGTGTATGCTCAAACTTGGCAGGGTTATATTACTCATATAATGCATATGTTGTATTGCAATGCTTAGTTTTTACATCATATACACAATATTGAATGCCATCTCCTTAGTTGACACATCATATATGCAATTTCCCTCTGCTCACTTCCTTAGTATATAAATCATATATTTGAATTATGTCATGCCATGATGTTTACATAGACAGCATGTATCTAAATTATGGCATGCCAACCCATTTTCTAAAGACATAATATAGTTATATCATCTCATCCTGTGTACATAGTCATCATATTTTAAATTATGTCATTCTATCCGTGAATTATATCATGCCATCATGTTTCCATTGACGGCATGTTTGTGATTTATGGCATGCCAACCACTTTAATAGACACATCATATAGTTATATCATGTCATCATGTTTACATAGTCATCATATTTTCAAGTATGTCATTCTATCCTGTTTAGTTAGCCATCATACATGTGAAATTGTGTCATGCTATCCTGTTTAATTAGCCATCATATATGTGAAATTATGTCCTGCTATTCTGTTTGCTTAGACAACATAAATGTGAATTATTTCATGCCCTATTTTCTTCCCTACTATCCATTGCACCTGTCTATCTTACAATGTCTGTACATTCAATTACGTTTCTTGTTTATCAGCCATTTCAATTGGAGGGAGTGATGGCGGTATCTATGGGAGTAAAAACACGGTCTTCAGAAAAGATCATGCTACCTGTCGATGCAGATAGAACCATGGTTGTACTTGCCCAAGAACCAGCCCCACCACACATAACCCACACTCATGCAGATTGTACCCCTACCCAGTTGGACAGAGAACCAGCTACACCCCTTCTAACCCCAACCCCAGCAGATAGACACCAAGTTCCCGTTGACACAGCACCGTCTCCACCACAGAGCACCCAAACACGAGCAGTTAGTAAGGCAACTGCAGTGCCCAAATCACGAGGACCACCACTCCGAAACCGAAGTCAACACTTGAAGCAGAAGAAAAATTGTTCTCAGGTCAGGTTCCGTAGCTATGGTTCATACTACTTTGCTCTTGCATCATTGTATTTACTGATACCAATTAATTTCAAATTTGAAGGATGCAACTGAAACTCCAATGGCGCAACAGGTATGTTTTAAACCTGTTTCTTCAATGTGTTTGGTTGTTTGCTGTTGTAACTTGCTCTATGTTGATTTCAGTTTCAATTGAATAAATAGTTCTGTTCTCATGCCATGCACATTACAAGTGTTGTTATTGCTGTGTAGTTTCCCACACTTATATTCTGTCTATGCTGCTTTGTCTTAAATAGATATGATTCGAACTGTATCTATCTTGATTTGGCAACATAAACTAGAATGATATAGACCATACAGTGACCATACTACATAGATATATGTTTGTTTCATGCTGTTATCCTGTCCACCTTACTACTAAACTGGTTTACCAAAATGAGTTTCATATACTACATTGTAAACCTGAGATGTGTTTGTTTGTTTCTCTTTTATAACGCAGATAAAATATTGGAGAAGAGTACCCTGTTATGCAATGGTAAAGGAAGTAATGCAGATAAGGTTCAAGATAGTGAGACATCCCAGTTGGTCTCCAAGAAAGCTAGTAAAAACTATATTGAAGACACTGAGACAACCCCAAAGTCCTGTCTTGATGTAGTGTTCGAGTTACTGGCTACCACTGCTGGCACCAGCTCTTCGAACTCGTTGCCTGAATCAGTTCGGCTTCTTGAGTCTCAACTTCAAGTTGAAAGACATCGATCAAATGTTATGCGATAGGAAGCCGAAGGACTGAGGAAGTCCCTGCAGAATTCAGATGTATACTTTCTGGTGCAACAGCAAGCGCTGGAGGACTTAAGCGCCAAACAAGAGAAAGTTAATAAGCTTGCTAAGCATCTTGCCAGCATTATGGGTACCCAGGATATTGTTTCTTGAGCTCTTCTGAAGTAGTTTCAGTTCTGTACTTGTTTTGCTGCGGCATTTATATGCTGCTATGTTCCCTATATTTGCACTGGTGGCGAACTTTGATGCCCAGTGGATGTAATATGTGTAATAGCCATGATAGCCTAGTGTAAGTTGCTTGCTTATTTATTTCCTTGTTGTCTTGTTTATTTGTTTGCGTAGTCAGTGCAGTTCTTTTTCTGTGGTTTGCTAGTGGCTGCAATAACCTATTTTTTAAAACTAGGCCACAATAACCATGGGCTAATATTTACTGTAGTGACACTGGGCCTCCTACGGGCCATAGAAACAATGGGCCTTCTACGGGCCATATAAACAGTGGGCCTTCTATGGGTCGTAGAAACAATGGCCTTCTACGGGCCGTAGAAAGAATGGGCCTTCTACGGGTCGTATCATCAATGGGCCTTATACGGGTCGTATGATTGATTGGCCAAACATGGGCCAAACAGACCGCATTCTGGCCGTAAACGGGCTAGAGTTGGAATCGTCCGTTCATGGGCCGACCATAATGGGCCATCTTTAATAGGCCGTATTTGATGACGCTATGAAAACGGCCCAACGTATTAACGGACCACAAACGGGCCGACTGTAACCACAGGCTGAATTTGGCCCATAAGCAGAAAATGACAGTAACAGGCCGTAAGTAAACGAATGCTGGAAATGAGCCCAAGAATAAATGGGCTCTGAGAAGGCCGAAAGATAACATGGGCTGGAAACGGCCCAACGGAATAACGGGCTGTTAATGGGTATAAAGTGATACACTGTTCTTTACGGGCCAGTTTCACCACGGGCCATTAATGGGTGTAAAGTGATACACTGTTCATTACGGGCCAGTTTCACCATGGGCCGTTAATAGGCCAAGAGTTACATAGGGCCTCAAATGGGCCGAAAGACGTCATGGGCCATACATGGGCCAGAAGTGAAAATGGGCTGGAATCATATTGGATGGCCCAGATGACGCTACTGGGCCTAATTCAAATAGGGCGTAACGGGCCTTGGGTTAGCGGGTTGTAAATGGGCTATATGCGAACAGGTTGTTAACAGGCTTTCCATGGGCCGGCCCGCCACCTTTTGACCAAGTCAAATGGGCCGGCCTTTTCACATGAATGGGCCTCTGTTGGGCCGTGCCACGTGTCGATGTGTCATAGGCGCCTTCTGTCCAATGAGTGGTTGACATCTGTCCCAGCGATGAGCCGACACGTGTTTCCTCCAGCCAATGATGATTTTACACGTGGAAAATCCCCATTGGTCGGGGCTGTTAACGGGTTATCGGATCCAAAACCCAACCCGATAGCTTAACGACATTCCGTTATGGTGGATGCCACGTGTCGTTCACTCTTGACGAAAGCACTTCTGTGATGCGTGATTTATCGTCATGGAAGTGGACACTTCCGTGATGATAATTTTGGTAATGTCATGGAACACTTCTACGACAACACAGGTATGACTATCTTGATTCTGTCATAAAATCGTCATGAATGTACATGCATGACAGAAAACACGACTTACGGTGACAAACACGTATCATCATGGAAGTGTATTTTTTTTGTAGTGCGCTACTTATAACAAGACTTCTCCCATGTCCTCAGGAACAAACATAACTACCCACAAATCATATTCATGTTCATAATCAGAGGGGTATTAATATGCATAAAGGATCTGAACATATGATCTTCCACTAAATAAACCAACTAGCATCAACTACAAGGAGTAATCAACACTACTAGCAACCCACAGGTACCAATCTGAGGTTTTGAGTCAAAGATCGGATACAAGAGATGAACTAGGGTTTGAGAGGAGATGGTGTTGGTGAAGATGTTGATGGAGATGGACCCCCTCCCGATGAGAGGATCGATGGTGATGACGATGGCAACGATTTCCCCCTCCTGGAGGGATGTTTCCGAGGCACAACAGCTCCGCCGGAGTCCTAGATTGGTTTCGACAAGGTTCTGCCTCGAGACGGTGGCGCTTCGTCCCAAAAGCTTCCTTATGATTTTTTTCCAGGGCAAAAGACACCTTATACCAAAAAATGGGAATTGGGGGGCTTCCAGGTGGCCCACAAGGCAGGGGGCGCGACCAGGGGGGTAGGGCGCGCCCCCACCCTAGTGGAGTGGGTGGCCCCTCTATGGTGCTTTCTTCGCCCAATATTTTTAATGTATTCCAAAACTGCTTTTCGTGGAGTTTCAGGACTTTTGGAGTTGTGCAGAATAGGTCTCTAATATATGCTCCTTTTCCAGCCCAGAATCCAACTGTCGGCATTCCCCCTCTTCATGTAAAACCTTGTAAGATAAGAGAGAAAGGCATAAGTATTGTGACATAATGTGTACTAACAACCCATAATGCAATAAATATCGATATAAAAGCATGATGCAAAATGGACGTGTCACTGAGTTGTCAATTCAACCACACATGGAGATTAATTATCTGCAGCAAAGTGATTAGTAGCACAGTAGTATGATAGTTGTGATGATAGTAGCAGTAGCAACAGTAACAGTAACAGTGATAGCAGTGATATTGTAGCAGTAACTATAGCAGTAGCAACAGTAGTAAATTAGCAAGAACAATATAAGATAAATTCGTAGGCATTGGATCGGTGACTTGTTGGATGATATTCATCATGTGACAGTTATAATCTAGGCGATACGGCACTAGCTCCAGTTCATCGATATAATGTAGGCATGTATTTCGTAAATAGTCATACGTGCTTTACTAAAAGAACTTGCATGACATCTTTTGTCCTACCCTCCTGTGGCAGCGGGGTCCATATTGGAAACTAAGGGATATTAAGGCCTCCTTTTAATAGAGAACCGGAACAAAGCATTAACACATAGTGAATACATGAACTCCTCAAACTACGGTCATCACTGAGAGTGGGCCCGGTTGTTGTCACTCTGGGGTTATCGGATCATAACCGTAGTAGGTGACTATAACTTGCAAGATTGGATCTAAAACATGGATATAATGATGAATTCATAAATGGTTGAGATCTGAGTTCATGGCACCCGGTCCCAAAGTGACAAGCATTAAGCATAGCAAAGTCATAGCAACATCAATCTAAGAACATAGTGAATACTAGGGATCAGGCCCTAACAAAACTAACTCGATTACATGATGAATCTCATCCAACTCCTCATCGGCCAGCAAGCCTACGAAGGAATTACTCACTCCCAGTGGGGAGCATCATGGAATTTGCAATGGAGATAGGTTGGTGATGACGAAGAACGAAAATCCCCCTCTCCGAAGCCCCAAACGGACTCCAGATCTACCCTCCCGAAGAAGAACAGGGCTTGGCGGCGGCTCCCTCTTGTGGATCACGATAATTCTTCCTCCCTGATTTTTTTCCTGGAAATATGTGATTTTATAGTATTAGGGGGGTCATTTGCGGGGCCACCAGGTGGGTACAACCCACTTGGGCGTGCTAGGAGAGGGGGCGTGCCCTGGTGGGTTGTGCCCACCCAGGTGCCCCTCTCCAGTAGGTCTTGGCTCCAGAAATTCTTATTATTGATATAAAAATCCTCACAAAGTTTCGTTCCATTCCGAGAACTTTTATTTCTGCACAAAAACAACACCATGGTAGTTCTGCTGAAAACAACGTCAGTCCGGGGTTAGTTTCATTCAAATCATGCAAATAAGAGTACAAAACAAGAGGAAAAGCGTGATAAAAAGTATATACGTTGGAGAAGTATCAATGCCCACCTGGTGGCCCCGCTGACTCTCTCTCCGACGCTATAAAATCCTATTTTTTGGAGAAAAAATCAGGGAGAAAGAATTATCGCGTTTCATGAGACGGAGCCGCCGCCCCCTCCTGTTCTTCATCGGGAGGCCACATCTGGAGTTCGTTTGGGACACAAGAGACTCTTTGTTTTTTGGTTGCAGGGTTGTTTGAGAGAGACCATCTTCATCCTACGCTCCCACGGATTGATAAACCTTAGGTCATCCACTTGAGGGAAATTTGCTACTGTCCTACAAACCTCTGCACTTGGAGGCCCAATAACGTCTACAAGAAGAAGGTTGCATAGTAGACATCAATGGAGAGTAAAATGAAAATCAGGCGGAATTGTTGTATCTTTTTTGTACCCAACAACTTAGGGGTAAGACGAGCTACATCAAGAGAGCCATCGTTGAATGCCTCAAAAAGATGCGTGTATCAGGTTTATCAAAACCGCAGCAACACTGGCAGAACTTTGTGGGAATGTTGTCAGGACCCGAAGCCCTATTACTATCCATCCCAAAAAGAGTAGTTTTAACCTCGATTTTTGAAAAGGCTCCCATTAAAAATTCACTATCAACTTCTGTCAGTTTCTCATGATCACCCCAGGTATTATGGGACAGGTGAAACAAGTTCCCGAGGGTCGGGTGATACGTCCATTTTACATCATGCTTTTATATCGATATTTATTGCATTATGGGCTGTTATTTCACGTTATGTCACAATACTTATGGCTATTCTCTCTTATTTTACAAGGTTTACATGAAGGGGGAGAATGCTGGCAATTGGAATTCTGGGCTGGAAAAGGAGCAAATATTGAAGGCCTATTCTGCGCAACTCCAAAAGTCCTGAAACTCCACGGAACACCTTAAAATAAATAAAGAAAAATCATCGCCAAAGATGAAGGCCAGGGGGCCCACACCCTGCTCACGAGGGTGGGGGGCGCCCCCCCCCCCCCCTGGGCGCGCCCCCCTACCTCGTGGTCCCCTGGTGGCTCTCCGACATCCATCTTCTCCCATATTAAGTCTTTTGACGAGAAAAAAATAGAAGAGAACCTTTCGGGACGAGACTCCGCCGCCACGAGGCGGAACCAATCTAGGGCTCCGGCAGAGCTGTTCTGCCGGGGACACTTCCCTCTGGGAGGGGGAAATCATCACCATCGTCATCACCAATGCTCCTCTCATCGGGAGAGGGCAATCTCCATCAACATCTTCACCAGCACCATCTCATCTCCAAACCCTAGTTCATCTCTTGTATCCAATTCTTGTCTCCAAGTCCGGGATTGGTGCTAGTAGGTTGCTAGTAGTGTTGATTACTCCTTGTAGTTGATGCTAGTTGGTTTATTTGGTGGAAGATCATATGTTCAGATCCTATATGCACATTATTACCCCTCTGATTATGAACATGAATATGCTTTGTGAGTAGTTACGTTTGTTCATGAGGAGAAGGGAGAAGTCTTGCTATTAGTAGTCATGTGAATTTGGTATTCATTTGATATTTTGATAAGATGTATGTTGTCTAACCTCTAGTGGTGTTATGTGAACGTCGACTACATAACACTTCACCATTATTTGGGCCTAGAGGAAGGCATTGGGAAGTAAGTAGATGATGGGTTGCTAGAGTGACAGAAGCTTAAACCCTAGTTTATGCGTTGCTTCATAAGGGGCTGATTTGGATCCAAATGTTTCATGCTATGGTTAGGTTTACCTTAATACTTTTGTTGTAGTTGCGGATGCTTGCAATAGAGGTTAATCATAAGTGGGATGCTTGTCCAAGTAAGGGCAGTACCCAAGCACCGGTCCACCAACATATCAAATTATCAAAGTACCGAACGCGAATCATATGAGCGTGATGAAAACTAGCTTGTCGATCCCATGTGTCCTCAGGAGCGCTTTTCCTATTATAAGAGTTTGTCCAGGGTTGTCCTTTGCTACAAAAAGGACTGGGCCATCTTGCTGCACTTTATTTACTTTTGTTACTTGTTGCTCGTTACAATTTATCCTATCACAAAACTATCTTTACCACTTATTTCAGTACTAGGGTACCTTGCTGAAAACCGCTTATCATTTCCTTCTGCTCCTCGTTGGGTTCGACACTCTTACTTATCGAAAGGACTACGATGGATCCCCTATACTTGTGGGTTATCAAGACTCTTTTCTGGCGCCGTTGTCGGGGAGTGAAGCGCCTTTGGTAGGTGGAATTTGGTAAGGAAAAATTTATTCAGTGTGCTGAAATTTTCTATCACTTGTTACTATGGAAAGTAATTGTCTGAGGGGCTTGTTCGGGGTATCTTCACCCCGTCCGGTTGAGCCAAGAGTTGCTCCTCAACCTACTGAACCTACTGAATCTATTGAAAATGAAACTGCTTTTCAGATTCCTTCAGGTATGATTGAAAAACTGCTAGCTAACACTTTTGCAGGAGATGGAACAAAGCATCCTGACGAACATCTATGCTTTGTGGATGATATTTGTGGACTATTTGAGCTTGCAGGTATACCCGATGATGTTGTTAAGAGGAAGGCTTTCCCTTTATCTTTGGAGGGAGACGCATCGACATGGTATAGGCTATGTGATGATAGGAGATCATGGAACTATAAAAGATTGAAATTGGAATTTCATCAAAAGTATTACCCTATGGATCTTGTTCATCGTGATCGCAATTATATATATAATTTTTGGCCTCGTGAAGGAGAAAGCAGCGCTCAAGCTTGTGGGAGGCTTAAATCAATGTTATATTCATGCCCCAATCATGAGCTCTCAAAATTGACAATTCTCCAGAGTTTTTATGCTCGGCTTTCTGATAATAATCACACCATGCTCGATACTTCTTGTGATGGCTCTTTTATGATGAAGTCTATTGAATTTGGATGGAATTTATTGGATAGAATTAAACGCAACTCTGAAGATTGGGACCTCGACGAAGGTAAGGAGTCAGGTATGACACCTAAGTTTGATTGTGTTAAATCTTTTATGGATACTGATATTTTCCGTAAGTTTAGCACTAAATATGGACTTGACTCTGAGATAGTAGCTTCTTTCTGTGAATCTTTTGCTACTTATGTTGATCTCCCCAAGGAGAAGTGGTTTAAATATCATCCTCCCATAGAAGTAAAAGTAGCTGCACCTATTAAAGTTGAAGAAAAGATTGTCACTTATAATGATCCTATTGTTCCTACTTCTTATGTTGAGAAACCCCCTTTCCATGTTAGAATGAAGGATCATGCTAAAGCTTCAACTGTTGTTCATAAAAGCAATACTAGGACTTACACACCTCATGAGCAAGTCAAAGTAGAACCCAATATTGCTATTGTTAAAGATCTCTTGTCTGATAATATTGATGGGCATGTTATTCAATTCACTGGTGAAACTGCTAGAATTGCTAAACCCTGTGATAGAGATAAACATAGACCTGTGGTAGGCGTGCCTGTTATTTCTGTTAAAATAGGAGATCATTGTTATCATGGCTTATGTGATATGGGTGCTAGTGCTAGTGTTATACCCATTGGCTTATACAAAGAAATTATGCATGAGATTGCACTTGCTGAGTTAGAAGAAATTGATGTTACAATTAAACTTGCCAATAGAGATACTATATCTCCAATGGGAATTGTTATAGATGTTGAAGTCTTGTGTGGGAAAACCAAATATCCCGCTGATTTTCTTATTCTTGGTTCTCCACAAGATAGCTTTTGTCCCATTATATTTGGTAGACCCTTCTTGCGTATTGTTAATGCTACGATAGATTGCGAAAAGAATGTTGTTACTGTTGGCTTGGATGATATGGTTCATGAGTTTAATTTCTCTAAATTTAGTAAACAACATCGTGAGGAAGAATTGCCTAGTAAGGATGAAATTATTGCTCTTGCTTCTATTGATGTACCTCCTAGTGATCCTTTAGAACACTATTTTCTAGACCATGAAAATGATATGTTCATGAATGAAAGAAGGGAAATAGATGAAGTATTCTTTAAACAGGAACCTATTCTTCAGCACAATTTTCCTGTTGAAATCCTAGGGGATCCTCCTCCACCCAAGGGTGATCCCGTGTTTGAGCTTAAACCGTTGCCTGATAATCTTAAATATGCTTATCTTGATGAAAAGAAAATATATCATGTCATTATTAGCGCTAACCTTTCAGAGCATTAAGAAGAAAGATTATTGAAAACTCTGAAGAAGCATCGTACCACTATAGGATATACTCTGGATGATCTTAAGGGCATCAGTCCCACTCTATGTCAACATAAAATAAATTTGGAAGCGGATGCCAAACCGGTTCGTGATCCTCAACGACGTTTGAATCCTAAAATGAAAGAAGTGGTAAGAAAAGAAATACTCAAGCTTCTGGAGGCAGGTATAATTTATCCCGTTGCTGATAGTCAGTGGGTAAGTCCTGTCCATTGTGTCCCTAAGAAGGGAGGTATTACTGTTGTCCCTAATGATAAAGCTGAATTGATTCCGCAAAGAATTATCACAGGTTATAGGATGGTAATTGATTTACGCAAATTAAATAAGGCTACTAAGAAAGATCATTACCCCTTACCTTTTATTGATCAAATGCAAGAATGATTATGCAAACATACACATTATTGCTTTCTAGATGGTTATTCTGGTTTTTCTCAAATACCTGTGTCGGCTAAAGATCAATCAAAGACTACTTTTACATGCCCTTTTGGTACTTTTGCTTATAGACGTATGCCTTTTGGTTTATGTAATGCACCTGCTACCTTTCAAAGATGCATGATGGCTATATTCTCTGACTTTTGCGAGAAAATTTGTGAGGTTTTCATGGACGACTTTTCCGTCTATGGTTCCTCTTTTGATGATTGCTTGAGCAATCTTGCTTGAGTTTTGCAGAGATGTGAAGAAACTAATCTTGTCTTGAATTGGGAAAAGTGCCACTTTATGGTGAATGAAGGTATTGTCTTGGGGCACAAAGTTTCTGAAAGAGGTATTGAAGTTGATAAAGCCAAGGTTGATGCTATTGAAAAGATTCCATGTCCCAAGGACATCAAAGGTATAAGAAGTTTCCTCGGTCACGCCGGATTTTATAGGAGGTTCATCAAGTACTTCTCAAAAATCTCTCGGCCTCTGACTAATTTATTACAAAAAGATGTACCATTTGTCTTTGATGATGATTGTGTAGAAGCATTTGAAATACTTAAGAAAGCATTAGTCTCTGCACCTGTTGTTCAGCCACCTGATTGGAATTTACCCTTTGAAATTATGTGTGATGCTAGTGATTATGCTGTAGGTGTTGTTCTAGGGCAAAGAGTTGATAAGAAATTGAATGTTATCCATTATGCTAGTAAGACTCTAGACAATGCTCAAAGAAATTATGCTACTACCGAAAAGGAACTTTTAGCGGTTGTATTTGCTTGTGATAAATTCAGACCCTATATTGTTGACTCTAGGGTAACTATTCATACAGATCATGCTGCTATTAAACATCTTATGGAAAAGAAAGATGCAAAACCTAGACTCATTAGATGGGTTCTCTTGCTTCAAGAATTTGATTTACATATTGTTGATAGAAAAGGAGCTGAGAACCCCGTTGCAAACAACTTGTCTAGGCTAGAGAATGTTCTTGATGACCCACTACCTATTGATGATAGCTTTCCTGATGAGCAATTAAATGTCATAAGTACTTCTCGCGGCACTCCATGGTATGCTGATTATGCTAATTATATTGTTGCTAAATTTATACCGCCTAGCTTCACATACCAACAAAAGAAAAAGTTTTTCTATGACTTGCGACATTACTTTTGGGATGACCCACATCTTTATAAAGAAGGAGTAGATGGTGTTATTAGACGTTGTGTACCTGAGCATGAACAGGAACAGATCCTACTCAAGTGTCACTCTGAGGCTTATGGAGGACACCACGCTAGAGATAGAACTTCACATAAGTTATTGCAATCCGGCTTTTATTGGCCTACTCTCCTCAAGGATGCCCGTAAGTTTGTTTTATCTTGCGATGAATGTCAAAGAATTGGTAATATCAGTAGATGTCAAGAAATGCCTATGAATTATTCACTTGTTATTGAGCCATTTGATGTTTGGGGCTTTGATTATATGGGACCTTTTCCTGCCTCTAATGGTTACACTCATATTCTAGTTGCTGTTGATTATGTTACTTAGTGGGTAGAAGCTATTCCAACTAGTAGTGCTGATCATAACACTTCTATTAAAATGCTTAAGGAAGTTATTTTTCCGAGGTTTGGAGTCCCTAGATACTTAATGACTGATGGTGGTTCACACTTTATTCATGGTGCTTTCCGTAAGATGCTTGCTAAATATGACGTTAATCATAGAATTGCATCTCCATATCACCCGCAGTCTAGTGGTCAGGTAGAATTGAGCAATAGAGAGCTCAAATTAATTTTGCAAAAGACTATCAATAGGTCTAGAAAGAATTGGTCCAAGAAACTGAATGATGCATTATGGGCCTATAGAACTGCATACAAAAATCCTATGGGTATGTCTCCGTATAAAATGGTTTATGGAAAAGCTTGTCATTTACCTCTCAAATTAGAACATAAGGCATATTGGGCTATTAAAGAGCTCAACTACGATTTCAAACTTGCCGATGAGAAGAGGTTATTTGATATTAGCTCACTTGATGAATGGAGAACCCAAGCTTATGAAAATGCCAAGTTGTTCAAAGAGAAAGTTAAAAGATGGCATGACAAAAGGATACAAAAGTGTGAGTTTAATGTAGGTGATAATGTATTGCTAATTTGCTATACAACTCTCGTTTAAGATTTTTTGCAGGAAAACTTCTCTCCAAATGGGAAGGTCCCTACGTTATCGAGGAGGTCTATCGCTCCGGTGCCATAAAAATCAACAACTTCGCAGGCACAAATCCGAAGGTGGTAAACGGTCAAAGGATCAAACACTATATCTCAGGTAATCCTATAAATGTTGAAACTAATATTATTGAAACCGTAACCCCGGAGGAGTACATAAGGGCACTTTCTAGAACGTTCCAGACTCTGAAAAGGAATAGGTATGTGGTAAGGTAAGTAAACCGACTCCAAAACAATTTTAAAAGCAATATTTCTTCGCTTTGGAATATTTAGAAAAATAGAAAAATAAGTAGCAGTCCGGGGAGGACACGAGGCCTCCACGAGGGTGGAGGGCGTGCCCTACCCCCCTGGGCGTGCCCCCCTACCTCGTCAGCACCTCGTGCGCCCTCCGGACTCCGTTTCCTTGCACGATACATATTTTGGTCGGTAAAAATTCATTATATATACTCCCGAAGGTTTTGACTCTCGTATCACGCAAATCTCTCATATTCTTGTTTCGAGTTGTTGCTGCTGCAGATTAGAGCAAGATGTCCTCCCAAGACTCGGAGGGAGAGAGCTACATGGCTGATTATATTGCAAATCCAAAAGTCTATGGGGATGTGGAGCATTATGGCTGGACCACGGAGGAAGAAGAAGACTATGATCCAAAGAGGAAGGAGGAAATGAGTTCCGACGAAGAGGACTATCCCCTACCTCAACCTGGTGATATGCATGTGGAGTTCAAGAAATCAAGCCTCCCTAAGGTCCAATCTATCCCACCTCGTTTTTCGCAGGACAACAAGGCAGCACTATGCAAAAAGATAATGAAACTTGATCTCGAGAATGAGGATCTAAGGGAGGAAAATTTTAGCCTCAGATGCAAGCTGGAGAAGGAAAATGCAACACCTCCATCACCTCCGAGGAAATAATCACCTGGGTATGGGCACTCCCCTTGGCAACTGCCAAGCTTGGGGGGAGGTGCCCTGGTACCGTTTTTCTTAGTTCGATCCTATTAATAGTATCTTGATTTAGTAGAATAAAGTCATGGCATGATCTAGCTTTGAGTTTTGCTTTATGATCCTTCTTTGTAATCGAGTCTGTGAGCTATATAATAAAGATTAGTGTTTGAGTCAAGGGCTTGAGTATTTTTCCATGATCTTGGGTGATTAGAAGAAAAAGATTAAAAAGAATCAAAGAGTTCGTATTGATCTTAGTGAAAGTAATGACTTCACATAGAAAAAGTATGATGATTAAAAGTTGTTGGGAGTTGGAAAATATAGCTTTGGTCATCGTTGCAATTAATAGGAAGTAATAAGGAAAGAGAGCTTTCACATATAGATATATTATCATTGACATCTTTTATGATTGGGAGCACTCATTAAAATATGACATGCTAAAGAGTTGAGGTTGGACAAGGAAGACAACATAATGAGTTATGTTTTCTTACATCTGAGATAAAGTATGTTGTCATGGTTCCTCCATCGTGTTGAGTTTTCCTATCCCCCTCATGCTAGCCAATTCTCAGCACTAAGTAGAAATACTACTTGTGTTTCCAAATACCCTTAAACCAGTTTTGCCATGAGAGTCCACCATATCTACCTATGGATTGAGTAAGATCCTTCAAGTAAGTTGTCATCGGTGCAAGCAATAAAAATTGCTCTCTAAATATGCATGACTTATTAGTGCAGAGAAATAAGCTTTGTACGAACTTGTTATGGACGCAATAAAAGCGACGGACTGCATAATAAAGGTTCACATGCAAGGGGCAATATAAAGTGACGTTCTTTTGCATTAAGATTTTGTGCATCAACCCTAAACGCGCATGACAACCTCTGCTTCCCTCTGCGAAGGGCCTATATTCTATTATTATCCTCTAACTTATGCAAGAGTCACGGTGATCTTCACCTTTCCCTTTTATTTTTATCCTTTGGCAAGCTCAGCATGTTGGAAAGAACATGATATATATATCTAATTGGATGTGGGGGAGCATGAATTATTATTGTTGACATTACCCTTGAGGTAAAAGGTTGTGGGGCAAAACTATAAGCCACTATCTTTCTCTGTGTCCGATTAAAACTCCGTAACCACAAGTATCGCGTGAGGGTTAGCAATTATGAAGGACTAAGTGATAGTTGAGTATGTGGACTTGCTTTTAAGCTCTAGCATAGACTCTTTCCGATGTTATGATAAATTGCAATTGTTTCAATGACTGAGGGTATAATTTTTGGTGCTCAATAAGGTTTATGATTCATATTTTGGCTTTGTGAAAAGATCACCACTTGAACATAAGTAATCATATGACAAATTATATATATGTTGATGTTATGAAATAATCATGATGCCTTCATGTCCGTATTTTACTTTTATCGATGCCTCTACCTCTAAACATGAGGACATATTTATTGTTATCAGCTTTTCGCTTGAGGAGAAGCGAGGTCTAAGCTTGGGGGAGTTGATACGTCCATTTTGCATCATGCTTTTATATCAATATTTATTGCATTATGGGCTGTTATTTCATGTTATGTCACAATACTTATGGCTATTCTCTCTTATTTTACAAGGTTTACATGAAGGGGGAGAATGCCGGCAGCTGGAATTCTGGGCTGGAAAAGGAGCAAATATTGAAGGCCTATTCTGCGCAACTCCAAAAGTCCTGAAACTCCACGGAACACCTTCAAATAAATAAAGAAAAATCCTCGCCAAAGATGAAGGCCAGGGGGCCCACACCCTGCTCACGAGGGCGGGGGGCGCCCCCTCCCCCCTAGGCGCGCCCCCCTACCTCATGGGCCCCCTGGTGGCTCTCCGACGTCCATCTTCTCCCATATGAAGTCTTTCGATGAGAAAAAAATATAAGAGAACCTTTCGGGACGAAACTCCGCCGCCACGAGGCGGAACCAATCTAGGGCTCCGGCAGAGCTGTTCCGCCGGGGACAATTCCCTCCGGGAGGGGGAAATCATCACCATCGTCATCACCAACGCTCCTCTCATCGGGAGAGGGCAATCTCCATAAACATCTTCACCAGCACCATCTCATCTCCAAACCCTAGTTCATCTCTTGTATCCAATTCTTGTCTCCAAGTCCGGGATTGGTGCTAGTAGGTTGCTAGTAGTGTTGATTACTCCTTGTAGTTGATGCTAGTTAGTTTATTTGGTGGAAGATCATATGTTCAGATCCTATATGCACATTATTACCCCTCTAATTATGAACATGAATATGCTTTGTGAGTAGTTACGTTTGTTCCTGAGGACAAGGGAGAAGTCTTGCTATTAGTAGTCATGTGAATTTGGTATTCGTTTGATATTTTGATAAGATGTATGTTGTCTAACCTCTAGTGGTGTTATGTGAATGTCGACTACATAACACTTCACCATTATTTGGGCCTAGAGGAATACATTGGGAAGTAATAAGTAGATGATGGGTTGCTAGAGTGACAGAAGCTTAAACCCTAGTTTATGCGTTGCTTCGTAAGGGGCTGATTTGGATCCATATGTTTCATGCTATGGTTAGGTTTACCTTAATACTTTTGTTGCAGTTGCGGATGCTTGCAATAGAGGTTAATCATAAGTGGGATGCTTGTCCAAGTAAGGGCAGTACCCAAGCACCGGTCCACCCACATATCAATGTATCAAAGTACCGAACGTGAATCATATGAGCGTGATGAAAACTAGCTTGACGATATTCCCATGTGTCCTCGGGAGCGCTTTTCCTATGATAAGAGTTTGTCCAGGCTTGTCCTTTGCTACAAAAAGGACTGGGCCATCTTGCTGCACTTTATTTACTTTTGTTACTTGTTGCTCGTTACAATTTATCCTATCACAAAACTATCTGTTACCACTTATTTCAGTACTTGCAGAGAATACCTTGCTGAAAACTGCTTATCATTTCCTTCTGCTCCTCGTTGGGTTCGACACTCTTACTTATCGAAAGGACTATGTTAGATCCCCTATACTTGTGGGTCATCATCGGGCCAAAGAGTTCGTTGTAATACGAAGTAGCGTCGTTGAAGCGGGTTTCTGTCCCCTCAATGGTCACCTCACCATTGGTAAAGGAGTGGATGGTATTTTTACATTTTCTACCATTCAAAATACGATGATAATATGTCGTATTTTGGTCCCCTTCGATAACCATCGCTTGCTAGATTGTTGGAGCCAAAATAACTCCTCGTTATTAAGAATCTCGTTGAGTTCGGAGAGAAGTGAAGCCCTTCGACAACAAAGATCAACATCAACAGGACCCACTTCCTTAATTCTTTCAATCTCCTTCGATTCTAGTTTGATTTCCTTTTTCCTTTTTTTCGCATGACCAAAAGCATTCGAGCCCCAGCCTTTGAAGAACTTTTTGATTCTTTTACATTTGATATTCAAAATGTCAAGTAGATCTCTCTGGTCTAACTAGTTTCTCCCAAATTCCCTTGGCCAAAGGAAGGAATTCCTCATTTTTGAGCCAACTAAGTTCAGGAAAAATATCTTTTCTTAGGAGGCCCAGGTTTCGAGGCATTCGATGAGAGCAGTAAGGGGTTGTGCTCTGAATTGTCTCTGACGAACTTATGTACTCCCTCCAGTCCTTTTTAGTGTTTATATAAGTTTTGTCCGGAGTCAATGTATCTCTAGTTTGACCAAACTTATAGAAAAAAGCATCAACGTTCACAAGGGCAAACGTATATTGTTAGATTCATTATGAAATGTAGTTTCATAGTATACATATTTGGCGTAGTAGATGTTGATACTTTTTAATATAAATTTGGTCAAACTTTGCTAAGTTTGACTTGACACAAATCTAATATGCGGAGTAAAAATGACCGGATGGAGTACCATGACAAGGGGGAAAGGATCTTCCCATTCATAGCGCATACGGACTCTATCTAGTTTTTCCAAAGTAGGGTGCGGTTGTTTATTAGACCACATGTACTTGCCCCCATTAAGATGAATTTCTCTCAAATTCATAGCATTAATAACTGAATTGAACTTGTCAACATATTGAGAATGTGCCATTTTTTTATTTTTATCTTCACAACCTCTCAATATGTTAAAGTCACCACCCACTATGTAAGGTATAGTGGGTGGCGACTTTAACAGGATGCTGGAGCATATGGAAGCACAGAAATGGCATCATCTTTGATAACAATGATAGAGACTTATTGCACTGCATTGCATGTTTCAAATAACATTATACTCCCTCCATTCCCTTATACAAGGCCAAAAACTCAAATTACAGGTACCAAGGTAAAATTTAATGATTGCTTTGCAAACCAATTTTTCTTCTCGTTAACCGGGATTATTAATACGCATGCATGCATGCAACAAAGAAATGAGAAGGAAGTAGCACAATGTCATTATGACTACATGCATGCAAGTATTAAACAAGTTGGTAGTACGAGAAAACATCATTAAATTTTGCCTCGGTTACTATTAGTGGCATTGTATAGATGCAAAATGTATTTTTCATAGTGGCCTTGTATAAGGGAATGGAGGGAGTAGTACTGTCGTCAAAAGAGCCAAACCTAGCCTAAAGGTTGGGATGCAATCATGGCTAGACACATTGCAATCTCTTTTATGTTATAGCCACTCTATGTACAGTACCATGTACCCCCCTCCCCCTCACCGATTAATGAGAAAATAGAGTTAAAGTAGGGAGTTTTTTTCCCTACTGTGTTTGCTCAAAAGAATATGTAAGATATAGTTATATTAGAGCAAAAGGAGGCCATTCCAGCAAGGAAATCATCTTTGTTTTCATCATGGGACGCCCTATACAGCTATACACCACCGGAAGGGCCAAGAGTTCACACTCACATTGTAGACAGTAACTTGCAAAAATAAAGTGAAATATTGCGCATGTGTCGCTCCCTAGAGCAACGCGGGGCCTCAATGTACTCCCTCCCTTCCGGTTTTGGCTTATCTCAAAATTTCAGTTTTATCATTTTATTAGTCTTAAATTGATTGTTCCCCATCACATGTTCAGATTTCAAGGTACATTAAATTGTTGCATGCAAGAATTAAGGCCGGTCATAATGGGCAAGAACATAAGCTAGTAACTTACACACTTCTTTAGACTATGTTACTACCTCCATAGTGGGTAGGAACATCTATGTAGTGTCATGCAACGATGTATTTATTAGGTTATAGACTCATTGTTTCTTGAAGTGTGTGATGTTCCGGTAACTTAGCTAGTTACCGCAAGCACCTCTCTCTTCATTAAATATGTGCCACATGAGCAAAGTTGTATTGGAGTGTGTGATGTTACTCCTAAGTTCCTCCCCATTGTGACCAGTCTAAGGCTAGTCATAGTGGGAGTAACATAGGTAGTAACATAAATGTCACATAAGCAAAAATATTGATATGGCAAGTAGTTAATGAGGAGAGAGGCAAATAGAGTAACCTAATATGTTACCATCACATAGCGCTTTTCAATGCAAAATGAGTCTACAAGACAATAAATGAACATGTGCATGTTACTACACATATGACACTTCCCACTATAAGGGTAGTATAGAGTAGTAACGTATACATGTTACTACTCTAAGTTACTCCCCACTATGACCAGCCTAAGGGAACCAAATTTGACCATTGCATGTAGAAGTTGTTGGACATTTATTATTCTTTCATGCATGAGTTGCAATTAATGCGTTGGTAAATATAATTTTTTTTTAAACGGGCACATATTTTTGCAAACTACAAAAACCATTCCATCACTCATATTCAATATTGGTTGGTGAGATTTTTGAATCATTGAGCCCTATAAACTAGAAGAAGGGTAGTATTATTTAGTGCTCAGAAAACAAAGTGATGCACCTCGGATTTGCAGAATAGATCACTTCATATTCTCCTACCGCAGAGATTTTTTCGCGAATATGCAAAAAAATTGCGTATAATTGCATTGATAGGAGAAGGTAATACAAGAGTGTTGCTATCGCCACCCAAAATACGCGTACACAAACGAATGACGTGCACATTTGGCTGGACTGCGGCCAAGAGGCCGCCCTATGTTACATAAGACCTATATCTCAGGAATGATGGAGTTCAGGCCGCTAGTGCTGGCATAGCTGAGCCTCATCTTGGACGTGCATGGTAAGCCGGGGCACAGAGGGTAGCTTTGTTTTTCGCAAGATAAATATCAAATTTATCTGCATTGGCGTTTTAAGTGCGGGCGTGCCAGTATACAACTGTATACAAATTCAATACTTCAAATACACGGAAATAGGAGACTCACACTTTATGGAATTATCAAAGGATTTCCTATTTGTATTTCACATGTATGTTCCATATTGTGCCTGAATATATATCTGATTGAGACGATTGTGAAAGTCCTTAATTCCTGGAACCTCGAAAGATTTCCAGTTAATTACATCTGCAAGTCTACACTCGCATAATACCTCCGATTAAGCTACATCAAATGGTCATTTATATTTATAATCTCTAGCTCACGCCTTCACAATGATATGCATGGAAATAAAAGAAACCATCAAAGCACACACAACGAACACACATTTTAACGTGGAAAACCCATGTCGGGTAAAAAAATCATGGTGGCACGAAGGCCAAATCCATTATGTGAAATGTTTACATGTGAGGGCATTACAACATCTCTTTAAATCGGGATAAGCCTTTGTAAAATGCTCTGGACCAAAATCGCCTTGCTAACAAATGTAGTCACTTGTCCATGAATCAGTAATCGAATGTTTTATATGAAGTCTTGGAATAGTTATTCAGCCTTGTCGGTCACGAACCATGTATGTGAAGCCTCGTCGGTCATGACACAAACTCATCGGTCAGGGAAGAGAGTATGTCTTCTTGTGACGAACCGCTTGATTTGAGTCACGGCTCTATAAATCGTTGAGGATGGTGTCTTATTTATTCCAATGTAGATGGCCATGTCTCGGTTTGATCAATTATGAAATCATCCCTTGTATGCCACATGATAGAAAACTTTGTCAACCACCCTGATGTATACTTGTGTTGACTAGTTTTTGACAATGACATTGAAATATTCGCGGCGACGATTGGAGCGCCAGGTAGAACCATGGGATGCCACAAATCTCTTTTTTCAAACCGGATCGTGACACATCCGCGGCGGCGTAGAGTTGCGAGAGGCCATAAATCTCTCTTCTTCATACTGACACACAACATCTCCAGTGCTATAAATATCTCGTTTTTGGATCGGATAAATATACATCCGCGGCGACGATTTGATCGCCATGTTGATCCGCGAGATGTCATCACTCTTTTATTTCCATATTGGATAAACCTACATCTGCAGGAGTGATGATCATCATATAGAGCCACGAGATGTCATCGCTCCTTTTTCCACATCTGATCAACACACATTCGCGGCGACGATTAGATCGTCATGTAGAGCCGCTAAAGGTCATCACTCTTTTTTTTCATATAGGATCAACACACATCCGTGGCGACGATTAGATCGCCATGTAGAGCCTCTAGATGTCATATTACCGGGGAAAATGCATCCTACTACCGGGTGTAGCTACACCCATTTCTCATATACTATCATGTGATAGTATATACTCTACTTTATTATTTTTAGTATGTTCATATACTATATCTAAGATACTCCCAAGTGATTTGTATGAAAAAATTGCAAGTGAGGTCATAATTTTATTGTGTTTATGAAATACGTACATATTTATACGTGAAATAGAGTATGCGCAAAATATAATACATACTACCAAAAAAGTAATATATATACTACCTAAACATTCTTATATACTACATACTACGCGTACATACTCTCCGATATGATAGATACTACCTAAAACGTATGAAACATAAGTGTTTGTCATATATATATATATATATATATATATATATATATATATATATATATATATATATATATATATATATATATATATATATATATATATATATAACATCCGCGGCGGCGATTGGAGCGTCAGGTAGAGCCGCGAGATCTCATCACTTTCCTTTTCCATACTAGATCATTATACATCAGTGACAGCAATTGGTGCGCCATGTAGAGCCACGAGATGTCACAACTCATATTTTGTAGATCGAAGTGTAGAATGCCCGCGACGATAATTAGATCGTCAGGTTGAGCCGCGAGACGCCACCAACCTGCAGCGAGAGAAGAAAAGAAAAGAAATGGAATAACCGCATGTTACCTTCATGCGATTAGCTCACCGGCTACTGCCATCAGTCTGAGCCTTGAAGTAAGTCACCGAGTGAAGGTTGAAAGTAGTGGTGTTGGGATTGGAAGTGTAGGTAGATGTGTGTGTATGGCACTGGTGGCGGCGGCATGGATGTTGTGGGAAGTGATGCGTCGTCGCCGTTGGCAGCGGCCCAAGAACTCCAACCCCCGGTCCTCTCCACGCATCTCATGATTATATCTGTATCCCGTATGGCTTATCCTGGAGTAGATTCAACGGCCACTGACCAACAGCTTCCTCCGCATCTGTGGTGGAACTCCTGGATATCACGCATGCATACTTATCCAACTAAACGAACTCCACAAGTTCAAATCAACTCCGCTAACGGCTGTCACGTGTGCATGCATCTAAACATGCATGTGGACGTAGTAGCAAATGGTCCAAGTAATCCAGCAGGTACCAATCAATCCACCATGTGTACTTATTATTCCTCTTAGCTATGGGTCCCACTTATAATCTTTTTTTAGAGAAAGCTGTCATCTACTAAACCACGTAAAATTCTAAGATGTCTCGCGCGTGTGTGTTCTCAATTTTTGATTGTCACCACCCATGTACATCACTATAATTTCTTTTTAACTTGGCAAATGAGAACCATGTTGATATTATTTTCAAACTTCCAATTACGATTTGAAATTTGTAAGCTTGCAAAACCATGACAAATTATCATCCAACAAGCTTGGCGTCGAAGGTGCACGCGTTGCGTGCCTTCCAGATTGACCATGTGGTGAGGATGATCAAGGTGGAATGGCCCTTATGATGGCCAATCGGTGACGCATCAAGCTCCGCAGCCCACCACTCCGAGAGCCGACACCGGCGTCCGGTGGACGGGTGCACCAGGCCAACATGTTGTGCCACACTTGACAGGCGAAGGGGCAGTCGACGAGCAGGTGGTGTACCGTCTCGGGCTGCTGGTCGCACATAATGCAATCGGGAGCATGCGGTACACCACGACAAAGGAGGCGGTCCGCCGTCCAGCAACGATCTTGCAGTGCCGGCCAAATGAAGAACTTGGATCGCAACGGTCCTCACGATCGCCGAATAAGGTGAATCCTAACTGGTTGCATGCGCAGCGTACACTAGTGCAGAACCGGCCTTTAGTGCCGGTTCGTAACGGCCTTTAGTGTCGGTTTGACAACCGGCACTAAAGAGTGGGGACTAAAGCCCCCCCCCCCTTTAGTACCGGTTCGTCACGAACCGGCGCTAAAGTGCCACTACGTGGCACGAGCCAGACCCGGGTGCGCGTAGGGCATTAGTACCGGTTGGTAACACCAACCGATACTAAATATTTGGGGTGGTTTTTGATTTATTTTCCATTCAATTCTTTTTGTTTGCTGGTATTTCACGATACTACAAATTGTACACGTTATGCATATATATAAATAGATTTTCTCGTACGTAGAACCGCATATATATATATATCATTGAATGTCTCACAAACCAACACCATTAATTATTCACGCATACACATGTATATACATATACAATTTCTCCTACATATCTTGCCTTTGGTGCCTCCGAAGCACGATGACAAGTGGTTCATGGGGGCGGTAGCGGGTAATAGTATTCTCCTTTAGGATCTATGACCTGGTCGAGCAAAAATCTGGCTATTTCCTCTTGAAGTGCTAGTATGCGCTCCATTGATAGGAACTTATCCCGCACCTCTCTGAACTGTTAAGAATGAGATCAATATGCATGTGTGTTAGTTGTGTGACTAGATATCGATAATGGTGTGAATAGTGTTCTGACAAACATACCCAGTCCTGTCTTTCAAATCTGCTCCTTTCGCACGTCATCATGCGAATGTTCTCGCAAACGTAGAATGCACACAAATTATTCCCCGGCGCCTGCTTCAGGGCCTTTACGAGAATTGAATTGAATCAGATAATGATTAATCAAGCATGATAATTAATTAATGATATTGAAACAAGAATTAAAGAGATGGTAGCTAGCTAGTACTACTTAATTACTTACCTTGGGTCGATGCCAAAACAACTTTTTTGGCCACTTGCCTGGAGTCACCTTGATGAACTTTGCCCATGCCCTGCCCGCCGGCAAAGCAAATTAATAAAGGGGTTATTAAATAGTTCATATCAGGAAATGACGAACTAATAATTAATAGGCCGAGATATAGTTAATAATGATTGAAATTACCTGTTGACTATCCCCTTCACGATGGTGTAGTCTTTATCTTCTTTAGTTAGTGAGTCCAGTAATTCAACTTTTCCTTCCTCAACTTTAATGTCTAACAAGACCCAGTGCCAACTGCATACGCACACGTTTGCATGTCTTAATTAAGCGGGCATGTGCATAAAATTAATCAACTACCGTAAACCGTATACACTTAATTATTAACATCTAGCTAGCTAGTAAGCAAAAAACAGAATTTGTAGTACAAGATAGTGTGACTCACGGGAAGTTGTAAGGAAGTAGTATATCTTCATTGCTATTGCGGCGCTTCAAGAACTCTAGCATGCTTTCCTCTACAGCATCTTGACAACATTCAATCTTCCATATGTCCTCATTAATGGTATTTGGGTCAATGAACCCAACGCCATAGCGTCCAGCTTTTTTCATTTCATACATCTTCATCCTGCATATAATACCACCGAAAAAGAATATAGTGAGGATAATTACTTGTAATGATTGATCAAAATTATCACTACATAACTAGCTTGAGACTTAAATTACAGAGATAAATCACTTACAGACAATATCAACTGACGATAGACTTGTCGAGTGCGTCTTGATTGTATAACTGAAATAGTTCTAGATACTCAATGGCCAGAGCTTTCTCATGGTAATATTGCTCATGCTTGGCATTCACCATGAGATACTCTCGATTGGAAATCTTGGTAATGTTCATGTACCATTGATGCAATTGATACATTCTCTTGGGAGGTTCTTGACCTTGTCTGGATGGACCAAAGGTTGGCCCCGGACATATTTCCATGCTATTTCCGATTCTCTAAGCGTAGGCATGGGCTCGATTTCGAGGAGTTGTCCAACAGAGATATTGAGCATTTGAGGCTGCATTATATGATCCTCCGTTATTACCACATCGCCATGCTGGGGAACGCTAATGGTTTGCCCACAATAATATTTGGCGCGCGTACTACTCCTCTCATGTGTTGTTGGCACAACAAGCGGGGGGATCGCTTGCGCCGCCTGTTCTCCCAACTGGGGAACGGTTTTTCCGCATTTTTTGCCAGCTGCTTGTTGGCTCAAGCTCGAGTTCGCTTCCTTCTTTAGCCGTTCTCGATGTAGTTTTCTGATTTGACGCTCATAGTCCGAGTCAACAGGCTTGGGAGCTGGTTCTCTAGCCATACGAATGAAGTGGTCAATTACTTTCTCAGGCACTTTCTCCTTTGGCGGCGGTGCCGGTTTCGGTCCAAAATGGGCGTCCACTTGGGCTTGCACTATGGCTGCGTTTTGCTCCTTAGTCATGCCGTAAGGCCTCTAAGGAAGAGGAGCGAGGCTTGGACCATATTTATATCGCTTGTCACCACCTGTACTTCCTGAACTACCTCGACTCGTACCGCTACGCACCAAAGCTGCGGCATGTCTCTTCTATGATTGCTGAGACGGCGGAGACGGCTGACGTGGAGTTGGACCAGGAGAAGTGGCCTGACGATGTGCCAGACTTGAAGCAGGAGGTGTGGCCTGACACGGTGCCGGACTTGAAACCGGAGAAGTGGCATGACGCTGTGCCGGACTTGAAACCAAAGGAGTCAGCTCACGCGTTCGGGGACTTGGAGGAGGTGGCGGACTTCGAGGAGGAGGAGTCTCACGCGTTCGTGGACTTGGAGGAGCGGGAGTCTGCTAACTCGGTGGCGGACTTCGAGGAGGAGTCGGCAGACGACGTGGTGTCGGTGGACTTCGAAAGATGATGCAATCCTTTCTCCATAGGATGATACGATGTATGGCCTCTCCCAGTGTGCGCTCGTCTTCAAGCGTTAGCCCCGAATATGGGTCCACCACTTCATCAACCATGACACGAGCATAGCCCTCTAGAATCGGGATGCAATGGTAGGTTGCTTCGGGGGTAATTGGAAAAGCAACACCGTCCGCCACCTTCATGGATATGTTCTTCATTTTGGAGTGTAGCTCACAGTTAGTGTTCTCTATGATGTCATCCACAGGGTATGTATCCAGCAGTGTGTCGCCCGGGGCAGAACCAACGCTGCTTCTCGGCATGGATGTGACGGTGCTATCCAATTCTCGACGATCATACGCTTGCTGCTGCCGCTACTGATACCCCCTTTCCTGGTTAAGTGAGTCGATCTGCTGCTGCTACTGCTGGAATTTGAGTGCCAGGTCCGCATGCCTTGCTTCTAGGCCTTGAAGGCGTTCTGTGTCCTGCTTCCTCTGCTCCTCCTCCAACTTCCTTTTCTTCTCCTCCTCCATCTTCCTTCTTGCATGGGTTCTGTAGTCCTCGTTCCATTCTGAAAAGCCCTCATACCAGGGAATAACGCCCTTGCCTCATGTTCTTCCCGGGTGTTCAGGATTTCCCAGGGCGCGCGTAAACTCGTCGTTCTCTCTATTGGGCGTGAACACCCCCTTCGAGCTTCTTCTATTGCGTCAATTATCTTTTGTTCGGCTCCTTTTAGACTTGCCTTCTTCGAAACTCAGGCCTGTCTTCGGGTCCAACGCCCCCCATGCGCATAGAACCAAGTTCTGCACCTGGGGGGCCAGTTCCTAGTAATCGGAGTGACCCCTGCATCCTCCATCTCTTGCTCAGACTTATCCCACTTAGGCAATCCCACCGCGTAGCCACCTGGACCCAGCCTATGGAACTGCGTCTTTCTTGCGGCATTTGCCTTGTTTTTCATCGACCGTTCCTTAGATAATTCTGAATCCTTGAAGGTCACGAAATCGTCCCAGTGTTCTCTTTGCTTCTCCAGTGTTCCCTTGAAATCTGGAGTCTTCCTTTCATTAGCGAGGTAGTTGGCCCATACAGTTTTCTTGTGGGTGTTGAATGCAATTGCCATCTTCTTAAGAGCAGCGGCCTTGACTTTCTCCACATCTGCTTCAGTGAAATGATCTGGTAGGGTGAAATGTTCCATCAGAGATTTCACCAGGTCTTTTTTGGCTCTGTCGTCGACCCAAGTAACACCTGGACGTTTAGTCTTTGGCTCTTTCCATTCTTGAATGGAGATCGGGAGTTTGTCCTTCACAAGAACTCCGCACTGACGAGTCCACTTGTCCGCAACGTTCTTAGGCGTGAGGGGTTCGCCACTAAGTTTGGTGGATTCGATGTGGTACTTTACACCATCCTTCAACAATCTGCCCGGGCCTCGCTTTGTCTTGCTGTCTGTAGAAGCAGATTTGCTCGATCCGGAGGGCTGAAAGAAGAAAGATCGATTCGTTAATATATCTTCAATAAAAAAACATGTGATGATCACCATGATGCATGCTTATATAAATATACCTCGCCGGTAGTCTTTGTTATTTGAAGATCAGCAGGTTCTGTGTCATCACAAACATTGTCTGTGTCATCATAATCATAGTTCATGACTTCATCAGCTCGGTCGTCGAGATCGAATATCTTTTCATCACCCTCTCCGGTATTGTTCAGATATTGGGAGCCGTCATCTTCATTCAGATCATCTAGCCTGTGAGGGCTGCGTATGATGTCGAACAATTCCTCTTCTCTCTCTCTCTGCCGGTATTGTTCGCCATAGCTTTTACTTTACTAATTAATACAGAACAAATATAAAACAATTTAGTATTCAAATTACAATGCATGGATGCAATTAATCAATAAGGAAAAACTGAATCTCGAATACATCGTCTCGAATATAATCTCGAATACATCATCGTCTTAATATATATAATCTCGAATACATCGTCTCGAATATTATATATCGAATACATCACTGGCTAGGTACCTAATAAAGATCGAGTACTACAGAAGAATCTAGGGCGCCACTCGCGGTTCCTGGGGCGCGGGCGGTGCACACCCAAAGAGAAGGAACCATCACAGGATCATATCTCCGGTCATCTGCCCAAAGAACCCGCCAAGTAGTGGAGAACCTGACGTCGTCCATAGCAGCCATGTAGCGATGGACGTGCTCATCTTCCTCCCTGACACGGCGACGCACCACCTCCGGCGGGGCCGGCTGCCTCTGCACCGAATGTGGCCCACGCGAACGCCACCAAAGAAGATCAGGGTCGACGACGGGACCCGAGGTCGGGTTCCTCACCAAGCGGCGTGCCCCTCGAGGTAGCACCTCCCAGTGCCAACCCGGCGGAGCCCAGTCCTGGACATGGGTCCTCTGAAGCAGGACGTCGTCGCGAACGGGTCGACGGCGAGGATGCGGGCCGGGCATATCGTCGAGAACAAATACTATATGCCCGCAAAAAGTAACATTTTTTAAATGATTGGATTGTGATAACTAAAATTCTATATATATTTAAATTCTAACAATTTGACATTAATCTAATTCATCTAACTAAAACTAATTCTAAAATTTCCTAATTATATAACTAACATTTCTATAACATTCTAATATTTATATAACTAAAAAACAGAAAAATTGCTAACATTTCTATAAATATTTCTATAACTAAAAAACAAAAAACATTTATAACAATTCTACATAACTAACATTTGTAATATTTATATAACTAAAAAACAGAATAATTTCTACATTTCTATAACTAAAACAGAAAAAAAAAATTATAACAAGCAAACTAATGTGTGTGTGTGTGTAGTGTGTGTGTGTGTGTGTGTGTGTGTGTGGACATGGCGGCCGGGGCGAGCTCACCGGCGAGGCGACAACGGGGCGGTGACGACGGGCGGTGACGACGGGGCGACGGGACGGGGCGGCGACGACGGGGGCGGGGCGACCGGGGCGACGGGACGGGGCGGCGACGACGGGGTGGGGCGGGGCGCGGCAACGGGGCGGCCGAGGCGCGGCGACGGGGGCGACGGGGACGGGGACGCCGGGCGGCGACATCGACGAGGGCGGCGACGAGGGGCGGCGACGGCCGGGGTCAGCGACGAGGGGCGGGCGGCGGCGTCGATCGGGGCAGGACGGCGCGACAACGGAGAGAGGAAACAGAGGGAAGAAACAGAGGGAAACTAAATTTTTTTTCAAGTGTTGTATATATATGATGGACCTTTAGTACCGGTTGGAGCCACCAACCGGTAGTAAAGGTCTGTTTTGGCCAGGCCAAGCGGCGGGAAGCGCACCCCCTTTAGTACCGGGTTGTGGCTCCAACCGGTACTAAAGGGGGGGGTCTTTAGTACCGGTTGGAGCCACGACCCGGTACTAAAGGGGGTGCGCTGGCTCCAGGCGGTGCGCAAGTTTAGTCCCACCTCGCTAGCCGAGGAGCTACCGCACTGGTTTATAATCCCCAGTGCGGTAGCTCTCTCGAGCTCCTCTCCTAAGCAGGCCTACTGGGCCTACTTGTCCTCTTCTGCCCAGTGGGCCTACGGGGCCTTTGCGGGCCTGCATCCTGGCCCAACTAAAGGTTGTGTTCCTAGTCGTATGCAGGCCGCTTTGGCCCAGTAGGCGGGCTTTTTATTTTCTTAATTTTTTGCTTTATTTATTTTTGTTTTATTTATTTTTGAGTTGTTTTTTGCTGTATTTAGAGTTTCTTTGTGAATATTTTTGCTTTAGGTACAAAAAATTACAAACTTTCTGTTAGTGCCGGTAGTTTTCAAATTTGAATAGTTTAAATTTTGAATTATTTGAAATTTGTGTGAATCACTAGTTTGTGAATAACTTAACTTTGAAAAAAGTTTTTTCAGTGATTCTTTTTTCTTATGTTTAATATTAGTGTGTTTTATCATTATATTCAATTTGGTAATGCTTAGGTTATTTAAAAAATGAAATGCCTTTGTAACAGTTCAGTTTTCGTCGGAAACCCTGATACTTCGAAAGAGATTGTCCATTTTGTACACGAAGTGTATCCAGTTTTTGCCGTAACCCTCTCTACTTTTTTGCACATGCTATTTGTATGAAATTATGATACCATGCCAACTTTCAACCTTTTCTGAGTTCATTTGAAATGCTTTTCAATTTCAGGGTCATTTAGCTGGAAAAAATCAGTAAATGCATGAAAAGAATTTGTTTGCACATAAAATTTCTTCGCGTTTCAAATGCCAAAACACATAACTACCCTAACTATTACAGACATTCCCTCCTGGGTGTGAAACACAGAAGAAAGTGATGATAGTGAAGCCGATCACATCCCAGATCTTTGGGTGTGAAACTTTTTCTTCGCGTGTGTCCCTTTGCGCCGTAGCCATGGAAAATCTTCATCATTTAACTGGATGCTCGGGTCAATATTCACTGTGAATGGAGCAATTTCATCAAACTTTTCATAATCTTCTGACATGTCTGTCTTGTCATCCACTCCCACGATGTTTCTTTTTCCTGAAAGAACTATGTGGCGCTTTGGCTCGTCGTATGATCCATTCGCTTCCTTATCTTTTCTTTTTCTCGGCCTGGTAGACATGTCTTTCACATAAAAAACCTGCGCCACATCATTGGCTAGGACGAATGGTTCGTCTGCATACGCAAGATTGTTGAGATCCACTGTTGTCATTCCGTACTGCGGGTCTTCCGTTACCCCGCCTCGTGTCATATTGACCCATTTGCACCGAAACAAAGGGACCTTCAAATCACCTGATCCATAGTTAAGTTCCCATATGTCCTCTATGTAACCATAATATGTTTCCTTTCCCGTGTTGGTTGTTGCATCAAAGCGGACACCACTGTTTTGGTTGGTGCTCTTCTTATCTTGGGCGATCGTGTAAAATGTATTCCCATTTATCTGGTACCCTTTGAAAGTCATTATATTCGAAGATGGTAACTGGGACAGCGAGTACAGGTCATTTTGAATATCGCCATCATTCAGGGCACGTTTCTGCAACCAACCGGCGAAAGTCCTCGTTTGTTCGCGTGTAATCCAGTCGTCAGACTTCTCCGGGTGTTTGGACTGTAGAAAATTCTTGTGTTCCTCCATATACGGAGCCACCAAGGCGGAATTCTGTAGAACTGTGTAGTGTGCTTCAGTGAGAGAATGCCCGTCCATACATATTATTTGATGCCCTCCTAGCGTGCCTTTTCCTTCCAGTCTGCCCTTATGCCGCGATTCAGGAACACCAATCGGCTTAAGGTCAGGAATAAAGTCAATACAAAACTCAATGACCTCCTCATTTTCATGGCCCTTCGAGATGCTTCCTTCTGGCCTAGCACGGTTATGAACATATTTCTTCAAGACTCCCATGAACCTTTCAAAGGGGAACATATTGTGTAGAAATACAGGACCCAAAACGTTAATCTCTTCGCAAAGGTGAACTAGGACGTGCGTCATGATGTTGAAGAAGGATGGTGGGAACACCAACTCGAAACTGACAAGACATTGCACCAAATCATTCTGTAACCTTGGTATGATTTCTGGATCGATTACCTTCTGAGAGATTGCATTGAGGAATGCACATAGCTTCACAATGGCTAATCGAACGTTTTCCGGTAGAAGCCCCCTCAATGCAACCGGAAGGAGTTGCGTCATAATCACGTGGCAGTCATGAGACTTTAGGTTCTGGAACTTTTTCTCTGCCATATTTATTATTCCCTTTATATTCGACGAGAAGCCAGACGGTACCTTCATGCTGAGCAGGCATTCGAAGAAGATTTCCTTCTCTTCTTTGGTAAGAGCGTAGCTGGCCTGACCCTGATGTATGCCGTCTTTTCCGTGCATACGTTGCTGGTCCTCCCGTGCCTCTGGTGTATCTTTTGTCTTCCCATACACGCCCAAAAAGCCAAGCAGGGTCACGCAAAGATTCTTCGTCACGTGCATCACGTCGATTGCGGAGCGGACCTCTAGGTCTTTCCAATATGGCAGGTCCCAAAATATAGATTTCTTCTTCCACATGGGTGCGCGTCCGTCAGCGTCCTTCGGAACAGGTTGTCCGCCAGGACCCTTTCCAAAGATTACCTTCAAATCCTTGACCATATCATGTACATCAGCACCAGTACGGTGGCGAGGCTTCGTCCGGTGATCCGCCTCACCTTTGAAATGCTTGCCTTTCTTTCTTACGGGATGCCTTGTCGGAAGAAATCGACGATGTCCCAGGTACACATTCTTCCTACAACTATCCAAATATATACTGTCGGTATCATCCAAACAGTGCGTGCATCCGCGGTATCCCTTGTTTGTCTGTCCTGAAAGGTTACTGAGAGCAGGCCAATCATTGATGGTCACGAACAGCAACGCCTTTAGGTCAAATTCTTCCTGTCCGTGCTCATCCCACGCACGTACACCTGTTCCATTCCACAGCTGTAATAGTTCTTCAACTAATGGCCTTAGGTACACATCAATGTCGTTGCCGGGTTGCTTAGGGCCTTGGATGAGCACTGGCATCATAATGAACTTCCGCTTCATGCACAACCAAGGAGGAAGGTTATACAAACATAGAGTCACAGGCCACGTGCTATGGTTGCTGCTCTGCTCCCCAAAAGGATTAATGCCATCTGCGCTTAGACCAAACCATACGTTCCTTGGGTCACCTGCAAACTCCTCCCAGTACTTTCTCTCGATTTTTCTCCACTGCGAACCGTCAGCGGGTACTCTCAACTTTCCGTCTTTCTTACGGTCTTCTGCGTGCCACCGCATCGCCTTCGCATGCTCTTTGTTTTGGAACAAACGTTTCAACCGTGGTATTATAGGAGCATACCACATCACCTTGGCAGGAATCTTCTTCCTGGGGCGCTCGCCCTCGACATCACCAGGGTCATCGCGACTGATCTTATAACGCAATGCACCGCATACCGGGCAAGCGTTCAAATCCTCGTACTCACCGCGGTAGAGGATGCAGTCATTAGGGCATGCATGTATCTTTTGCACCTCTAACCCTAGAGGGCAGACAGCCTTCTTTGCTTCATACGTACTCTCGGGCAATTCGTTGTCCTTTGGAAGCATATTCTTTATCATTACCAGCAACTTTCCAAATCCCTTGTCAGATACACCATTCTCTGCCTTCCATTGCAGCAATTCAAGTGTGGTGCCCAACTTTTTTTTGTCAGCTTCGCAATTCGGGTACAACAATTTCTTGTGATCCTCTAACATGCGCTGCAACTTCGTCCTCTCCAGATCACTTGCGCAGTTTCTCTTTGCATCGGCAATGGCCCGACCTAGATCATCAGCGGGCTCATCTGATGCCTCTTCTTCAGCTTCTTCCCGCATTGCCGGCTCAGCTTCTTCCCCCATTGTTGTATCATCGTATTCAGGGAACCCATGGCCAGGATAGCCGTCGTCGTCCTCTTCTTCTTCATTGTCTTCCATCATAACCCCTATTTCTCCGTGCTTGGTCCAAACATTATAGTGGGGCATGAAACCGGACTTAAATAGGTGGACGTGAATGGTTTTTGACGTAGAGTAACTGTGACCATTCTTACAGCCAGCACATGGACAAGGCATAAAACCATCCGCCCGCTTGTTTGCCTCAGCGGCCCGCAGAAAAGTATGCACGCCATTAATGAACTCGGGAGAGCATCGGTCATCATACATCCATTGTCGGCTCATCTTCATTACACAACACCGAATAGACCAAATTAATACAAGTTCATACATAAAGTTCATATACAACACTTAATTAAATGCAACATACAAATAACTCTCTAGCTAAAGAATTTAAATGCAACAACAAATGCGATGAAGATCGCAACTAAGGTAACAATTGATCCAACAGCATAATGATACCAAGCCACACTATCAATGGCATATTTTCTAATCTTTCTAATCTTCAACCTCATTTTCTCCATCTTGATCTTGTGATCATCGACGACATCGGCAACATGCAACTCCAATTCCATCTTCTCCCCCTCAATTCTTTTCAATTTTTCTTTCAAATACTCGTTTTCTCTTTCAACTAAATTTAACCTCTCGACAATAGGGTCGGTTGGAATTTCCGGTTCACATACCTCCTAGATAAAAATATCTATGTCAACTTGATGGGCATAATTTGTCATAAACACGAAATGCAACAACTAGTTTTAAAAGAGAATATACCACATCCGAATCATAACAAGGACGAGGGCCGACGGGGACGGATATCACAACCATGACACTATGTATAATAAACAACATACGGGTAAGATAATTATACGAGTAACTATATATCCAAATCACACAAACATCAATTTGGTAATGTAAAACATTCATGAACAAGAGCCTCACCACAAGGTGGTGCCGGCGACGGGACGGTGCGGGCGATCGACGGTGGTTACGACGGAGATTTAGAAGGCACTAAGTAAACCACACCTACATATGCAAACTAAGTGTTATTCTTGACCTCAAATTGCATATAAATCAAATACTAGCAAATATAATTCCTCCCAAATTAATCACTATACAAAGCATTGCAAGAGCTAATCTAGCAATAAGAGTTGAAAGGACAAAGTTGCTAACCTTTGTGATCATTTGAATGGATGGGGGGCTTCAAATCTTGACAAATTTCGGGCAAAATTTGTGAGGAGCTCGAGGAAGAGAGGGGAAGAACAGAGGAAGTGAGGGGAAAGGGGAAGAACAGAGTGGCTCGGGTGGTCGCAAGGTTTATGCACGTCGACCTTTAGTACCGGTTCATGCCACGAACCGGTACTAAAGGTGCTGGAGGGGCCCCAGACTGACAACACCCTGCCACCACTCTCTTTAGTACCGGTTCGTGGCACGAACCGGTGCTAAAGGTTCGCCACGAACCGATACTAATGAGAACGGACGGCTAGCCGTTGGAACCGTCACTAATGTGTCTCATATTAGGTCATTTTTCTACTTGTGGTATATCTCAGCCGCTAGCTGTAACGCCCCGGATCCGGTGCGCCGGGTGTTTGCCAGTTATTCGTCTTCGTTGCCATATCATTTGCTTGCGTGTTGCATTTTATCATGTCATCATGTGCATTTCATTTTGCATACGTGTTCGTTTCATGCATCCGAGCATTTCCGCGTTGTCCGTTTTGCAATCCGGCGCTCCTATGTCCTCCGGTGTTCCCCTTTTGTCTCACGTTGTGAGTGGGTGTTAAACTTTCTCGGAATGGCCCGAGGCTTGCCAAGTGGCCTTGGTATAGCACCGGTAGACCGTCTGTCAAGTTTCGTGCCATTTGGAGGTCGTTTGGTACTCCAACGGTTAACCGGGTAACCGTAAAGCCCCCTTCTCTTGGCAGCCCAACACCCCTTCCAAAGTGGCCCAAAACCCATCTAACTCCCCTCCATGCTCTCGGTCGTTCGATCACGATCGTGTGGGTGAAAACCGCTCCTCATTTGGACTCTCCTAGCTCCCTCCACCTATAAAAACGTCTCCCCCTCTCCATTTTCGGATCTATTTCCCCCCGAAACCCTAGATTTTTCCCTCCGCCGCCACCGGACGCGTCCGCACCTCGCCGGACATGTCCGCCCTCGCCCCCGCAACCAACCAGATCTCGCCACGTGGCATCTCCGCCGCCACCCGCCGCCTCGGCCCGGCGAGCCCGGATCGGGCCCGCCCGGCCCGTCCGCCGCCGCGCGCCTCCCGCACGGAGGGCCCGCGCGCCGCCGCCCGTGCCGCGCGCTCGCGCTGCCCGAGCGCCGTCGCGCCCCGCCCGCCGGCGCGTCGCCGCCGCCTCCCCGCGCCGCCGCCCGGGACCCCGCCGCCGCAGTCGCCTTCCTCCGCCGCTCGCCGCCTCCTCCCCGGCCCCGAGCAGCGCCGCGCCGTGCCTCCTCCTTCGGCCGCCGCCGTTGCTCGCCGGCCGGAGCCGAGCTCCTCCGGCCCGCGCCTCTGCGCCCTCCGGCGGCCGCCATGGCGCCTCGCCGCCCCGCGCCCGGCTGCCCTCCGCCGCCGCCGCGCCGGATCCGGCCGGTCCGGCCCGTCTCCGGGCCCCCTCGGGCCACCCTGGCCCCAACTCCGGCGTGCTCCGGCCGTCCTCGGCATCCGTGCCCGGGATCCCTAGATCCGAGGTTGACTTTCCCCCCTCCAAATTTGCCCAAGTCCCGAATATTATGTCATTTTCATGCCATGTTCATGCCATCGTATCTCTGCATATGTAGCTCCCTTTCGTGTGTGTAATATGTCAAATTATTCGTCTCGAGGAGTACATCGTTTCATTACATTGCACCATATTCATTTGAGGTCATCTTGATGCCTGAATCATCATTGTAAGAGTGCTTCATGATGTTTTCTGCTGTCTGTTATCAGAACGAGCTCTTTTATCATTTTTGCCATGATTGATGTGTTCATCCTATGAGGTTGATGTCTTCATGTGTTTTGAACTATGTCATGTCTTCTTTACAGTGGTATATGCCATGCATTTTTGTGATCAATGTGGTGACTAGCACAAGCATGCAAACTAGGCATCGTGATGTTACTGATTTTAGTCCCTGTTCTGCTGTTATTTTGATGCCATGTAAACTTGATGCTACAGAGAGATCCATGCATATTTTGAGATACTTCAGTAAGGGTGTTTTGAACATATGGTTATTGTCTATCCATTCATGCCCTTGGTTGAAATTATGGAGTAGTCTAGGATGTTATTTTCGTGCTCTACTTTTGCTTCAAAATGTTTCCTAGCAGATTGTTTACATGTTATTCAATTTGGCCAAGGTTGCTATAGTTGACCCTTGCATGCTATGAACTTGTTCTTGCCTTGGTTGGTTACATAAACATGTCTTCTTGATGATGCTATGTTTATCTTGTCATGCAATGACTTGTGGTGAGTGAATCGAGCTTGTTAAGTAGTGTTCATGATGTTGCTATTTTGCTAGGCTGAATCTGTTATTTCGTGATGCTATATAAACATGTTGCTACTAATCATTCTATGCATAATCTGGAGATGTTCTATAAACATGTTTTGATCTACATGTCATCCTCTATCCATCCACGCTCCTGGTTGCATTTATAGGTTGCTGTAGCTTGTTCATATATTGCTCCAAAGTTGCTTCATAATGTTGTTGTCAGTCTGTTAACATTATGATTAGTTGTTTCCATGTGTTTTCCTAGTGATCCATGCACCCTATGACCTTGCTATTGCCATGCTTAGCTTCAAAAATATGTCTTCTTACTGTTGGGTGCCTTGCCATGCCATGTATTGCTCTGTAGTGAGTTGCACAAGCTCATTAATATGTCTTCATAATTCTGTTTCTGCCATGTTTGAATCTGTATAATAACTTGCTATGTTTACGTGGGTGCCATCATATTTTCTGATCCTTTTTGGCTTATGGTCAGTAAGGGACTTTTGATCTATGCTTTGAGTAGATTCATGTCATGCCTTTGTTTTCTATTATAAGTTCCTGTAACATGTTGTTTCTTAGCTCTAAACATTGCATCGTGATATTATTTTCTGCAAAGTCTGAAATTGTTATAACTTGCAATCTTATCATGTGTATTTGAGCATGTTCTAGTGATTTCTGGAGTTAGCTCAGTGTTCATGTTTTATTATACTTTACCTGTACATCATTCCCATGTCTTTTGTTTTCTTGTTGAGATGCTGTAGCATGTTGTTTTGATGCTTGCAATATGCCTAGTGGCTGTTTTGCACAGCTTGTCCTTATAACTTGTATAGTGTGCATGTGTTGAACCGTTGCTCCGTTTTGAGTGTGCTCTATATGAAACTTGCTTGATTTTGCATGTAGCTTCATATTATCATGTTGCATCCTTGTTTAAGGTGTTTGCTTGATGTTTGGATGCATTTTGCATCATTGCCATGTTTAACTTGTTTTGCTCATATCTTCTAGACCGTAGCTCCGAACTAAATGAACTTTATATGTAACTTGACTAGAATCTCGTGTAGATCATCTTTGTGCATCTTAATTTGATATTTAACTACTTGAACATAAGGTTTATTCAGATCTGGACCAATTTCGAAATATGCATATGAGGACTTACCGGAATTGTTATATGTTGTTCCCGGCCTCATTTAAACTTGCTTTGATGTGTTGCTCTTGTTTGCATCATCTCTTGCCATGAGTAGCTTCATTTAGTCTTGTCTTGCATCATGCTTGTTCGTGCATCATGCCTTGTTCATGTGTGGTGTGTTTACCATGTTGTGTGCTTCTTTTCGATAGTTCCTGTTTTGTTGCGATCGTGAGGATTCGTTCGTCTACGCTTGGTACGGCTTCATCCGTTCGTCTTCTTCATGGACTCGTTCTTCTTCCTTGCGGGATTTCAGGCAAGATGACCGCTACCCTGGATCTCACTACTATCATTGCTATGCTAGTTGCTTCGTTCTATCGCTTTGCTGCGTTACCTATCTTTTGATCCTCAAGCCATCCCAAATTGCCATGAACCTCTAACCTTTGACACATTTCCTATGCAAACCATTGTTTGGCTATGTTACCGCTTTGCTCAGCCCCTCTTATAGCGTTGCTAGTTGCAGGTGAAGTTGAAGATTTCTCCATGGTGGACAGGATTTTGGTTGGGATATCACAATATCTCTTTTATTATTAATGCATCTATATATTTGGTAAAGGGTGGAAGGCTCGGCCTTATGCCTGGTGTTTTGTTCCACTCTTGCTGCCCTAGTTTCCGTCATACCGGTGTTATGTTCCCGGATTTTGCGTTCCTTACGCGGTCGGGTGATTTATGGGACCCCCTTGATAGTTCGCTTTGAATAAAACTCCTCCAGCAAGGCCCAACCTTGGTTTTACCATTTGCCTCACCACCACCTATACTTTTTCCTTGGGAGTCGCTCTCTCAAGGGTCATCTTTATTTTAGCCCCCCCGGGCCAGTGCTTGTCTAAGTGTTGGTCCGAACCGAGTAGACTGCGGGGCCACCTCGGGGCAACTCGAGGGCTGGTTTTACTCGTAGGATGTCTCATCCGGTGTTGACCTGAGAACGAGATATGTGCAGCTCCTATCGAGATTGTCGGCGCATCGGGCGGCTTTGCTGGTCTTGTTTTACCATTGTCGAAATGTCTTGTAAACCGAGATTCCGAGTCTGATCGGGTCCTCCTGGGAGAAGGTCTATTCCTTCGTTGATCGCGAGAGCTTGTCATGGGCTAAGTTGTGACACCCCTGCAGGGTATAATCTTTCGAAAGCCGTGCATGCGGTTATAGGCAGATGGGAATTTGTTAATGTCCGGTTGTAGATAACTTTACACCAGATCCGAATTAAAACGCATCAACCGCGTGTGTAGCCGTGATGGTCTCTTCTCGGCGGAGTCCGGGAAGTGAACACGGTTTCTGTGTTATGTTTGACGTAAGTAGGAGTTTAGGATCACTTCTTGATCATTACTAGTTGACGACCGTTCCTTTGCTACTCTTCTCGCTCTTATTTGCGTATGTTAGCCACCATATATGCTTAGTCGCTGCTGCAGCCTCACCACTTTACCCCTTCCTTTCCTATTAAGCTTTGCTAGTCTTGATACCCATGGTAATGGGATTGCTGAGTCCTCGTGGCTCACAGATTACTACAACAACAGTTGCAGGTGCAGGTTCATGCGATGATCATGACGCGAGAGCGATGCTTGCTTGCGTTGAGTTCTTCTTCTGCTTCTTCGATCAGGGGATAGGTTCCAGGTCGGCAGCCTGGGCTAGCAGGGTGGATGTCGTTTGAGTTTCTGTCTGTGTTCATCCGTAGTCGGATGATGCTCTTATGTATTGTGATGTTGTATTCGTATGGCATTGTATGCCTTATGTATGTATCCCCATCTATTATGTAATGTTGATGTAATGATATCCACCTTGCAAAAGTGTTTCATTATGCGGGTCTATCCTTGGTGGGACCTTCGAGTTCCTTTTGGATAGGGTCGCATATTGGGCGTGACACCAGCATAGGATCCGAGCCCTTTGCATGTGCATGCCCCTGTTTCTCTCTTTTCCATCTCACAGTCTGACACATGCATGCCTAGAGTATCTTTCCTCTTTCCTCAAACTTCATTACTTTTAGTTTTCTTTTGACAGTTTAGATGGTTCATATCCTTATAACCAAAATTTTGTTTTTGAAATCTTTTATATATTTGAACTGACATCAAGATCTTTAGACCAAGATCAGTCTTGGATAATTTTTAAACACATTTTTGTGGACTAAAACTGAAATACGATTGTTTAGCAGCTTATCAGTTTTTTTAGTGAGGAACTTTGCTGAAAACAATAAAGAACTTCTCATTTTTATTGTAAAGTGCTAAATAAATATAATAAGAAGTTGAAGAACTTTTTGAACAGTGGGTTTGCACTTTGTTAGAAATATTAAAGAACTTTGCTAGAAAATGTATTTGTAATCAAAGAACTTTATAAACAGCTTGCCTTAACTTTGATGAAAAGTTTATGGAACTTGTTTGAGCCATACACAATTTAAGTTTATGGAACTTTGATGAAAAATTTCAAACTAGTTCAAATATATTCAACATTGGTCTTGTTCTAAAGGTCTTTGCGTCAGAAGTTCAAATATATATAAAAAATAAAATTGAAATATTGGTTTAGAAGATATAAATGATTTAAGTTTTACAAACGGGTAATAAAATGATGGGTTTGTTAGGTACATGCAGCCTGTTGATTTGACGTGCACGCAGGATAGTTGATTTGACGTGCATGCTGGATGGGTGGACTGGATACTGCGTTGCATGCTCAATGAGTTAGACAAAAAAAGTGATGCGACACACACGACATATGTTGGACGATTTACAGACGACAGTACACATCAAGCCGTCCATGCGCCAGGTAAAAGTTGACAGGACCGTCCCGCCGCCGCCTGTGTTTTTGTTCATTTTTTATTGCGTTTTTTGGGTTTGTTGAGCTGTGCCCTCGGCAGAACCTTATCCCTGTGGTGTGTGTTGTGTTGTGGGACTCCTGTGTGGGGCGGTTGTGTGTGTGCTTGCATGTTGGTACCTTTGCTGAACTTTATGCTCGATGGTTTGCTTTATATATAAAGCGGGATGAAAGTATTTTTCAGAAAGTTGACAGGGCCGTTCAATCATGCATCATGCATAGTTCGGCACTTCGGCTGGCGCTCGTCGTCCGCCCACTAATTTCGTAGACAAAATCCACTTCGGACGATCGCCATGTAAGCTGAGCTAGGTACGGCCATACTGCCCATACGCCTTCCATCCACGGGAAGGCCCATGCAATTTTCCGAGGAGAAATAATCAAAGTACAGTATTATCATCCTCTTGGGAAATGAAAAGATCGACACTTAGAGACTTTTCGCACGAAGCCTTCAATTTAGCCCCTTCAAATTCCACCCAGCCCGTTTCGAAAAAAAAAAATTCCACCCAGCCATTTAATTGTGCTGTTACCAATGTGACGCAACGCAGCCAAAGCCTTGAGGCCTCTGAGGATACTTAAGGGATCCATACGCAACTCCCAAACTCATCTTGCTCACAAGAGACTGGTAGAGCTTAGAACATCCGAGAAATCGACCATGTCGAGCGACGGGGGGCCAACTGTAGCCGTGAAGCTGTTCATCGACAAGGAGAAGAAAAGGGTACTGTTCGCATAATCCGACAAGGAGTTCGTCGACGTACTCTTCAGCTTCCTCACGCTGCCTCTCGGCACGATTGTTCGTCTTCTCGGCAAGCAGTCTCAGGTAGGGTGCCTTGATGAGCTGTACAAGAGCGTGGAGACTCTCAATGAAGACCACTTCCAAACCAAGGAGTGCAAGGCCATGCTTCTTAGTCCTGTCAATGCTGCAGCATTTCACTTGGAGCGGCTGAAGGTAAAAGTCGACGATACCAATCAAAGTGGATTTTACACCTGCACCCTACACCAGCAATTTAGCTCTGTACCACCTGGTTGCAAACTTGGCTGCTCGTCAAGCTTTTGGAAATGTCCACCGCATCTTCTTGCTGCTGTTGGGGACTATAAGGATGGGGTGTTTGTCAATAATGGTCCTAAGTACATCGTCACTGATGATCTCCAGGTGGCTCCTGCTTCTACAGGTCTTGTCTTTTCCCTGTTCGACAGATTTGGGCTACAAGACCAGGCCAGGATTGAAGAGAAGATAGTTGAACTCAATGCCAACAAAGTTAGTCTTTCTCTCTCTGCAACTGCTTCTCAGTTTATATTTCTACTAAGTTACATTGTCATTTTTGTTGCAGATAAGTAGCTTGCTTAAGAACGTATTGATTACCAAGCAACCTTTAACCGGATTATGTTTTGATGTTCGCATCTTACCGGAAGCAACACGTTTGGATCAGTTACCTGAGAATGTGCTTCCCAAAGAATCTGGTGGTACTAAGCCCGTGTTCAACGCAGTCACGATAAAGCTCGTTCATACAAAGGACAAGACCACGGTGTTGTATGCTGAAGTCGGAGGGGATTTTGTTGATACTCTCTTCGGATTGCTTTGTGTTCCACTTGGATCCATAATCAAGTCCTATGGTGAATGGTCGTCAAACGGCTCTATCGATGGTCTCTACAGAAGTATTGATGGGAGTGCAAGAACATGCATGAAACAAGGATGTCCAACTTTACTCCTAACACCAAAGCTGGCGCCCTTCTTTGGTTGCAGCAGAAATGTACTTCAAACAGAAGAGATGAGTCCCAGAAGTCTGACCTTCAGCTGCTTTACGTGTCGTGCAGTTAAAATTCCATACGGCCCAAGCGGTTGCAGTTGCAGTTACCGTATGGTTATGGAGAGAACTGTTACGGAAACGAACCCGAAATGCCAAGGCATAGGAAGTGGCACCGATATGGCGTATGTCAAGGGAGGGCTCAGAAAGTTCCTGGTGACGAGTGACCTGCGCGTCCTCGATTTCACCATGACCAACACTCTGCAAGTCATGCGCGCAGCTAGGATTCCGAAGGAGAAGCTTGTGGAGACAGATCTCACTCTCGACCAAACCCAGGTAATTAACCCCACAAATGCTAAACAGATCATGCCTGAAATGTAGTTGACCGTCACTCATGAAAACTAGCCATTTGTTCTTGGTTATTTCAGCTTTTGTGTCCTACATTGACTGAAGTTGGCCTCCTTGTTGACAGGTCCTGAAGCTGCTAAGGGCTACAATGCTGACTCGCGACGCACTCACCAGCTTGCTCCTGCCTCGCAAGAAGTAGCGCATCACCTGCACCGGGGAGTCTCCTGATCTGAAGCCAGAACATGCGATCGATGAAGATATTAGTGCCAGTCTAGTTTATGAATACTTCTCCGTCTATGAACTAATGTTGGAACTGCCTCATATCTCTTTGCTTCTGTTATCATGTCTCGAATGAACAGAATAGCCACTTGTCGCAGTGTGCGTGCGACCTGCTTTATTCATGCCCGATTCGATTGCTTCAATTTTTCTATTAATTCATAGTTTCCCCCTTCACTGGATATTTCACAAACATTGCGACGGCTTCATATCAAAGTGCTTTTTAGAACAAAGGCTCAAGATGAGTCTGGCTTTGAATCAACAAAGTCATCAATCAACTAGGTTACTACGAACCACCAACTTGCAAACAGAAGAAAATGAAAATGAAAATGAGGATGCAACCCCAACAGCTAGTATAGAGAGCTGAAGAAAAGATAACAAACCACAAACAAATAAGCAAAACACTACGATGCAACATCACATTGCCATTCGCATCCACCTTTGAAAGAAGGCACACATGCCCTTTCACCCTCGATCGAAGGGCGTCGCATAGTCGGTAAGGTAGAGCGGCTCACCCACGAACAATGAACTAGCTGACAAATAAACAAAATGCTGCGTGCAACCACCTCACAAAGAAAACTACCCGTGGACCAATGCCACCACCCACATCACGGATCAAGTCGAAGATGCTAGCTTTAGGAATGAGATCGCCCAAAAAAGGCATGACCGAAGAATTGAGCAACCAAGCCATCAGGATGGGTCGGAGCCGCCAAGACCACGATCACTCATCACCACCATTGCTTCGTTGTCACTGTAGAGTGTTTGTCGGTGTCAAAACCGGCGGATCTCGGGTAGGGGGTCCCGAACTGTGCGTCTAGGCGGATGGTAACAGAAGACAAGGGACACGATGTTTTACCCAGGTTCGGGCCCTCTTAATGGAGGTAAAACCCTACGTCCTGCTTGATTAATATTGATGATGTGTATTACAAGAGTGGATCTACCACGAGATCAAGGAGGCTAAACCCTAGAAGGTAGCCTATGGTATGATTATTGTTCGTCCTATGGACTAAGGCCATCCGGTTTATATAGACACAGGAGAGTGCTACGGTTACACAGAGTCGGTTACAATGGTAGGAGATCTACATATCCATATCGCCAAGCTTGCCTTCCACGCCAAGGAAAGTCCCATCCGGACACGGGACGAAGTCTTCAATCTTGTATCTTCATAGTCTTGGAGTCCGGCCGATGATGATAGTTCGGCTATCCGGACACCCCCTAGTCCGGAACTCCCTCAGTAGCCCCTGAACCAGGCTTCAATGACGACGAGTCCGGCGCGCATGTTGTCTTTCAGCATTGCAAGGCGGGTTCCTCCTCCGAATAATTTATAGAAGATTGTGAACACCAGGATAGTGTCCGGCTCTGCAAAATAAATTTCACATACCACCGTAGAGAGAATAATATTACACAAGTCCAATCTGCTGACGTATTTTGCGGCGTGACGTCACACCATTACCAAGCCTTTACTCAAATTGTTTTTATTGTATCACCTCAGCGCGTTTAGCGAGGCGGTTTCCTTGGCACGTCTTGTCGAAGCAGAGATCGTGTTCCCCTTATTCCGGGATTCCCATCAATACGGACGTGGGTAACCCAACCGCGCCCGTTGCCACGCCCCCCTCCATCGAAGGCGGGTTCAAAACGGTCACGGGGACGGCTCTTGGTATTCTCCCTCTTTATAATGAGATCAAGGCCCGTTCTTTTCCTTCAATCCTCTATCGAATCCGCTCCTCGCCCCGAGTTCCAACACCCAAGGCTCCATATTCGGGTACCTTTGATCTTCGACAATGTCCGGCCCCGACCTACGAGGCCGGTGGATGCCCTCCTCCGTCACGCAAGAGGACGTGCTAAAGTTAAGAGATGCCAGGTACTTAACCTACGAGGTTTCGCATAGGCTTCCTGCCCGAGGGCAAGTTATTCCTACTCCCGAGCGTGGCGAGAGCGCCGTGTTCGTGTCTCACCTCCGTCGGGGTTTAGGCTTCCCGACGGATCCCTTCGTGAGGGGGCTCATGTTTTACTATGGGCTGGAATTCCATGACTTGGCTCCGGAGTCTATCCTCCACATCTCATCATTCATTGTCATCTGCGAAGCCTTCCTCCGCACTACCCCACACTTCGGCTTATGGCTCAAAACCTTCAATGTGGAGCCGAAGGTGATTGAGGGGCGTCAGGCAGAGTGCGGAGGGGCGGTTATAAGCAAGAGGGCCGATGCTCCATGGCCCGAGGGCTCTTTTCAGGAGGAGCTCGGCTTGTGGCAACAGGAGTGGTTCTATATCACAGCTCCCAGGGGCAGCAGGCAAAGGCTGCCGCCCGTCTTCCGCCCAGGCCCTCCACAACGGCTGATGTCATGGGTCAACAAGGGGCGTGACTGGGGGCCGTCCAAGGACGTTCCCCTGTTGCAGGACCGGATTCGAGGCCTCCAAGAAAGGGAGATCGGCTATAGTGGTGCAGGTTATGTTGATCCGGCGCCTACTGCCCTGCAAACGTCGCCCCCTCCGCCTGTGGGAATTTAATCCGGAGGGGCCACGAGCTCTTCAACACTTCATGGGTTTGACACCCGTGGAGATGTACAAACTGTTCTTCGGATCGCAAGAGATGCATCCGGAATTGACCGAGGATGCTCGCCTAAGCTGCAATCGCCCGGATACTCAAGTAAGTTGCCCTGTGTCTGGACACATCGCCCATTTATTTACTGTGGGTTTGCCTTTTAACCAGCTATCCCTTGAACAGGAGTGGATAGCGCAAGCAAAACTGATACGGTGTCCGGCCCCCCTCCCTGAGACCACGCAGGATCCCGTGTTAATCAAAATGTTAGAGGTTGCACCTTCGGAGGAGGGCGAAGAAGGGCACAGGGGATCTACCACCTCAGCCACGGAGGCTTTCAGTAAGGGAGGAATCGAGAGTCCTTCCTTCCAGGGGAAGAAGAGGACCGCTTCCGAAGACCCGGAGGCCAAGGCCTCAAAGCGGGGAAAGAAATCTGTACCGGAAGGTCCTATGCCGGGAAGAGCCCCGACCGTACTGTCTCCTCGAAGGAATCAGCCCTCTAGCGAGCCGTAAGTAAAAAGGGGGAATTTTGTAATAGTGAACATCCCTGTTTAATTTCTAAGGGTAACCGAAGTTTTCACCTTGTAGTTCGGATCTCAGCCCATCTCAGCATAGCTCATCTTCGGGAGACCTTCGTCCGAATATGATGGAGAGCGAAACGCCTCCATCTGCCGCCCCATCGTGCGGAGCGGACGACCCTGAGGTGTCGTCGCGGAGGGTCTCCCCAAGTCCGGCGGGGCCAGAGAGTTCGGCACCCATTGGAGTACGGCCGGTGGAGCTGCAGGATTTGCTTAAGAGGGCGTCCATCTCAGAAGATCACCGCACATTAATGAGTATGGTGATTGAGAGGATCTCATCCGCCGAAAGCGGGTTGTGTGAGGCCATCGGAAGTTTGCTGACGGGATTTGAGGTACGCAAAAAATGATATACTTTTTGACAGTTTTTGCCTGTATAGATAGTAGCCCCTGAGACTTGGTATGCTGTCGAAAGCGGCAGCGTGCCGAGGATCATAATCTCAGTTATATAATGTCGCCTTTCCTATGCAGGTGGCGGAACGTTCGGTGGCCAGCCGGACTGATGGAGTTGCCGAGCGTAAGAGGCAACTCGACGTTGCGGATGCGGACATCTCGCTGGTCAATAAACGACTCGATGAGTCACAAGGTACGTGGTTGCTCTACGGTCGCCTAGTAAGGGAGCTGACGCCCATTCCTTACAATTTGTATGCCTGATGTAGATAGTGCTGCTGCTGTGGAATCGAGCAGAACTTGCTCGGGCCAAGGAGCAAGCCAGAAAAAGTGAGGCGGCTGCCTCGAAGGCAGCGGAAGAGCTAGAAGCCGAGAAGGCTGCTCACTGCCGAAGCAGGGAGGAGATGGCCGGAATGGCCATGAAATTAAAAGTTGCTACCGACCGCCTAGAGGTTCTTGAAGGAGAACACCGAGCGGAGCAAGAGGACCTGAAGAAGGCCGACGCCGAAGCCAAGGATGCCCGTAGTGCGATGCGGGCTATGAAGGAGGAACTTCGTCAGGTCGGAGACATTGTGGCTGGAAAGCCCTTTATGCTGCGTAGGAAGTTCACGGATCCGAAGTATGCTCAGCTGGGCTGATTGTACGGTGCGGAGGATCCTTATCTGGACTTGGCGGCGAGTGCGGCGGACGCAGTCGTGCACTTTCGAAGCCAGGAGTGTCATGAAATGGAAGAGCTTTTCTGGTCTCAATTCCATAGTCCGGAGCGTCCACTTCCGTTGAGTGATCGGCTGGTTGAGTGGGCTGAGCTGAATAGATTGTCCGGACTTGCCATGACGGATGTGGTCGCTCATTTGTGGCCGAAAAGGCCCAAGCCGAAGAGTTATTTTGGCTTGTTGCAGCAATTCCTTGGGGCGTTGCCGCGTATTGGGGCGATGAAGCGGTTGGCATGCATAGAAGGTGCACGGATGGCTCTCGCCCGTGGTAAGACATACTGGGCGGAGATGGATGCCACCGCTGTTGCATCCCGGGGTTCGGACAAAAGCCGATTCCCCACCGAGCACTATTTTGAGGAAGTCCTGCAGGGCACTCGTATAATAGAGGCACAGTGCTCGAAAGATGTTATGTTTGAATGACATGTATGATTTCTGAGATCATGTTTATAATGCAATAACTTTTTATACTTGTGTGCTCAAGTATTGAACTATCTCCTGTGCGGCCGTATATGTATGAATAACCTGAAAGTTGCAGTCTTTGGCTTCAGCCCCCACGCACATGGTGCGGGGGTGTTTGCAAAAAGAAAAGCGCTTTTTCACACTTAATCCAACGTCTTGGTCCTTTTAGGGAGGTGATAGCGTAGCAAACTAGGCAACCGGACTATAATGCTTTATCACTTTCACTTAGCCATAGGAGCTCGAATGTGGGGCTAATATATAGCCCCTAGCGGCACCGCTCCTCTCCGAACTTCGGGGCACGTATGTGCCTGACCGGGAATTGGTCCTTCGTCAAAGTGGAGGAATTCTAAACATTCCAATGGTCGATCGAGTGGTTGACCAGTCTCTCGCTATATCATGACAGTCAGTTTTCGGCTTTCTCTACTGAGGTGCTCGCCTGGCCGAACCGGGGCACAATCGCAGTAGTTCTCCTGGTGCCGCGTTAGCCGATGATACGGAACGTAAGGCAGCCAAACACAGGAGCCGGGCAAACCCAACATTTGACCAAAGACATGATTCGGAGCTGATGCATATAAGGCCAAACTCGAGACGCCGAACACTCCCTGAGGTGTTCGGTCTTTATGATACCGGGCAGAACAATGCCCTAAGCCCCTAGTGTCCAGGTTCAGGCGGGAACTTCTGACGCGGCCGATGCCAAAACGCCAGCCTCCTCCTCGGTTATAGTAAGAAACCGGGGGATGTGTATCAACAAGAGACAGTAAGAAAGGTTGACGCAGGGTCTTAATCTGAAGAGAATCCTTGCAACGGGTCCCTGCTGCACGTCTGCGCCTGTGTCTCCGTTGTGTTGTATCCTGGACGGGTGTAGCACGTGCTTCATCTGTAAAAGAGAAGAACTTAGTTTCCAAGAAATATCGTGCAGAGGTTGTATAAAAATAGAATAAAAGGAAAAAAAATTGAGCTTTATTGGCTCTCATCATTTATACACGCGGCCCCTTATAAAGGGGATATGCGGCTGGGAAGCCCCTTGCCGGACTCGTCTAACCATGTCCGAGGTCTGAATGACCTGTTTTTAGGGGCATTGACCCGCAAGGTCTGATTAGTGTGTGGCCGTCGAGGCAGTCTCACGTTCTCCGTGGTCGAGGAACACTCGGAGTTACTTTTTAATGAAATTATGCCATGTTGACCGGGCGTTTTTAAGCGTAAAAAACGCGTAATGTGGTATTGCGTTAGGGCTGGCGAAAGCTGTGCGCCCCGGTAGTGCTTAAGGGCTACTGTTTGAATGGGGCGATGGATAGTGAGCTTTTCGCGACGGAGGTTGTCGGATGGACCGAACACAACCTCTAGTGGTATAGAGCCTGTATAATTGGCTTAAAGGCCTGGCGTCACTCCTTTGAAGGAAGTGCTACTATGGCGAATTTGGTATGGTCTATCCCCATTCTGCGGGCGGTGTCCTGGTATTGCAGGTGCCGCGCTGTCTTTTCGTGTTATCACATGAAGTGAGTTCACTGTTTTGACTTCTAGTGGGAAAGTCTTCTGTTTTCCGGAGTGCTGCTTTTGGGTTTCGTCACCTTCGCTTGGTGTGTCGAGCCCCTTGTGTTCGGCATTAAGTCGGTCGGACTGTTTGAAGACCCAACAATCTCTGTGGGTATGGTTTGCAGGCTTCCCGGAGGTACCATGTATTTGACATAGTCTGTCCAGAATCTTATTTAGGTTGGATAGCTCGTCACTATTGTCCTTGAGGGGCATTGTTTTGTTGTTCGGCCGAGAGCTTTTGAATCCGGCATTGACCGCCATACTATTTGGGCCATTTTCCTTATGCTGGCGCTGATCTTTTCTGCGTCGTGATTTCCCATTTCCATCCCTAACTTCGGATGTACTCGGGTTGCTGGTGATGCACTTAGCCAGCCAGCTGTCTTCCCCCGTGCAAAAGCGGGTCATGAAGCTTGTTAGTGCGGCCATTGTTCTTGGTTTTTCCTGGCCGAGGTGTCTGGCGAGTCATTCGTCTCGGACGTTGTGTTTAAAGGCTGCTAAGGCTTCAGCGTCCGGACAGTCGACTATTTGGTTCTTTTTAGTGAGGAACCTGTTCCAGAATTTGCGTGCCGACTCTCCGGGCTGTTGAGTTATGTGACTTAAATCGTCTGCATCCGGAGGACGGACATAGGTCCCCTGAAAATTTGCTCGAAACGCATCCTCAAGCTCTTCCCAACTTCCAATGGTATTTTCTTGGAGGATTTTAAGCCAATGCCGAGCTGGCCCTTTGAGCTTGACGGGTAGGTATTTTATGGCATGGAGATCGTCTCCTCTGGCCATATGTATGTGTAGGATGTAATCCTCAATCCAGACTCCGGGGTCTATTGTTCTGTCATATGCTTCTATGTTTACGGGTTTGAATCCCGCTGGAAATCCATGATCCAGTACCTCGTCGGTGAAACATAGTGGGTGTGCGGCGCCCCTGTATTTGGGTGTGCCGTTGTCTTCAAATGCTCGGCGGGTTATGTTGCTTCCTGGAGTCTTCTTTTTTGGCCCATAAACAGATCTGACTGGGTCGTCCTTTTTCCGAGGGTCTTTATGCTGATCGTGTGCCGGCTTGTGTGCGGCGCCCCTTGTTGCTCTTGGCCTGTCATCTGGTCGTCTATCCGGCCAGGCGGCTTCTTTCTTTTTTGAGTGTGGGGGCTCTAAGGCCTCCTCGTCAAATTCGGGCAACAGCTTGCGCTTCGGGTAGCTCTTTATCTGGTGACTAGCGCCATGTTTATCTGCGCTGTTGAGTACTTTGCTCCATCTCATTATGAGTGTGTCCTCCGCTGTTTTGAGCTTCCGCTTTTGCTTCTTCAAACTTCTTGCAGTGGCGACGAGCCTTTTATGAAGATTCATATGCTCTGGTGATGTGAGATCATCTTCACCGAGGATGGGTTGTTTGTCCAGTTCACGTCCGGCTGGCTGCTTGTTGACATGTGCGTCGTCCACCGCTTCGCCCTGCTCCAGGGCCGGGTCCTTATGGGTGCCGTTTTTATCGAGGCCGGTCTTCGGGTGGCGCTTGCGTCGCCGTTTTGGTTGTTTGTTGGGGGAGTTGTCCTTTGCCACGTCCCGTTTTTCCTCGTTATCGCTTCCTTTTGGTGTATCCACCATGTATACGTCGTGAGTTGGGGTGGCTTTCCCGTGCCTGGTAGGCGCTGGTTCTTGATCGTCTCCGGCATCGTCGTTCATACCGTCGATGTCTTCGGAGTCGTGGTTTAGCATGTCGATTAGATCGTCGACAGTGGCTATTAATTGGGTGGTGGGTGGGCATTGAATTTCTTCATCGTCCGCATCCCAACTGTCCTGGCCGCAGTCCGGCCAGGGCTCTCCTGATAACAAGAGATACTTCAGCGAACTTAAGATGTCGCCGAAAGGTGAGCGTTGAAATATGTCCGCTGCGGTGAACTCCATGATCGGTGCCCAATCAAATTCGATCGGAGGGGGCGCGGGAGGTTCGGAGTCCGGCAAGGGTTCCGGCGCCTCGGAGCCACAGGCTTCATGAGGGACAAAGTCATTGTTCGGCTCTATCGCCGTAGAGGTTGCAGCCCACGAGGCGGTGTCTAGCCATCCATCCTCGATCTGCGCAACCGGCTCCGAATTGAAGATCGAAGCGGGTTCGAGTGCGGCCTCCAGGATACTGTCCGGCTGCAGAGCTAAACCATGCTCGCCGTGACAGTGCGGCACGCTCGGCTGTGGCTTGAATCCATCGAAGATCGAGTCCCCGCGGATGTCCGCCGTGAAGTTTAAACTTCCAAATCTGACCTGATGGCCAGGGGCGTAGCTTTCGATCTGCTCCAGATGACCAAGCGAATTGGCCCGCAGTGCGAAGCCGCCGAATACGAAGATCTATCCGGGGAGAAAAGTCTCACCCTGGACTGCATCGTTGATGATGATCGAAGAAGCCATCGAGCCTATCGGTGACGACACAGAGGAACTCTCAATGAAAGCACCAATGTCGGTGTCAAAACCGGCGGATCTCGGGTAGGGGGTCACGAACTGTGCGTCTAGGCGGATGGTAACAGGAGACAAGGGACACAATGTTTTACCCAGGTTCGGGCCCTCTTGATGGAGGTAAAACCCTACGTCTTGCTTAATTAATATTGATGATGTGTGTTACAAGAGTGGATCTACCACGAGATCAAGGAGGCTAAACCCTAGAAGCTAGCCTATGGTATGATTATGTTCGTCCTATGGACTAAGGCCATCCGGTTTATATAGACACCGGAGAGGGCTAGGGTTACACAGAGTCGGTTACAATGGTAGGAGATCTACATATCCGTATCGCCAAGCTTGCCTTCCACGCCAAGGAAAGTCCCATCCGGACACGGGACGAAGTCTTTAATCTTGTATCTTCATAGTCTTGGAGTCCGGCCGATGATGATAGTTTGGCTATCCGGACACCCCCTAGTCCAGAACTCCCTCAGTGTTCCCTATTCCCCTCTCGGTCAGTGTCAAGATCGTTGACCTGTCGAACAAATTGGACCACACGAAGAACACGACGGGTCGAGGAGGAAACCAACCCTCCACGGAGGAAAAATTGGGTGGAGACCGGCTGCAAAACTCCTCCCCTACATACCCGAACCGATCTGCCGCCACCTGTCCTACCAATGCATCCCACGACATCCTCTCATCCCCACCCGCACGTATGTTTCTCGGCTCGGTACCTTGCATCGGCTCCAGGAAACAAACTACACGGCTCCGTATCAATCACTTCCGCGGTAATCGGACTTTCCATGGTCGAGGGATCGGAGCCTTCTTCTCCACGCGATCAGACTGGTGGGCGTGGGATCCCTGGGTCAGCGATGGTCGCACCATGCTAGAACGCCTCGCCGCCCTCTCTGTCCCATGGCTGCATCAGCCCGGAACGAGAGCCATTGCCGTCGCGGGTCGTGCTCCCGCTGCCTGAAGTGTTGCCTCCATCGAGAAGGACGGGAGTCACCACGCCGGAGTTCGGCCCCGTCGACGCCTTGGATGATGTAAACCATGCGGATGAGGACGGCCGCTGCTCCACCTCATACATCCCGCTGTCAACAGTGGCACCGGAGGCAGTAACATGCGACATAGACTTACCGCCGCTGCACGTATCAGAACACCAGGAGTATGACACAACCAACATGACTAGAGAAAGAGGCCAGGAGGACGATGTGATCGATAGTGGTCATGGAGCTGACGGAGAGGAGATACAAAAGGTATGGTCGTTGCCTGGTTCTTCGAGATTGTCCCTTACAACAATCTCAGTTTGCATGTGTATAGTACATTGCCATGCCAAAAGCTAGATTAGGAAGTCAAGATAAGATGTTTCTCTGTAATGAACAATTTGAGGATGACATATTATTAATTTTGTAAACAAGGATTTGCTAATATTTGGCTTGATAGTACAATAGCTTATTCAAAACAAAGTATTCCGTCCACGACGCACCTAGTGTAAAATTAATGTGTTGTGAAGAACATAAATATATTTTACATTGTGGTAATGTAACGTTAATTCTCAACACTTTTTAATGTAGGTGGTTGATAAAGTTGGGCAAGCTTTGATCGTTCCCGAAGTGGGAAAGTCATTCGATTCAGAGCAGCAAGCATGAAAATGAGGATGCAACCCCAACAGCCAGTATAGAGAGATGAAGAAAAGATAACAAACCACAAACAAATAAGCAAAACACTATGATGCAACATCACATTGCCATTCGTATCCACCTTTGAAAGAAGGCACACATGCCCTTTCACCCTCGATCGAAGGGCGTCACACAGTCGGTAAGGTAGAGCGGCTCGCCCACGAACAATGGACTAGCTGACAAATAAACAAAATGTTGCGCGCAACCACCTCACAAAGAAAACTACCCGTGGACCAATGCCACCACCCACATCACGGATCAAGTCGAAGATGCTAGCTTTAGGAATGAGATCGCCCAAAAAAGGCATGACCGAAGAATTGAGCAACCAAGCCATTAGGATGGGTCGGAGCCGCCAAGACCACGATCACTCATCACCACCATTGCTTCATTGTCACTGTAGAGTGTTCCCTATTCCCCTCTCGGTCAGTGTCAAGAGCGTTGACCTGTCGAACAAAATGGACCACACGAAGATCACGACGGGTCGAGGAGGAAACCAACCCTCCACGGAGGAAAAATTGGGTGGAGACCGGCTGCAAAACTCCTCCCCTGCATACCCGATCCGATCTGCCGCCACCTATCGTACCAATGCATCCCACGGCATCCTCTCATTCCCACCCGCACGTACGTTCCTCGGCACAGTACCTTGCATCGGCTCCAGGAAACAAACTACACGGCTCCGTATCAATCACTTCCGCGGTAATCGGACTTTCCATGGCCGAGGGATCGTAGCCTTCTTCTCCACACGATCAGACTGGTGGGTGTGGGATCCCTGGGTCAGCGATGGCCGCACCGCGCCAGAACGCCTCGCCGCCCTCTCTGTCCCATGGCTGCATCGGCCCGGAACGAGAGCCATGGCCGCCGCGGGTCGTGCTCCCGCTGCCTGAAGTGTTGCCTCCATCGAGAAGGACGGGAGTCGCCACGCCGGAGTTCGGCCCCGTCGCCGCCTTGGATGATGTAAACCATGCGGATGAGGATGGCCGCTTCTCCACCTCGTATAGCCCGCTGTCAACAGTGGCACCGGAGGCAGTAACATGTGACATAGACTTACCGCCACTGCACGTATCAGAACACCAGGAGTATGACATAACCAACATGACTAGAGAAAGAGGCCAGGAGGACGATGTGATCGACAGTGGTCATGGAGCTAACAGAGAGGAGATACAAAAGATATGGTCGTTGCCTCGTTCTTCGAGATTGTCCCTTACAACAATCTCAGTTTGCATGTGTATAGTACATTGCCATGCCAAAAGCTAGATTAGGAAGTCAAGATAAGATGTTTCTCTGTAATGAACAATTTGAGGATGACATATTATTAATTTTGTAAACAATGATTTGCTAATATTTGGCTTGATAGTACAATAGCTTATTCAAAACAAAGTATTCCATCCATGACGCACCTAGTGTAAAATTAATGTGTTGTGAAGAACATAAATATATTTTACATTGTGGTAATGTAACGTTAATTCTCAACACTTTCTAATGTAGGTGGTTGATAAAGTTGGGCAAGCTTTGATCGTTCCCGAAGTGGGAAAGTCATTCGATTCAGAGCAGCAAGCATACGACATGTACAACACATATGCCGGCAAGATTGGGTTTAGTATCAGAAAGAGCCAGACAAAGCGCCACCAAGATCGAACTATATCCCAGAAATATATAGTTTGCAGTAATCAGGGAGAGCGAGAAACCGAGTCATCAAAGGCCACTACAAGAACAGGTTGTCAGGCTCGTGTTCAATTTAGTGTCAGTAGAGAGGGGATTTGGACAGTGCAAAAGGTTGTAACCGATCACAATCATTATCTTGCTAGTCCCAATAAGTTACACAAGTTGAGATCCCAATGACGTGTTGTAGAAGCGGACAGAGCGCTAATTGGCCAGATATGTGAAGCTGGGATGAAGCCATCTCAGGTGTATGATTTCATGGTAGCGTTCTGTGGAGGAGTCGACAAAGTGCCATTCTCAAAAATGGATTGCAATAATGAGATTGGTAAGGAAAGGAAGAAGTATTTAGAATCCAATGATGCAAAAACACTGTTAAAATACTTGAAGAATAAGCAGAGGGAGGATCCAACATTTTTTTATGCGATTCAAGTAGATGAGAAGGATGGACAGATAGCTAATTTTTTTAGGCAGATGGTCAGTCCATTATGGATTATGCATGCTTTGGTGATGCTGTATCATTTGACACCACGTTTGATACCAATAAGTTTGAATTGCCTTTCACTCCAATCCTTGGTGCCAATCATCACAAGCAGATAGTAATATTTGGGGTTGCACTGATATTTAGTGAGTCCATCGATTCATTTGTTTGGCTATTTGAGACATTTCTCACGGCAATGTCAGGCAAGCATCCAAGCACAATTTTCACTGATCAAGACAGGGCCATGGATGAAGAAATTGCTTATGTATTTCCAAATACAAGCCATCGTCTTTGCTTGTGGCACATCTATCTTAATGCTACTAAACATCTCGGGCATGTAATTCATAAGCATCCTGAGAAGTTTCTACCGGATTTTAAGAGATGTGTCTATGAAGACAGGTCTGAATGTATCTTCAAGAGGAAGTGGCAAGAATTGTTGGAGGAGTATAACCTTGAGGACAACGAATGGATGGCAAAATTGTATGAATTGAGGGGAAAGTGGGCTGCCATTTATCGTGACTCATTTACAGCTGATATGAACTCGACTCAAAGGAGTGAAGGAATGAATAATGTCTTCAAGAAATGATTTCGTAGGAAACTTGGTCTTTCCAAACTCCTTGTAGAGCGTGACAAGGTTGCAGCGAGCCTTCGCGAGAATGAGTTGGATGAAGATTTTAGTTCGCGTCGAAAAGAACCCGGTTACTTATAGCAATTTACCATTGTTGAAGACTGCGGCTGAATCGTATACAAGTAGGATGTATTCCGAGTTTGATAAAGAATTTAAAATGCAGTTTACATTCTCTTGTAAACTGCTAACAAATGAAGGGCCAATGTTCACATATATGGTTACACATATGCACAACGAGCATTGAGCAACAATTGTATTCAACAGTATGGATATGACTGTTACATGTTGTTGCAGAAAGTTTGAATCCATAGGTATGTGTAACTTTTTATTGCAATATGATTTTTAATACAAACTGATAAAATATGAAATGCATATCTGATAGGTTCGTTGTGCAAGCATGCTCTCAAGGTCTTCAACATGAACGATGTTTTCATTTTGCCATTGAAATATATACTGAACAGATGGACAAAATATGCAAAGAGAGGCTTCTATATTGAGAAGCAAGGAACTGATACAGAAAATTTGAAAACACAAGCGGCTCGTATCTCATGGAAGGCAACATCTGTTGCATTGAAATGTTCGACAATGAAAGAGCTTCTTGATGATTTGGAGAAAACCATTGATAAGTTGGACTTGGAAGCAGATAATTCTCTTAGCAAGATGAAAGAAAAATCCAATGAGGTTCCGCTAGTTTCGACTGAGTGTGTTGCAGAGACATTAAAAGGTATTGTATCGTTTAGAGTTTCTCCGGTGGTAAAAGGCGCAAAGAGTAAACGATCAAAAATCTCTCTTGAAAGGAAGAAAGGAAAGAAAAAGAAAAATTCTAACAAGAAAGGTATTGATCGATTGTACCCAATCTAGCAAAGCTATTATCTAGTATATGTTTCAATAGTCATTTTTATTTTATTTTGGTTTTTACGTCTGCCTATAGGAGAAGATCCAAAGAATGCAACAGAAAATAGAGAGGAACACAATGATCCAAATGAATTGATCGTAAGACATGGCTTGTACTCATTATTTTACTTTCATATTGTACTTGATCTGTTGTTTTAAACTATTTCATCTTCCATGATGTAGGACCTTAATGCTAGTAGCATCGACGCTATGACAAACTTTGCAAATGATGTTCATTGGCAACCTTCGACCATAGGTTCTTCCTTGATCCAAGGCGGATATGCTACTGCCTCAATGCCAACATTATCAAGTGATGTCTATGGCCAGCCTTCGACCATGGCTTCTCCGTTGATTGAAGGCGGATATGTTAATGCATCCATGCTAACATTCTCAACAGATGTGTACGGGCAGCCTTCGGCCATGCCTTCTCCTTTCGTCCAAGGCGGATTTACAAGTCTTCTACATGGAGTTCAACAAGAAGCCACATTGTCCTCGTTCGTTAGAAAGTTACTTTTTGATAAATAAGGAACCTTGCTTTCATATGCTTTCGAGAACAATTTGCTCTATCATTCTGATGGAGTGCCAAATCGACAATAAGGAACCTTGCTTTGTAATATCTACATGATTATGTATATATTCTCATAGGGTTGATTTACTGGAATGCTACCCCTTGGTGTTTAAATTTCAGTCCAATTTGAATCCATTTGCAATCGCTTTCCAATCAGGGTTGTCTGAGTACAATGAAATGTTCAAATATATAATGAGAAATCTGCATGCTTTCAGTTTTGATACAAAAAGGAATTGAGGTTCTCTCTTGTAAAAGCTAGCAGGACCTAGTTGTGCTTTCCTGTTTGCAACATAATCAAGATATGAGCATGTAAAAGATGATATAAAACATGATTTTTTTTTCAATTTATAGATGATCACAAGAATCTATCATTTTACAGATCAAAAATTTTACAGTCAATAATTCTGAACAATTTACAATAGTGTATCAGCATTATTTTCATCATAAGCTTCTGAATCTTGAAATTAACTGAGGAAAGTACGTTGTAACCAAAAAAAACATGCTTCCTTGCAATCCATTGAGCAGAAGATCAGTGAGCATTTTGACATCTTTTCTGACCTCGTAGCCGGCCATGAAAATGCAGAAATAATACAGTCTACTTAACACGATCTACTTCATGTTCTCGGTGTCATCGGATTATCCGTTTAACCTTTACTTGTTCTCTCTTCCTACCCAGCTATCTATCAATCCAGCATCACCGTTAGGCCACTATAAACCTATTTGCAAACCTTAACTATCAGTGCACCAATTATTATTATTTTTCAAGAATGATAGTGCATCAATTATAATTCAGAGAAGTTCAGAAAACTCTGGCTTCTAAACTGTAGGAGGCTTTGTGGAACACAAACAAGTTGCATGTGATGGTGCCTGCAGCATAGAGCACATAACAATGAAATCCAAGAACGGACATGAACAACTGCTGCAAAAAAAGGGAACCTATTCATGCTTATTGATAATAGAAATACAGTGTGATATCAAACAGATTTGAAATCTGAAAATTATACTAGTTCAACTATTATACAGTCATGCTCTATGGAGAGAGGATATTACAATTGTGATGCCCATGGACAAGAAAATTGCAACGACCACAAAGCTAGAAAATCAAACTATAATGGAAGGCGCTCGTTCATCACTGAAAAGCTACTCTTCTTTTGAATCGGGAAAACAAATTCATTCAGTTGTTGGTGAACACGGATATCATATCCAGCGAGCTCATGGCCACGAGAGCACGCCGGCGCCATACACGCACATACTCGCCGAGCGGGTGCTGCACGCCGTGAGCCATCAAGGGCGCCTCTGTAGGACCTTGAGAAGAGGTGTCTAGAGGGGGGGTGATTAGACACTAAGTACCAAAGTTGCAGTTTTTAACAAATTTAAGTTTAAGTGGAGTTTAGGCACAAATTTAACATTCACAACACATAGCAAGCAAGCATGCAAAGAGTATATGAGCAGCGGAAAGTAAAGCATGCAACTTGCAATAATGTAAAGAGAAGGGTTTGGAGGATTCAAACGCAATTGGAGACACAGATGTTTTTGGCGTGGTTCCGATAGGTGGTGCTATCGTACATCCACGTTGATGGAGACTTCAACCCACGAAAGGTAACGGTTGCGCAAGTCCACGGAGGGCTCCACCCAAGAAGGGTCCACGAAGAAGCAACCTTGTCTATCCCACCATGACCGTCGCCCACGAAGGACTTGCCTCACTAGCGGTAGATCTTCACGAAGTAGGCGATCTCCTTACCCTTACAAACTCCTTGGTTCAACTCCACAATCTTTGTCGGAGGCTCCCAAGTGACACCTAGCAAATCTAGGAGACACCACTCTCCAAGAAGTAACAAATGGTGCGTTGATGATGAACTCCTTGCTCTTGTGCTTCAAATGATAGTCTCTCCAACACTCAACTCTCTCTCATAGGATTTGGATCTGGTGGAAAGAGGATTTGAGTGGAAAGCAACTTGGGAAAGGCTAGAAATCAAGATTCATATGGTAGGAATGGAATATCTTGGCCTCAACACATGAGTAGGTGGTTCTCTCTCAGAAATGGTAAGTTGGAAGTGTAGGTTTAGTCTGATGGCTCTCTCCACGAATGAAGAGGAGGTGGAGGGGTATATATAGCCTCCACACAAAATCTAACCGTTACACACAATTTGCCAAACTCGGTGGGACCGAATTGAGAAACTCGGTAGGACCGATTGAGCAAATTTAGTGACCGTTAGGATTTTCGGTGGGACCGAAATGCAACTCGATAGGACCGATATGGTTAGGGTTACGGCATAACATAATTTCGGTGAGACCGGTTACACAAACTCGATAGGACCGATTTTGGCAATTAGCTAACCAAAGAGTTGGTCAGGAAAACTCGGTTGGACCGATTATCAAACTCGGTGGGACCGATTTTGGTAATGAGTCAACCAGGAAGTTTGCATTGTAATCTCGGTAGTACCAATTTCTCAAACTCGGTGAGACCGATTTTGATAATGGACATACACAGAGAGATTACAATCCCATCTCGGTGAGACCGAGATCCCTATTGGTGAGACCGATTTGCTTAGGGTTTGTGGCAGTGGCTAAGACATCCAAACTCAGTGGCGCCGGATAGAAAGAATCAGTGGGGCCGAGTTTGACTTTATGTTTAGGACATATGTGGATATGAGAAAGTGGTTGAGGGTTTTTGGAGCATATCACTAAGCACATGAAGCAAGAGGCTCATTAAGCAACACATCATCCCTCCTTGATAGTATTGGCTTTTCCTATAGACTCAATGTGATCTTGGATCACTAAAATGTAAAATGAAGAGTCTTGAGCTTGAAGCTTGAGCCAATCCTTTGTCCTTAGCATCTTGAAGGAGTTCCCACATCCTTTAGTCCATGCCACTCCAATGTTGAACTTATTTGAAATGTACTAGATAAAATTGTTAGTCCAACAAGAGATATGTTGACATTAATTACCAAAACCACCTAGGGAGCACTTGTGCTTTCAATCTCTCCCTTTTTGGTAATTGATGACAACATACATCAAAGCTTTAGATAAAGATTTAAGAAATAGCAAGTAAATCTTTGGAAAGACATGTAACAAGCATAGGCTCCCCCTACATGTATGCAATCATGTGAATATGAAATATAGAAGCATGTGATAGCATAACCATGATAGAGCAGGCAATGTGTTACATGTATCTTGGCCATATGCATTAGAGCAAAACGTATTTAAGGAAATTCCTTCATGCCCATGAGTCCTTCTTGCAAACAGTATGTACATCAGCAAGAATTCCTCATACACATGATTGTGATGCATATACTTACCTTGTAGTCTTGAGTAGGCTTAGGATGTAATGAACCTGCACAAACAAGGTTAGATAACACAGGTACATCTACTAGCCAGAGCAAACAGAAGAATCTACAAGAATACCAAGACTGGGATGACATGTAGAGAGTGAGTACTAAGTACCACAGTTGATTAGACATGTCCCCAAGAGTAAAGATATGCAATGAATTTAAATGATTTCTTTCCCTTAGATGTCTTGCTCCCCCTGAATCTAACATGGGATACTGGGAGAAGATAGGGAACAGAAAATCAGAGCTGGAAGATATAAATGAACAGAGCTAATGCAAACTAATGCAAGTAAGCACACATGAACATGTCTTTCCCCTCAAGAAGACATGTGGCATCTCTCCTCTTGAACACCAAGCATTTGGGATCCTTGAGAAAATACTTTCTACTAGTATTCTCTCCCCCTGGAGATCACTCTCTCTCTCCCCTTGAAGGATCTCTCTCTCTCCTTCTCTAATGTGATCTCTCTCTCTAAGTGATAAGCTTTGATGTGATCTCTCTCTCCCCCTTTGACATCAATTTCCAAGAAGGGCTTGATAAAGATGTAATCTCTCTCTCTCCCTCTAGAATTTGTCGTGAATGGGTTTGATCCTTGAGTCACAACATAAAGCAATGATAAAAATGTGATGCTTGTAGAGGACAAGATTCATTGAGTGGAGTTGGATCAGAAGAAACACAGAATAAGTGGCAAACTATTTTTCCTGTTGTGAAATCGGTGGCACCGAGTGGTATGCTTCGGTGGTACCGAAAATTTTCGGTTGGACCGAAAACAACAAATCGGTGAAACCGAGTTCATCACAGAGAAAAACACTTGTCACCTCAGCTCACTAGACTAATAAGATCTCACAAAGATTTGCAAGGAATTTACTGAATGATATGCAAGGAATTGGATGCATAGAACGCAGAGTAAAAAGAAAGAAATCTAGATGAAGTTTTTTTTGGAAGGGGAAACAAATATGCATGAGCAAATGCAAAAATACAGAAGAAAACACAAGAGAACTTCATCTAGAGATGGTCGGCGACAAAGTCACCTATGTTAGAGTATATTGACTTAGGAGTCAAGTGAGATCACTTGATCATAGGTCATACTCATCGTTTAAGCTCAAAATGGGGTTGCCATTTTTCGTTTAAGCATCTTGATGTATTCACATCTTGTTGAGTTGCTTTAGCTCATGTCTTGGAGTAAAGCTTCTCTAAGATTGAATAACATACCTTGGTTGGTGGTGTTGTCCATGTAGTTGAACTTGTGTGAGTTGCTCGAGGTTGATGTAGCTCATCAAGAATTTGGAGCACCACTTGGTATTTGAGTCCATCTACCTACATGGGTTAGATCTTGCAAGGAAGAACACTTGTGTATCCAAAAATGACAATCATGAAGCTCAACATAGAATTTGTCAAACGATATGTTTGAATGGTTTAGTGCTTCCTTGTCTTCAACCACCTTTGTATAGAGACTTGGTGATGTAGAGATTGCTCAAGATGTGAGTAGGTTACAATCTCATGGAGTTTGATTCAGCCAAGTACCTACATGGGTTAGATAACATGCAAGATACAAATATATCCAAGACATAAGATTTTCATCATAAGAGAGATATCAAGGATTAGTTATAAGCTCATGTCTTGCATGTATCCAATTGAGTTTCTACTCCAAGTTTGAAGCATCAATGATGTTCAGTTCTCCTCTTAACCTGCAAAACACTTTCTCATCAAGAGGTTTAGTGAATATATCCGCTAATTGTTTTTCGGTGCGAACATGCTTAAGATCAATGTCACCCTTAGCAACATGATCTCGAATAAAATGATGACGAACTTCAATATGCTTAGTTTGAGAATGTTGCACATGATTATGACCAATTTTGATAGCACTTTCATTGTCACAAAGCAATGGAACATGTTTCACATATATCCCATAATCTTTAAGAGTTTGGGTCATCCAAAGTAATTGAGCACAACATGAATCAGCAGCAATGTATTCCGCTTCGGCGGTGGATAAGGATACCGAGTGTTGTTTCTTGGAAGACCAAGACACAAGATATCTACCAAGAAATTGACAAGTACCCGAAGTGGACTTTCTATCAACCTTGTCTCCGGCATAGTCCGAGTCGGAGTAGCCAACAAGATCGAAAGAGGCCCTCTTAGGATACCAAATGCCAAAATTTGGTGTATGGATTAAGTATCTCACTATCCTTTTCACAGCCTTAAGATGACATTCTTTAGGAGCAGCTTGATATCGTGCACACATGCACACACTCAGCATAATATTGGGACGTAAAGCACATAGATATAACAATGAACCAATCATAGAGCGATAAACCTTTTGATCAACCGGTTCACCATCTTTGGTCAAATCAAGATGTCCACTAGTAGGCATGGGCGTAGACATACCTTTGCATTCTTGCATATTGAACTTCTTGAATAAGTCCTTAGTGTACTTCGTTTGAGAGACAAAAGTACCTTCCTTAGTTTGCTTGATTTGCAACCCAAGAAAGAATTTGAGTTCACTCATCATTGACATCTCAAACTTCTCCGACATTAGCTTCCCAAACTTTTCACTAAAATGAGGGTTAGTTGAACCAAATATAATATCATCAACATAGATTTGGCACACAAATAGTTCACCATTAACCCTTTTAGTAAAGAGTGTGGAATCGATTTTCCCAATTTCAAATCCCTTTCCAAGAAGAAACTTCGTTAAACATTTGTACCAAGCTCTAGGAGCTTGTTTAAGACCATAAAGAGCTTTGTGAAGTTTGTAAACATGATTTGGTTTCTTAGGATTGACAAAGCCGGGAAGTTGTTTAACATAAACTTCCTCCTCTATTTCACCATTTAGAAAAAGCACTTTTAATGTCCATTTGGTACAATGTGATATCATGGTGATTAGCATAGGCAAGTAAGATGCGAATAGACTCAAGTCTAGCAACGGGAGCATAAGTCTCACCATAGTCCATACCTTCGACTTGTGTGTAGCCTTGGGCGACGAGACGTGCTTTGTTGCGAACTACTTGTCCATCTTCATCTTGCTTGTTGCGAAACACCCATTTGGTACCGATGATGTTGTGGTTGTTGTCGGGCTTCTCAACCAATGTCCAAACTTGGTTCCTCTCAAAGTTGTGTAGCTCTTCATGCATAGCATTTATCCAATCCGGATCTTCCAATGCTTCTTCGACCTTCATAGGTTCAATGCTAGAGATGAAAGAATAGTTTTCACAAAAGTTAGCTAGACGAGTTTTAGAGCGAGTGATTCTCCCGGTTTGAATATCATTGTAGATTTGCTCGACGGGATGGTCTTTAGCAATTCTTGCTCGAACTCGTGAAAGCTTTTGCTTGGATCTTCGTTGAACATCTTCTTCATCTTGTTCTTCTTCTTGGCCTTCTTCATTGTTGGCATTGTCGTTCTCTTGTCGTGGTGGAGAAGGAGGTTGTTGACGTTCATCTTGATGCACTTCCTCGTTTCCTTCATCTTGGTGTGTCCCACTTGTGGATGCTTCCGTATCAACTCTTGGTTCACCTTGTCGTGAAGTAGAAGCTTCCACTTGGACGGACGAGGTACTCTCCTTCACCTCCGTTGGACGGACCTTGCCAATAGACAAGTCTTGGATTGCTTCCGAAGGATCTTTGTCTCCTACATCAATTGGCAATTGCTCTACTTGCGAGCCGTTAGATTCATCAAACTTCACATCTACCGTCTCTTCAACCTTTCGGGTGAAATTGTTGTAGACACGGTAAGTGTGAGAGTTTGATCCATAACCTAGTAGGAATCCTTCATGAGACTTAGGAGCAAATTTAGAACGACGATGCTTATCAAGAATGTAGCACTTTGAGCCGAATACTCAAAAGTATCCAACTTGGGGTTTGTTATCGGTGAGGAGCTCGTATGCCGTCTTGCTGAGTAGCTTGTGAAGATACAAGCGATTTGTTGCATGACAAGCTGTCTCAACCGCTTCTGCCCAAAAGTGCTTCGGCGTCTTGTACTCATCAAGCATCATTCTTGCCATTTCGATGAGCGTCCGGTTCTTCCTCTCAAAAACTCCATTTTGTTGAGGTGTGTACGTAGCCGAGAACTCGTGTGAAATCCCTTCTTCGTCAAGAAAGGTGTCCACATTTGCGTTCTTGAACTTCGTTCCGTTGTCGCTGCGAACCTTCTTGATCTTCACTTCAAATTGATTTTGGGCCTTCCTAGCGAAGTTTTTGAAGATCTTCTGAGCCTGCGATTTATCATCAAGAAATAACACCCACGTAAATCTTGAAAAATCATCGACTATAACTAGACCAAAAGAATTTCCACCGAGACTCTTGTAAGAGTTGGGACCAAAGAGATCCATGGGAAGTAGCTCGAGTGGCATCTTTGTGGTCATGGTGTTCTTCACGGGATGCCTTCCTCCAACCTGTTTACCTGCCTGACAAGCACTGCAAAGTCTATCCTTATCAAATATGACATCATTAACTCCAAGGATATGATTTCCCTTAATAAGCTTGTCAAGGTTTCTCATGCCAACGTGACCTAGTCGTCTATGCCATAACCAACCTTTTGAGGATTTAGCAATGAAGAAAGTTTTAGGTTGAGCCTTTTTAGTGAAATCAACAATGTATAGATCACCTCTACGTATGTCGGTAAAGACCATTTTATGATTGTCTCGATGAAACACTTGGCAATCTACTTCAGTAAATAGGACTGAAACCGAAATCAGCAAGTCTAGATACTGAAAGTAAGTTGTATCCAAGAGATTCAACGAGCATGACATTTTGTATGGAGCTATCATGTGATATGGCCACCTTACCAAGGCCAACCACCTTACCCTTTGAGTTGTCACCGAAGGTGACATACTTTCGAGGACTGTCATTATCAGCAAGCTCACGAAACATGTCTTTATCTCCGGTCATGTGATCAGTACATCCACTATCAAGAACCCATTCCTTTCCTCCTGACATATATCCTCGAAGATTTGCCATAAGACCAAAATGTCTCATTGCATCATCAAGATCGAAGTCACTATCATCATCCTCATCATAGTATCCATGTTCAACATCGTCATGTGGTGGATCAAATCCTAGAGAGGGTGATTCGTTAGAGTGATTTTGACAATGATCTTGTCTATGAATTTTTATAGCTTCGGAAATAATATCACTAATAATACCAACATCTCCTTTGGCACGCATAAGGTTTGTAAGCTCAAATAGACGATCACCAAACATAGGATCACTAGTATTCATTTTACTCAAAGAAATAGACTTATGGAGAATTTCATCAAGATTTTTCAAAGAATAATCAGGAAACCGTTCCTCAAGAAATTTCCATATAGTGTAGGCACACTCAAGAGTAGGCAGTTTTATAATCAAGTTTCTAGGAAAGCCTCTAGTGATAGGATTAACAGTTCTAACATTCCTAATCATGTCAATAGACTCATCAAGGGTAGGATGCATAGGATCAACACAAGGTGCACAAGGACTAGCAATGTACTTATTCAAATGATATTGATTGAAAATTACAAGCATCTCATTTTTCCACTCAAGAAAATACTCTCCATCAAGAATAGGCACTCTATGTCTAAGAATCCCAAAAGTAGACTCATCCATCTTCCTCCAATTGTGATTAAACCAAAGCAATGGAGACCAAAGCTCTGATACCACTTGTAGGACCTTGAGAAGAGGTGTCTAGAGGGGGGGTGATTAGACACTAAGTACCAAAGTTGCAGTTTTTAACAAATTTAAGTTTAAGTGGAGTTTAGGCACAAATTTAACATTCACAACACATAGCAAGCAAGCATGCAAAGAGTATATGAGTAGCGGAAAGTAAAGCATGCAACTTGCAATAATGTAAAGGGAAGGGTTTGAAGGATTCAAACGCAATTGAAGACACGAATGTTTTTGGCGTGGTTCCGATAGGTGGTGCTATCGTACATCCACGTTGATGGAGACTTCAACCCACAAAAGGTAACGGTTGCGCGAGTCCACGGAGGGCTCCACCCAAGAAGGGTCTACGAAGAAGCAACCTTGTCTATCCCACCATGGATGTCGCCCACGAAGGACTTGCCTCACTAGCGGTAGATCTTCACGAAGTAGGCGATCTCCTTGCCCTTACAAACTCCTTGGTTCAACTCCACAATCTTGTCGGAGGCTCCCAAGTGACACCTAGCCAATCTAGGAGACACCACTCTCCAAGAAGTAACAAATGGTGCGTTGATGATGAACTCCTTGCTCTTGTGCTTCAAATGATAGTCTCCCCAACACTCAACTCTCTCTCATAGGATTTGGATCTGGTGGAAAGAGGATTTGAGTGGAAAGCAACTTGGGAAAGGCTAGAGATCAAGATTCATATGGTAGGAATGGAATATCTTGGCCTCAACACATGAGTAGGTAGTTCTCTCTCAGAAATAGGTAAGTTGGAAGTGTAGGTTTAGTCTGATGGCTCTCTCCATGAATGAAGAGGAGGTGGAGGGGTATATATAGCCTCCACACAGAATCTAACCGTTACACACAATTTGCCAAACTCGGTGGGATCGAATTGAGAAACTCGGTCGGACCGATGTAGCAAATTTAGTGACCGTTAGGATTTTCGGTGGGACCAAAATGCAACTCGGTAGGACCGATATGGTTAGGGTTAGGGTATAACGTAATCTCGGTGAGACCGATTACGCAAACTCGGTAGGACCGATTTTGGTAATTAGCTAACCAGAGAGCTGGTCAGGCAAACTCGGTTGGACCGATTATCAAACTCGGTGGGACCGATTTTGGTAATGAGTCAACCCGGAAGTTTGCATTGTAATCTCGGTAGTACCGATTGCTCAAACTCGGTGAGACCGATTTTGATAATGGACATACACAAAGAGATTCCAATCCCATCTCGGTGAGACCGAGATCCCTATCGGTGAGACCGATTTGCTTAGGGTTTGTGGCAGTGGCTAAGACATCCAAACTCGGTGGCGCCGGATAGAAAGAATCAGTGGGGCCGAGTTTGACTTTAGGTTTAGGACATATGTGGATGTGAGAAAGTGGTTGAGGATTTTTGGAGCATATCACTAAGCACATGAAGCAAGAGGCTTATTAAGCAACACCTCATCCCTCCTTGATAGTATTGGCTTTTCCTATAGACTCAATGTGATCTTGGATCACTAAAATGTAAAATGAAGAGTCTTGAGCTTGAAGCTTGAGCCAATCCTTTGTCCTTAGCATCTTGAAGGAGTTCCCACATCCTTTAGTCCATGCCACTCCAATGTTGAACTTATCTGAAATGTACTAGATAAAATTGTTAGTCCAACAAGAGATATGTTAACATTAATTACCAAAACCACCTAGGGAGCACTTGTGCTTTTAGCCTCCATGCCCAACTTCGGTCGTTCACGGCGGCTGACATCTGATTTGGGTCTTCTGACGCCGGCAGTTTGAGCAGCTCTCCCACGGACGCGCACCACTCGTGGAGCCCTGGGCATAGGTGTCCATGGTGCCTCCTGGTCTGTCGTCGCCGCCACTCCGCTCCGCAGGTGCCGCCATCTCGCTCCGCCGGCATCGCTCGGCCTTGGCTGTCCTGGGCATGGAACAAGATGGGGATTGTGTTCGGTTTCTTGAGCCGATATAGCATCTTACGGATCGAGCCGAGCGGAAGCGCCGAGAGCGACAGAACGAGCCGAAGAAAGCAGCGCTACACGGGCGCGAGAGGATGCCGTGGGATGCATTGGTAGGACAGGTGGCGGCAGATCGGATCGGGTATGCAGGGGAGGAGTTTTGCAACCGGTCTCCACCCAATTTTTTTCCGCGTCACCACTGGAAATGAAAAACGCCTCCACCAAGAGCACACCGAACAAGCAACTGCCCACACACCGCCACACGCCCACACATACCCAGAACGATACCTCCAAGGAGGTGATGACGTTGAGCACCATCGCCGCCTAGTTCCAGATTGAGGGTTTCACCTGGGTGCACGGGAGGGAGAAGGGGGATACTACCTTGACATCACCTTCAAGGGGGGAAATGTGCCCAAACCGTTGTCGGCGTCGTGGCCGCCACCGCCCGCCAAGGTATTTCCCTTGTCCATACCTCCCTATTCCCCTAGCTATCCGTTGGATCCGGCCAAGTCCGGTGGGTGAAGAGAGCAGCACGCATCGAAGATGTCATCTTCAGATCTAGCACCGGAGGAACGCGGGGTACCCTACGCACCATAACCTACACTCATCGGGGTGACCCCCGGCACCAGTGCACACCACCCGCCGTCTGGTGGACACCGTCATGTCTACCTGAGGCGCTGCCTCGGAGTCCATACCCCTTGCCCCGAACAACGGAGTGGCCGAGAAACTTGCTGCCACCTTCACCGGCGGCCAACAGTGTCTACTACAGAAGATGTCAAAAAAAATCTACTACAGAAGAAAAAAAAAAGACCATGACTAAAAAGGATAACATCATGTGATTTACATGACTTAATCACCTAATCTATTATTATCCCTAATCAACCTCTGCGCACATCCATCTAAAAACATACTCCGGGGTGCGAGCATGGAGGAGGCTGGGAGCGACGATCGCATCAGCGGCCTCTCCGACGACCTCCTGCGCGACGTCCTCCTCCGCCTCCGCTCGCTCCCCGCCGCCGCGCGCACCGGCATCCTCTCCCGCCGCTGGCGCCACGTCTGGACCAGCATCCCCGAGCTCGTCATCGACGAGCTCCACGTGCCGGGCCGGCCGCCGAGCTCCTTCCTGCGCGCCGTGGAAGGCGCCCTCGCCGCCTACTCCGCCTCCAACGTCGACGTCGCCGCGCTCACCATCGCCGTGCCCGACGTCAGGCTCTGCCGAATCGAAGCTCGCCGCGTCTCCTCGTGGCTGCGCGTCGCCTCGGAGCGCGTCGCCGGCACGCTGTCCCTCGCCCTGCCCCGCTCCGAGCCCACCACCCACGGACAGGAAATCGAGCTGCCCCCTTGCGGGAGGGCGACGGAGATCGCGCTCTCCCTCGCGGGGGAGTTCGTGCTCCGGCTCCGGCCGGCGGCCTCGTTCGCTGCGCTCACCGTCCTGACGATACAGTCGGCAGCCATGGACGGGCGGGAGCTCGGGGCGTTCGTGTCGTCCATGTGCCCGCGCCTGACGGACCTCACCCTGCGCGTCAACCTCGTGGCCTGCTCGGACGTCTCCATCCGCTCCGCTTCCCTCAGGCGCCTAGAATTCGGGGCCGGGTGCGCCCAGCGGCTCGGGGTCGCCGCCCCCATGCTCGAAGTGCTGGTCGCGTCTTTCCTCCACCACGCCCACATCTCGGCCCCGAGGCTCGCCGAGGCCAAGGTCCAGCGCCTGCACCGGCACCACTTCGCCGACGACGTGCCTCGTCGTCTCCGGCGGCTGGACATCACGCAGCTGTACCTACACGCGGCGGCGCCCCCGAGGGCGCGGCGGTTCGATGCGGTCGACGAGCTGAGACTGTCTGCCCTCATTGTACGTCCAATTAATTGGCTTCTCTCCGTATGAATCCATGGATTTTGTTGCTCTTGCTCAGGCGATCCATGTTAATTGGTCCTTTAATTTTGATGATTCGTTTTTGTGCTTCCGATTATTATTTTTCAGGGAATGGAGGGATACACTAGCTTCTTGGATGATGTAAACAATCTTCCCGTGTGTCAGACCGTATTATCGGTATCGTTAACGGGGGATCACCACGGCTTTGTTCCAACCATGCTGCATCTCCTCAGGAGAAGCAACGCTATAAGGAGGCTTGTGCTGGAGACATACACTCAGACGGTACGTAATTTCTGGGGTTCATTTTATCAGTTCATTCATAGACTGTAGCCCAAATATTCACGATTTTGAAATTAAGGAAACATGTTTAGGAGTAGTAGCTTATGATTTGGAGGCCCATTGAAAAATCATCGGAATCTTATGTGGCTGATGTTCAAGGGGAGGGTGGCATTCCGTGGGTGACGGTTTCTTCAGAGCGACATGGGAGGATGGTGCGACCAGCTGCCATCCCACACACGCCGTCCTCCTAGAAAATGTCATGTTGCTCTGTAGAAGCTGCCATCCCACACACATCGAAAATGCCATGTCGCTCTAAAGAAACTGTCATCAAAACGTTCGCCAGCTAAGGGGGTCCAAAATCACACAGTACCATAATTAATGCACTATGTACTGTAGCTCTTCGCCTAATGTAGTCATATTATTTTGTTTAAAAATTGCAACTGTTGAATAATATTGCATCTACATGAAATTTTTTTCAGAAAGACCCATGCTCGACGGCTTGTCCATGTCGCTTGCCGGAGAGTTACAGGGCCAACAATATGACCCTCGATTCACTTGAAGAGATAGAGATCAATACGTTCATGGGAGCAGATGACCAGGTGGAATTTCTAGAGTTGCTAGTATCCAGATGCAGTGCAACAAGACCTATAAATGTGGTGCTCAACAAGTCGTACCTTGTTCCTTTACCAACCGAGAAAGTTTCCGAGATGATCCGCAGCATTTCTCGTCCAAATCTCAGAGTCGGATTACATTAAATCTCCAACGAGAGGTTTTTAGAGGTGGTACTGTAAGAAGTGGATCCTATGCATGATCTAACTATTGGTTTGTTAGTGGTCGTCTCCAAAAAATACTTATGACTGATAAACTTCGTGTCGATGGGTGTGTGCTCTAAAATCTCGATTTCAAGCCTAGCACGGTTGATATCCTCTGCAGCACGTTTCCTAGCAGACCGCCTCGTGGTCTCTGCACTCTCGACATCAACCACTGGTAGTCACCCACTGCTTTGTCCGATAGAGGTTTTAAGAACTCACATTTTTCCAGGATTTCAGGGGGAGCCACTCCCCTGACAAGGTTAGTCTCCAGCTTTGGCTTCTTCTTGTTTCGATCTTGCAGAACCTCCGGAGCTGGGTTCTCAAGGAACAGCGGTGATGCTCCTGGGATAATTTCCTGGCAAAAGGGTAAGCTTCTGGCGCTTTGCAGGCAGAAATCGAACCACTGGTGGATGAGTGGAGATGGACCTCTAGTTCTGCCCCCGATTCGATCAGTCTGAAACCTTGTCGCACAAGGTATCGCCTGTAGTGCATAAAACCAATGCAACCAATAAGACAGTAGGCTCACTATTGCAATGAAGCAGCAACAACAACAACAACAACAACAACAACAACAACAACAGCGATATACTCCATGGATTGACAATCACAGTAATGAAATTAAGCATGGGAAAAATCATAAGATACCCATAAATCAGCCCAGAGGCTACTGCCTGACTTGGGAACAACAACAGCGACATTGGACATTCGCTTTGCAGCAGGGATGACATCGCTGCTCCAACCCACTGTGACCCAAACATCCCCAACTCCAAATGATTTCAGATAGTTCATGCTGTCAAATAGCTGGACCTACAGAAGGATACCAAAATTAAATCCAACGCAGCACATCGTAATTCAAGACTTTGTTAATTGTTCCTATAAAGGGTCGTTTTGCATTTTGCACGAAATTATTTTGGACCATCACTTCACTTTCCAGATCGAACACGATAGATGGAAAGCAAGAAACATAGAGAAGATGGGTTAGCTGGTAGAAACCTGCTTTTGTAGCTGTGTAAAGCTGTTTAGGACTGCTTCCCTACCACCATTGACTTCTGTTTCCATGTCAATTGTGTTATATGATGATCCCAACTGCTTAAGGACTGCACCAATTACTTCTCTAGGAGAATCAATCATTGAAATCTTCCCAGCAAGTTCAGGCCTCCATAAATCCTCCCAATCCTACAGATGGTACATCAATATGAGTAGTTACCACGTTGATGTCTGCGTGCACAATGCCATCATCTATATATGTGTCTTTACTCACAAGGATTTTGTAACTTATAAGTAGCAAAATAGTCAAACTCAATCAGTACTAGCAAAAGCCTTTAAGGACAAGTTAATCACTGTATAGTTCACATTGTATCTTCGGCTTAATGCTGCATGTTCTCTGAAGAATTTTTTTTACCTGTATTGGCTTCAAGTTATGCTGCTTAAACTTGCTTTTCTTGTACGCAATGACCACTGTGCCCCATCTGTATGGAACACCCCATACTGAGCCATTAGAATCTGCCTCTCCCTTCTGGTTCCTGCACAAATGAACCTGATAGACTATAATGAAAATGGAAACTACACCTCTGGACATCTTCACTTGAATTGACTAATTCATTTCCGGGAGTACATTTAAGTTATGCTTCACAAATATGATATTTCCTGGAAGAAAATGAGTTTGACTGAAGCAAATAATGAACATGGGAGATGTTATTCCAGTTATGGAGATTGTGCTAGAAACCTACATGTCATTGTGATTCACATGATAGAATATCTTTCTTATAAAAAAATTCATCTACACAAATTAAATAACACTTCTTCAGCCATCCGCATTCGTTATCACAGCATACAAGGCAACACAACATTAACAGCAGGAACCAGTGCGACTATCAGAATTGGTAAGAGAGGAAGAACACTTCAACTGTCGATTCTTACCTTCCATCTGTCACTTAGGCTCCTATACCAATCCTGCTCTTCAGCATTGTTGATAGGTTCTACCAGTCCCTTACGAATGGCGTAGCCGAGCCAGGAGTCCCCAATTGAGACGACATCAGCTGCCATGGCGGATTTCGGCTGAACCTGACCTTTGTCCACGCATTTTGACAACTCGGAGAAGAGAGCGTCGATACTAGGGCGGAACTCAGGGCTGAACTTGAGCCGCTTCCCCTGTGCTTCAACGAAATCCTATAAACAACAAACCAAAATCATAATCGTTCAGTAGTCAAAGCAAATGGTGTGAAGTGCATAAGGGGAGAAGGAGCGGACCTTGATCCATGCGGGAGGGAAGGATCCGCGGAGCGCGACGACGCGCAGGGGCACGGAGAGCGCGTAGGTCTTGGACTTCCACTGCTGCAGCGCGGCCTCCCACTCCTCGTCGCCCTCCTCCTGCTCCTTGGCCTCCGCGGCGGCGGGAGGAGGGGGCGGCTGGGCGCACGCGCGTGCCCCCGGGGCGGGGAAGAGGATGAGGAGGGAGCAGGCGGCCAGGTGGAGCGCCAGCGCCGCCGCCGCGGAGGCGCCCCGCGCCCACTCCCAGCCCCCGCGGCCGGGCGTGGCCGGTTGGCTGTTGGGCGGCCAGGAGAAGGCGAGCTGCTTCGCCTTCGGCTTGCGGTGGTGGAGGGAGAGGCGGAGGCGGTGGGTAGGGAGGGGGCCTGGGGCTGGGAATGGGAGGCGAGGGTGGGGGAGGAGGAGATGCAGCGGCTTCCCCTCCATCGCCGGTCAGGCTGCCGCCTATCCGCCTCCGCCTCCGACCTCCGACCTCCGCGGCTTATCCAGTGGCCTACTGGAACGTGTCAAGGGAAGATGCACTGCAACCCGGACCTGAACCAAAACTTGTGTCCACAACCCGTTTGGAACTCACAAATGCTTTTGAATCTTTTAAACATAAATGAGCAAGAAAGAATGGAGAAATTTTGTTTTTGAATTTTTAAAATGGAGAAATTAGGAGAGAGAGAGAGAGAGAGAAAGACACGTCCGTGCCGGGACTCGAACTTGGGTGGGCTGGCAGCAACCTCAGCTGCCCAGCCAACAGGTCGACGCCCTGTCCTCAAGTATTAGACTTGTCAAAAAGAAAGAAAATAAGGGCTCGTTTGCTTCCAAGGAATTTTCTAAGATTCTTTGGGGGATTTTGATCCTTAGAAAGGAAAAAAACGCACATACGTCGTCTGATTGACAGGATTTGAATTCTTAAGAGTTTTCTCTAAGAAAGAAATTCCTTTGCACTCGATTTTAGAGGAAAAATTACATGCACTCAGACCTCTTGCTACAATTCATTTGTTTTCGAATGTATTAGGTTTTCTAATCATATTGGATTTGAATGGACATGCTGCTTGATTCGTTTGCTTTCTTTCAGTACATTGTGATAATCTTTCGAGTCAAAGAGGGGAATCGAGATCAAAGGAATGTATTATGTAGGAATTTGACAACCACGATCCAATTGAACGGTTCTCAGCAGCAAGTTTCTTAAAAGATTACATTCCTACAAAATTCTAAATCAAGAGGTGGCCCTACCTGAACTATCTTCGTTTGAAATTCATGTTTAAATCTGAAGAAAAGAATGAAAAGAAAGTACTACCTTCGTCCTGGTTTATTAGTCCCCTTAGTATTTTATGCAAAATTTTGATATTAAATTTAACTAACGAAATGTTAATGCATGTAATTAAAAATAATATCTCTCAAAACTATGTTCAAATACGAATTGAGGGATATCATTTTGCTGACATGCATTATTTTTTACTTAGTTAAATCTATGGTCAAAATTTGGTACAAAATACTATGGGGACCAATAAACCAGGACAGAGGTAGTAATGTGTTTCAACAGTCACATTTAGCTCACAAAAAAGCTGGGATAACTCCGCTGAAAGGGAGTGCCGAGACCAATGAATTTAACTTTTTGAATGCCGCTTTTTTTGCCACGATCTTGGCAGTGCCCTGGTTTTGGGCATTACTTCTATCAGGCAAGGTCTCTTGTGGGCTCAAACCAAACAAGTTCCAATCACAAATTCACCATTGTAGTAGAACATAAATCCAGTCTGCATTATAAGTTCACAACATAAGGAACAATGCCGCAACCACGCACATACTGTTTTGCCGGCACTGAGTAGCTCAGGTTGAGAGTCGTCTTGCTTGCTCCGACTTTGCCCCTTTTCCTCTTTCTCTCCGGCGGCTCTGCCGTCCGGCGTGAGGATGGGATAGGCGGTTGGCCCCCCTCTGTATATAGTAGTAGTAAATGTAGTAGTCGAGAGAGTCTTGCCTTCGGGGCGTCTGGCGTTAATGCCGTTCTCGAGCTCCCCATCGACGCGTCCAGGCAGCGTTCGGTGCTCGCCGGGTTCCTTCCGAGCTTGCCGTCCATGGAGGACGGGAGCAGATAGGAGTGGATCTGGCAGGAGCTCTCCCTCTCCAATAAGCCTGTTATCTTCCCTGATCTGGAGGGCAACCATCTGCTGTTGCTTGCTTTTTCAGGCCATCATGGGGGTGGATGAGGAGCAACGAAGATGCAGAAATCTGAAGCCCTCAGATCGAGTTCGAGCTTATCAGCAGAGGATTCCTTGATGGAGCTACGGCGCCCTTGGCTGGCTGCCGGTCTTTACCGGTGCTCTGCTTCTTCTGGTCGAATGGCGGCCGACTCTATTCCTCCCGGCTTGCGTGCCTTATGGGAGGCAGTTTCAACTGCAACTCGGAAGCCATGCGGAGCATGCTATGCTTCTATGGCGATTTCGTCGCACCAAGTGGTTCGTCCCCGACGGCAGCGAGGTTCAGTCCGGGCGGCAGCTGCCAAGGACCCGATCACGTTTCTTGCTCTCAGTTTGGGGTCCTCTATGTAAAAGTCAGGGACTTACTTGTTGTTTTCTTTTTCTGTTGGGTCCTGTTGTAATCTATGCTTTGATGCTTATCCAATGAAGTATGGGCCTTGGGCCCTTTCACTGTTCAAAAAAAAAGGAACAATGCCATGAAAATGTTAGAGCACATGATATTCACGCAAGACGACTGATGCCTGAAAGTCTAATGTCTCTGAAAATCACATAGATCAGTAGATCACCTATCTCTTATACTTACATCTCTAATAAATTAGTATATAAATATAACCCCGGTAAAGAATTGCAAATGAGCCCTATAAAGTTAATAAGCTGCATCAAACATCATCTTCTGGACAACAGCATGTTACAATAGCTAAAAAGAATCGATGAACCATGGTAAGAAAAATGATGTCTAGTACATTATCTACCCGTTGACGAAGAAGCTTCGCCTTCTATAGATCTTCTTGTAAGAGTTTGTTCAGCAGGGTGGTCATGAGCGAATCCCTTTTCTGAGCTCTTGCTTCTTCTCTCATCCTTCGCTGTTCCTCACGCTCTATCCATGACTGCTCCAGCATCAGCCTCTCCTGCTCAAGCTTCTGCATCGACTGCCTCCATTCTTGTTCGAAAATGAGCCGCTCCTGGGCGCGCCGCTCCATCGTCTCATGCCACAGCATATCGACATGCTGTTGCTGCACTAGGAATTCCTGTAACAGATCATGGATGCTTGAACTGCCGGTCCTTGAGTTTTCCGCCATTCGTTGCGATGGTTGCCCCTTATCACTGGCCTTCCGCTTTTTGCTTATCATGGGTTTCTCATCATCGCTGACTTCAACGCCATATTCATTGTCATCAGACTCCCCAGATGACCGGTCACCGCTAGGTCGCTTTAATTTCTTTTTAACTGAAGTTCCCGATTCAGACTGAAGGAGTTGACGTTGCATATTTCTAGCACGTTCAGTGAAGACTGCATGTAATTCTTCAAAGAAGGGACACTGTCTACCATTTTCTGGATCAGATGTTTCTTTCCCCTGATGAAAAAAGAAAGAGTTATTGCCCCATAAACTAAGCAATGAAGGTAGTACTATAAATCTTAGTTGCAATCACACAGCAAACTTATAATCGCAAAGATGACCAAAAAAGAGGGGTGTAGTGGAATGTCGTCACGACAAAGATAATACGGAAACAAATTAGGCGACACATTGTAGGAACATCCCAATGGACCATTTTTACCTGAAAACTTGAAATTGGTTCCAACACACAAACAAACCCAAAATCAGCGTCATTCTAAACCTAACATGGAAATTTCAAACCTCCTCTGAAAAAAATGTAGTACATGTCTATCCCCTGAAATTTCAAAATTTGCCCTGGTTCTTTCTCAATAAACCTAATTAAACCATCTGAAATGCCATCCATATTTCCCCCGGGGTGTACAAAAATAGTACTGTATCTTTTTCTGACAAAACTCGTGGCCTCCATTCTGGATAGTTTGTCACTGAAGTTTCCCTTAAAGCAAAGAAATTCCACCCTGGCTTTTCCTTCACACTTACTAATCTGACCATATTCACCTGAGCTGACATGTTTTCCCCTTTCTATCAGGAGCAATTATCCATTATTGTTGATGATTCCTTGGGTTATCCTAGCCTCATACGGAACAATCGTGTCATGTTGGATTAGCTTTACCCCAAAATACAGCAATGAACAAAGTGAAATGCTAAAAAGGAAAACTGAATACTACACTTTTTCGCATACCAATTAGACACAACTATACTCAGAAAAGCCTCACTCCCAGACCTAGGGCATATCTATAAGAAGAAGACGGAAAAACAAAATGCCTTGTAATTTAGCATTACAGCCAGGCAACTGCATTAGGCTGACATGGATTTTAAACTCCGTGAAATTAAAGGTGTGCAATTCAACACATGACTTGTCAAACAATGCTACACATTCATTGGTCATTTTAGGTTGCCTAGGGCCAAAAAGTATTCAACTTCCCTTCTAAAATTAGAAGGGATAAACAACTAATTCAACAGGACCAGAGATCCCTCCCTTTGATTGAAACGTTAGTCATTTATAAGCAGCAAAGGGAAGGGAACTTGTCCTACCAATCCCAAAAGGACCTCTTGAGATAGAAAGGGGCCGTTTGGGGACCCAAAGCACCCACAAAATGCGTTGCAGATTGCCAAGTAAGAACATTACATGAGAAATCGTTGCTCGGAGAACTGAGAACACAAAGGCTGGCCTAGCAGCATGAAGAATTGGAGACACCAGACCAGACAGCTATAACCATTACTCCATTATTAGGGAGGCAGAGGTGCAAGGGAATGGCGGCAGGCAGAGTATAGCACACAGGTACGTACCTTGTATCTGTTGACGAGGTTCTTCCACTTGCACTTGCACTGGTCGGCGGTGCGGCGGTACCCGCGCGCCCGGAGCGCGTCGGCCACTGCCTCCCAGAGCGTCTTGGCGCTGCGGCCGGCGGCGGCCTCCCGCTCCAGCTCCCCGCGCGCCGCGATGAGCTCCCGCGTCTCCTGCACGCCCCACTGCGGCACCCGCTCGTCCCTGAACCCTCCTCCCCCGCCGCCCGCCTCCATCGTCCCGCCGCCCTCTCCCGCCTAGCAACGCCCGTGACGCGGCGGACGCCCGGCTCGCTTTCTGGCCTGGATTGATTTTGGGTGGCGTGCTCTGCCACGCGACCTTCCTCTGGCGTCTGGCCCGTGGCCTCGCCCCGCTTTTCGTTTCGTTTTCTTCTCGCTCTCGTCTCGCCGGTGGATGCCGCTGCAGTTGCAGCTGCTGCCTGACGTTTCTTACTTTTCTGCCCATTCACACGCCTCTCCCTCTCTCTCTGCGCGGAGACGACGGGGCGGGGCCCCTTCCGTTCACACTAGCTGTCGTCCGCGTTTCCCGGTTTTAATCATCGTTTTACCGGGCTGATTTTTGTATTAGGCTGGTCTTGACTGGACTGGACCTGGCCCGGGCCCGCCGCCGCCCACCCACTCACTCACTGACCCACTGGCCTCCCATCCCCAAGAACAAACAAAAGATATTCCCACCCTTTTACTGTACAGATTATTCTTCCGCCAAAACAAGCAAAAATATATTTCACTCAAAAAAATTGTTCCATATATATTTGCATGAGTGAGAAGAAATGTAAACTTTATTCAAGGTGAGAAGAAATGCAAACTTTTATTTTTCTTACAACGAATAGAATAGATCTGCTGCTACCACTCCTCCACTGTACCCTTTCTGCGCAAGCGAGCTGGCCCCGGCCGGTGCCGTTGCCGGTGGTGGTCACGCCACACGGTAGCTTCTGCTGCCACGTGAACACCCACGGCGCTTTCTGCAAGCTGCAGCGGTGGGGCTCGTCTCGGCGTTTCACCACGGCCGGAGGACTGTCGGCGACGGCGTACCCTTCTTAATTTTCACCTCTATGCTATGCCTACCAAGAATTTTACCACGGCCCGGTTCGTTCTTGCTTGCCGGTCACCAGAAAATTATTGTAGGAGGGCTTTCCTGGTTGGTTCCTACTACCCCGGAACAGTCAGCTGCTTTCAACTGCTTGCTGATGATGGTGTCATCACTTCCCGAAGACCAGCTCCTTCAGAGAATCCATGGGCGAGCTGTTGCCGAAGGCATCGGTGTCTCTCCCGAAGGTGAAACCTGGAACACGGCGCGCGACTCGCGGTTAGGAGACCGATTCCAAAGAGTTGCGGTTCATCATAAAGAAAAGTAACGGAATTTATTAGAGATGGAGCGGGGAGGAAACCTAGCCACAGAAGCAACCCAAATGTCGTCGCGAAGAAAAATTCCCTGCTGATGCTGTTGCAGCTGGAATGGGCAACAGCTCAGGGTTAAGTCTTGTACAAACACTTGCTGTATATGTAAATCAGGGCTATCATTCATAGCTGCGAAAACATACCAGTACATGCAGGCCAGGTTGCCCCAACCTTGTAGGGCACATGCCCAAATAGAACCGGTGAACCTAAATGGATTAGGAGAATCAAGAGTGAGTGGTCATATAAGAAACTGTGGATAGATAAAAAAAAATGGCATCTGATTGACTGTATTGGGAAACATCAAAGAGAAATGGACTTCTTATCTTACAATGGAACTACATTTGGCCTCTATCTCAATCGCAATTTCACAAAATAAGCAACCAACTTATGGCCTGTCATGGAATTACCGAGGATGTAAATGAAAATATCTTACTGGACGGCTTTGGTAGAGTTCCATACACGGAAACTGGTTAGGTTAGTCATTTACCCTCTTCTGCAGTGAGTTTCGCTAAGCACCTACTGCTCGGAAACTTCATAATTTGAATCTCTTTCCTCTCCGGCTAGTAACGATAACTTTAACATGACCTCATCTTCTCTGTTTGCCATAATAAATAAGTCTAACTTATCTCGTCTACGGTGGATGTTTCTAGGAGATTGAATCTAACTCAACTAGTAATTGGTCCAAGAGAGCTCCTCCTTCAGATACTTTTCTCATTAATCAGGCTTACCATAACACATCTGATTAAACTATAAATTTCGATGTGCAAAGCATGCAGAACTCTTAAAACGGTGATTAGGAAGATATTGACTGTTTCTGTTGGGGAAGTAGAAAAGCAGGTTGTGGAGGTTGACTCTTCAGATGAGAATCATTCCCCTTTGTATATTTTTTAACGCGTCCACCTTTGTATATTCTCATGCAGTTGTGCTCGGATTTGAAAAATGAATAGGTTGAAATAGAACATACCACATCAGATCTCTGATAAATACAGAACGAGGAATCATAAGTGCATTTCCAATCATTGAAAGCAACATTGAGAACGCTGACAGCCCTTCGATGTTACTTGGGTTGAGATAGTTTGTCCACTGCATAACCCACCAAATAAATTGTAAGCAAATGTCTTCCTGTTAAGGGATACTAAATACTTAAGATTCAAATGCTACAAGTGTAAAAGTTTGAGTACCATCTGTGCAACTGGCATCCACATGAACAAAAGTGTGGCAGTCCAACCAGACAACGACCCCACAAATTTAGTTCCTCCTTCGGAAAGCTTGCCCATCCTTGCCTGAATTTAATGTAACACAAAATCAAGGGCTAACATAAGAAAGGACAAATATACTAGAAGTGGATATTGTGTCATTAGTCCTAAATTGCTTAGTTAGCACGAAAACTCTAATACAGAGGCATATGAACAGAAATAGAAAGGATGGAGTAGAGTAAATACAATGGACATTCTTATACCTAGAATGTTAAGAAGTACTAGAAATTTTATTGAACAAATTTTCTTGTGAAGCAAGTGGGCCTAAGTACAGATCAAAACATAGAGTAAACTATTAATTACCAAATAAAGAATCAATGATCAGATTTGTACTGTGCTAAAAGAGAAACAAACCTATCACACTTAAAGAATCTAAAACACCTCTAATATGAACTCTTATCATGATTCGTACTAGTTTGGAACTGGGTTTAATTATTCTGCACTCAAGCTTCTTAAATCCACAGGCTATTTTACAACCTCAAATTTATTATGGGGCACTAACTAAAGTCATGCAAGTGACAATAGGTTGTCTACAATTACCATTACCTCTTTGTACAGTATAACTTACACATTTTCTAGTTTCCGTTAAGGCATTGAGATGGTACGAGAGTACACGCACATCTAACTTCAGCAAAACAGCTTTATGCAAGAGGATGTGTCATACCATTGCGACAGCAGCAACAGCCAAAGAGCCACAGATTATGCCAGGCAGTATGCTACTGGGGAGGACGGGAACAAACGTTGACCACATGACCTGCATTTTCAATTCACCATTGAGATAATCACGCTTAACATGACACTGGATGGCATAAGCTAGCAGGGGCATCAGCTGGATCTGCACGATGACAGAGAACAAAAGTAAGTGTCACCTGAGGGAGCACGGTAAGGCCGCCGATTGTCGTGAAATCCTCCCATAGCAGCCAGAGGGTCTCTGGGAGCCACCCAATGTAATTGAGTAAGTTGAGGACAAGCCCGGCGCCGACAACAGCCGAAGTGGCCACGAACTGCGGGAAGGGCATGGACTCCGCCATGGCAAGCTGGACGATGACCACATAGGTGGAGATAACGCCCAGCGTCTGCACGATGACAGCCTCCGTCTCCCTCTTCTTGGCGAAGTAGGACACGAGCGCCAGGTTGCCGAGCAGCCCGGTGAGCATCCCCTGGAGCGACCAAACAGACAATGCTCGCCGTAAATCGACCAATCGACCAATCAGAGCATGAGAAACTAAGAAAGCGAAATACGGGGGGATGATTAGGGGCGTACGAGCCATGGGACGGCGAAGAGGGCGCTCTTGTTGCCGTCGACGAGGTTGCGGTAGTTGAGGATGATTTGCGGGAGCTGGAGGAGGAGGAAGGGCACGTTGGCGCTGGCGGCGAACTTGCCCGTCAGGGAGTCCCAGTCCAGGTACTCCTTGGTGACCTGCGCGCGCCAAACCAAGCGTCGTCAGGCAGCAGGCAGCCTTAATCAGGCGACATTCCCCCCCGCGACATTCGCCGCCGATGTCGGGAGGTGGAGAGGAAAGCAGACCTTGGGGGTTGGTTCGGAGACGGCGGTCTCGGGCAGCGCATACCGGCGGCGGCGGTGGAGGAGGAGCGCGGAGCGGTAGGAGCCGGACGCGGGCGCCTTGAAGACGAGGGGCTTGAGGGCGATGGCGGGGGCGGGGGATGCCGCGAGGGAGCGGGCGGGCGCGCCCCGGCGGGAGAGCGGCGTTGTTGCCGCGGCAGGGGACGGGCGCAGCGGGAGGCGCGCGGTGGGCAGCGACGGCGACGACATCGGAGACGCACCGGGGGTGGGTGGAAGGCAGGAGCTGGATTCAGGCGAGGCGAGGCGAGGGGGCGCTTCACGACGTGTGACGGTGGTGAGTGAAGTAGTAAAAGGGAACGTGAGGACGGGAGGATGGGGAGGGAGGGGGGCGGTGCCGCGGGGGACGCGCGCCGTGCTCGCGCCGGGTGCCTTGGCCTGCGCGACGTGCGCTGCGCGCGCGCGCGATCCGATGGACCCGGGACCCCGCGCCGCCGCCCGTTCGCTCGTGTCCCCGTCCGTAATCTTCACTGCTCTCCTTTTTCTTTTCTTTTTCTTTTTTGAGAAACACTGCTCTCCTTTTTCTTTTTTTTTCTTTTTTGAGAAACACTGCTCTCCTTTTTCTTTTTTGAGAAATACTGCTCTCCTTTTTCTTTTCTTGAAGATCTTCTAAATTTTTTACTTGGGTCTTCACTGCAGTCGTAATTCTCGCGCTCGGGTGGGCTCTGATGAAACAGGGGTCTACGATTGACCCACTTCTCAAGTGGATGGCCACATTGTTACAAACCTCGAGCACGAGTGTAGTGATCAATGGAGTCCCGAGAAGGAGAATTTGGCATGCGAAAGGGTTACGCCAAGGGGATCCAGTCTCCCCTCTATTGTTCGTCATCTCTATGAAGGTCCTCACGGCTATTGTAACTACGGCTATGCAAGCTGGAGTGTTGAGCACATACACATGGATCTCGATGACACAGTGGCCATCAATATACACGGACGATGTGGCGTTGTTCGTCATGTCTACACCCCGGACCTTGAGTTCGTTAGAAGTGCTTTGGAGATGTGGAGCATCGGGACTAAGGGTAAACTACAAAAAATCATTTGTGAGTTTGATCACCGAAAACCAGCAAGACAAAGAGAGAGTTGAGTAACTCCTACATTGCACCATCGGCGATTTCTGAAGCAGCACGAAGGATGTGGAGGAGCAGCTCCACCTAGCTGCGACAATGTGTACATCACAAGTGTTGAAGGAACAACTTCAACGTGTTGTGCTAGATATCGCTCTAGAGGCGAATGTAGGCCGATAGGGCAGCAAGAGTTCAATGCAGAACTCCTAGGGCACAAGATCTACTTCAAAATCTTAGATAAGAACAAGTTTTATTATAAGTAGTGGGTACATAGTCTGCTCCTAAAGTAGAGGTGAGGACCTTTATTTATAGGGCTTTGAGAAGCCTTCACATACTTCTACTTATAGCTGGAACACTCTAGAAAATATTATTTAAGATTAACCACTCTACTCACAGCTACTTATAACTAGAGAACTCTAGAAACAGCAGGTAGGGTAAAGAAAAGAAAAGAAATATTACACTAGAGTGGAGGTATCTAGAAGTAGCCAAACAGATCTGGCATGTTTTTTTCTCATCTATTGTTCCTCATCATTCTCCCCTGGTTGTTTGGAACTCGCCCTCGAGTTATCGTCGTAGAGCGCTTCTTCTGGATGGTAGACAGTCAAGTCTGCAACATTTAAAGTGTTGATATGCCCCTGTCGCTTGGAAGATCTATCACATAAGCATTATCATTTATCTTCCTCGTGATAGAGAAGGGTCCATACCTTCGTTGCTTAAACTTCCCCTTAACACCTAAAGGCAGCCTCTCTTTTCGGAGGTAGACCATCACCTTATCACCAACTTGAAATGATTTTGGCCTCCTTTTGCAATCAGTAAGTTGTTTATATTTCTGATTTTGTGCTTCCAAAGCACCACAAATCTCTTCAAATAACTCGGTGTAATTATCAGCAAAGGACAATGCTAATTTTGAGTTTCCCTTTGATGGTAGCTTCACCAGGTCCACCACATGTGTCAGAACTTTAGTGTAGACAATGGAAGAAGGGATCCTTCCTATAGATCTATGCTTGGAGTTATTGTAGGAGAACTCTCCAATACATAAGTCAAATCCCATTGTCCCTTTCTTTCTTCAGAAATGCAACGGATTAGATTACCCAAAAATTTGGTCACCACTTCCGTTTGTCCATCTGTTTGTGCATGAGCAGTGCTAGAAAATTTCAATTCAGTGTTGAATCGCCTCCACAAAGTGAGCCAAAATGCAGCAAGAAACTTGCTATCACGGTCTGAGACGATGGACCTTGGTACTCCATGAAGTCTGACCACTTGTCGAAAGAACAGATTTACCACATGATGGGCATCCGTTGTCTTGCGGTATGGGATTAAGTGAGCCATCTTAGAGAATCTGTCCACGACTACAAACACAGCATCACTTCCCCGCCTTGTTCTTGGCAAGCCCAAGACGAAGTCCATAGAGATGTCCTCCCATGGAGCTACATGAACATGCAAAGGCATGTATAACCCTGTGTTCTGGATTTGTCCTTTACAGGTTTGCCATATAGGGCATCGCTGAACAAACTTTCCAGCATTTCTCTTTAGTTGTGGCCAAAAGTAGCGAGATTCCAGGTTAGCGATAGTCTTGTCCCGTCCAATATGCCCACTAAGATCACTTGAATGGAGTTCTCTAATTAGTTTGTCACGCGAAGAACTTCTTGGGATGCACAAACGATCATTTTTGAAGAGATAGCCATCCCACACCAAATAGTCGTCACCTACCGGCTGACTCCTAATGTGCTTCACCCAAACATGGCCAAAGTCTTCATCATCCTGATACAACTCCTTCATTTGGTTCATGCCTAGAAGTTCAGCCTCAAAAGAAGTCAAGAGGCATGCACGATGACTCAAAGCATCGGCCACTGAAAGGATCGATATGGTTGACTAGAGGGGAGGGGGGGTGAATAGGCAACTAACAATTTTTAAGCTTTTCTTTAACAATTTAAACCTTGCAACAAAATAGGTTGTCTAGATATGCAACTATGTGGACAACCTATATGATGCAATGACAACTAGTACACAAGCAAGCAATAGATGCAACACAAGTAAGCTTGCAAAAGTAAAGGCACGAAATAACCAAGAGTGGAGCCGGTGGAGACGAGGATGTGTTACCGAAGTTCCTTCCTTTTAAGGGGAAGTACGTCTCCGTTAGAGCGGTGTGGAGGCACAATGCTCCCCAAGAAGCCACTAGGGCCACCGTAATCTCCTCACGCCCTCACACAATGCGAGATGCCGTGATTCCACTATTGGTGCCCTTGAAGGTGGCGACCGAACCTTTACAAACAAGGTTGGGGCTATCTCCACAACACTTGGAGGCTCCCAACAACACCACGAAGCTTCACCACAATGGAGTATGGCTCTGAGGTGACCTCAACCGTCTAGGGTGCTCAAACACCCAAGAGTAACAAGATCCGCTAGGGATTAGTGGGGGGGGGATCAAATTTCTCTTGGTGGAAGTGTAGATCGGGGCCTTCTCAACCAATCCCGAGCAAATCAACAAGCTTGATTGGCTAGGGAGAGAGATCAGGCGAAAATGGAGCTTGGAGCAACAATGGAGCTTTTGGGGGAAGAGGTAAGTCAACTTTGGGGAAGAAGACACCTTTATATAGTGGGGGAAACAATCCAACCGTTACCCCCCCCCCCCAACAGCCATGCACAGAGCGGTACTACCGCTTGGGCAGGGCGGTACTACCGCTCCCTCCCAGCGGTACTGCCGCGCTGACGAGGGATGTAGGGTCCTGGCCCCAGAGCGGTACTACCGCGGGAGCAATGGCGGTACTACCGCTTGGAGCGGTACTACCGCCACTACTGCCGCTACTAGTACCGTAAAACCCGACACGAAAAACAGCGGTCTCGAGTTGAGGCGGTAGTAGCCCGGAACCACTGTGGTACTACGGACGAAGACCACAAGCGGTACTACCGCTCGGGGAGCGGTACTACCGCTTGACGTGCTTCGGTGGTACTACCGCTGAGGACCGTGGTACTACCGCTGGGACAGGACAGGGCAGACACAGATAGGAAAGATAACTCCAATGAAACGGAAAGAAACGTCGGGTGTGATAAGGATGTGTACGTGTTGATTCCACCCTAGCCTTACCAAAGCGGATCCCCTCTTGATAGTACGGTGACTCCTACGAAACTAGTCCACCAACAGAGAAACGAAGGAGCTACACCATCTTGAATAAAACACCGAGGGGAGGTAATCGTCTCGTGCCAAAGGATGAATCTCTGAAAGAACTCAACGCACACGATTAGTCCGCAAAAGCATTGTCATCAATCACCAAAACATCTTGGGGATAAATATGCCCTTACAATCTCCCCCTTTTTGGTGGATTGATGACAATACGGGATTTGCACAAACAGGAAAGATATAGGACAAGCGCAAAACCCCACCGTCCTAAAATGTAGATGGGCTCCCCCTAGGTGTGTGTTATCTAGATAAGTGCTTTGGACTGCACGACACACATACCAGGATCAACGCTCCCCCTACATTTTAGAGACCAACCACCTAAGCAAGGTAAATGAGAGCAACATAGATAACAGGATACTCATGCAACTCATAAGCTAGACAGACATAGATAATGATACTCGAAAGAAGATAAGGTAGCATATGTCTCACACCATATGACTGGAACTTAGGTCTCACTGACACAAACCAAACCAAGCAAACTACGATAAAACACAAACACAGAAGACAGAAGACACAACACAAATCCCTAAACTCTCTCCCCCTTTGGCATCAAGACACCAAAAAGGAGAGGGAGTGTTGCTACGGCTCCAGGTGATAGCAAGAGAGGGACTCAAATATCAGGTCTCAGCGGGATCATCTGCGCCACCATCGTCGGTCGGGAAGTGCTCGGCATCAGAATCGGTCCACGGGCAGTGCTGCTGAATCCACTCCTCCTCCTCAGTAAGCTGGTCCTCAGATCCACTGTTAACAGTGGCACCCAACTGATGCATGAGCTCCTTGTGACGACTACGGGCCTTCTTCTCACCCACATGAGTCATGTACTAACCGTGAGCCTCCATGCAGAACAACTTCTTCATCTTGAGCTTGAGCTTCTTTGCCCAAGAGGGCTCTACCGCAGAAGGCACATAGTCATCATCATCCTCAGCCTCAGCCTCAGCCTCCTCCTCGGTCTCCATGGCAGTAGCAGACGAAGGACCTCCAGATTTAGGGACCTGAGTGCCCCAGTTGTCCTTCTTCCTCAGACGTTTGATGTCGTGAGAAACCAACTCTCCAGCTCTAGCATCACCTTGGGATATACACGATCCCAGGCCTTCTCAATAAGCAGCATGATGAACGGACCATAAACCGGGCACTTGCGCTCGGAGATAGCAGATAAAAGCTCAGACCACATAACATGAGATATATCCAGGGACTCTCCGGTGTTTTGTTCCTTCTCACGCTGGCAGAAGAGAAGCATGTCCACGAGATAAGAATGAACCATATCCAGATTCCCGATGCGAGGGAAAAGAGTCTCACGGAAGACACGGTGAAGAATGTCCAGAAAGGGAGGCAGCTCATACGTTTCCTTCTTCGTCTCAGGGTTGATCTTCAAAGTGCAGTAGGGCCATAGAGCTTGCTTGTGAGTGGAGGTGGTGTTGCGGTGTGGGCGAAAGCCGACAGGAGACGCAAGCCCTTGATCTTCCACCCCAATCAACTCCATGAACGCCTTCCACTTGACTGAAAGCAACTTGCCATTGGTCATCCAAGTCAGTGTCCTGTCCTCATCAGTCCCGAGATGAACCGTGGCATAGAATTGGGCCACAATATCAGCATCATAATCTTTGTTGAATTGCATGACACCAAGAATGTTCAGTTGAGTGCACATCTGAAGAGCTTCACCAAAGTATTCAGGATCCTTCTCCATATGGTCGGTGTCGATGGAGTGCACGTTAACAAAGAGGTTCTTCTTGGCCTTGAGTACATCAAAGAAGATGGCAAACTGAAACCTGTTCCAGAACGGACGGTTGACCAAAGTGGGATCTTGGTCTGCCTCATAGGGGTTGCGGCGACGTCTTGCCCAGAACTCCTTGGCTTGCATTTCTGGCACGGTTTTGCCAGATTGCTTCGGCTTGACAGCAGACTTCTTCTGAGTTGAGGTGGAGGTGGAGCACTTGAGGAACCTCCTGCAGACTCAGTTGTGCGGTAACGCTTTGACGTGGCACGACCGGGGTTGATACGCCGAGCCTGATGCTCAGGAAGCTCATCACCTGGAACCACACACAAGAACACGCAAACAACCAGAAAGAACGAGCATAAGCCACCAAACACAACCAAAAAGGATCACTGAGTAGTAAGAGTATGGTGGAACCTGGTAGAGGGCGGTAGTACCGCGGCCTGGGAGCGGCAGTACCGCTCCAAGCGGTAGTACCGCTCCAGAGGGAGCGGTAGTACCGCTCGAGACGGGGAAACAACAGTTTCCTACTGCCGTGGTCAGATCCGGCACTACCATCCTACCAAATTCAAAAATACTTCTACCAACCACCAATCCAAACTGCCTAGATGCCTTCTCCATCCTACTCAAGCCTAGATTTGGCCAAAAATCTAGAGATGCAACCACTATTGCCCCTAAGATGCTAGATTGGAAATCTAGACAAGAAGAGAGAGGGAACGAGGGCAACACCGGCATCCATGGCAAGAGGACAAGGTGGGGATCGTCTCCACCGAAGGAAATGGAGAGGAGTGCCTCGGAGAGGGAGATCCGCCGGAGCTCTCCCGAGGCCCCGGTTGCTGGAGAGACGAACAGAGCGAGGGGGCGAGCGAATGGGTATGGGGGAGAAGAAAACTCCCCCTACCCCCGATATAACCCCCTGCCCCCACCTCGCAGCGGTAGTACCGCGTTGGTGGGCGGTAGTACCGCTTAGAGCGGTAGTACCGCACACCACCAGTGGTAGTACCGCTCAGCAACCAACAGGCCTCTAGACACACGGCTCAAGCTCAAAAAGGAACGGAAAACACAGCCAAGAAGGAGGAAAGACCAACACGGCCACAAACACACTAACAACGGACCAGAACACACCTCTTCAAGAGAGGGCGGTGGCCGAGGCCACCTATGTTTGAGTCAAGAGGTATGGCGTCGCGAAGATTTTAACCTTGGACCCATGACCAAAACTCGTCCTTGAAGCACCAGTACCATAAAAATGGTTAAAGTGAAAGACTAGATCAATTTATGCATAATGGGGGGGAGGGAGAGTTCATTGAGAGAGCAACACTCCCCCTATGTCCATGCCTACATCTAGACTAGACAACAAGTTGAGTGAGGTGGGGTGTGCACGGGTTCAAGTCACATTGCTCGAATCAATGATATTTAGCTCATGCCTTAACTCGCGAAATCTTGCTTCATCCAAGGGCTTCATGAAAATATCTGCAAGGTTATCATGAGTGTTGACATACTTGAGCTCGATCTCCCCTCGCCTAATGTGATCCCGGATGAAGTGATACCGAATCTCAATATGCTTCGTCTTGAAATGTTGCACCGGGTTGAGAGAAATCTTGATGGCACTTTCATTGTCACACCAAAGAGGCACTTTGTCACAAATGACACCGTATTCCTTTAAAGTTTGCCTCATCCATAAGAGTTGTGCACAACAACTACCGGCCGCCACATATTCCGCTTCGGTGGACGAGAGAGACACACAACTTTGCTTCTTGGAAGACCAACTCACCAAAGAGCAACCAAGAAATTGGCACCCTCCGGAAGTGGACTTCCTATCCACTTTGTCTCCCGCCCAATCGGAATCCGTAAATCCTTCAAGCTTGAAGTTTGCTCCTCTTGGGTACCAAAGGCCAAAGTTTGGGGTATGAGCCAAATATCGAAAGATTCGCTTGACCGCCACAAATGGCTTTCCTTTGGTGCGGCTTGAAACCGTGCACACATTCCCACACTCAACATGATATCCGGTCTAGATGCACAAAGGTAAAGCAAGGATCCAATCATGGAGCGATATACCTTTTGATCCACCGCTTTACCATTGGGATCAATGTCAAGTTGGCACTTGGTAGGCATTGGAGTAGAAGCCGGCTTGACATCACTTAGCTTGAATCTTTTAAGCATGTCTTGAGTGTATTTGGCTTGGTTGATGAAGGTACCTTCTCTTCTTTGTTTGATATCAAAACCAAGGAAGAACTTCAACTCTCCCATCGAAGACATCTTGAACTTGGAGGTCATGAGAGCGGCAAATTCTTCATTGAAAGCTTTGTTAGGGGAACCAAAGATAATGTCATCAACATATAGTTGGCACACAAACAACTCCCCTTTGACCTTCTTAGTAAAAAGAGTGGGATCGATTTGCCCAACTTCAAATCCACGATCTTGTAACAACTCGGTAAGGTGGTCATACCACGCACGTGGGGCTTGTTTAAGGCCATAGAGCGCGTTATCGGGTTGATACACATGATCCGGGAAGTAGGGATCCTCGAACCCGGGGGGTTGCTTGACATAAACCAACTCATTAATAGGACCATTAAGAAAAGCACTTTTCACATCCATTTGTTGTAACTTAAAGTTGTGATGGGAAGCATAAGCAATCAACAAACGAATGGATTCAAGGCGAGCAACGGGAGCAAAGGTTTCACCGTAGTCGATACCCTCGACTTGGGAGTAGCCTTGTGCTACCAATCTTGCCTTGTTACGAATGATGTTCCCATGAGCATTTTGCTTGTTCTTGAAAATCCACTTGGTTCCAATGACGTTGTGGTTCCCCGATGGCCTTGGCACCAATCTCCACACCTTGTTGTACTCGAAGTTGTTGAGTTCTTCATGCATGGCATTGAGCCAATCCGAGTCTTCGAGCGCCTCATAGACCTTTTGGGGTTCAACACAAGAGACAAACGCGTGATGTTCACAATAGTTTGCTAATTGTCTACGAGTGCTTACCCCCTTTCTTAGGCTTCCAACCACATTTTCCATGAGATGGCCTTTGGTGGTGAGCTTGGAAGCAATCTTCGCGGCACGACGCTCTAATTCCTCCTCATATGTGGAAGGAGGAGGGTTAACTTGATTATCTTGAGCGCCGTCTTGAGCTTGTTCTTGATCTTGAGGTTGCTCATGATCTTGAACTTGCTCGAGGGGGAGAACTTGACCTTGGGCATCATTTGGAGGTTCACCACCATCTTGAGATTGATCTTGCCCTTGGTCTTGTTCACGAGGTTGAGGGCCTTCACTTTGTTCTTCGGAAGCGTGTGGGTCTTGGGTAGGTGATGGCTCCACTTGAGTGGAGCATTATCCTTCTCCTTCGGCCAAAAGGGGTTCCTCAATGGGTAGAATATGACCAATACCCATTCTTCTTATGGCTTGGGGAGGAATTTCATCACCTACATCACAAGTACCACTTTGCTCCACTTGGGAGCCGTTATTTTCGTCAAACTCCATGTTACACGTCTCCTCAATGAGTCCGGTGGACTTGTTGAGAACACGGTAAGCATGAGAGTTTGTAGCATAACCAACAAATATGCCCTCATAAGCTCTAGCCTCAAATTTAGACAAACGAACACCTTTCTTGAGAATGAAACACTTACACCCGAACACCCGGAAGTACTTGAGATTGGGCTTGTTTCCGGTGAGTATCTCATAAGGAGTCTTGTTCAAGCCTTTGCGGAGATAGAGCCGATTGGATGCATGACATGCGGTGTTGATGGCTTCGGCCCAAAAGTTGTATGGAGACTTGAACTCCGCCATCATGGTCCTTGCCGCATCCATCAACGTCCGGTTCTTCCTCTCCGCAACACCATTTTGTTGAGGGGTATATGGTGCAGCATATTGATGCTTGATCCCCTCATCACTAAGAAACTCATCCAAGGTGTAGTTCTTGAACTCGGTGCCGTTGTCACTTCTTATTGTCAAGATCTTTGCATTATGTTGACGTTGAGCTTCATTTGCAAAGTCGATGACGGTTTGTTGAGTCTCACTCTTCCTCTTGAAGAAGTATACCCAAGTGTATCTTGAATAATCATCCACAATCACCAAGCAATACTTTCTACCTCCAAGACTATCAAAGGATGGAGGCCCAAAGAGGTCCATGTGAAGGAGCTCCAAGGGTCTCTTCGAGTAGATGATAGTCGTGGGAGGGTGAGCCGTCTCATGTAGCTTTCCTTCGATACAAGCACTGCAAGCACGATCTTTGGCAAAACTAACATTTGTTAGTCCACGGACATGGTCCCCCTTGAGAAGACTTTGCAAAGATCTCATATTGACGTGGGCTAAGCGGCGATGCCAAAGCCATCCCACATCAACTTTAGCCATTAGGCATGTCGCGGTCTTAATGGGTCGCTCCGAAAAGTTAATCACATAGAGACCATTCTCGACATGCCCAACAAAGGCTACTTTAAGAGTCTTGCTCCACAAGAGGGCCACGGTATCAATATCAAAGAAGGTGGCAAAGCCCATGAGTGCAAGTTGACGAACGGAAAGTAAATTGAATGCAAGGGACACAACAAGCATGACTTTCTCGATCGTTAGATCATGAGAAATGACAACCTTGCCAAGACCCAATACCTTAGAATGTGAGGCATCACCCCACTCGACATTGGTGGGCATAGATGGGATCTTTTGCACGTCCACCACCAAGTCCTTGCTCCCGGTCATATGATTTGTTGCTCCACTATCGAGCAACCATGATCCCCCACCGGAAGCAAACACCTACAAGAGATCAATGCTTGGTTTTAGGTACCCATTTAGTAATGGGTCCTTTGATGTTAGTAACAAGGGTCTTAGGCACCCAAATAGACCATTCAATGTACTCATAAGAAGAACCAACAAATTTAGCATAAATATGCCCATCACTAGCACGACACAACACATAAGAGGGGTTAAAGTCGCCGGCTTTGTTGGGAGAGATGGCTTTGCCCTTTTTGGCATCACCACTCTTCGCATTGTTCTTCTTCTCCTTAGGAGCACCCTCTCCCTCCTTCACAAAAGTTTGCTTAAGCGGGGGAGGTCGTTTGGTCTTGTTATTCTTCTTCTCGTTCTTCTTCTTGTTCTTGGACTTGGGTGAGAACCCAACTCCCTCCTTGCCCACAACTTCCTTTTGATTGCTCAAAAGGTCATTTAGGTTCTTCTCACCTTGTATGCATGACACAAGACCTTTCTCTAGTTGTTCCTTCAACTTGGCATTCTCCTCCACAAGATGCAACATGCTCACAACACGGGTTAGTAGCATTTGCATTATCAATTAAGACCATGTGAGGAAATGTGGCATTTTCCTTGGTTAGCTTAACTTGGAGTTGAGCATGAGACTCCTTGAGGTTTGCATGAGCACCTTTCAAGACCTTATGTGCCTTATCAAGTACATCAAACTCGTTCTTGAGTCTAGCATGATCAACCCCAAGTTTAGCCTTCTCGGAAGTTAGCACACGAGACACAACAAGAGCATGATCAAGATATTTCTTTAATTTGGCATGGTCATCGTTGTGTGACTCCTCAAGAGCCAAACGATGCCCACACTCTTCCTCAAGAGCATTAGAGAGATCCGATATCTCATCGGCATAGTCACGACTATGACCTTCCATCTTCGTGAGCCTCGATCATGTCATTGGCTTCACCAAGTTGTTTCAAGAGAGCAACGAAGTGCTTCTTGGATTTGTCCTTGAGCTTACTCATGAAGGACTCAAATTCATTTACCTACTCATTAGACCCCTTACCATCATCAAAGCCAACGGTCAAACAAGGATTAGGAATAATGGTGGTTTTGATGTTGGGGGTTACCTTGTTGGTGGCTTTGGCCATGAGGCACTTGGCGGTGATGTTCTCGTTGGGTGAGTCGAAGAGAGACACCCGGGGAGTTGTGGCAAATGGCAACGGATGCCATAGCCATTGCTTCACTATCATCATCATCATCATCATCATCATCCTCACGGTATTCTTCTTGAACCACCAACCCGCGAGTAGGAGTCTTCTTGGTGAAGTTGTTCTTGTTGGGGAAGGACTTGGCTTTGTCTTTTCGGATGAACTTGCCACCATTGTCTTCCCGCTTCTCGTAAGGACAATCCGCAACGAAATGGCTCACATTGCCACAGTTGAAACAAGTTCTAACTCGTTGCTTGCCCTTGAGGCCACTTGAGTTGTTCTTGTTGAAGTTGGGTCTTGTATTCTTCTTGCTCCAAAATTGTCTTGAGGCAAGAGCCATGTGCTCATGATAATCATATTTCGTGTCTTCGGGGTTGCTCTCCTCATCTTCCTCTTCTTCCTCTTCTTCCACACTAACCTTGGCCTTCAAGGCAAGGTTGGGCTTCTTTGCCCTTTGAGAACGGAGCACCGCATTGTCGGCGGTCTTGTCCAAGATGCTCATTGCAACGAACTCATCCAACACTTCACTTGAGGTCATGGAGTGGAAGTCCGGTCTTTGACGAATGACGGAGGACATGGCCTTGTTGTAGGGCATCATGGCCTTGAGGAACTTGCGCTTGATCCAATTGTCATCCGTGTCCTTGCTCCCATGATCTCGGAGTGCGACCGCGAGTTTGGTCACTCTTCGAAAGAGCTCACGAGGTTCTTCATCTTCTTTCATTGCAAACTCATCGGCTTCATCTTGCACCACTTCATAGTTGGAGCGTTGAATGCTAGCACTTCCTCGATAGAGAGACACAACACATTGCCATGCGTCTTTAGCCATGGCATGAGGTCGAAGATGAGGGAGATCTTCGGGAAGGATTGCATCTTGGATGATGAAGAGAGCACTCTCATTGAATTGATTATCCACGGCTTCTCGAGGGGTGAAGTTGCTTGGGTCATGTGGATAGAAACCTTCTTCTATGATTCTCCAAAGATTAGTATTCACATGTTTTAAATGACGCTTGAAACGATAAACCCAAGCGTCAAAATCCTCATTTTTCACAATCTTAGGAGGAGGACCGGCATGATTTAAATGAGTAGAGGGAATCGGTCCACCATAAGTAGGAGGTTCCACATGGGCATAGATGCCGGTGCCATTTCTACCACTAGTAGAAGGACCCTTCTCACTATTAGCTTCCCCCTTGTCGGAGTTAGCATCCGTCACCTTGTTAGTGGGATCACCCACTTTCATCGGCGAGGTGGATAGTTTAAGTCCTTCTAGGAATTTAGTAAACATGCTTTCAACCTCGGTCGTCATGGAGGTTTTCAATGTGTCTAAAGCCACATTGAACTCCTCACGGGAGACCGAGGTTCCCCCATCGGCCGTAGACGAGATAGGATTCACACCGGAGTGCTCCTCCGCACCGTCGTTGGTGTCAACCATACTCTTCGGACGGCAAAGTCCTTAATAAAGAGACGAGGCTCTGATACCAATTGAAAGGATCGATATGGTTGACTAGAGGGGGGTGAATAGGCAACTAACAATTTTTAAGCTTTTCTTTAACAATTTAAACCTTGCAACAAAATAGGTTGTCTAGATATGCAACTATGTGGACAACCTATATGATGCAATGACAACTAGCACACAAGCAAGCAATAGATGCAACACAAGTAAGCTTGCAAAAGTAAAGGCACGAAATAACCAAGAGTGGAGCCGGTGGAGACGAGGATGTGTTACCGAAGTTCCTTCCTTTTAAGGGGAAGTACGTCTCCGTTAGAGCGGTGTGGAGGCACAATGCTCCCCAAGAAGCCACTAGGGCCACCGTAATCTCCTCACGCCCTCACACAATGCGAGATGCCGTGATTCCACTATTGGTGCCCTTGAAGGCGGCGACCGAACCTTTACAAACAAGGTTGGGGCTATCTCCACAACTAATTGGAGGCTCCCAACAACACCACGAAGCTTCACCACAATGGAGTACGGCTTCGAGGTGACCTCAACCATCTAGGGTGCTCAAACACCCAAGAGTAACAAGATCTGCTAGGGATTAGTGGGGGGGAATCAAATTTCTCTTGGTGGAAGTGTAGATCGGGGCCTTCTCAACCAATCCCGAGCAAATCAACAAGTTTGATTGGCTAGGGAGAGAGATCGGGTGAAAATGGAGCTTGGAGCAACAATGGAGCTTTTGGGGGAAGAGGTAAGTCAACTTTGGGGAAGAAGACACCTTTATATAGTGGGGGAAACAATCCAACCGTTACCCCCCCCCCCAAACAGCCATGCACAAAGCGGTACTACCGCTTGGGCAGGGCGGTACTACCGCTGATAAGCGGTACTACCACTCCCTACCAGCGGTACTGCCGCGCTGACGAGGGATGCAGGGTCCTGGCCCCAGAGCAGTACTACCGCGGGAGCAATGGCGGTACTACCGCTTGGAGCGGTACTACCGCCACTACTGCCGCTACTAGTACCATAAAACCCGACACAAAAAACAGCGGTCTCGAGTCAAGGCGGTAGTAGCCCGGAACCACTGTGGTACTACGGATGAAGACCACAAGCGGTACTACCGCTCGGGGAGCGGTACTACCGCTTGCCGCGCTTCGGTGGTACTACCGCTGAGGACCGTGGTACTACCGCTGGGACAGGACAGGGCAGGCACAGATAGGAAAGATACCTCCAATGAAACGGAAAGAAACGTCGGGTGTGATAAGGATGTGTACGTGTTGATTCCACTCTAGCCTTACCAAAGCGGATCCCCTCTTGATAGTACGGTGACTCCTACGAAACTAGTCCACCAACAGAGAAACGAAGGAGCTACACCATCTTGAATAAAACACCGAGGGGAGGTAATCGTCTCGTGCCAAAGGATGAATCTCTGAAAGAACTCAATGCACACGATTAGTCCGCAAAAGCATTGTCATCAATCACCAAAACATCTTGGGGATAAATATGCCCTTACAGCCACTCAGTTAGTTATGCCAGATTTTATGCACAATGAGATAGTTAAACCTCTCCAGATATGTTGCCCATCTCGCTAGCATGCGGTCAACATGCTTTTGAGTTCTAAAATGCTTCAAGGATTGATGGTCACTATATACAATGAACTCTTTAGGCAGCAAATAAACTTCCCAAGTTTTCAAGGCTCTGGAAACAACATACAATTCTTGTTGATAGGTGCTCCATTTCTGCCCATCTTCGCTTAACTTCTCATTAAAGAAAGCAATGGGCTTCCTTTCTTGAGATAGAACAGCTCTAATGCCTACTTCACTTGCATCACACTCTAACTCAAAAGTCTTGTTGAAATCAGGTAGCACCAAGACAGGACCTTGTGATTTTTTTGCTTGATCTCATTGAAACTAGTTTCAGCCGCTTTTGTCCATTGGAACTTTTCTTTCTTCAGGCACTCGGTAATTGGTGCTATGATAGTGCTGAAATTCTTCACAAATCATCTATAGGAAGTTGCAAGGCCATGAAAAATTCTTACCTCAAAAATGGTCTTTGGGGTTGGTCATTCTCAGATTGCTTCAACCTTGGAGTCATCAACACGAATACCGTCACATGTTCTGACGAATCCTAGGAAAAGAAGTTGTGTTTACATGAAAACACATTTCTTCAAGTTGACATAGAGCTAATTTTCCCCTTAGTACTTCTAGCACCTTCCAAATGTGATCAAAGTGTTCATCCTCATCCTTGCTATAGATCAAGGTGTCATCGAAATAGACCACAACAAAGTGGGATAAGAAGGGTCGAAGGACTTGATTCATCAAGTGCATAAAGGTACTTGGTGCATTTGAGAGTCCAAATGGCATGACTAGCCATTCAAACAACCCTTCTTTTGTCTTGAAGGTTGTTTTCCATTCATCCCTGGGTCTAATACGGATTTGATGATATCCACTTCCTAAATCCAGCTTTATGAACACTCTTTCTCCACTAAGCTGATCCAACATATCATCCATACGGGGAACAAGGAATCTATAGCTTACGGTGATCTTGTTAATGGCTCTATCCATACACATGGGCCAAGATCCATCTTTCTTTGGCGCGAGCAGGGATGGTACAACACATGGGCTAATACTTTCTTGAATGTGCCCCTTTTGCAGTAATTCCTCCACTTTCTCCTTCAATATAGCATGCTCTTTTGGGCTCATTTGTAGTGTGGAAGATTAGGAAAACTTGCTCCCCAAATTAAGTCGATTCTATGTTGAATTCCTCTCATCGGTGGTAGGCCTTGTGGCTCTCCATGTATGTTATAAAATTATGCTAGTAAGCCACGTACCTTTGCTGGAATTTCAACAACCAAGTGCTCTTCATGGTAACAGAGTGATTAGTAGCACAATAGTATGGTAATTTGATAGCAGGGTAACGGTAACAATAGTATCAGTAACAGTAGCAGTTGTAACAGTAGTAACATCAATAATAACTTAGCAAGAACAACATGTGAAAAGCTCATAGGCATTGGATTAGTGATTTTGTTGGATGATATTCATCATATAATAGTCATAACCTAGGGCGACACAAAACTAGATCCAGTTCATCAATGTAATGTAGGCATGTATTCTGTAAATAGTCATACGTGCTTATGGAAGAGAACTTGCATGACATCTTTTGTCCTACCCTCCCGTGGCAGTGGGGTCCATAAGGAAACTAAGGGATATTAATGCCTCCTTTTAACAGAGAACCAGAACAAAGCATTAACATATAATGAATACATGAACTCCTCAAATCACGGTAATCAGGGGAAAGAATCTCAATTATTGTCACCTTGGGGTATGCGGATCATAACACGTAATAGGTGCATATAACTGATGACCCACAAGTATATGGGGTCAATTGTATCCTTTTCAATAAGTAAGAGTGTCGAACCCAACGAGGAGCAGAAGGAAATGACAAGTGGTTTTCAGCAAGGTATTGTCTGCAAGTGCCAAAATTGTAAGTAGCGGAGTAGTTTGATAGCAAGATAATTTGTAACGAGCAAGTAGCAATAGTAGTAACAAAAGTGCAGCAAGGTAGCCCAATCCTTTTGAGGAAAAGGACAGGCCAAAATGGTTTCTTATGGTAAGCAAAGTGTTCTTGAGGGCACACGGGAATTTCATCTAGTCACTTTCATCATGTTAGCTTAATTTGTGTTCGGTACTTTGATAATTTGATATGTGGGTGGACCGGTGCTTAGGTGCTGTTCTTACTTGAACAAACCTCCTACTTATGATTGACCCTCTCGCAAGCATCCGCAACTACGAGATAAGTATTAAGAATAAATTCTAACCACAGCATTAAACTTTTGGATCCAATCGGTCCCTTACGGAATAGCGCATAAACTGGGGTTTAAGCTTCTGTCACTCTCGCAACCCACCATCTAATGACTACTCCACAATGCATTCCCTTATGCCAAATATGGTGAAGTGTCATGTAGTCGATGTTCACATGGCACCACTAAGAGAATGGCAACATACATACCATCAAAATATCGAACACATATCAAGTTCACATGATTACTTGCAACATAATTTCTCCCGTGACCTCAAGTACGAAAGTAACTAATCACAAATGATAAAAATGCTCAATATCAGAGGGGTATTGAATAGCATAATGGATCTGAACATATAATACTCCACCAAATAAACCATATAGTAATCAACTACAAGATGTAATCAACACACTAGTCATCCACGAGCACCAATCTATAGTTTGGATATAAAGATTGAACACAAGAGATGAACTAGGGTTTGAGAGGGTTGGTGCTGTGAAGATGTTGATGAAGATAGCCCTCACCAAGATGGGAGAGTTGTTGGTGATGATGATGACGATGATTTCCCCCTCCGGGAGGGAAGTTCCCCCAGCAGAATCGCTCCGCCAGAGGGCAAAAGTGCTCTTGCCCAAGTTCCACCTCGAGGCGGCGGCGCTTCGTCCCGAATGTCCTCTCTTTATTTTTTCTAGGTCAAAATGACTTATATACTAGAAGATGGGCACCAGAGGTGGGCCGAGGAGGGCAACACCCACCAGGGCGCGCCTGGGCCTCCTGGCGTGCTAAGGTGGGTTGTGCCCACCTGGTGGCCCTCCTCTGGTACTTATTTGCTCCAATATTTATTAAATATTCCTTAAAAAATCCTCGGGGAGTTTCAGCTCATTTGGAGTTGTGCAGAATAGGTAGCTTGACATAGCTTTTTCAGGCCCAGATTTCCAGCTGCTAGAATTCTCCCCCTTGGTGCATACCTTGCATATTATGAGAGAAAAGGCATTAGAATTACTCCAAAAAGCATTATTATACAATAAAACAACATAACTAACAGTAGGAAAACATGATGCAAAATGGACGTATCAACTCCCCCAAGCTTAGACCTCGCTTGTCCTCAAGCGGAAACCGAAATCGAAAAACATGCCCACATGCTTAGAGAGAGAGAGAGGTGCCGATAAAAACAAAAATATGGACATAGCAGCATCATGTGACATATTATAACAGCAACAAACTTTAATATAAACTTTTATTATAGAACTTTTATCATAGACTTCTCATGAACAAGTGACAATTCATCACAACAATGAAGTATAAAGCATAAACTCTATTGAAAACCAACAAACTATGTTCTCAGTCAACTTTGCAACTACAATTCATCATCTTTTCATGAAGGGTCGCGTATTGGAGCCTTTAGGGAAGTCCACATACTCAACCATCATTTAGTCTTCTATGATTGCTAACACTCACCGCGTACACATGAGCAAAACGTTTCAACCGGACACACAGAAAGATAGGGGCTTATAGTTTCGCCTCCCAAGACACTCACCTCAAGGGTGATGTCAATAATAATAACTTATGCCACCCATATTCAACTGGACATATGTGCCTAGATATTTCCTCACCACATGAACTACAAAAAAAGGACACATCCGTGACATTTTGGGCCGAACAATTTTTTTTCTGTCATACGTATGACACTTCTATGACGATAATTGTGACAAAACCCGGTATCATCATAGATGTGGTGGGATCCTACTTCCACGACAAAAAAACATGACAGAAAATGGGCTTTTCGTCCTGGGCGGGCCGGAGACGCAGCTGCATGACATTCTTTGGGCCGTCCATGATGGAAAAACCGTGGTAGAAGCGAGGGCGAGGAAAATATCAGGGTGTTCCCGATTACGGTGGGTGGTCGGGGCTGAGCGATGCGCGTTTCTCTCGTACATGTACACGCATTTGTGCGAGGCGTTGGGCTCTAACTGAACCCGAGTGATTGCACTGCAGGCTACGCATTACTGAACCCGAGTGATCGATCGATGGTTGTTAACTGAACCCGATCAAGCGATTCCTTCGCTACTGCTGCTAACTAAAGTTGATCGATGCTGCCTCTGGATAAACAGTGAGCGTTGCGGGGGGGGGGGGAGGGGGTTTGATGAACAGTGAGCGGTGGAAGTGGATGAACAGGACCTCGTGGTGTTGCCTCTGGATGAACAGGACCTCGATCGATCGAGCCGGTTGGGGCTGGATGAACAGGACCCCGTGGAGGGCTGGATGAACAGGACGACCCCGTGGAGGGCTTGATGAACAGTAAACGATGGAGGGGTGGATGAACAGTAGCCCGTGGAGGGGTGGTTGAACAGGAGCCCGTGGAGAGGGTGTAAGTGCATCTAGTGCCCCTTAGTGATTTTGGTGTATTGAAGACTTATAGTTTAAGGGACTAATGTGTTTGTGAGTGTAGACAGGTCTATAAGTCTATGAGGAGTTTGATATTTACAGGGAAAGTCGACCCCTAAAAATGAATATCTTCGACTGAAGATTTTGGTATTCCTGAAGACTTTCATGAAGACTTTGAAAGTGAAGAAATTGGTGTATCCGTGAAGACTTGATATTCATGCGAGGAATATGAAGCTTGAAGACTTTCGTTTTCATAGTTTTGTTTTTCTCTTTCTTGAGTCATAGGAAACACCGTACTATTAAAGGGGGTCGAGGAAATACTAAGGAAAAATTTCCATGTGATGCTCAACTCAAAATCCTACACCTACCAAACCCTTCGAGTGAAGCCTTTGGAAATCTCATACAGTTCAGTCAATTTCTTCAGTGACAAAGACGAAGTTCTTCTAGTCGCTTAGGAATTTGTTTTGACTGAGGAGTTAGGAATTCGCCAGTGTGAATTGCCTACACAGTGAGGAACATGATAGCCCTGAGGAATTTGAGAGTCAAATTTCCAACCATTGCTGTGCTGCGCGCCAGCTGTCCCAAAATATCTTATCCACCTAACGGTCATATCAGACAAGGGCATTTATGTCTTATCATGTCGGGCTGCTCCCTAGGCTATAAATAGCCGCCCCCTACAACCACTAGCTAGTTGGCTGCTCCGAGAGAAACTGACACTTGTCAATTGAGAGCAACCCATCCTCCGAGGACTTTGAGCGAAAATCATAGAGTGAGGAAAAACCCAAACCCAAACACCTACAAACCCCAAAGTGATTGAGCATCACTGAAGAGATTAATCCTGCGTGGATCCGACGCTTGTTACCTTTGAAGACTGTGCTTCTTCCAGACGGTTAGGCGTCATGGTCTAGAGCATCCAAGAGGAATTGTGGATCGCCGAGTAACCAAGTCTGTGAAGGTTTGGAAGTCGCCTTAAGACTTACCACGAGTGATTGGACGAGGTCTGCGTGACCTTAGTTCAAGGAGAACACGGTGAGGACTTGGTGTCTTGAGCTGCGTGCTCAGCGACTGGGTGTCCGGGACTATGTGTCCTCGAGTTTAAATACTCAGCCGCTCCAACCAGACGTACAACTGAGACAACAGTTGGAACTGGTCTACCAAATCATTGTCTTCACCAACCTTACTGGTTCTATTTCCTCAACTCTTTCATTTCCTCATTACTGTGTTCAGTGATTGTTCATATCTGTGTTTGAAGACTTTGACTGATGACTTTCGAAATTTCCTCAGTTCAATTTCTTCAGTCTGTTTGTCTTCATCTTGTGTTATCCTGTGTTTACGCTTCCTGTACTCTGTGCTTGTCTTCATTTCATCATGATGAATATGTCTGTATCCTGTTATGCTTACTTCTGAGTACTTATTCCGCTGCTAGTAGTTCTTCGCTAAGGAATTTCCTCACCGGCAAATTCCTCAGTGAAGAATCCATAAAAACCACCTATTCACCCCCCCTCTAGTCGATATAACGCACTTTCAATTGGTATCAGAGCAAGGTACTCCCTTGTTCTGTGTGATTTTGGTTTAACCACCTGGAGTTCTAGTTATGTCGACCGCAGGTATGATCAAGGTCTCCGCTGGGTGTCCTACCTTCGATGGCACGGACTACCGCTACTGGAAGAATAAGATGCGAATGCATCTTGAAGCAATTGACAACGATCTCTGGTACGTTGTGGAAAATGGTGTTCCCTCAGTCACACCTTCTCTGAATGCTGCTGATGTGAAGAGATTCAAGCAACTCGATTCTCAAGCGAAGAATATCATATGTGGCCATCTGAGCAAAGGACAGTATGGAAGAGTGAGTGCTTTGGAAACTGCTAAGCTTATCTGGGATAGGCTCTCCAAAGTAAACGAAGGAGTCTCAACTCAACGTGACTCTCATGTTGACGTTCTTCGCAATCTCTTCAACCGCTTCAAAAGACTCGACAATGAAAATGTTCAGCAAACCTTCGATCGCCTCACTGATATCTCAAATGAGCTTCAAGCGCTTGGCGCCACTGACATCACACTAGTAGAAAAAGGGTCAAATGTGAAGCACATTAGTGCCGGTTTGTAAAAAACCCGGCACTAATGTGATCAATAGTGCCGGTTCATGGCTGCGATCAATAGTACCGGTTCGTGTTGAGCCTTTAGTACCGGTTCGTGCCACGAACCGGTACTAAAGGGGTAGTGGCAGGCTGGCGTCAGGCCGGGTCCCCACGAGCCCCTTTAGTACTGGTTTGTGTTACCAACCGGTACTAAAGGTCTAACCTATAGTACCGGTTCGTGCCACGAACCGGTACTAAAGGGGACAAGCCTTTAGTACCGGTTCGTGCCACGAACTGGTACTAAAGGGGCCAATTTTCAAACTCTACCCCCCCCCGTGTATCGCCATTTCAGTTTTGAAAAAATCAAAAGAAAATGATAAAAACTTGAAAAAATAAAATCCTTCGAGAGGTAGTTATATTACTATATCTACTAGTTAGGAAAATTTGAAAACTTAAATTTGGACATGTTTTGCAAAAAGTGTAGGGAAAATGTAAAACGGCTATAACTTTTGCATACGATGTCGAAAAAAAACGTATAATATATCAAAAAATTCAGCACGAAAATCCGCATCCGATGGAGACCACCTATGCCTGTTTGGAATTTTTTAGAATCCTCAAATTCGAAAAGGAAAAAAAGATATGGTCAAATTTCAGTTTTTTTAAAAAAATTTGGTTAAATTTGGTCAAACTACTTATTCAAGAAGTATTAATGTTACTACATAATTATTCAAGAATATTAGTGTTACTAAATAATTATTTCAATTTTTTGAATTTTGGTCAAACTATGGTCAAACTATGGTCAAACTTATTCAAGAAATATTAGCGTTACTAAATAATTACTGTTATTTTAGAATAACAGTTTCAAAACTCAAACGGTGAAATGTGTGACTTCATGCTCAAGCTAAACTCCTGAGGGTTAATAGGATTGACATCTTACTATTGTCAGGAAAACAACAAGTGCAGACTCGGAAACGAAGGAGAATAGAACCCGAAAGTTAAGCGTGCTCGGCCTGGAGTAGTGAGAGGGATGGGTGATCGGTCGGGAAGTTAGATGATTTGGAATGAGTGATCTACACTTGAGCAGTTAAGAGAGGTGATTAGAGACTAAATCATCAAATAATTCAGAAAAATTAAAAATCGAAAAAAAATCAAAATTTTTTTCCAAAATTTTCAAAAAAAATAAAAAAAAACCTTTAGTACCGGTTGGTAACACCAACCGGTACTAAAGGTCCCCCATACTAGGGCGCGAGCTCACGCCACATGGTGGCACTTTAGCGCCGGTTCGTGACGAACCGGTACTAAAGGGGGGGGGGCTTTAGTGCCCACACTTTAGTGCCGGTTCCATAACCGGCACTAAAGGCCCTTACAAACCGGTTTTAAAGCTCCGTTTTCTACTACTGTCACCGACCATGAGGTGGTGAAGAAATTGCTGAGATCGCTAGATTCCTCATTTGATACTCTGGCACTGATGATTCAAGAGTGAGCTGATTACAAGTCACTAGATCCCACTGATATCCTCGAGAGGCTAAATACTCATGAGTTCCAGCTTGCTGAAAAGAGAGATCTCTATGGTTCAAGCTATGGCAAAACACGTGCCCTGAAGGCCAAGGCTGTGTCTGAATCTGAATGTGAAGACTCTGGTAGTAGCCTTGGTGATCCTGAAGAATTGAGCCAAGAGCTTGCACTGCTCATCAAGAAGTTCCAGAAGTTCTCAAGACGTGGTCGCTTTGGAAAATCCTCAAGGAGCAGTGATTCCTCATCAAGTGACTATAAGAGAAGACTTTGCCACAAATGCAAGAAACCTGGTCACTATATTCAGGATTGCCCTCAGTGGGAAAAGGAATTAAAGAAGAAGAAATACAAGGATTACAGTTCTGATGACGCTAAGAAGAAGAAGAAATCTTCAAAATCTTCATCATCAAAATCCTCGAAGTCCTCATCTCACAAGAAGAGCAGCTCCAAGAAGGCTCGGGCATTCATTGGCAAGGAAATGGACTCTGAAGCTGAATCTGAGGAACATGAGGAAGAGGAGGCATCTGAGGAGTCAGAGTCTTGTGTGGCGAGTCTGGCTCTCGCTACTGCTTTCGTCAGCAAGTCTATCTTCAACTCTGAAGAAATTGACCGCACCAACAAGGCTGACGAAGACAATGATGACTACGCTCCCACCTATTGCTTCATGGCAAAGGGTGCCAAGGTAACAAAATACCCCTCCTCTGAATCTAGTGAGGATGAATCTGATGAAAATCTTAAGCCTAGTTACTCTAAACTTGCTAAGATTGCTGTGAAACAACAAAAAGCTATTGAAAAACTTCAAAACATGCTAGATCTTTAGAAGTTAAGAGTGAGTTGTGAAGATCTTCAGAGACTTAACTGAAAATCTTCAGAGACTTCAGTCTAAGTTTGACAATCTTCAAAGTCATCATAACACTCTCTTATCTGATCACGAGAAGCTTTCTTATGAATTTCTTCAAAGAAAGCAAGATCTTTAGAAGTTAAGAGTGAGTTATGAAGATCTTCAGAAGGATCGCGATTCATTACTTGCTCAACAAATCAGCACTACTCAAGAAGAATTTGTTCCTCCATGCTTAAAGTGCATTGAACGTGAATCTACTAATTCATCACCTGAATGTTCAAATGCTTCAACTGTTACAAATTCTTCACCTACCTCTGCTACCACTAATTCCTCATCTGAGGACATTGCTAGTACTACTAATGATGCAGGGCTAAAGGAATTGTACACGACAGGCATGTACAAAAGCCTCAAAGGGCATCAGATTCTTTGTGATGTGCTCAAAAAGCATATCCTCAACAGAAACCCTAGGAAAGAGGGTATTGCCTTTGAGAGCAAATTCAATGCTGATGGAACATATTGGAAGCCTGAGCAGTACCCCAAAACCTCATGGGTTGCTGCAAAGGGACCTCCAGTTGATCCATCCAACTTATCTGGCTTTACATGTGAATCTCCTCATTCTTCTGATGAGTCATTTGACTCAAACTATAAACTGTTCAAAAATCAGAATGGTGAAGTATTTGCTAGATATGTTGGGACTAACTGCAGGAACAGTTCCCCTATGAAGAAAATCTGGGTTCCCAAAAGTTATGTTGAAAGTCTTCAGGTGAATGTCCTCATGACACCACCTGTGAAGAATAGGAACCCCAGATCAAACTCTTCATATGGACCTAATTCTTCATATGGATCCAAGTCCTCATATGGACCAAATTCCTCACGTGGATCAAATTCCTCAAATGGATCAAAGTCCTCATATGACTATCATCGTGCGAACAATTCTGTTTCGCAGGGTAGAGCTAAGGGCTATGAATATGCACATTATTCTTCAAATCATTATGTTCATAAGTCCTCGAAGAATTTCTCTGCTTATTCATATGCTTAGCCTAACCCCTCTTATGTGAAACACAATGGATTGGCTTCTATGCCACCTTTCTCATATGGTGCTCGCAGAGTGATGAACTCATTGCCACCCCTTCAGATGTGGGTGGTGAAGAAAAAGAACTAATCTCTTATGTAGGGTCAGGTCTCCGGACGTGCTTTAAACGTCTGAAGAATTTGCTGGAGGCATGACAAAAATGCCTGAAAGGACGCAGGCGAATCATGATGAAATGAACTTTCATTTCACACATCCTCATACTGAAATATCTGTTTTACTGCTTGATGAAATTGAACTGATGAATTTGATGTAATATTCTTCACTGATGAAGTATATGAGTTCATAAGTTGCACTAATTCATCTGCAGGATGATCATCCCAAAGTCAACGAGTGGGTTCTCGATAGTGGATGTACAAATCACATGACTGGTGACAAGAACCTATTGATGGATGCTCCCTTAACACCGTCACATCTGAAGCACATCATCTTCACTGACAAAGGCAAAAGTCAGGTATTGGGTGTAGGTAAGGTTGCGATCTCAAAGGATCGACACATGGACAAAGTCATGCTTGTCGAGTCCTTAGGATACAACCTCATGTATGTCTCAATGCTTTGTGATCTCGATATGGTTGTTGTCTTTGGAAGATATCGATGTGTTGTGATCATGGAAGCTGACTATTCCAAAGTCTTCGAAGGCTTTAGGAGAGGAGATCTGTATATTGTTGATTTCTCTACAGGACCACAACCAACCGTGTGCTTACTTGCAAAAGCTTCAGAAGGCTGGCTATGCCATCGATGACTTGGTCATGCTGGCATGAGGAATCTGAACACGCTTGCGAAGAAGAAGCATGTCATTGGCATTGAGAATGTCAAATTCCTCAAGGATCACTTATGCGGAGCTTGTGAAGCTGGAAAGATGACAAAGGCCAAGCATCCAACGAAGACTATCATGACCACTACTCGTCCATTTGAATTGCTTCACATGGATCTCTTTGGTCCTAATCATTATTCTGCTGTTTCAAATGATGCATCTCTATATGGCTTTGTTATTGTTGATGACTATTCTTGTTACACATGGGTACACATTGTCACTTACAAACATGAAGTGCAGGAAATCTTCTTCGATTTTCCTCGAGGGCTTCAACCAACTTTGGTGTGAAGATCAAGCACATCAGAACTGACAATGGGATCGAGTTCAAGAATTCCGGTCTTGATGGCTATCTTGATGAACTTGGTATTACTCATGAGTTATCTGCTCCTTATACTCCTCAGCAGAATGGCGTCGTGGAGCACAAGAACAGAACCCTCGCTGAAATGGCTCGCACTATGCTTGATGAATACAAACGCCTCGTCGTTTTTGGATTGATGCAATTGATACTAACTCCTCACTGACAAGAAACCCAATGTGAGTTATTTCAAAGTCTTCGGTGCTAAATGTTGGATTAGAGATCCTCATCACAATGCTAAATTTGCACCGAAAGCACATGAAGGTTTTATGCTTGGTTACGGAAAGGACTCACACACCTACAGAGTCTTCAACAACGTTCTTCACAAGGTTGTTGAAACTGTAGATGTGCGATTCGATGAAACTAATGGCTCGCAAAGAGAGCACCTACCTTGTGTGATAGATGAACCAACACTTGAGGATTCGATCAAGTTCAAGGCTACTGAGGATGTTATTCCTACCGAAGAATCTGTTGAAGAATTCATTCTAGAACATGAAGAAAATCGAGCTGGTGCACCTGATGAAAATGCTGAAGAAAATGGTGCTGAAGAAAATGCTGATCAAATTCCTCAACGACAACCAGCTCATCCTCGCATTGCAAAAGAAGTGCAAGTGGAAAAGATCATCGATGACATTCGAGCGCCAGGTCCTCTCACACGCTCAAAAGCTTCACATTTATCTAACTTTTGTGGGCACTATGCTTTTTTCTCTATTACAGAGCCCACTAAGGTAGATGAAGCATTTCTGGAGCCTGAGTGGATTCAGGCCATGCAAGAAGAATTACACCAGTTCGAGCTCAACAATGTCTGGGAACTGGTCAAACGTCCAGATCCTCGCAAGCATAATATCATTGGCACAAAGTGGATCTACCGCAACAAGCAAGATGAAAATGGCCTTGTGGTGAGGAATAAGGCATGACTTGTAGCTCAAGGCTACACACAGGTTGAAGGAATTGATTTCGATGAAACTTTTGCACCCGTTGCTAGACTTGAGGCTATTCGCATATTGCTTGCTTATGCTAACCATCATAATATTATCTTACAACAAATGGATGTGAAAAGTGCATTCCTCAATGGTAAGCTTGAGGAAGAAGTATATGTTGCTCAACCCCCAGGTTTTGAAGATCCAAAGAATCCTGACAAAGTCTTCAGACTCAGCAAGGCCCTGTATGGCCTCAAGCAAGCCCCTCGGGCGTGGTATGACACTTTGAAGTAATTCTTCGTGAAGAATGGCTTCACACCCGGTTCACTCGAACCTACTCTCTTTACTAAATCTTATGATGGTGAACTGTTTGTGTGCCAAATATACATTGATGATATTATCTTTGGCTGTACCGACCAACGTTATAATGATGAATTTGCCTATATGATGAGTGAAGAATATCAAATGTCTATGATGGGAGAGTTGAAATTCTTTTTAGGTCTTCAAATTCGTCAACAGCATAATGGCATATTCATATCTCAGGAGAAATACCTCAAGGAAGTTCTGAGGAAATTCGGCATGCAAGATTGCAAAGGCGTCAAAATTCCTATGCCCACAAATGGCCATCTATGCACTAATGAAAATGGTATTGACTTCCATCACAAGGTATACCGCTCCATGATTGGTTTGTTATTGTACTTATGTGCATCTAGGCCAGATATAATGCTTAGTGTTTGCATGTGTGCCCGATTTCAAGCTGCACCGAAGGAATCACACCATAAGGCTGTGAAGCATATTCTTCGATATCTAGCTCACACACCAACACTAGGATTATGGTACCCCAAGGGCTCTACTTTTGATCTCATTGGATATTCTGACTCTGAGTATGCTGGTGTTCGTGTGGACCGCAAGTCAACATCTGGTACTTGTCATTTTCTTGGACGTTCTTTGGTCTGTTGGTCCTCGAAGAAACAGAACTGCGTATCACTGTCTACTGTAGAGGCTGAGTACATTGCTACTGGTTCTTGCTGTGCTCAATTGCTATGCATGAAGCAAACCCTCAAGGACTACGGCATCAACGTGAAGAATGTGCCTCTCCTCTGTGACAATGAGAGTGCCATCAAGATTGCTCACAACCCAGTTCAGCACTCGAAGACAAAGCACATTTAGATTCGTCATCATTTTCTTCGTGATCATGTGTTGAAGGGCGACATCTCCATCGAGCACGTGAAGATTGAAGAACAGCTAGCCGATATCTTCACAAAGCCCTTGGATGAGAAGAGATTTAGCAAGTTGCGGTGTGAGCTAAATATCTTAGAATCTTTGAATGTTCTTTAAAAAGGACACACATCCTGACACTTATGCAAAATTGATGACTTAGATGTGCAACACATGAAGAAACATTTTTCTTCAATCAATGAAGGATAACACTCTAAGTGTGAAGAAATTAATGAAGAATTTGATTCTCAGAACCCTACGACAATTGTACGCGGTGTCTGAAATCATCATTCTTATACGGTGGGTCACGCCACCACCAAAGTTGAAAATCTTCATTTTTGAAATTCCTCAGTTTTTGAAATTCTTCAGTTTTTCAAATTCTTCAACTTTGCAAAATCTTCAATGTTTCC